>NC_065448.1:37718788-38463163 GCF_917563875.1 Diabrotica virgifera virgifera
TGGGAGTTTTGGGAATATCCCAATTGACAACGCAATATACACCGACGCCGTCTACAACGAGCGACGAATCAGAGATGCCAGATTGGGGTACTTTCGCCCATTTTTAGGGTAATTTGAAAGCACATGGGAAAATTTTTATAGGTTGAATTGGTTGGGGAATTTTTCGGGAGGAAAATTGAGCAAACTGAATTGCAATATAAATGTATGTAACATATAACATTATATTAACATTATAACCTATCGAGTATATAAGAAGGAAGAGAGACAGACCCCGAAAATCTTTTAGAGATAAAATGGACGAAGCAATATTAGAAAAGAAACCTGCAGGACTGGAAAAACAGAAAGAACTGAAAATAACGGTCAAGTGAAATAATACAGGAAAAACTATGGAAATCCAGGGTGGTCAAGAAAAAACAGGATGTTTCTAAATAAATGCGACAAACTTTAAAGGGTAATTCTATATGAAAAAATAATGACAGTTTGCTCTATAAGCATATGTCAGCAAATACTTCGTTTCCGAGATATGGGGTGTTGACATTTTTCTTACAAACTGACGATTTCTTTATTGTTCTAAAACAGGTTCAGATATGCAAATGAAATTGGATGTGTTTTAAGAGGTAATTATTGCGCATTTTTTGACATAAAATTAATAATTTTATATCTACTGTTGAAATGGTGTGAATTTTTTTAAAGAAAAACATAGTACGCCACTGAGATATTTCAAATAACAAATCATTTTGGAATTACTCGTTCAATTTATGATATACACAAAAATCTATTATTCCTTTTTTTCATACGTCGTTCGTGCCGTTTTTATGCAAAAAGTGAAACATCTTAACGCGTACAAAGTATTCGAAATAAATTTCTATATATTCATATTATGAAAAAGAACTTGTCAATTCTAATTCATATAGATATACCGGGTTTGTTTTTTTTTATTTCAAATTACACACCCACAGACACACGACAATGTTGATAAAGCAAAGTTTACAGAACAGGAAGACAAAACTATTTAACCATTGAGGCTATAATGACAAGCAGCAGTATAATAATATCACTGACTATTCATAAATTTGTTGATACTTCGTAAATCTGATCTTCGTGTATTTTAAGTATGTATGTATAACATTGTAATACCATAAAAGTGATAGGTATTACCTGACAAATGACCTTTAAAAGCCATAACAATTTTTAGGTTGCATTATTTTTATTAGAGAATTTTTGTGAGCTAGAAATAGTTTTCTTATTGTTACAATTATTTAATATTAATTGTCTTAGGAGTAATCTTAGCTCAAAGATAATCTATAAAGTCCAAAAAAATAATGAATATAAAAAATATTATATTTTTTTTTGTTTAGCTAATGCCTCGACAACTAATGGCCATTGGCATGGTAGGTACGGTAATTTTGAACAGTTAGGTACCTAGTGTCATGTGTAAGTAGTGTGTGTTGAGTAAGCGCCTTGTTACTTTGCAATGTCGACGTCATTGTCTTTGCAAAGAGACGCTAATTGTATCCGAACGTCTGCGGTCCCTCCGGTGAGAACCGATCCCACGAGGACAGAAACTATATTCATTTATTAATTTATAATAAATGAAAAATTTCCGACCCTGGTGAGATTCGAACCCACAACCTTTCGGATTTTTTAGATCCACAGGCAGGCGCTCTTACCACTGAGCCACGGAGGGGGGTAAATATTATATTTATATATCAGCGTCTCTCAAAATTTGGCGCCCCCAAATTCTGGCGCCCCGGGCGGTCGCCCGGCTCGCCCGCCCCTTTATCCGGCGCTGCTTTAAGGCACTAGTGCTTTAAAATTTTTATGGCACTGCAATTCGTATTGATCGTATAGGCAATTTTGATGTAATGTCAAAAAAATATAAAAATGGAATGTCAGTCAAGTTCAAGTAAAAGTTTTTGTAGATATTGTCCTGTAATTACGTTTGTAGAAAAAATATTGCATGATATGTCTGTTAAAAAGTACATTTTTAAGGCACTCATGTGAATTGCAGAACTCGCTGTCGCTCATTCTGCAAACTTTCACATGCGTGCCTTAAACGTGTACTTTTAACACTTATATCATAAATAACTATTGAAATACTGATTACAAAAATTTATAGTATTTTAAGCCTTTCTGAGAGCATATGCGCAAAAATTTCGCTCGAATTATTTTTAAATGCGTTCATTTTTTTCGAATACTGAGAAAACCTTAAGTATTTTTAAAAAATTTAAACGCAGAAAGAAATATTACTGTATTATCCATGGTCGAAAGTCCTTGAGAAATTCTATAAATATTTATTTTAATAAGTCACAGGGGTGAAAAAAAATAGTCTGATTTTTAATTTTTAATATATCATTCAAAAGAAACTTTTTGTTCATTATAAGGGAGTTTCTGCCCTCGGGAATAATGTAGTTTTCTATTTTGCGTTTAAATTTTTTTAAAATACCTATTAGTTATCTCAGGATTCGAAAAAAATAAATGCGTTTAAAAAGAACTCGACCGAAATTTTGCGCCTACGCTCTCAAAAAGGATTAAAGTATTAAACATTTTTGTACTGTTTGAATTTATGCGACGATTGACGATCCACTGTTTTAAAGATTGGTTGAACAGATGTTGCCAGTTGTATGGTCCTCACTATGTGTATCGTAAGTTATTCAACAGGGCATAGAATATACATGTGTAGAAAATATACGCCAAAGTCAGCGCCTCTATGCGGAAAATCTCTGAACTAAAAATTGATGTGGACCATACAAAGTGAGGTCCCACTTTTTTTTGTAAAAAAACAGTGTTTGCTGTCAGTACATGTCTACGAAAAAGTCTTACATTGATTGACTAAGTGAGGTCCGTATACTGGACCTCACTTTGTACAGGACCTCACTTCAACCGCAGTTTCTTTTGATATGTGGCTCACTTCATACGCTGGGAGTAAATATATATATATATATATATATATATATATATATATATATATATATATATATATATATATATATATATAACAAAGGAGCACTCGTAAGTGTAGGGTTTTATCGGTCAAGTGGGTGAAAAAAGAGACAAAGAATTCAGCTACTTCATCTATTTATTGAAGACGTTTCGTCTACTGCTCAGTAGACATCATCAGTTCATCTACAAAAAGAGTGGTATAAGAGACAACATCCAAAAGAGAGGTAAACAAGCACTAGCGTTACCTTAAAAAGACATGTAGCAAACGATAAGATGTACATAGTAAAAAAAACCTTATCCATGAACCAACGTAATGTAAAAGTATATAACATTTAAGTGTATAGTTAATATTTAAAAAACTTTAGTACAGCCAAAGACAAGACCATGTGGTAACAGTCATATATAAAAAACAAGTGGAAAAAGCCGGCTTGCTTTTTTTGAAGTCAAGAATGAACCAAGAAAAAACCAGATTCACTTCCAAAAACTTAGTAGTATTTAAGCATACTTCATTTTAACTTTAGGTAACATCATTAAATGAGTAGAATGCTAATATGCAACTTTAAAAATTTTAAGGTCAAATAGTTACCAGCAGGTCATCCTAGCCCAACCGACACACAAAAGAAAATGGAGTTTGAATTATCAGGTGTAAACTCCATTTTCTTTTGTGTGTCGGTTGGGCTAGGATGACCTGCTGGTAACTATTTGACCTTAAAATTTTTAAAGTTGCATATTAGCATTCTACTCATTTAATGATGTTACCTAAAGTTAAAATGAAGTATGCTTAAATACTACTAAGTTTTTGGAAGTGAATCTGGTTTTTTCTTGGTTCATTCTTGACTTCAAAAAAAGCAAGCCGGCTTTTTCCACTTGTTTTTTATATATGACTGTTACCACATGGTCTTGTCTTTGGCTGTACTAAAGTTTTTTAAATATTAACTATACACTTAAATGTTATATACTTTTACATTACGTTGGTTCATGGATAAGGTTTTTTTTACTATGTACATCTTATCGTTTGCTACATGTCTTTTTAAGGTAACGCTAGTGCTTGTTTACCTCTCTTTTGGATGTTGTCTCTTATACCACTCTTTTTGTAGATGAACTGATGATGTCTACTGAGCAGTAGACGAAACGTCTTCAATAAATAGATGAAGTAGCTGAATTATTTGTCTCTTTTTTCACCCACTTGACCGATAAAACCCTACACTTACGAGTGCTCCTTTGTTATATATATATATATATATATATATATATATATATATATATATATATATATATATATATAATCAAATTCCCTTCTACCTATTGGTGTCGGGATTACAATAATAACTTAGATATTGTGTACAAATTTACGCCACTGTCTTCTATTTTGTGCCAATACTTTTGCTTCTTTCCAGGATTTGCCTCTCTTTTGTAGAACTTTTCCAATAGCTTGGTCCCATGTTTCTCTTGGTCTTCCTCTCTTCCTCTTGATATTTACTTTCGCTTCCCAAATCATTTTTACCGGTCTTCTATCGTCTAGTCTTTGTAAATGTCCCCACCAGCTGATTTGTCTTTTTTCTATGAATTCTAAGATTGATTCCACCTCCAGATCCTCCCTTATCTGCTCATTTCTTACCCTGTCAAGTCTTGTAACTCCTCTGGCTCTTCTTAGGTACTTCATTTCCGTCGCTTGTATTCTGCTCTTCTGCCTCTCTGTTAATGTCCACGATTCACAACCGAAGGTGAGTATGGGTCTATATATTGCCTTAAAAACTTTCATTTTTGTACTTTGCGCTATTTCCTTTTTTCCTATAAAAGTTGTGTTCATTGCATAATATGAATTTATTGCTTTCTCTATACGTTTATCGATTTCTAAACCTTGTTGACCTGAATCTTCAATTTTTACACCCAGGTATTCGAAGCATTCAACTTGTTGTATATGTATACCATTGATCTGTATACTCACGTTTTCTTTAGTTTCTGCTACTACCATCACTTTTGTTTTTGTTAGGTTTAGTTTCATGCCACTTTCTTCTAATATTTCACTCCACGTTTGTAAGTTTTCTTGTAGGTCCTTTTCTTTTGTTGCCATTATAACGATGTCATCTGCAAAAGCACACTCTGATATTTCGATCGGTTGTAAGTTTTTGTATCCTACAAATAGGTGTTTTGTTCTCTGACTACATTTTTTAATTATTTCGTCCATAAACAACGTAAACAATGTTGGACTTGTCCTCCTCCCTGTCTTAGACCATCTTTTGTTATAAAATTTTCTGACTTGAGGTTTCTAGTTATAACACAATTCGTCATATTTTTATATAGACATTCAATATTTTTCCTTAGTTTGGTTGCTATTCCTCTTTGTTCTAGGAGCGACCATACTTTTTGCCGAGGAACAAGATCAAACGCTTTTTGTAAGTCGATAAACGCAAAATATGCTTTTCCTCTTCTGAGTTTCGTTTTCTCAATGATCTGTTTAATAGTGAAGATGTGATCTTGCACACTTCTTCCTTTTCTAAAGCCACTTTGAGTTTCTGCTAATGTTGTATCGATTATCTTTGTCAGCTTTTCTTGTAATATTTGTTCGTACAGTTTCATCGCCGAGCATAAGAGCATTATGCCTCTATAGTTTTTGCATTCTTTTTTATCTCCATTATGCTATTAATATTAATGTTAATAAGTGAAATATAAATATTTTGACGTTTCACAATTTGACAATTTACTTTTAACTGCAGTGCCTTAAAATTTTTAAAGCACTAGTGCTTTAAAGTAACGCTCCTATGGAGTGCTAAAATAGTTATTTATGAAACAGTTCGTGAAGTATGCTTTTTGCGAACGCACGCGATATTTAGAGCACGAGCGACAGCAGAGCGAGTGCTATACATCGCGTAAGTTCGCAAAAAGTACTTCACGCACAGTTTCATACAATATTTTATCTACTCGTCACTGGAATTCATTTCTATTCTACAATTTTTAGAACTTTGACATTTAAAAATTCTAACTTCTTTCAAACCACAAAACTGTCAAAACTTTTGTCGTAATTTATTGCTCATTATGTCATCACCATGACAACGCGAAAGTTAAGGACATTTGATTATATGAAAGTGTGTTAAAAACAGTGCGAAAAAGTAAGTCCCATTTAAAATACATTGTTACTTCACGCACACTTTAAACACTTCACGCACTGCTATCTATAATGACAGTTTTCACAAACTAAAAACTAACACATAATATGACATAGAGTAGATAAATTGCATTTTTAACACGGTTGTAGAAAAAATGTATTTATATGTAAGTCAAAGCAATTTATACATATCGCAAGCCACTTGGAAAATAATTTTGGCAAATGAAATGGTACAGGACACAGGATATGATATGCTTGGATTGTCAGCAGCACTAAAGTCTAGCCGCTGAAAAGATGGACTGATCACGTGAACGGCACGCACTCTTAAACGTTCCTTTCCCGATGTCACCACTTTTCCCACGTTTACACAGCTGAACAAAACCGAATTTTAAGCACTGCCTAACGAAATTCACCATCGTAAGTGCGAAACACAAACAGTGACGGTGTAAACAGTTCTTAGAAGGTCTGGCTTCGGTGGCTTCGAACGACCGGTCGGTGCTGGCACGCGACCTTGGATTCCATCTTTTAAGCGACTCCAGTATAGATATGGTTTTTTTTATCACATATTTTACAGAATATTGTACAGCTAACAAAGAAAACATAATGGATCAATAAAAGAAAACGTGGGAAAAAACATAAAAAACGTGGGATCAAGAACTAAGAACTAAAACATAATAAAGTTCCAGGACACGACGATATAATTGCCGATCTTTTGAAAACAAGCAAGAAAATGACAATCCCGATAGTAAGAGAGCTATTTAATAGATGTCTTCATAATAGCAAAATGCCCAAAGATTTGAAGGAGAGTCTAGTAATGCTCCTACACAAAAAAGGCAAAAAAATGTGACCTAGATTTATATGCCTATATTGTTGCTCAGTCAAGTGTACAAATTGTTTATGATAATATCGAGGGAGACGAAGACTCAGATACAAAGTTTACTGTAACAATTAAAAATAATTGAAATACACTAATAGACAATATTTCAAATCTAAGATATTTTTGTCAAAAGAAACTACTTTCTGGTTGCATCCTGAATCTCCGGCTTTAAAAATTTATAAGCACGGAGAAGACGAATATAGAAGAAAGCAGAAAGGACAACGGTCACGTATATACTCTCTATTCGTCTAGGAAAAGAGCCGAAAGACAGTTTCGAGTACTCAAAAATCTGAGTAAAGATGAACAAGGGGGAAAGACAGTTTTTATTTTTATTTGATTCAGAGTTGGACCACCATCTCCAGATAGCTATTTCTGCCTCTCAGGCATTATCGGTGGAGCTATGCAGTCACAACTCTGAATCAAACATCAACAAGCCTACCTTTTAACCCCTTCGCGCCGGAGCGTCATACGGCAAGTCGCACCTATATACGGATTCGCTCGTACTTACCGAGTCGATTCGCGCATTTCGCGCGCTGACTGTTACGGGTTAAAATACAGTATCACACAACAACTAATTAAATGTGGGTTTCCCCTGCTTTAGATCTGAATAAGAACATTCGGATCAAACAAAAAATCCTTAAATATGATGCAGACGGCTGCACCGCCGTATATGGCGAACGCAAGCTCATGATGCACCCGTGTGCATCACCGTACGTAGTAGACAGTCAAGTATGATGCACACGGGTGCATCACCGTATGGAAGGGGTTAAGGGAAATTACCGCGATGCAATAATTACAACTTTGAGACGCAAATCAGCGACATCTTTCGTAAAAACGAGGCAGAAACGAAAAGACTCAGATACAAAGAAACTTACATACTCACTTTACGAATGTATACCTTGGCACCAACGGAAATGCAAAATGGGAAGAGGCCACAGAAATTATTAAGGCGTGAATAGAACGAGCTAGAACAGTATTTAACAATATTAAAAAGAAAATGAAAATAAACGATTTCGTTTATCGGGTTCCTTGCCGTCTCCCGACACATGTTTCTAGGTTTACCCTGCTCGGTAAACGCCCGTTCTGCTCGGTATAAATAATTTATACCGGAGTATTGTATAAATAATATTTCATAATATTTCATTATTTATACCGAGCAGAACGGGCGTTTTAATCATCGGTCGAATTAGTCAGAAGTGCCGCAAGCAAGATCAGAATTGCCATGTTAATAAGTAGTACACGTTCGCAATGGACAGGACACTAGAAGAAGAAGAAGAAGAAGAAGAAGAAGAAAAATAGAATGGTTTTGACAACTTTTCAAATAATAAAAGGACGATATAGTTATTTTCCTAACAAGTGCGGAAAGTCATACTTTTCCGCACGCGATTGCAGTTTGCCGAACGACGCGAAGCGGAGTTCGGCAAGCAGTCGAGTGCGGTAAAGAGACTTTCCGCAAGAGTTAGGAACAATATTTTTTCTATGGGCGTTTAAAAAATGACCAAATCTTAATAAAGCCACAAAAAATAGAGTCATAACAACTTTTATTTAGAAGTGAAAAAACATAAATTCATTCTTTGACAAGGTTGTCAAAACCAAACTTTCAATATAATGGGTTACCACGACGACGATATTGGTTTTCATGACGACGATTCAAAACCATTGTAATTGTCTACTGATTTGACTTTTATAAATATTATGTCAAAATAATTTTTTTTTCATCGAATTATTGCGTTAATTTAATTAAAACATGAACACAATAAGATACATTTGAAATAAATCAGTAAATAATATCTAAATATTAGTTTATTGTATGTATTATAGTATATTATAATGCCATATTAGAAGGTATTCTACTTTCCCGCACGGCGTGCGGGAAAGGGCAACTTTCGGAAACGAAATGCGTGCTTGAAAATGGCTGTTTTAGCATGACCGTAGAAAAAATTAGTTTTCAATGTCATTATAGATATAAAAATACACTCTGGGCCAAAATTAACGGGCCACCTTAAAAATGGGTCATTTTTGATGTCTTATATCTCCTAAACCTGTTGTCCGATTTAAGTGATTTTTTAATACGTTATAGCCTAATTCCTTGACAATATCGTTATAATAATATTGTTGCTAAACAGGTAAATTTTCATTGTATACCGGGTGTACCAATCAAATAGTGTTTTTTTCTTAAAGTTTGCATCACCCTGTGGAATATTCTAGCATTTATAAAAAATTGAAATTAAAACCTAACTATAGCCCCATATTTTCTCAGCATTCTGTTTTTTGATTCATTCGCTTATGTTGGATAATAAAAAAGGTAGGTAGTTTAACAACTAGCCATGTTTTTCATTAATACAGACGATTTAACTCACCAGCAAAATTAACCCCGCCACCTTAATTATTGTTTTGTTTACATTATCTGTGACAGTTTGTTTCCTAAATTTGTGTCATTGAAAGATTTTTGACATATAGTCGTTGTACGACATTGTTGCAAATCTGTTTCCGTGTTAACAACAATTCTTGAAAAATCCCTGTAATTTCATATCATTGTGAGCGAATATTGTTTAAGTTAAAATTTTAGTGCTTATTTATTGTTTGTGATTTTAAAAATGCCACTCGCTCCAACAGATGCTGCTAGGGCAGTGGCTTTAGTTGATGCTGGTTACAGTCAACGTCATATCGCCCGTACGCTCGATTTATCCAGAACTACGGTACAAAATGCTATCAGACGATTTCGGGAGACAGGATTGTACAACCGCAGGCCAGGTCAAGGCCGACAACGATGCACTTCAGTTCGAGATGACCGCTTCATTGCCACCACAGTATTGAGAAATCGCTTTTGCACCGCTCCTGAAGCTCGTAGGTCTCTTTTTGAGGTGAGAAACGTTAGTGTGAGTAGACAAACGATTAGAAGAAGACTGTCAGAAATAAACTTGAGGGCTTTCCGTTCAGCTCGCGCACCACAACTGCTCCCACAACACCGTAGGGATAGACTTCATTTTGCGCGAGAATATGCTAACTGGACTATGGCGGAATGGAAGAATATACTGTTCTCAGATGAGAGCAGAATAGCCCTAAAAGGTCCAGATGGACGCCAACGTGTCTATAGGCGTCAAAATGAAAGGTTTGCTCCATACGCTATAACCGAAACAGTGGCTTACCGAGGAGGGTCAATAATAATTTGGGGAGGTATTGCTTACGAAGCGCGTACTGATCTTGTTGTGTTCGGTAGAGGCAGTGTGAATGCCCAAGTATACGTGCAAGAAGTTCTCCAAGATCATGTCATGCCTTTTGCACCATTCATTGGTGATCACTTCAGACTAATGCATGACAATGCACGTTGCTATACAGCAAGATCTACCCGTGAGTACCTTAATGAAGTCGGGATTCAAGTTCTACCATGGCCACCACACAGTCCCGATCTTAACCCAATTGAGCATATCTGGGACAACCTCAAAAGACGGGTAAGAGCGAGAGTACCAGATCCTGCATTCCTTGAAGAGCTGAAGACAGCTGCGGTAGAGCAGTGGCAAAATATCCCCCAATCTGATATCCAGGATATCATGAATGGATTGCCAAACCGGCTCCAAGAAGTCCTAAGGGCTAGAGGCGGCAACACTCATTATTGATACCCAATTTTTTTTTCAATTAGACTTTTATTTCCAAAATATTGTTAATTTGAATTTTCTTCGAAGATTTTCTTCATTGGATTTTTGCTGTAACAAACGACTTTTTAAAAAAATTATTATTTCTCTTCCGCGGAGGTAGTTTTCACCGTATCCTTCATAAAATGTGGTCCAAGGAAAACAATTTCTGCAAATTGAAAGAAATGCAAGGTGGGCGGTTAATTTTGTAGGTGAGTTTATTTATTACTTTAAAACCGGTTGATACATGCACATGAAATTTGGTGGGTTTTAAGATGTAGTTATTGCACATTTTTTGGCATACAATTAAGCATTTAATATTCATCATTGGCGCCCATACGGGTAATATGAACCATCATATTACCCGTATGGGCGTCAATGGTGAAAATTAAAATCTTAATTGTATGTCAAAAAATATGCAATAACTACGTCATAAAACCCACTAAATTGAATTTTCTTCGAAGATTTTTTTCATTGGATTTTTGCTGTAACAAACGACTTTTTTCAAAAAATTATTATTTCTCTTCCGCGGAGGTAGTTTTCACCGTATCCTTCATAAAATGTGGTCCAAGGAAAACAATTTCTGCAAATTGAAAGAAATGCAAGGTGGGCGGTTAATTTTGTAGGTGAGTTTATTTATTACTTTAAAACCGGTTGAGACATGCACATGAAATTTGGTGGGTTTTAAGATGTAGTTATTGCACATTTTTTGGCATACAATTAACCATTTAATATTCATCATTGGCGCCCATACGGGCGTCAATGTTGAAAATTAAATTTTTAATTGTATGTCAAAAAATATGCAATAACTACGTCATAAAACCCACTAAATTGCATTTGCATACCTCAACCGGTTTTAAAGTAATAAATAAATCGTCAGTTGGTCAAAAACACCCCCTATCTCGGAAACGAAGCATTTGCGGACATAAGTTTATAAAGCAAACTGTCATTATTTTTTCATGCAGAATTACCCCTTAAAATTTTTGATAAAAAAGTGTTGATAAAAAACATGTCTAGTTGTTAAAGCACCTAACTTTTTTATTATCCAACATAAGCGAATCAATCAAAAAACAAAATGTTGAGAAAGCATGAGGCTATAGTTGGGTTTTAATTTCAGTATTCTACAAATGCTACAATATTCCACAGGGTGATGCAAACTTTAAGAAAAAAACCCAGTTTGATTCGTACACCCGGTATACAATGAAAATCTACCTGTTTAGCAACAATATTATTATAATGAGATTGTCAAGGAATAAGGCTACAACATATTAAAAAATCACTTAAATCAGATAACAGGTTTAGGAGAAATAAGACATCAAAAATGACCTATTTTTAAGGTGGCCCGTTAATTTTGGCCCAGAGTGTATGTAATGAGTATCCCTTTATATAAATTAGCGTTATGTATGAATAAATACATTATAAACGGAAATATAGGAAATGGTCTTCCCTGCATGGGAAAACCAAAAATAAAATGTTAGATAGTGGCTGACGTTAAATTCACGGTAACCACAGTATCAGTAATCGAGACGTATAACTCAAAGGGAGTGACAAAAAATGATTAAAATATGTAATTAAAAAGAAATGAAGTTCAATATGCCAAAGGGGAAACTATTAAGAAGTAGAAACCTTCTTTATATTAGAAATAAATGTTGCAAAATATTTATTATAATAAAGGGAAAATAAAAAATAATTAAAGTAAAAAAATAAGAGTAAAGTGCTTTTAAAGATGAATTCAAAATGATTAAGTACGAGAGTGTATCACAATCTCGTATACGACTGGAAAAAACTAAAATCTGATAGTTGCTATTTCGGTTTTAAGGCTTGCAGAACTATTTATGAAGAATCACTTTCTTTCGAAAAATTAATAATAAAGGAAGATTCCATCCATTTGTTGCTAAATTTTTCAGACATATTGCTCCATATTTTTCTAAATTTTCTTAATTTCTAGGGGATTCAGGTCCGGAGAGCTTGGAGGCCAAGCAACGCCCACAAATCTTTCAAGTACTTTTCTGTTCAAATTTTTTTCTTTTCTAAATTGTGAAATACACTGTATATAAGCTGATAATCAATTTTAAGCTCATTTTATTTTCGTATTTATAGCACAGCCGACTTATCCTAAACAGATTAAAAGCAGGAATAAATCCACAAAATTGGATTCCATTTAATCAGTTTGGATTTCGACGATACGATTGAAGAGTGTCTTTCGTGACGTATAAATATTATGATTCATCCATTTGAAAATCAACAATAATACTGTGTACAGTTTCCTTTTTAGTCATCAGCAAGGCTGTTAAAAACATGGAGCCCCGGTTTAATGTACAAGAAATCTTTTAGCTGTCTACGTCAACCTACTAACGTCTTATTCGCGGAAAGATGTATTTGAAAGAAAGCTTATTATTCAACTACATCTAAGGTGTATATTGTTAATAATTGGTATTATTTTATAGCAATAAATAGCAGATTCAGAAACCATAATATCTTACGGTTTATCCAATGGTGTTTCATTATTTTATGACATTATCATTATGACATATACATTATAATTGCATTAATCAGCACAATGCATAATTTTAAACATATTCCCTATTTTTACTTCTAAACACGAGACTCTAATCGAGATAGAGCCTCAATATTTGTATGATTACAGAGCTGTTGCACGGTCCTCTGCAAATCTTCTGATTACTGTATAGATAAGGCGAAAACGGCGGGTTCGTTGGAAAAAATATTCCCATGAGACATAATCTTTTTGCATGATCTGCATGAGACTTTCTGCATAATCACATTCGTGAGACACCCCAGACTAAGGTTCAAAAAGTCGCCCACGCGAAAAGTGGTCCAAATTTTTTTAAACATTTTTTTAAACAAATTGAAAAAATCATTGTTTTCGGTCCGAGTCATTTTTTTTTAGATTTTTTTGACCATTCTGGACAAAAAAGGTCTCTTATAATTTTTTTCTAAAGTTGATCGTTTTAGAGTTATAAGCAATTTAAAATTTGAAAAACGCGAAAATGGCCATTTTTAAGACTTAATTAACTCGGTTAAACATTATTATTATGAAAGTCAGAAAGTTACTAAATCAAAGCTTAAAGCCCCCCTACATGATCCTGAATAAATTTGTGTCATTAATTTATTACTAAGCTGTTATTTTTAATTATTAACAATAAGCGGTAAGATCGTATTGACGCGGCTGTAAATGTGAGTGCGAGTAAGATGCACCATTGAACTGCCGGAATGGCATCTCTTTCGCACTCACCATTGACGGCCGCCTAATACGTGCATGGCGCTCATTATTATTACTTAAAAATAACAGCTTAGTAATCAAATAATGACAAAATTTTCTTCAGGATCATGTAGGGGGGGGGGGATATAAACTTTGATTTAGTCACTTTCTGACTTTCATAATAATAACTTTTATCGAGTTATTAAGCCTTGAAAATCGCCATTTTTCGTTTTTTCAATTTTAAATTGCTTATAACTCGAAAACGATCAACTTTAGAGGAAAATTATAAGAGACCTTTTTTGTCCAGAATAGTTCGAAAAGCCTAAAACAATTGTTTACAAAAATTAGATTATGCAAAAAAATCTCATAGGAATATTTTTTCCAACGAGCCCGAAATTTTCGCCTTGTCAGGTACTGATTCCTACAGATGTCAGGTTTTCTAATTTCTCAAGGAGCATTTAGGCCCTCTAACGCAAATGTGAACCTCAACTTCACGTGGTACGCCCTTTTAAAGAACTAGCAAGGTTCTGACCATCGAGTGACTACCGGAATAAGAGTCCCTTGCCAGTCAACATCTTCGACAAAAAGAACTCACAAGTCGTAGGGCACTTTGATGCCCCGAAACTGAGAAATTAATCTCAAAGGCGGAATAACTAAGAAAATATCAATGACATAAGGATTACAAGACTAGAAGAAACCACTACATTGAAGATCCTTATACAGTGTGTCAAAGCCAAATGGAATAAATTAATTATTTCGTGAATGACCAATTTTTGAATTAAATCCCGAAACAGGTCGATTTTTATTTTTATGTTATGATTTTTTTGGCATATACAGGGTGGGGCATTAGTGTGACAAAGTCCAATTACTCTTTTGTCGTAAGAGATACGAAAAAAAGTTATTTAGGTAAAAGTTGGGGAACAGATAAGACCATAATTTAAAAATATTTTCAAATATACAGGGTAACCCGTATTGACACAAACTTATGTTTTTTAAATGGAACACCCTGTATATTTTTACATTTTTGGATTCTCCTCGACGTCTTCTTTCATAAAATACAGGATTTTATAATATTATACAATATAGTATTATACAATACTATACAGGGTTGGTCGAAACTCGGAATGAGTATTTTCAGAGTTTTCTTAAATTTTAGTATTTTAGTATTGTAATGAAATTATATTTTACAGTACTTTTTTATTTCTTAAGCATTCCCTATACCTAAGTGCTTTCATTTGTCAGTTATTTGTGATTCTTTAAGCCAAACATTAATTGCAACAAAAATTTCGTGAAATTTTATTAGATGGCCGTGAAAATATTCAATCAAAAATATTTTTTCGAAAAAAAAAATACATATTAATCTAGACTGATCCTTAATTTATTAATATTGGATGAGATATCCAAATATATTCGTAGTTAAGATTGTTATTGCGTAAAATATTAATAAAACATATGGTTTTTGTGCTGGGAGAGTATAACAAAAATGAGCTACTAGCTACTAGCAATAAACATTTATCATCAGCAATTCCCTGACAGACGACAACCAAGAAGAGGAACTTGTGAAAGTATACTAAAACGGTTTCAACAGACTAAATACTTAGATTATAAGAACGGTCGTACTAATATGCAATAGTTTTTGTTCTATCAGATTTATCGTAATATCAGTGTCCAGTCCGTTGAAACCGTTCTAGTATATTTTCAAAAGTTTCTCTTCTTGGTTGTCGTCTATCAGGAAATTGCTGATGAAAAATTCTTTTTGCTAGTAGCACATTTTTGTTATACTCCACTAGGAAAAAAAGCATATTAATCAGTTCCTGATTAGAAAAAATTCATATTAGTAATGGCAACAAAGCAAACGGAACTGTAAATATAGTATAATGTCAAATTTTTAAGCAAATTTTGTGGCATAGCCAACTAGGGAGAATATTGTATATGTTATTAATATTTCTCGCACCAACAATCTTAACTACGAATGTATTTGGATATCTCATCCCATATTAATAAATTATGAATCAGTCTAGATTATTATGTATTTCTTTTTTTTCGAAAAATTGTTTTTGATTTTCACGGCCACCTAATAAAATTTCCCGTAATTTTTGTTGAAATTAATGTTTGACTTAAATATTCACGAATAACTTACAAATTAAAGCACTTAGGTATAGGGAGTGCTTAAGAAATAAAAAAGAAACATAAAATATCATTTCATTACAATACTTAAATACAGGGTGTTCCATTTAAGAAAAGTCAGATAATACTCATTCCGAGTTTTGACCAACCTGTATACTGAAATTAAACGCTTCGCTATACTATTAATGCTTAACAATAATAGACTGTATTAAAAATCGTTTGAACATGAATAGAAATTTTGATGTCAAATCACTACAATTCTACAGGGTGTGAATATTGCTACGAAATTAACAAAAAAACGTAATCATCTTTTAAACTAACTCGTATAATATTACAAAACCCTATATTTTAAGAAGGAAAACATAGAGGAGAATCTAAAAATGTAAAAATATTAAAAATATACAGGATGTTCCATTTAAAAAAACATAAGTTTGTATCACCTTGTAAATACGGGTGGCCGTGTATATTTGAAAATATTTTAAAATAATGGTCCTATCTGTGCCCCACCTTTTACCTAAATAACTTTTTTTCGTATCTCTTACGACAAACGAGTAATTGGACTTTGTCACACTAATGCCCCACCCTGTATATCATACTAGTGACGTCATCCATCTGGGCGTGATGACGTAATCTATTATTTAAATGAGAATAGGGGGTCGTGTGCTAGCTCATTTAAAAGGTTATTAAATTATGTAATATAAACATTAACATAATTATTTATACAGGATGTCCAACAATTTTGGACAAAGAAGAACGTATGTAATTTATTTAATTCAAAATACATTGTACTGCTGTCAGAAAACAGAAAAATGTTTAGTTGACAAATAAACATTGCTTTTCGCTTAAATTAGATTTAAAACTGCCAAGAGGTAAATAAATTACATACACATTCTTCTTTTTGTGTCAATTAATTTATTTCGAAATAAATTGGACACTGCGTTCTCGAATAATGATTTTACTATATATAAGAGAAATTAAATTGTAGGGAGTTAGTTGATAATATAAATTTGTATCATTAAGTAAATAAATGTTATAATTTAATTGTGTTTTAGTGTTAGTGTTAGAAGACTGTAAAAATTGGAAGATAGAGAACTAAATTCTGTTGGGACAAGTCAAACCAAACTCAACAACACACAAGAAAGATCTAAAAACTGAATCTATAAAATACCCTGTGAATTCAACAAGTTCTAGTGGGAGAAACTGCAAGAGCACTGTCAAGCTAAACGAGTATAATCAAGAACAGAGACTTCAAGAAATCCCAGATATGCAAACATGCCTGAGACAACGAGCATAGAGTACAATGGAAATATGCATCAATAATCATAAAAAAAAAGAGAAAAGACAAAGAAGCTGCCCTCATCCTACTTAACGAAGAAAAATGTGTATCAAACTCATCGACAGAATGCAGGCTTTGTTTGTCAATACTAAAAGAAGAAGTCTATAACAAGAACATGCCAACAATAGAAGAGTAAAGTTACAAAATCAATCTACGATATAGATTACACAAACAAACTAACAAATAACACACAAAAACAGTCAGAATGTGATATCCCTACGGTAATATCACCACCCTCAAATTTTTTTTCAACCACACACTTACTGTTTTCTACAAGATCTAGGCCAAGTATATTAACTGTTGAAAATACATACATAACCTAATAAAACCAGGTTATACAACATTCCAGAAAATGTTTTAAATGATCTTTATTGAGAACGATTTCCGGAGTGGAAATCGTTCATGTTTGGAACCGTCAAACAATGGTCAATTAAAAATGTAATTTTCATTACACCAATAATTGTGGCGTAGTCCCATATAAACTTAATATGTACTTAATTGTTTTCTTCTTTCTTTTAGTATTATTCACATCTAGTTTATTGTGTGCTATAAATGATAACTTGTTATTAATAATTATATAAGAGAAGGTATGATTCTTAATTGCCTTACCTTATAATTACTACTTTGCATCCATGGGATTATTCCGTCTACAAACAGACCAATATCTTGACAGTCAATAGGATTCGACGGCTCAGCCAAAAAAGTTAGAAGATCGGTACCTACTTGCTGTCGAAATTTTGTGTCTGGTTTTGCTAAATGGGCATAAAACCCATCCATGTCCTTTGGACGAGTGTACGCCATGGTTGGCTAAACTGTAACAAAAAAAAACTATTTTAATTTATAATATACAAATATACTTAAAACAAAAATGCATGTAAAACTGCAAACTACCCATTGAGATCTAATCACGCTCTTACCCCCTTCATATGTACAGTTTGGGTCTTACAGAGTCACCTAACTGTGAGTGTAGAAAAGAAGGTGATCTACTACATATTCTCCTCGAATGTTCACATCAATCAATATAAATGTTCACATCAATATAAACAAATTTTATGATAATCTTAATATATTAAAAATTCCACTTCACATCAATATAAACAAATTGAATGTTCACATCAATATAAACAAATTTTATGATAATCTTAATATATTAAAAATTCCACTTCCCGTCTATCTGAACAATTTGATTTTTTATGAAGATATTAATACATTAAAAACAATTTACGAACATATAAAAAAATGTAAATATAAATTTTAGCAATAAAATTTACCCTGTATTTAAGTAATTTTGTTAAAACTAAACAGGCATGTTTGTTAAAACAAAACAAACATGTTTGTTTTGTTGTTATTTTTAAACCCTGTAATATAAGCAATTATTGTATATTATAATTGAAAAAAAAAAAGAAAAAAATAAGAAAAAAAAGCAAAAAAAAGAAAAAAAAAAGCAAAAAAAAAAGAAAAAAAAAAGAAAAAAAACTAAGATGTAAACCTCCGAGATGTTGTATCGGGTTTATGTCTTAGCGTAGTAAAAAAACAATTAATACAAAATAATAATAAAATAATAAAAAAACAAATTAAAAATATAATAAAAAATACAAAAAAAATAAATATTTACAGAAAAATATTTACAACCAAAACAGTGTATTATTTAGATTATAATTTGTAGTATGTTAGTTTGTTATGTATTTAGAGTTAGAAATACATACAGAAAAAATTCCTCTGATTGAAAAAAAATGTGTTCTTAAAATAACAAAATGTCTGGCTAATTGGCTCGTCCAAGGCCATCAAATTCACACAAAAAAACTACTGATTTTGATATTTGGATTAAAGGACTCTGTCCCTTTTTTCATGTAAAAGTAGTTTCAGTTAAATTGGCTGAAATTTACGAGCACACCAATTTCAGTCATTTCTAGTTCGTCGTCATAATGGCAACCGACGCGCGACGTCAGATGATTAGTTTCGTAGGGAAAACCAGTTTTCCGGTTTTTCCAATCCAGTCTTCTGGTAAGTTATTTTAATTTTTTTGCCCCCATTCATTTAAACATAATATAAGAAATATATTTATCTTCTTCCAAGGGTTTCATTCCCTGACTAGTTATTGAGCCTGCCCTTATACATTATTTCATCAAATTCCGCATTGCCGTCTTTCTGCCAATTAACAGACGAAGAGACTTCAATCCTTTGGGGTCTTATTCCTGCCTTTTTGCGTTGACATAGATATGGGCCCAGGAGGTGAATGACTTTCATTTCACTGCTGGCAGATATTAAAGTAAGTGCGTACATGTTAGATAGACTATTTTTGCTTTTTTTTATGGCCAATTAATTCATTTTATTATCGAATTCGTACTTATTTTAATTATTAAGAAGTTCCGCATTTTTGAGAATATTATGTATTTTAATAGATATAAATAAATAAATGAATAAATAAATATTGATATATTATATGAGTTAGAGAATATTATGAGAATGTTATGTGTCATTTTTTTTGTAGTTGGTAATATTATAACATGAACCTAAAAAGCTTTTTCCGGTTTGACAGATTGTAGTTCTTACCTATTAATTTTGAAGTTTTAAGAAGTAATTAATTTACCTTAGGAATAATCATTTATGTTGATTTGATCGAGGATTATGATTTTATTTTATTGACTGTTTTTTGCTTTATATAGGTAGCAGGTTAACATTAATAGTTTAGTTTAAGTAATAAATAAATACAGTTTTTGGAAGTTTTTTCTTTTCTTGGTGATTTTATTTTATTGAAGATATAACTTGTTTGCATTCTATAGGTAATCATGTCAATGTCAGTAGTTTTGCTTATGTAATTCTTTGATATGTTTTTGACGATTTTGTTGTCGAAAAAGCTTATAACGATAGGAAATAAATTCAACAATTCAACAACATTCCAAACACCAAATAAAACACGTTGAGATTTTTTTGTGAGTATTATGGAATTGGCGGAGCCAATTTAGTCGGAGAGATAGAAGCGGATTTTGTGCGTGATAAGTAATATGGAAAAACTATATGGGGATATGTTAAACTAGTTGTGTACATTACTTTCCCCAACGGCCGGAAACCAGAGTTGGGGCCGAGGGTAGATATAAGGGGTCAAAGTCCCGGTTTTTATTATTTTTTTTGTGACGCTCTTGATAGAGATAGTGCACCAAAATTTGGGAATAAGTAGGTCATGACGTAACTAATTAAAATCTCCAGGGGCGGAACGCTGCGTGGCCGACAAAGGGGTGGGGGAAGGGTTGAATATAAAAATTATAATTGGGTTTTTGTGACGTTCCTGATCGAAATAGTGCACCAAAATTTGGGATTAAGTAGACCATGACATAACTAAGTAAAATCCCCAGAGCCGGAAAACAGATTGGGGGACGAGGGTAGTTATAGGAGGTTAAAGTCGCGGTTTTTATTATTTTTTTTGTTACGCTTATGATCGAGATAGTGCACCAAAATTTGGGAATTAGTAGGTCATGACGTAACTAATTTAAATCTCCAGGGGCGGAACGCCGCGTGGCCGACAATGGGGTGGGGGAGGGGTGAATATAAAAATTATAATTGAGTTTTTTGTGACGTTCCTGATCGAGATAGTGCACCAAAATTTGGGAATAAGTAGACCATGACATAACTAAGTTAAATCCTTAGAGCCGGAAACCAGAGTGGGGGACGAGGGTAGTTATAAGGGGTCAAAGTCGCGGTTTTTATTATTTTTTTTTGTGACGTTCATGATCGAGATAGTGCACCAAAATTTGGGAATAAGTAGACCATGGTGTAAAGAATGAAAATCTCCAGGGGCGGAACGCAGCGTGGCCGACAAAGGGGTGAGGACAGGGGTGAATATAAAAATTAAAAGGGGTTTTTTGTGACGTTCCTGATCAAAATAGTGCACCAAAATTTGGGAATAAATAGACCATGATCTAACTAAGTAAAATCCCCAAAGCCGAAAACCAGAGTGGGGAACGAGGGTAGTTATAAGGGGTCAAAGTCGCGGTTTTTATTATTTTTTTTCTGACGCTCATGATCGAGATAGTGCACCAAAATTTGGGAATAAGTAGGTCATGACCTAACCAATTAAAATCTCCAGGGGTGAACGCGACGTGGCCGACAAAGGGGTGAAGACAGGGGTGAATATAAAAATTATAAGGGGTTTTTTGTGACGCTCATGATCGAGGTAGTGCACCATAATTAGGGAATAAGTAGGTCATGACGTAACTAATTAAAATCTCCAGGGGCGGAACGCTGCGGGGCCGACAAAGGGGTGGAGACAGGGGTGAATATAAAAATTATAAGGGGTTTTTTGTGACGCTCATGATCGAGGTAGTGCACCATAATTAGGGAATAAGTAGGTCATGACGTAACTAATTAAAATCTCCAGGGGCGGAACGCTGCGGGGCCGACAAAGGGGTGGAGACAGGGGTGAATATAAAAATTATAAGGGGTTTTTTGTGACGTTCCTGATCGAGATAGTGCACTAAAATTTGGGAATAAGTAGACCATCACATTACTAAGTAAAATCCCCAGAGCCGGAAACTAGAGGGGGGACGAGGGTAGTTATAAAGGATCAAATTCGCGGCTTTTACTATTTTTTTCTGACGCTTATAATCGAGATAATGTACCAAAATTTTGGAATAACTAGTTCATGACGTAACTAAGTAAAATACCCAGGTGCAGAATGCTGCTTTTGTGGACAATGGGGTAGGGGCAGGGGCAGGGGTGAATATATAAATTATAAGGAGTTTTTTGTGACGTTCTTGATAGAAATAGTGCACCAACATTTGGGAATAAATAGGTCATGACGTAGCTAAACAAAATATATACGGGCGGAACGCTGTGTGGGGAACAAAGGGGTAAGGGTAGGAGTGTGTATTAAATTTATAAGAGGTTTTTGTGGCGTTCGTGATCGGGATAGTGCACCAAAATTTGGGAATAAGTAAATCATGACGTAACTTAGCAAAATCTCTAGAGACGTAATGCTGCATGGGGGACCAAAGGGGTCAATATGCAAAACTTTTGAGTGATGATCGTCCTCGAGAATATGTCTGCAATTTGCACAATTGATTAATTTAAATGTCTATGATCAAAATCCAGAAGGGCACAGAGCTAGGTGGGGGTTATTTTTCCTAAAAATTTACCAATTTAAAAAAAATTCCAACTGGACAACATTATATTTAAATAGTTAAAGCTATATTTAAAATTTCCTACCGAAATTAAATTTTGAATTTCCTGCGTCATCATCCGCTTGGGTTAGTTCCGACACGAATCTCTTGGAGCGTTGAATTTGATATCCAAATAACGATATTTGATATCCTTGCATGTAACGCCTATGTAACGCCTGTGATTTTTGAGTGAACGGTTGTATTGTTGTATTCAAAAATGGATGAAAACGTTATTGCTTCGTGTGTTCTAAAAATTGCTTGTAACGAAAATGATAGAATTATTTTGTTCAATGAAGATTCTTTAAAATATTGCAGAGATATATTGGATATTAGAAAAGCGTGTAAACTCAAATATCAAGAAATTATTTTGCCGGATAATTATAATTATAATTATTTATAATTATAATTATAATTATAAATAATTATAATTATTTGCATAAATCAATGTTATAATGTTATTTTGAAAAATATAAAAAAATTTAGTTTTTCTCTACATTATTTATGAAAATATTGTGACACCGTTTTTAACAAAACTAGCTGACCCCACCTAGCTGTCCGCTCTTTTGGATTTTGATTCTACAATAAATGAATTGTGCAAGTTACGGACATATTCTCGTTGACGAGCATCACCCAAAAATTTTGCGTATACACCCTTGTCCGCCCCCTGGAGATTTTATTTAGTTTTTTCATGATCTACTTATTCCCAAATTTTGGTACACTATCTCGTTAACGAAGGTCACAAAAACCCCTATATTTGTATATTCAACCGTACCCACCACCCCTTTATACCCAAGCAGCGTTCCGCCCCTGGAGATTTTAGTTAGTTATGTCATGATCTACTATTGCCAAATTTTGGCGTACCATATCCATCACGAACGTCACAAAAAAACCCCTATAATTTTTACATTCACCTCTGCCCCCACCCATTTGTCCCCCACACAGTGTTCCGCCCCTGGAGATTTTACTTAGTTATGCCATAATCTAATTATTCCCAAATTTTGGGGCACCAACTCGATCACAAATGTCACAAAAAACCACTTATAATTTATATATTCACCCCTGCAGCCCCACCCCTTTGTCGGACACGCAGCGTTCGCCCATAGAGATTTTACTTAGTTACGTCATGAACTAGTTATCCCCAAATTTTGGTGCACTATCTCGATCATTAGCGTCAGAAAAAAAAAAATAGAAAAAACCGCGACTTTGACCCCTTATAACTACCCTCGTCCCCCACTCTGGTTTCCGGCTCTAAGGATTTAACTTAGTTATGTCATGGTCTACTTATTCCCAAATTTTGGTGCACTATCTCGATCAGGAACGTCACAAAGAACTCAATTATAATTTTTATATTCACCCCTCCCCCACCCCATTGTCGGCCACGCAGCGTTCCGCCCCTGGAGATTTAAATTAGTTACGTCATGACCTACTAATTCCCAAATTTTGGTGCACTATCTCGATCATAAGCGTAACAAAAAAAATAATAAAAACCGCGACTTTAACCTCCTATAACTACCCTCGTCCCCCAATCTGTTTTCCGGCTCTGGGGATTTTACTTAGTTATGTCATGGTCTACTTAATCCCAAATTTTGGTGCACTATTTCGATCAGGAACGTCACAAAAACCCAATTATAATTTTAATATTCAACCCTTCCCCCACCCCTTTGTCGGCCACGCAGCGTTCCGCCCCTGGAGATTTAAATTAGTTACGTCATGACCTACTAATTCCCAAATTTTGGTGCACTATCTCTATCAAAAGCGTCACAAAAAAAATAATAAAAACCGGGACTTTGACCCCTTATATCTACCCTCGGCCCCAACTCTGGTTTCCGGCCGTTGGGGAGAGTAATGTACACAACTAGTTCAACATATCCCCATATAGTTTTTCCATATTACTTATCACGCACAAAATCCGCTCCCAGCTCTTAGACTAATTAGCTAGACATCGTTATATTTTAAAACAAACAATTTTTTGCAATTAGAGGAATTTCTAACTCTAAATAATTAACATACTACAATTATTTAAATAATTCACTGTCTTGGTTGTATACAATGATGAGCGCGATAATCGAAAAAATAACGCAAAAGATGGAAAACATAATACATTGTGAAATATAAAAAGAGATGAAACTAATAGAGGTGGAAATTATCGATATAAATTAACATTACATTACAAAGTTTCCCACTTTTAGACATCTGTGACAGGAGTAATTTATAAAATTCTCCTGCCACATTGACAAGTTGTCATATTCCTCCGATATGTCTCAAGTTGTGAAACAATGTAATGTTAATTTATACGTTTATATCGATAATTTCGACCTCTACTAGTTTTATCCCTTTTTACTTCGCAATGTATTGTTTTCCATCTTTTGTGTTCATTTGCCGGTTATTAGCACGCTCATCACTGTATTTTTTTGTAATTACATTTGTAATTCTTTTTATTTAATTATATTTTGAATTTGTTTTTATTTATTTTTTATTATTATTTTTTATTAATTTTTTTTTACTACGTTAAGATATAAACCAGATTCGACATCTCGGTGGTTTACATCTTCTTAGTTTTTTTTCTTTTTATTTTATCTAAAATTAAACTTATCAATGAACAAAAAAGAACAAAGAATTGTATTTGTAAAATACATTGTGTATCACGAGGTTTTTTCCTCATGATTTACCATGGGATCACTAATAGGAGAATTGTAATGCCATTATTGCCGTTTTAAATACAAATCACATGCTATGATTTTTCTGACGGATATTATTAAAAGTTAAAGTTTACTTTATGTAATGAATCTTCCAATAAGTCGTCCCAGAACGCAACTCAAAAACATTGATAATATCATTTTAAAGTAATCTCCTTTAAAATGTATATGTTCGAATTATCCATAGAATGAGTCAAATAAAATAATTAAATTATTATAATTTTTTTTACAAAGTAACGAAAACAAAATTTGTTTAATTTACTAATGTTTGAGAACGACTTCCGAAGCGGAAATCCAAACGTCATCCAAACTTAATTTTAAAGTAAAATTGAGGCTTATTCCAAAAAACAATAGTAAATTGAAGAAATAAATACCAACGACGTAAAAAATAATAAATAAATTAAAAAGTTTGCCTTTTTGAAATAATAGTCATGAGCTCTTGGTCTATAAATCTGATAACATGTTCTATATTTAGATTATAAATGTTTATTGATTTCGGAAGTGTGCTGTTTTACATTTTTTATGTCACCTCCATTGTTGATATACCAACCTTCACATGTGCAGATAAAAGGGATTCAAATATTAATAGAATAAATTACATACTAAATATTAAAATCAAACTTTTTTTAGAGTGAGACAAAGTAAAAACAAATTCCCATCGGTACATTAAAATTGTTCAATGAATGAACATTTACTAGAAAATAAAAATAAACTAAAATCACATATATGATTTAACAGTGTTATAGGAGAGCCAAACGGTGGGAGTGATACATTAATGAAATGATAAATGGGAAAGTCTAATATTATCAATTGAAACTGTAACATTGATATACAAGTGTCATTCACAATGTTATCTACCGCTTCCAATCAAACTAAGGTTTAATTTTAGCTCACTGACAAAGTACAGAGTAAATTGTAAGGTTATTCATCAAGCTAGAAATAAACAACATTTCTTTAGTCATAAGATTTAACAGTTAATGCTCTTGTCCGAATGAATAAGTAGGTAGCTAACTTATTTTAGTGATTTTTTAGGAGTACCAAAACAATGTTTATGGGGTTATGCAAATAATAAAATAACCTTCGAATAATTCAAATATTTTCGGCGATAACAATCTTATTCTACAAATACATCATTATTATTTGACAAAATAGAATGCAACTCGATTTTACAGATAGGATAATCCCTGCATGTCTTTTAAAGTATATTTATATGTTGATTATTCCTATAGACTTTGTTTTTTTATAGATTAGCAAATTTTAATCCTGTTTACTGTCCGGTATCTTTTTGCACTAAACAGTGTGATGAATACAAGTACCTGGGCATGAAGATAACTCACGATGGAACACTCGATGCTGCTACAAAAGACAGAAACATAAAGGGTAGAAAAGCCATATCCATGAAGAACGTCATTCTGTGGGACCAAACAATATCTAAAGCGAACAAACAGCTCATATTATAAAATACCATACTTAAAAGTGTAATCACATACAGGGTGGGGCATTAGTGGGACAAAGTCCAATTACTCGTTTGTCGTAAGAGATACAAAAAAAAGTTATTTATATAAAAGTTGGGGCACGGATAGGACCATAATTTAAAAGTATTTTCAGATATACAGAGTCACCCGTATTGACAGGGTGACACAAACTTATGTTTTTTTTAAGGAATACCCTATATTTTTACAGTTCTGGATTCTCCTCGATGTCTTCTTTCTCAAAATATAGGGTTTTGTAATATTATACGAGTTAGTTTAAAAGATAATTCCGTTTTATTGTTAATTTTGTAGCAAGATTCACACCCTGTAGAATTGTGGTGATTTGACGTCAAAGTTTCTATTTATGGTCAAACCATTTTTAATGTAGTCTACTATTGCTAAACATTAATAATGTAGCGAAAAGTTTAATATTAATATACAGGGTTGGTCAAAACTCGGAATGAGTATTTTCTGAGTTTTCTTAAATGGAAAACCCTGTATTTTAGTATTCTAATGAAATGATATTTTATGGTACTTTTTTATTTCTTAAGCATTTCCTATACCTAAGTGCTTTAATTTTTGAGTTATTCGTGATTCTTTAATCCAAACATTAATTTTGCAGCAAAAATTACGTGAAATTTTATTAGGTGGCTGTGCAAATATTCAATCAAAAATAATTTTTCGAAAAAAAAAGTAGATATTAATCTATACTGATCCTTAGTTTATAATAAACTAATAAATTAATAATAAATAATTAATAATTAATATAAATAATACTAATATTAATATAAATATAACTAATACTAATAATAAATTAATAATTAATTTTGGATGAGATATACAAATACCTACGTAGTTAAGATTGTTGGTGCGTAAAATATTAATAAAAACATACAAGATTCTACCTAGTTGGCTATTTTTACTACCTAGTTTTCTATACCAGTATTTCTACCTAGTTGGCTATACCATTATACTATTTTTATAGTTCCAGTTGCTTTATTACCATTACTAATCAATCAGGTTTCTGGTAATTTAAGTATCCAGTCCGTTGAAACCATTTTAGTATACTTTCAAAAGTGTCTCTTCTTGGTTTTTGTTTATCAGAGAATTAATCAGAGAATCAATAGCATTCCAAACACTTTAACCCATAATGGGCAAACCAGTTCCGATGGTCCTACCATAGCCAAGATGTTGGCTCAGTACTTTGCTGCAGTGTATAGTGAGGACGAATGTCCTATTCCAAATAGTGCAAGGGCTAACACTAGTTTCAACATTACTGGTTGTGACTTATCTATTTCAGAGGTATATACCAAATTATCTCAGCTAAACATACATAAGGGTCCAGGGCCTGATGGAATCCCACCCAAGTTACTGAAATACTGTAGTTTTAATCTTGCTCGTCCCTTATTCTTTATTTTTGAAAAATCATTACAAACGAGTGAATTCCCTCCTGTTTGGAAAGTTAGTTTTCCATCCATCCATCCAATGGCACTACAGCCCAAATCGAGCCTTGGCCTCCTTCAACAAGCTTCTCCAATCATTTCGATTTACCGCTGTTCTTTTCCATGAATGCATTCCCAGGAAGTTCCTGGCATCCTCATCGACTTCGTCTTCCCATCTCTTTTTAGGTCTTCCAACAGGTCTTCTTCCCTGCATTCTTGCATTCAGCAATTTTCTGGGGATTCTATTCTCATGCATGCGGATCACGTGCCCTGCCCACCATAATCTCTGCAGTTTAGTGTATTGGTATTGGTATTTAGTGTATTGGTATTTAGTTGGTTCGCTATATTGCTCGTATATTTCTCTATTATACATAATTCGCCAGTTGTTATTTTCACATATTGGGCCCAGTATCCTACGTAATACTTTTCTTTCAAACACATCTAATGCATTGGCAGATTTCTGTGTCACCACCCATGTTGCTATGGCACCACCCATAAATTAAAGAATTGCTAATGAAAAATTCTTAGTGCTAGTATCACATTTTTGTTATACTCTCCTAGCAAAAAAACCATTTTAATCAGTTACTTATTAAAAAAATTAATATTAGTAATGGTAACAAAGCAACTGGAACTTTAAAAACAGTATAATGTCAAATATTTTAGCAAATTTATTGTCATAGCCAACTAGGTAGAATCTTGTATGTTTTTATTCATATTTTACGCACCAACACGTAACTCTAGTTATTAACTATGTAGGTGTTTGGATATCTCATTAAATATTAATAAATTAAGGATCAGTCTAGAGTCTAGATTAATATCTACATTTATTTTGAAAAATTATTTTTGATTGAATATTTGCACAGCCACCTAATAAAATTTCACATAATTTTTGTTGCAAAAACTTTGATGTCAAATCACTACAATTCTACAGTGTGTGAATGTTGCTACGAAATTAACAATAAAACGTAATTATCTTTTAAACAACCTCATATAATATTACAAAATCCTATATTTTGAGAAAGAAGAGATCGAGAAGAATCCAAAAATGTAAAAATATACAAGGTGTTCTATTTAAAAAAACATAAGTTTGTGTCACTCTGTCAATACGGGTGACCCTGTATATCTAAAAATATTTTTAGAATATGGTCCTATCTGTGTCCCAACTTTTATCGAAATAACTTTTTTTTTGTATCCCTTACGGCAAACGGGTAATTGGACTTGTGTCACACTAATGCCCCACCCTGTATTTATGGAGGTGAAGTTTGGCAAATGAAACAAAGAACAGAGAAAATGATACTAATAACAGAAATAAATAACAGAATGATAACAGAAATGGATTTCTGGAGAAGAGCAACAGGCAATTAAGAATAGATCGGATACCAAATGAGAGAATATGAGAAATGATGGGAGTCACACATACAATAATTAATGACATAAAAACAGAGAATGTCACGTCATTTTTGACATTGGATTATTAAATTTTGAGGCACTATAGTACTAAAAGGTACTCTTGCTTTCAGTCGGTAGGATACACCCTTTTATAGAAAAATTGATTTGAAAATTTTTCGATATAAATTTTTAGCATTTTTAATGCTTTCGGAAATAACTGCCTCAATTGACCTTCCAGAACACTTAGCAACATTGGTGTCTGTATAAACCTGTTTAAATTCAGCACACCACAGTTTAATAGTTGTACCTAATCGATGGGCATTGTTCTGATAACTTTTTTTGAGCCATTGCTCAGTTTGGACGGTATTTTCCCATTCAAAATTCAAAATATGGATTTAAAAAAATTTAATCTCACTTGAAATACTGGAGACCATTAGACATAACTTTTCTGTATATAAAAATGTACACATAGAGAGAAGGAAACATCATCTACTAATTAAGAATGCCATCAGATGAAAGCAAGAAACTGAAAACCAAGGGGACGACCAACAGAGAGGTCCTGAAAATGAGAAACTGGCGGGAACTATGTACATATCGAAATGAGTGGAAGAAAATTATAATGAAAACCAAGTCATACAACAAACTTTGAGAATATCAGAGAGCTCCAAGTAAGAGCAGCAAACAGCAAACATCTCACTTGAATTACTGCAGACCATTAGACATACATTTTCTGTATATAAAAAGTATCTTCTTCTTCAACGTCCACTGCTGGAAAGACGGCAAAGCTCCTGGACCTGACAATGCATAATATTCTGAATTAATAAAACTATTTAACATGGACGGTCCTCAACGCCTCACCAAAATATGTAATGACATACATTTATGCGGAGTAATACCAAGAACATGGCTGAATAAGGCCTCTTCCATTTGCTTCCATTGATTTCTACTCTTGGCAATCCTCATCCACTGCTTGCCCGTGATTTGTTTGATATCTTCTGTCCACCTCTTCTGCGGTCTGCCTACACCTCGCATGTTCTCTCTTGGTCTCCAGTTTCTTAATCTGTGTCCATTTTTAAGAGATTATCTTGAGCAAAATGCCCAACCCATTGCCACTTGAGCCTTGCTATATGTTCTGCAACATCAGTAATTTTTGTTCTTTCACTATTGTCGATATTTCTAATCCTGTCTCTCAAACTAATCCCTAGCATGGCCCTCTCTATCGCTCTTTGGATTGTACCGAGCTGCTCTAAGGTTTTCTTGTAAATGCAGTTGTCTCCAGTTCATTCGACGCATCCAACGAAGACTGTACTAACTCAATTTTTGGCGTTTTTGAGTTACACCCCTGACAAATTAGATAACCGTGATGCCTTTCACCGAACAAAGTTCTATGTTAATTTGTTTACGTTTAGGCAACCAATTTTGCACTTCGATATTGTACTAACTTATATATCTTTACATTATCCCACGAAAACTATCCTATCTCCTATCTGGGTGTTTCTTCCAAAATAATTTTTTTGGGCTTGACTAGATTTAAAAAAAAATATTGTTGTTAAATTTTTGAAAATAATGTATAAAGCACTTTGAGAGGTTCTTAATTAAATGTGATAGAAAGTTGAGCTTAATTCTTTTTATATATAGGTTTTTTGACAAAAAATGTCCATTCTAATGATTTACCTGCCACTCTAATGATAAAAAATAAAACAACCCCTAAGTTTACATCAAAAATCAACTTATATTAAAAGAAAAAAGAACATTTCATTTTAACATTTTGCCCCAAAAAAATGTAGAAATAATAAAAAAGAAACATCAGCTATGTGAAACCATTCACTTGATTTCATTCCTTTACCATACAACATCTAAACTGAAGATTTAAATAAATTATCAATATAGTCATATTCTTGTATTTTGTAGAATCTATTGGAAACTGGTTCAGGTGGATGCACTAGCTGACATAAGATTCCATTTCTAGTAGTCACAGTTTGACGATCAGCGATATCTGGCCAGAAAAAACTTTTACCATTTTTCATCATAAAGTTAACAGTCATAATGTTTCGATCAATTTTTTCAATGATTCCTGAAAAAAAGTGTATAGCTTAATAAAATTTAACAATTAAATTTTAAAGTAAAGAAAAGCAGTATAGTAAAAAACTGTAGTCTCTTACCTGGATACCAATCATTATCAAAAATAGCTGTAACCCAGGTATCTTCACTAAATTCTTCTATTCCTGTAGGCCGAGCAGTGGCTCTTCCATTGTCATTTTCCTCACTTAAATATGAAGACTGTAGCGGCGCTACTTTATTTTCAATCGCATAATGAATACAATTCTCAAAGCTGCATTTAAAGCAGCTTAAAGTTCTAAAACTCAGCTCTCGAGTAATGTGATTCCAAGTTACTTGATGTGTTTGCATTGTCCCTTTATATGGTTTTAGTAGTGGAGGCAGAAAAGCATCAAATTTTTCAATATTATTTTCATTAAGACATTTGATATGTATATTGTTGATGTTTTCTTGAATACATTTCACAAAGACATCAAAGTTATTTATGTCATGGTTAAATGTTATGAGTTGATCTGCAGTTCTTTTAATGGTTGCACCAATACCATCTGGAGCTCCCTTTCCATGTCCTGCCTCTGAATAGTTCCAAGAAATATGTTGGATTTGTGGAAATATTTTTGGTAAGACTTGCTGTAGGTAAAAGAACATTTTTTTATTTCGATACTGGCTGCTTGGACTGTCTGAGAGAAAATGAATTGTTTTAAATTCAGTTTCTAACTCATGCTGGTAATGGTTTATAATTATTTCCATATGTGCCATTATGGAGGCAGGATCATGTCTTAAGGACTTGGAGACGGTACAAAAACCCTCTTTTTTTGATTTATGGTACATCATACCAGTATGAAGTGTTATTTGGTCTCGGGATGCTCCAAAATGCACAGACTGTGCTTCATTTGCATACTTGCAGAGAAAATTTTCGGAAAAATCTATATGAAATAGAATTTCATTTTCAGTTAGGCTTTCTTTTAATGTCTTCATTACTGAATATTGATGGTTAATTGTCAAAATATGTCGTAAAATTTTATTTTGATACAGTTCTAATTTCTGAATTAGTGTTGCTGGATTAGACCTCACTTTCTCCTTTTTGGTAATCTGAACAAGAATGTCCTTTTTAGTTTTGACACTAATTCGTTTTTCTTTTAGCGTAATCCACCTCTCATATTCAAATTTTCTTATCCACATTTCATCTTCCACATGGTAGAATATCTTCTTAAATTTGCAATTTTCACATTTTCGTTCCAAACATGCTTCATTGTATTTTGAACAGCACAAAGTTTCAAGAAGTGTATCTATGTCCTTTTCCAATATTATTTTATTTGTAAATAAACTTGTTATAAGCAATTTTACATTTTCATGCAGTATACAAAGGCATGTATCCCTTCCCGTTAATTTCTGAGAGATGACCCAAAATGGGCGAACTTTACAAAATAAGGCATATGACACTTTCAATGATGGATACTCTGACTGAAACTTGTGAAATAAATTCTTTAAGGTATTGTTTAGGTATCTTTTTTGCATTTTTTGGCATTTTCTTGTAACTGTATCTTTTTTACCAGGGCATATACGAGAGTTTTCTTCTTGTAAGTAGAAGTCATGTATGGTCTTTTTTAAAAAGCTAAAACCAGTAAATGATTTTCTTTCGTATTTAAAAACTTCTGTTCTATTCCTATTGGCCCTCCTTAAACCTGGAGGAAGGAATTGTTTGGCATCTTTCAGTAGTTTATATTTTCTCAAGTTGGGACCCTCTATTGCCTTTGTAAATATTTGTTTGGACTTGTCATCTTTTAGGGATAAAAATTTAGAAGAAAGATCTTTTAGAGCTTCTCCAAAAAGTAATTGTCTTTTTACTTCCTTAGGGACTGTTGGTGAATTTTTAAGTAGTTCTGTAACCTTTGACTGAGGAGATAAAACCGACTTTTTTTTTCTTAATGGCTCTGTAAAATCTTTTTTTATACATTTCAAATTTACATTTTAATTTTTTATTTTCCTGTTGAGTTTTTTTTAGTTCCCTAAATAATTTCGTTTGGTTTCGTCTTTTAACCCTTTTTCCTTCCCTTTTTTGTCTGCTTACACTGCTAATAGGTGTACTACTAAATGACGAAGCAAACCTAGTGGACGGTTCATTTTCCTCAAAATTTACTTCTGGGTTTTGTTCTTCAGGCTCACCATTCTCACTGACTGGAGGTGTATTGTCATTTAAATTTTTGAAAAATTTCTGCCGGTTTCTATATTTTTTTGAATTCTCCTTCCAAGATTTCCTTTTTGCTTTTAGTTCCCTGCGACTTAAATCCTCTTTTAATTTAACAATGCCCTTTTCCTTAGCTTTTTCATATATTTGATGTTTTTTTTCCTGCTCTATTTTATATCTTTCTGCGTTATTTTTAATTTTTTGTCTCCTTTTTTTTCGCATTCCATTTTTTTACGTTTTCTTTCTTCTTCACTTTGCTTTTTGCGTGCCATTATTTACTAGTCAAAGTTAGTTTTTCAAAGTAATCTACAAAGATAAAAAATAAATCATTAGCATGGCATAACATCATTAGCGTGGTTTAATTTGTGCACGCTAATGACGAAAATAAATAGCCACTCTAATGACAAAATGTGTATATTTTCTTATAAAAATTCCCTCAGTATTTTTTGAATAAAGAAAGATATTCTAATTAAAAGCTTATTTATTAGTGCCAAATATGATCATAAGTTAACTTTTTTAATTTTGATTTTTTCTGAAAAACTTACCTCCACTCTAATCACGAAGCTTAATACACGACCACGTGCACATACTTTTTAACACGTATCTCTGAAGACTAAATAAATATTGCGCAGGAAAAATACCTTAAGTGTATTGTTGGAGGGGATAGAAATTTAAATATAAACGGTAATTTCCGGTTGGGTATATCACGCGGGAATTTTAAACTGTTAACTGTTGGTCCACGCTAATGACGCGGACAGTTGGGGACAAACTTTAAGCTGTCATATTAAGTTATTTATATTACATTTTAAAACTGTTGTTGTATGGTTGGAATAAGTGGTTATTAGGGTACATGTAAACTATTACAAAATAAGTTATTAAACCTCCATGATGAAAATATTGCTATGGATTCATTGAAAAATCAGGTCGGGGACATCCACGCTAATGATTTTTAAAATTTATTTATTTTTTTTTAATAAGAAAAAGAGCAAAATATATAAGTTTTTATAAATTGTTTAAATTATTCTAAGGTCAAATGTTCTAACAAAGCAAAAAAATTGGTTTCTATTAGTTATTTAAAAAAAAAAACAAGAGGGACCTTAAAATGTTAGCTTGGGGAGAAAATACCATCTGAGATAGGTAATAAGCTATCTCAATCAAAGTTAGTATAGTCTTCCTCGGCATTCCGAACGGAATCGTCATTGTCTCGTGAGTTAGTATAGTTTTCGCATTTTAAGGTTAAGTCAAATACGCCTACATGAACAACATTGTTTACGTTTTAAAAGTTGTACAGCGTATAAATTTCTATTAGATAAAAATAATACACGTGAATAGAAGGTGCATTTTATAAGTATAAATAAGTATCCAGGATGTACTATCCAGGATTTTCTCGATTTTTTCCAGCGAATACTGTACTAACTCATTCAAAAACCATATAAAGAAAAAAAATTGACATGTTCAAAAGCACAAATAGAACAATATGGTAAACACAATGGATAAATATAAAAACAATTTAGAAAATAAGAAGCCACTGATTTTTTGCATTAATCAAAACTTTATCTTGCTTTATTCGAAAACTTAAAAAAATGAGTTAGTACAGTCTTCGCTGAATGAGTCGAGTCGAATGTAGTTACAGGCAAGATACATTTGTCATAAACTCTACGTTTTAGACACATAAAAAGTATCAGACAACAAGATTATTTTAAGATACTTCAACAAACAAGGTTTAAAAATGTTATATTGAAGTTTAAACTTCATGTTTATTGATTTTTTTGAATAATAATCATTTGTATTCCCCTTGTACTTATTAAAACAACAATGACATCATTTTATGAACTTATTGTGAAGTAAAAACAATTTATTCTTACACTTAAATATTAAATATGAGTAAATTCTTTTGTTGTATAACAATTCTTACTAATAATCACAAGGGTATGTGATATTACTCAGAAGAAATGAAACTCAGACACTCATACATTAAATTTGTTATATTTAGATATAATGAACTAATATAAACTTAATGTTTTAGAGTTCAAGTATGCTAATTTTAGATACAGAAAATGTTTTGGCAAGAAACAAAAATTTGAATTCATAGGTTAGGGATATAACTAAAACATGTTTTCTCTACATGTTTACTAATATGTAATGTCTTGAATTTGCTTCTTTTATCTATGTAATTAAACATGTGCAAAAATCGCCAGAAAAATATCAGAAGTAAGTAGGTGTGTTTAGCCTTAACATTCTCCTTAATTTTTGGTCTGTTGGGTGTTGTAGGAAACTAATAGCAACTAAATTCGATCAAGCCAAATCGAAATATTACAATACGAATACTTAAGTAATTTATAAATACAGCCTAACGTGACTCCTATTTGATGTTCAATTCAACTTCTTAAAATGTCATATTTTCATATAAGGATCCTTGCTCCATAAAAAGCAAAAGTTATATTGCATATTTTTACACAAACACTGAATATAATTATCAATTTACCTTCTGCAGACCTTGAGATGCTAAAGTTATAATAGAAAATTAAACATAAAAACAGTTAAAAAGCCGAAAAGGTGAAAAGAAACGATATAAATAATACCTTATGTATTTCTTACATAGATGAAAATCAATGATTGCCGACTTACCAATTATGTAATAAAAACTATCATCGACGAAAAACTTTACGAAATTTACCACTTACAACACACAAATCGTTTTTATTACACTTTTAACATCACAACCTAAACGTCATTAAACACTACAATTTGACGCAGCCATATTTCTTTCTCAACAATTTCATCGCACACACATGTTCCATGTTCGAAACAATAATATGCAGGAATCTGTAATATCTACAAAAGCAGATGTTCGTGGAAAATCCGCACGGGATCTGTGGTTTTAGAATTTCTATGGATTTTTTTGTATTTCGATAATATTCGTATGAAATAATTTACATAATACATTATTATTTCAAGTTTAATATTGTATTGATGTATTGTTTAAAATATTTTTTCGTTGTTTAATGCGTTTTCGTTTCGGTTCGATTCTACTACAAGATAGGCAATATATTATACAATTTGGGCATATTTTGGTGTCCTACAAAATGTTTGTTGTACAGTGCGTCCAGTATACTTACCGTTACACGTCATCCGCGCCATAGCCCGTGACATCACATGATACCAACACGAAATATTTAGGCGGTAGGCCTGTTGCTTTTTAAAATCATTAGCCGCGTACACTGGAATCACAGCCACTAAAACATATTTTATTATATACGCTTAGAAATAATATTGGAAGATTTCTATTAATGTACATTTATAGAAACATACCCCTAATAACTTGTTTCATTTAACTTGTATAAGTAGAATATAATTATAACCGAATTTTTTTGTATTGTTTGTGAAAGACAAGTTACATTTTCCTACTATCTTTTATATACTTATTTTTTATATGGCCTGGAGGGGGGTTTAACCCCCAAACCCCCCGGGTGCGTCACTGTGTTTTATTTGTTCTAAGGGGTGTAAAGCTAGTTCGCGTCTTCAAATATCACAGAAAATCTTTCCAGAAATGACACTTGTAAATGGACCTTATCAGGACCACTTGACCAAAGAACTCGGACCAAGCATACGAGTTTGCCATTTTAATATAGAAGGCATAAGCAGGGCAAGATGACAAATCCTGCACAGACTTTTAAAAGACAACGAAGTTGACCTAGTAGCACTTCAGGAAACGCACACAGAAAACGAACGTCAACTAAGCTCAAGAGGAAAAATCCCCGGCTATGATCTTTTGGGCGCTACCTACGATAGAGCTTACGGAGTGGCAACATATGTCCGTTCAAACATAGAAAATGCAGCATTAATCGCCACTTCTACCGAGAACAACATCCACGAGGTAACTGTGAAAATAGGCAATGTCATAATAGCTAACATATACAAACCTCCTGCTATTACCTGGCCTGTTCAAGTTCTTAATCCCTATGAACACCCAGCCATATACGTAGGGGATTTCAACAGCCACCATGAGATGTGGAAATACTCAGACACTGACAGAAATGGCACGTCCCTTGTGGAATGTGGTGCCCACCTTCTATTCGACGCCAAAGATAGAGGCACTTTCAGATCTGCGGCCTGGAGGAGAGAATATAACCCTGATCTCTGTTTTGTTACCATTGACAACAAAGGCCAACCGCTAGCAGCATCACGAAGGGTTATGCCTGACTTTCCACATAGTCAACATCGCCCCGTCCTAATCAAGATCGGTATCAGCATTCCGATTATAAGATCGTTCCCACGCCCCAGATGGAACTTCAAGAAAGCTAACCGGTCTGCTTTCACCAGTAACCTTGACAAATGCCTAGGATGGATTCCACCAAAGAGCCAGAACTACGGGAGACTAACAGGAGCAATAATCACCTCAGCAAAAGCGACAATCCCTAGAGGATACCGCAAAAATATATCCCTGGTTGGACAGAACAGAGCGAAAAACTGTATGAAGAATATTGCGAAGATGGAAAGCAGGAGATTGCAGACGAACTACTCCACAGCATTGATGCTGCCAGGCGTGAAAAATGGACCCAGACAGTAGAAAACCTAGACTTTCAGAAGTCAAGTCGACAAGCTTGGTCCCTACTACGGAAACTCGGAAGTAGCAACCCACCCGCTCGCCAAACCAACCTAGTAACTCCAGACCAAATAGCTACGCACATAGTGTCAACCTCTAGGGCACCTCAAAATCGTTTACATACAATTAAAGTAAAAAAAGACCTCAAAACCATAAAATCTAGTCTTGCACACTCAACAGAATATTCCAACCCATTTACGCATGAAGAAATATCGCAAGCCCTAAATGAAATGAAAACAGGAAAAGCGCCGGGTTTCGACGCCATTCACGCTGAGTTCCTCAAACATAGTGGCAGATTCACTAGGCAATGGCTCGCAAAATTCTTTTCTGACATCCTTCAAACGGGAAACGTCCCCCACCAACTCAAAAATGCAAAAATCGTCGCCATTTTAAAACCAGGGAAAAGTAATAATTCACCGAAAAACTACCGCCCCATCGCACTCTTAAGTATGGTGTACAAATTGTTCGAAAGACTGTTGTATAATAGAATCAGCAAAACCATATTCCAACACTTACCGGTGGAACAGGCAGGATTTCGGCCAAACCGCAGCTGCACAGACCAGGTACTCGCCCTGACCAATTATGTGGAATCAAACTTTCAAAAGCAATTAAAAACAACCGCTGTCTTCATCGATCTATCTGCTGCTTACGACACTGTGTGGCGACAAGGGGCAATATATAAATTAATGCGAATAATCCCATGCAGAAAGACCACTGAGGTTATTAACGCCATGCTATCCAACAGATGTTTTAAAGTTATATTGGGAGACAAGACTAGTACCCAAAGAAAACTGAATAATGGACTTCCATAAGGATCCGTGCTGGCTCCCATGCTTTTCAGCCTCTACATAGCAGACATGCCAGAAACCACATCAAAAAAGTTTGGATACGCAGACGACTGGACGCTTGCCGCAAGTCATAAAGAATTCGAGGTCACTGAACGCATTCTAACAAACGATATAAATGCCCTAGGGAATTATTTCCGCAAATGGAGATTGCAACCCAATCCAACTAAGACAGAAGTGTCCTGCTTCCATTTGAACAACAAGATGGCCAACTATCAACCTCAAATCCATTTTGAGGACAGACTCCTTAACTATAATAAACACCCAAAATACTTAGGTGTTACACTTGACAGAACGCTAAACTTTAAAGAGCATCTTACTAAGACTGCTGCAAAACTCCGAACTCGTAACAACATCCTGCAAAAGCTCTGCGGCACTACATGGGGCTCCTCAGCACCCACACTTAGATCGACAGCATTAGGACTGGTATACCCCGTAGCGGAATACTGTGCACCAGTATGGATAAACAGTCCACATACTCACCGTGTTGATGTCCAACTCAACCAAGCCATGCGAATTATATCGGGCACAATCAAGGCCACGCCCACTTACTGGTTACCAGCTTTGTACATGCCCTTGTCAGAGAATTTACAAAAATCAGTACTGATCCTGAGCTCCGCTACCAAGTCGGAACTTCCGCCAGAGACATAAATAGGCTCCGTTCAAGACACCCGCCTCTAAAAACAGCAAAAAGGCTAGTAGATCAAAACTTTAATGTAACTGAACGGTGGAGAGAACAATGGGAGAATAACGCTGCACCAGCTAACTGGAACATGCCATGTATTACAAGCAAACCTGAGGGCTTCAACCAACCGAGACGAATTTGGACCACACTCAATAGAATAAGGACGAACTGTGGCAGATGTTCCGACTCACTTTTCAGATGGGGAAAAATACAATCACCAAATTGCGACTGCGGCGCCGAAAGGCAAACAGTAAAACACATGGTAGAGGAATGCCCGATTAGATCCTATAAAGGCAACCCTTCGGATTTCCTGGTTGCTACAAAAGAGTCAATCGAATATATTTATAATCTAGATGTTTGTTTGTAGAATATTTTTGTATTTACTGTTGTTTGTAATTTATATATATGTATATATATGAACCTGTGATGTAGCCATACGCTAAATAAATATTTGTTCTAAATAAAGTAGGTACCTAAATTAAATGTTAGGTGTTTTGTTAGTTGAAAACAAAAATAATACATTTTGAAAAATCATAATAAATAAAGGCGTCCGATTAATTTCTTATATACAGCTTAACAAGGCTTAAAGGCCCATAGCTTAAAATTTCTCCACGGTTTTTCTCCATTTTCTTCTGTCCCTTTCCGCAGTTCTCCAATTTGTTTTCGCGATTGTTTCCAAGTCTTTCCTTACACGCTTCTAGCCCCTTTTTCCGTGGTCGTCCTCTTCTCTTTTTTCTTTTCCTTTCAGCAGCGAGTCCTTTAACCACCTTCCGTCAGCCATTCTCGCAAGAGGACCTAACCGTCTAAATCTGTTTGGTCTGACGATCTGGCTAATTTCTGATTTCCGGTACAGCTCTTTGATCTCTGCATTTGTTCGTCTCCTTCAAACGTCTTCATCTTCTTTTACTTCCCCGAATATCTTCCTTAGGACACTCCGCTCCCAGATGCTCAGCACATTTTCTTGGTTTTTGTACATAACCCATCTTTAGCTTACATAAAGGACTGTGGACTGGATCACTGTTCGGTATAGTCTCAATTTTACCTCTCCCAAGATGTTTTTTTTTCTCTTAGTAGTTTGTGTGGGCCGGGCCCCGACAGTCTTCCTTCCTCTCGAAATTGGCTTTTCAATTTCTTGGATTTCTTCCAATTTATTTGTTAGAGTTAATCCTTGATACTCAAACTGCGTCACCTTTTTGAAGCAATATTCTTTACTCTGGTTGTTTGTGGTAGTCTTTAGTTGTATGTCTTCATATATGTGGTCTGCCCTATTTCCATATACTTTGTTTTTTTCCTCATTAATACTCAGTCCATACTGCTTAACCTTCGCTTCAAAGAGTTTGAAACTCCTCAGCAGTTTCTTTTCAGCTCCATTGACATTAACACTACATCGTCCGCAGTTGCCAGAACCTGGCTTCTGTTCTCATAGATCATACCAACAAAGAATACTGTGGATCTTCCTGTTTTAATCCCCTTATTTAACTTCAATGTTTCTGTTAGGATTTCCTGTATCCTTTCTCTATTGTCGACCCTTCTGACCATCTTTTTCGGAATTTCAAATATTCTCAGGGCCTGGTACAGAAGACTTCTTAAACATAATTGTAAGCTTGTTTGAAATCTATAAAGAGGAGGCTTAGCTTTAACTGTTACTCATAGGTACTGCTCTGAATCAATTTCAACACAAATATTTAACTACGGTCGATCTGCCCTTTTTGAATCCTTCTTGGTATTCACCAACCTGCTAGTTTAAGTTTTAAGTGCCTTTCCATTCAGCTTTTTATGACCGGCGAGTACCTTATACGTTACATCTAGAGAGTCATACCCCTGTAGTTTTCTCAAACTTTTCTATCACCCTTCTTATGAATGGGACATACTATTGCCTCTCTCCATACTTCGGGCATTTCCTCTCGCTCCCAGATTTTCGTCAGCAGGCTACATATCGGTGTTGTTATAAGTGCTTCTCCCCCATGCTTGATTAATTCTGCAGTAATATCTACCATTGCTGCCTGCACTTTTATTGTTTTTATGCTATGTATGATCAGTGGCTCACCGAGAATTCTCCTCTGGGAGGGGTTGGATTGAACACCGAATTTTTTTTGTATTGTTTGTGAAAAACAAGTTACATTTTCCTGTAGGCGAGAATATAAAGCATTACGTTATGAAACCTTTGCGTTCGATTCGAGAGATCATTAGGAAAATTCTTGAATGCTCGGCATGAGGTACAGCTGGTTCCTAAAAAAACTGATACGACTCTTAGTAAGATTTGTTCATTTTGGGCAGTGTATGATTGGTCTGACATTATATTATATTTATTATGACAGACAAATAATAATATAAACAAACAAACAACCATTTTTTGAGGTTGAAGTTATCTGACAAATTTTAAGATTTGGCAGTGACAGTGGCAGTATGTAAATAATAAGCATTTATCCTTCAAAATATAATAAATTAAATATAATTAAACTCATATTCTTTATATCAGACCTCATTAAAAGCTTTTTACAAGAACATAGTCAGCGATTTTGATATGGCTTAGAGCCAGACTACATCAAGATCGCCAATAAATCGTGCTGGTTATTGCATTGCAGCGAGACCAAAAACAAAAAGAAGAAGAAGAAGAAAGTACACTGCTCAATTTTCTACAAAATACGCTTTAAGAGTCGTATCAGTTTTTTTTGGAACCAGCTGTACAAATAAAAATTGCATTGTTGTAAACAGAATAGCTATTTATGAAACAGTTCGTGAAGTATGCTTTTTACGAACGCACGCGATGTTTAGAGCACGAGCGACAGCGGAGCGAGCCGCAAAAAGTTCGCAAAAAGTACTTCACGCACAGTTTCATACAATATTTTATCTACGACAAACAAATAAAAAACTGTAACTTTGTAACTCTTCGTCACTGGAATTCATTTCTATTCTACAACTGTCAAAACTTTTGTTGTAATTTATTGCTCATTATGTCATCACCATGACAAAGCAAAAGTTAAGGATATTTGATTATATGAAAGTGTGCCAAAAAACAGTGCGAAAAAGTAAATCCCATTTAAAATACATAGTTAATACTTCACGCACACTTTACGAACTGCGATCTATACTATAATGACAGTTTTCACAAACTAAAAACTTATACATAATATGACATAGAGTAGATAAAATGTATTTTCCAAAATGCTTCTTAAAGTGTCAAAAAAAAAATTCTCAACTCAGAAAATAATCATGGAAATGAGTTATATTTTTATACTCGGGAGTTTTGAGGTCGCTAAACAAGGAATGTGGGTTCGGCGAAGCTGTAAGAGGTACCTGGTGCCCGTTATCCCAGTAGGCACGTCATCTCCTGGAGTTTTATGGAAATTCATTATGAAAATCATTGAAATTTATTCCGAGGTTATTGAGGTCGCTGAACCCGAATATTGCTTCGACGATGCTGTACGAGGTACCTGGTGCCCGGTATCTATATTATCTCCTGGGGTTTTGCAATAAATATTGCATGGAAGATGCTGTCTGAGTATGAGTTACCTGGTGCCCGGACTCTACTTCGTCTTCTGGAGTTTTATAGAAATTCGTTATAAAATTCAACGGTGAATAACAATAACAGTAAGTTAATTTAGTTCAGAGCGAAAATTATGAAAAAAAAATAATTCGAAATTTTTTTTCACTATTAATAATAATTTTTTTAGATATAGAGATGCCAGAACCTCGAGTATATGATTAAAACTCTTAGTTACCTTAAAAACCCCGGAATAACAAGTTGCAACAAATTTTATTACGAATTTTCATACAATTCCCAGAGACGACGTAGATACAGGGCACCAGGTATCTCGTTACAGCATCTTCGTTGCAATATTCTTGTTCAGCGATCTTAAAACCCCGAGATAATAAATTATTTTCAATAACGAATTTCTATAAAACTCCTAGAGATGACGTAGATTCCTGGCACCAGGTACCTCTGCAGCTTCGCCGACCCCATATTCCTCTTTAACGACCTCAAAATCCTCCGAATATGAAAATTAAACTCATTCTCATGATTAGTTTCCAAGTTGTGAATTTTTATTGTGTAAACACTTTGAGATGCACTTTGGAAAATGGATTTTCCGCCTATAAGAATGCAATTCTCATTTGTAATTATTCATGCCAAGTATTCAAGGATTTCCCTGAAGCTATCCCGAATCGAAACAAAAGGTTTCATAATCCGTCTTACTTTAAAAAAGTTAGAAGTTTAGCCGATTTTAGTGCTTTAATACTATTCTTTATATATCTTTGTTATATGCCCTGGGAGGGGTTTTAACCCCCAAAACCCCCCACTGGGTGCGCCACTGTGTATGATTTCCCTTATTTCCGCCGACTCATTAACATCCTCTGCCATTTCTACTTGTCTCTCATCACTTTCATCTGGTTCATCATTAAGCAGTTCTCTAAAATTTACCAATTACCACACCCAAATCGTTCTTATTATACTGAAAGTCCCCTCTTTCAGTGACATCTGCCTTATACAGGGTGTTTGGTAAAGAATGGGCCATAGCTTAACCTTAGATTCCTGAGCTTAAAATAAGTCGATTAACTTACCTTAGTACAAAAGTTGATAATAACCTAAATACAGGCTGTCAAAATTAAACTTTTATTTTATTTATTTTTGATATATTAGCATAATACATTAATCAAAATAAGTGTGCCTTTCCATTTTTAACTTCAAATATCTCGAAAACTAATGACTTTATCGTTATGAATAAAAAGTAAATTTTTTGCATAGAAAGTACTGGAGAATCTAAAAATTATGCTAAAATAGCAGTTTCATCAGTGACGTAGAATTTGGGGTCAACCATTCACTTTCACCTGTCGTGTCGTACGCCTCTGGTATTAACCACAAACGATTATTTAACATAATTTAGTAGGGTGTACAGCACCTACACTTTCTGCCAAGTACCATAAGGATATGTCAAATAGTTTTATAGTACCGGGCACACATGTTTCTTAACATTTTAAATAAAGAATAAATTATTAAAAAAAAGAATACTTTAAAATAATTTGACATATCCGTGTGATACTTGGCAGAAAGTGTAGGCACTGTACACCCTACTAAATTCTGTTATATAATCGTTTCTAGCTACTACCAGAGGCGTACGACAGGGGAAAGTGAATGGTTGACCCTTCCCAAATTCTATGCCACGGATGAAACTGCCATTTTAGCATAATTTTTAGATTCTGGAAAACTTTCTATGCAAATAATATACTCTTCATTCGTAACGATAAAGTCATTAGTTTTTGAGATATTTGAAGTTAAATATGAAAAGGCACACTTATTTTTGATTAATGTATTATGCTCCTTCGTTTTTAGCTTCAAATATCTCGAAAACTAATGGCTTTATCGTTACGAATGAAGAGTATGTTTTTTACATATAAAGTGTTGGAAAGTCAAAAAATTGCACTAAAATAGCAATTCCGCCAGTGGCGTAGAATTTGGGAAGGGTTAACCATTCACGTTCCCCCGTCCTACGCGTCTGGTAGTAGCCAGAATTGTTTGTTTAACATAATTTAGTAGATTATACAATACCAGCACCACTTACCAAATTTCGTGTTATTGTCCTATGGCTGTCAGGAAATATTCAAAAATAAATAAAATTAAAGTTTAACTTTGACACTCTGTATTTCGGTTATTATCAACTTTTGTACTAAGGTAACTTGGCTTAAATCGACCTATTTTAAGCTCAGGAATCTAAGGTTAAGCTATGGCCCATTCTTTACCAAACACCCTGTATATGTCTACTATCAATCTATCTAATTAGTCTTCTTTGGTCCATCTGTCGCTACAGTCATCCACTTAGAGCCCACGTGCTTCTTGATATCATCTGCCCATCTCATTTGAGGCTTTCCTCTGCTTCGTTTATGTTCCCACGGACTCCAATTTATAAGAATTTTGTTCCATCGGTCTTTTTTTGTCTTATATTGTGTCCGGCAAATCTCCATTTCAATTTTGCAACTTCTTGTCTAACATCCCTTACTTTTGTTTCTCTCTTATCCACTCGTTTCTCTTTTTATACATTAGTCTTATGTGCAACATTTGTCTTTCCAGTGCTCTTTGCGTTTTTATGATTTTGTCCACGTTTGCTATTGTAAACGTCCACGTTTGGGAACCATAAGTGAGAACAGGGAGTACTCATTGATTGTATACGTTGGTCTTAAGATGTTGTGGATATCTCTTGTTTTTAAGGATGTAGCTTAGTTTGCCAAATGCCGCCCATGCCAGTCTAACTCGTCTTTTGATCTCTGCTGTTTGATTTTTGTTGTTAACTATTATATTTACAAGTCGATAAGTACTTAATTGATTCTGTCGTTCTTTAATATTTGACTTACCTATCTCAGTTAATTTTTTAATCTTTCTCATTGTGATTGGGTCATTCACTATCGGTATAAATATGTTTTTGTAGAACATACAAAATACAAGATACTAACTTGTACTATACTTTAGTGTTTTTCTATTCTTCCCGAGAAGATTTCCCAATGCTAGTATTTAACATTTCTTAGTAGTATTAATATACGATTTCAAGCTCCTTGTACGATCTGCAAGGCATGCTTGGTTTCCTCCTTACAACTTGTATTTAACTTTTGGACAGATACGAGGTTTTGTATGTATGACCAAATTCAATTAAACGATACCAAATAATAAAAATGTCTTTATTTATTAAAATTGTCTTACACTATCTTCATTTACAATATAAAAATATACCAACACCATTTTACCATTGATTTCATACAGGGTGTTTAAAAGTTAACGTTATATGTTGCACTAAAATAGTATAAGTACATGATTAAAAGAAATAACATAAATTATAGGTTGAAATATTCAAGTAACCTTTTGAGTGACAAATATTCAGTAGTTAATATCTTTTCATGAAGAATTCACTATCTAATATCGTCTAATATAAAGAAAAATGTAACATTACTCCCATTCATTAACAAATGCGAATAATTAATTACAAACAAATGAGATCAAAAGCTATTTTAAAAATCACTGGAAACATAACAGATAAGAGAGTAACGCGTGGTTGCACCAAGATATCTGAAGCTTAAGACGTGCTTTAAGCTCAGCTTACGAAACACACGCGTTGCAGCTTTGAGTCTTAGATCAATTTTCAGCTTACCACAATTGATTGTCACGTGGATTGCTCAGATAAAAATCGAAAATTATGGTGCAATGTGAGACTTAAGACTGCTATCTAGCTGAGCTGGAGCTTAAGATTTGTTGGTGCAACCAGACATAAAAGTAACATGACAATATTTATTTTCAAGATCAGTCAAAACCAAATACAGGCTAATATGTTTAGTACAACTCATTAAATTTCTTAAACAACCTGTACAATAAAAATCTTCTTCCGTCGAACTTAAAAAAAATGACATTTTAGTATATATTTTCGAAAAGAAAAAATGTCACTTTTTCAGACATAATACTTTTTTCATCCGCTGTTATTATGACACTGAAACCGTTTGGATTTAATTTTTAGCATTTTTATCAATGTTTACAATTATTACAGATATAAATCATTGCTAAATTAGTTGTTATTATTGTAACGGAAACGTTCTAAGCTTCTTGCAGACTGGAATAGTACTTCCGCTCAAACGTTTAGTTACAGTCAAACCAGAATGCGAATAGACATGAATATATTGTGCGCGCTACTAGATTTCAAATGAAGGCACATAGCACTCAGTTGATCGAGAACCGCTTAGTTCTTTATGTGGATAGTTTCCTTTAGTTAACTCGGCTCACAGTCTCAGAGGCTCATTGGATTAAGTAGCACTTTAAAAATGTTTCAAAACTTCATGAACCTTCAAAATATGTAGGTATGCATACCCGAAAAAAAAATGAACCCAAAAAACATTAACCATTTCAATTTCATACTGAATTCGATATACAGGGTGTCCCGAAAAGATTGGTCATAAATTATACCACAGATTCAGGGGTCAAAAATAGGTTGATTGAACCTCACTTACCTATATACAATAGTGCACACAAAAAAAGTTACAGCCCTTTGAAGTTACAAAATTAAAATCGATTTTTTTCATATATGTATCGAAAACTCTTAGAGATTTTTTATTGAAAATGGACATGTGGCATTCTTATGGCAGCAACATCTTAAAAAAAATTAAAGTGAAAAGTTTATGGGGGTTTTGATCCTTTAAATCCCCAAACTTTTGTGTACGTTCCAATTAAATTATGATTGTGGCACCATTAGTTAAACACAATATTTTTAAAACTTTTTTGCCTCTTAGTACTTTTTCGATATGCCAGTGTTTATCGACATATTTTGAATATTTGTCGATGTGCCACCACATATTTGTATATGGTTAAGGACGATTATAGAGTCCTCTTAATAATCTGACAATTTATTTATAATTTACATTTTTAGGTATATTTTGAAAAAGAAGCCACATCTCAATAAAAGGAGACTTGTCAAAAAAAAATTAAGAGGCAAAAAAGTTTTAAAAACACTGTGTTTAATTAATGGTACCACACTAATGGTTTAATTGGAACGTACACAGTACACAAACATTTGGGGGGTTTAATAATGGAACAAAATTCCAATAACATTTGTATGTAAATATATTAAAAAAGAAGCCGCATCTCGATAAAAACTGGCTTATCGAAAAGATACTAAGAGGCAAAAAGTTTCAAAAACGTTATATTTAACTAATGGTACCACAATAATGAATTAATTGGAACGTACACAAAAGTTTGGGGGGGTTTAAGGGAACAAAACCCCCATAAAATTTTATGGGGTGAACAAATTTCACTATAATTTTGTTTTAAGATGTTCCTTCCATAAGAATGATACGTGTCCATTTTCAATAAAAAATCTCTAATAGTTTTCGATATATTGAAAAAAATCGATTTTCATTTTGTAACTTCAAAGGGCTGTAACTTTTTTTATGAGCACATTTGTACTAAGGTAAGTTAGGTTCAATCGAACTATTTTTGACCTCAGAATGTGTGGTATAATTTATGACCAATCTTTTCGGGACACCTTGTATATACCTACAGTATGGGAAACGATTGTAAGAACAAAAAACAGTAAATGCGCCAAGTTACTAAGGCAAAAAATAGTTTGACTCTTGATTTGATAACGCACTGCAAACTAATAATAATGTTTTCGCCAATGTGGGATTTTATAGTTTCGTTCTTAGATTGATGTCACCAAATGAATGGTCATGTTCATGAAATTCTGTAAGGCCAATACTAGTAGTTTGGAATCTATAATTACGTCGTTACAACACATGCCTAAAAACTTATAGGAGTCCGAAGAAAAATAATATTATACTGCCAACAATTGGTTGATCTAAGGCTAATAATAATTTTTATTGTCTTGCATTATCAGATTGATAAACTAAGAAAATTGGCACGAGAAAAAGAAAATATTAACTTTTTTTAGTTCTCCCACCTACGAGGCTTGTCCAATTGAAAGTCATCTTTTACCCAGAAAAAAATTATTGGTAAATATATCTACAAATAGTTACCACAACAATAAAGGCACATATCTTCGTACTTCGATTTTGTGCTTCTTCATCCGACTGAAAACGATTATCTTTAGATATGTTTTTCAGTGGCCGAAATATGTGAAAATCACAAGGCGATAAATCGGAGCTATAAGGTGGATGCTCTAATATCCTCCATTTTGGCCGATCATTGTGGTGCAGACGAATGATATGATGTCAAGATAATATAAAATAAGAATGATATATTACCAGCTTACCTGTATTCCGTGAGACGTTGCAAAGATAAATCCATATGAAAGTTTTTTGGTCCTTCAACAAAAGATAAGGAACCCATTGCGCAGAAACTTTGGTGAAACCCAGTTTTTGTGTAACCCAGTTTGTGTACGATACTATGAACAGATCCTTACTCACATGAAATTGCTATGATTGAAATTCGACGATTTTCTCTAACCAAGTCTACCACACATACACTTGACTCCACGAGTCTTTACCCGTGCGTCATTAATACCTGGCGAGATAAAACACATACTTTTTATCTATCATTCTCTTCCACGCATGAAACTAATCAAAAACCAGTGCCGCCTGTTATTAAGTAAAAACACATGTTATTTTTATGAACGATTTAGACTCAGTGCATTGAAAAGAGATAGGTACAGAGAAAGACGATTGGGGATGTTTTCATATACCTATTTTAAGTACAATTTCTGACGATTTGGTTTGTTTACTTTTGTGGCTGTCAGTTTGTTGAATTTTTTGCTGTTATTTTGTCGAATTTTTGCGTTTTGAAGTTTTTTATAGTATACAAACAGTTGTTTTCACAAATAATTCTATGTTGGGGTAAATATTCTTTCAGAGTAAAGATTAAAAATTAGGGGGGACAAAATTCAGCCTTGCCTCACTCCAAGCATAATTTTCACATATTCGGTGTATTCACCGTCAACTCTGAGGTTTGCAGTCTGATTCCAGTAAAGGTTTCTAATTATTTTCAGATCTTGGTTGTTAATTCCTGCTTCTTTTAGTATTTGCATCATCTTGGCGTGTTGTACTCTATCAAACGCTTTCTTGTTAATCAACCAGACATGCGGATACGTTGCAATTGACGTCTCTGCGTCTCTGGAATAAGACTTGTATTGAAAACAAAGCATCTCTCGTACCAACAGCATTTATGAACCAGAACTGGTTGGGCGAAATTTGACTTTCACATAGCTTGTAAATTCTCGTATGGATCACCTTTAGGAATAATTTTAGGAGATGACTCATCAGGCTTATCGTACGGTATTCTTCGCATTTTTTGGCTCCTGTTTCTTTGGAAGTGCAATAAACTCAGACTTCAGCCATTCTGTTGGTACCTATTTCTCCAGAGTTGTATGTGTTGTTGAATATCTGTGTGATTATTGCTATTGATTCGTTGTTCATTAGTTTGAGTAGTTCTGCTTGTATATTATCGGGACCTGCTGCTTTGCCATCATTTAGCTGTGTTATGGCAGAATAAACTTCTTGTTGTAATATTATTGGTCCATCATTTACAAGGTGTTATCTCTTTGGTCTTCAAATAGTTTTTCTAGATATTCTTTCCACTTTCTAATGATGTTTCCGTCAGAATCAGTTAGATTTCCTTTCTGTCTCCGCCTTAGTCCACCTGTGAGTTCTTTAACTTTCCTATGTACATTGTGAGTATCGTACTTTGACTGTAGAGTCTCAATTTCTTGGCATCTCTCCATTGCTTCTTTCTCTTTCGCTTCTCTAATTTTCCTTCTTATTGATATATTGATTGATTTATATGTGTTGGGGTCATATTTGGCATTTCTTCTTTCGTTCATTAGTCTCAGGATCTCATCTGTCATACATGATTTCTTCTTGGTTAATTTATCTGCCTTTAAGTGTTTATCCTTTACATTTTTACCTATTTCGGTCATCTGTTTGATCATTTTTTCTTCGTTCGATTCGTCTCTAATTGAAGTCACTTGCTTATTTAACGTGGCTTGAACCCTCATTTTCGTATCAGGGTCTTTTAGCATACGTAGGTCGTATGATTGTGATTTCTTTTTCTGCACTATTATGAGTTTGACCCGAAATACTCCCACCAGTGGAACGTGGTCCGTCTCTAAGTCTGCTCCAGGAAAAGTCTTGACAGATGTAAAGCTGTTTCTGAATCTTTTGTTTACTAAAATATAATCTATTTGATTTCTAATAATTCTCCCTGGTTTGTTTTAAGAGGATTTCCAAGTGTACAGCTTTCGAGGTGGTAATTGGAAAAGTGTGTTGGTGACAACGAGTTCTGAGTCTTCTGCGAATTTTTCTAGGAGGTGTCCTCTGTCGTTTCTGACTTCAAGTCCATGTGCGCCGATGTACTGCTTTATTGTGCTATTCCATGTGCGGCCTACTTTATTCAGATGGACTTACCCAAGTTTTTTTATGTATTTTGTTCCGTAGAGCACGAATTTTTTGGTTAACAGTTGATCCGGATGTCGATAAGATTGTTATAAACAAAGAACTTAAGGAATTACATATCAGCGATTCTTAGCAAAACAAACCTTTTTTTCTATTTTTTTGGGTTATTCTAAGTAAAAAATGTTGTTACAATTTTTTTCGTAGGATGCTTAGTTTTCGAGATAAACGCGGTTGAACTTTCAAAATATCGAAAAATTGCAATTTTTGAACCCGAGTAACTTTTGATTAAAAAATAAAATAGCAATTCTGCTTACCGCATTTGAAAGTTCATGTCAAATTATACCGGTTTTGATTATTTGCATTGCTAAAAATTAATTTGTTTATTGTTAAACAAAGCTATAAACACATAGTGCTTGAGTAATGCTTTCAATGCATCTCTCATTTAAAATCGAACGAGTAGGCGCGCCAACAAACAGGCAATTTCTACGTATCATGCATTAAAAAACTCATGCATTGGGCACAGGTCAAAACGCTCAAACATACTTATAATAGTAATATGTCACATTACGCCTGATGTAAAATAAAGAATATTTTTAACACATTTCCAAACATTATTCAAAGAACCTAACAATCTTATTTAAATAAAACATTCTGCTTGAATTTTTTTTTCGCAAAAATGGTACATGTTTGAAGGCCGGCTACTAGAGAATTGCCCAGGGCGTCATTTTTTGACCTAAACGCGGCCTGCTTTCAAGGCTAACCTGACCAAAGATGCCTGTCAATTGAACAAGTGTATATTTGAAAGATGATACAACGCTTTACCTATAGCCTTAACCGTATACAATTGAATATTTCTGATACAATATCCAATGAAAATAATATAGCAAAATTTCTTTCCTCGTGCTTAAAACATGTCAATTTTCATAGTTTTACCAATTTCATTAAGTCTCAGTTCAAACTCAGTTCTTAAAACGAAAAATATATATCCTATTTTTATAAAATTCGCCCGTATTGCATTCCTCTTGAATGGGGATAAGGACTGTTTCTCAGACTCGGACTATCTCTTAAGAAGATTTTGCTGCCGAATAGTGATCCGCTAGAGCTACTTCCGGAGAAAAGGCTTCGTGAGTAAAAGGCAATGCCTTTTCCGTCTCTTTTTGATTTTATCATGGAACATGCGGTGATGATAATCGCCAAAAAGAAGATGAAGCCTAGAATGCAAAAAGCTGTAGCCATTTTATCGTGAGAAACGCAGAATGTCCTATCTCCGGGAATATTCATGAATGAATATGACACTGGACCTGTAAAAAATAAGGAAATATTAAGTCTTGATGAATAGATATAGTTGGTCTCGAGAAGATGGCCACCTAAAATATTTCACTTCTGAATTAAGGTCTATCTAGTCCTAGTCCAGACATGGGCAAAGATTTTCATTGCGTTCTAAATACGGTGTTATAGCCTTTGTAACATATAGGGAAAATATATTTTTTTCTTAGTACTGCTCTGTGTATATTTTTTTCTCGACCAAGATAATCCTGGTCTGTACTATATTTTCATTCATTATATTTAGTTAGCTCGCTAAAAAGGTTGAGATTTTCGTTAAATGTCTTTGTTTTTTACCTCATAAAACTCTCAAATTTATTATCTCAAGACTCTGTCATCTAAATAAAGATTATTTACATCTTCTTCTTTTTGTGTAGATAGGACTCTGTCTGTTTTTCAATGTGCCTCCAGTAAGTTGTCATCCCATCGCTTTCGTGGTCTTCCCACTGATCGTCTTCCTATTGGGAAACCGTCTCTCGCCGTCCTTATTACTTCATTTATTGTCATTCGGCTTATGTGGTCGTTTCATTCTACTCTTCTGTTTTTCACCCAGTTATTAATGTGGTCCACCTTGCATCTCTGTCGTATATCTGCACTTCTAGCTCTATCCCATAGTGTCTTATCAACGATTTTTCGGTGTTTTCATCTCTGCTCTTTCTAGCATTCTTTTTGTCCTTTCTGTATCAGGTCGTGTTTCTGCCTCGTATATCATTATTGGTCTGATGACTGTTTTGTAAATTCTGCCTTTCACTTCTTTTCCGATGTTCTTATTTCTCAATATTGTATCGTTCAGGCAGACTGCGGCTCTGTTTGCTTTATTCACCTGATATTCCACTTCGGTTTTGAGCTTTCCGTAGCTAGTAGTGTGATGAGTAGATATTTAAACCCCATGACTTGTTCTATTATCTGACCCTCCAGCTCTAATTTACACCTTATCAGATTTGCTGTTTTAACCATGCATTTAGTCTTTTTTTGTGGAAATTAACATGTTAAATTTTCTAGCGGTTATATTAAATTGGTGCAGCATACGTTGTAAATCATCTTCACTTTGTGAAGATCATCAATGGTGCTACAGCCCTATGAAAGAGCCTCGACCTTCCCAAGTCTATTACGCCAGTCAGTCCTATCCATTGCCAACCGTTGCCAGTTTGCTGCGCCTATTTTTCTCCCATCCTCATCCACACCATCCTTCCATCTCAGTTTTGGCCTACCCCTATTTCTACGTCCCACAGGTTGTGACATAAGGATTCTTCTAGGAGGGTTGTTCTGCTGTGATCTTGCTAGATGTCCTGCCCATATTAGTCTTCCTATTCTTATAAGAGATACTACGTCTTTACCACCAAATTTTTGTTTATATCTGTGGTATACCTCGTAGTTGTACATCCTCCTCCAGACACAATTTTCACAGATGCCACCGAATATTCCTCTCAGGATCCTTCGTTCAAATATAAGCAGAATGTTTTCATCTGCCTTGGAAATGGTTCATGCCTCTGATCCATATGTCAACACTAGTTGTATAAGGGTTTTGTATATGGTTATTTTTGTTTTTTTTTTAAGTTTCTGCTTCTCATATGTCTACTCAGTCCAAAATAATATTTCTTTGCTAGAATTATCCTTCGCTTGATTTCTTCCGTCATGACGTTCTCCTTGATGATCAGGGAGCCTAAGTATGTGAATTTGTCCACCACTTCAAAGGTAGAGTTATCAACCGTGAATTGGTGACCGATGTTTCTGGATCTATTGTTGGGTGTTGATGCCATCATCTTAGTTTTCTCCTCGTTTACTTCCAGGCCCATATTTTTTGAGGCATTTGATAAGGTGGTATACATTTCTTCTAGCTTGCGTGTTGTGCGGGCAACTAGGTCCACGTCATCTGCATATGCCAAAATTTGGAATGATTTATTAAAAATATGCGTCGTCTGCACAGCAGATTATTTTAAGTTGTTTTTCTCCCATTTGGTATCCTTTCTTTGTTCTCACTTTTTTTATTATTTCATCCATGATCAGGTTGAATAATAGAGGACTCAGGGAGTCTCCCTGTCTTATCTCATTGCCAGCTTCAATTGGGTCAGTAAGTTCTTCATCATTATTTACATGATATCTATACATGAGTTCAAGTTGTATAAAAAACAATGAATTTACCTTTTATGTAGGTACACACCTGCATGTTGTGTTCTCTCACATCCACAGTTAGGACATTTGCATCTTAGAACAACTTAAAAAGTTCAATATCTGCAGTAATAAGTAGTCCTATTTTCATTCATCACCTCGATCAAGTCCTAGTCTATCATCCCCAGACTTACCATTTATGACCTTAATAATGTTTCAATATTTACAAACATTTTCATAATCACAAAATAATTAATGTAGGTATTTTTGTGGATAGATGATTTATAGTCGGAGAGATAGAAGCGGATTTTGTGCGTGATAAGTAATATGGAAAAACTATACGGGGATATGTTGAATTAGTTGTGTACATGACTTTCACCAACGGCCGGAAACCAGAGTTGGAGCCGAGGGTAGGTATAAGGGGTCAAAGTCGCGGATTTTATTATTTTTTTTATGACGCTCATGATCGAGATAGTGCACCAAAATTTGGGAATAAGTAGGTCATGACGTAACTAAGTAAAATCTCTAGGGGCGGAACGCTGCGTGGCCGACAAAGGGGTGGGGTTAGGGGTGAATATAAAAAATATAAAGGGTTTTTTGCGCTGTTCGTGATTGAGATAGTGGACCAAAATTTGGAAATAAGTAGATCATGACATTATTAAGTAAAATCCTCAGAGCCGGAAACCAGAGTTGGAGATGAGGATAGTTATAAGGGGTCAAATTCGCCGTTTTTATTATTTTTTTTCTGACGCTCATGATCGAGAGAGTGCACCAAAATTTGGGAATAAGTCGGTCATGACGTAACTAAGTAAAATCTTCAGGGGTGGCACGCTGCGTGGCCAACAAAGGGGTGGGGCAGGGGTGAATACAAAAAATATAAGGGGTTTATTTGCGACGTTCGTGATTGAGAGAGTGCACCAAAATTTGGGAATAAGTAGACCATGATATAACTAAGTAAAATCCTCAGAGCCGGAAACCAAAGTTGGGCATGAGGGTAGTTATAAGGGGCCAAATTCGCCGTTTTTATTATTTTTTTTTGTGACGCTCTTGATCGAGATAGTGCACCAAAATTTGGGAATTCGTAGGTCATGAGGTAACTAAGTACAATCTCCAGGGGTGGAACGCTGCGTGCCCGATAAAGGTGTGGGGGTAGGTGTGAATATAAAAAATATAAGGGGTTTTTTGCGACGTGCTAGATTGAGATAGTGCACCAAAATTTGGAAATAAGTAGACCATGACTTAGCTAAGTAAAATCCCCAGAGCCGTAAACCAGAGTTGGGGATGAGGGTAGTTTTAAGGGGTCAAAATCACAGTGTTTATTATTTTTTTTGTGACCCGGCACAACATTTGTCCCCCACATAGCGTTTCGCCCCTGTAGATTTTACTTAGTAATGTCATGATCTACTTATTCCCAAATTTTGGTGCACTATCTCCATCACGAACGGCAAAAAAACCCCCATATATTTTTATACTCACCCCTGCCTACCACACCTTTGTACCCCAAGCAGCGTTCCACCCCTGAAGATTTTACTTAGTTACGTCATAACCTACTTACTCCCAAATTTTGGTGCACTATCTCCATCATGAGCGCCACAAAAAAAAATAATAAAAACCGCGAATTTTACCCCTTATAACTACCCTCGTCTGCCACTCTGGTTTCCGCCTCTGGGGATATTACTTAGTTATGTCATGGTCTACTTATTCCCAAATTTTGGTGCACTATCTTCATCACGAACGTCGCAAAAAACCACTTAAATTTTTTATATTCACCCCTGCCTCACGCCTTTGTCGACCACACAGCGTTCCACTCCTGGAGATTTTACTTAGTTACATCCTGACCTACTTATTCCCAAATTTTGGCGCGCTATGTCGATCATGTGCGTGACAAAAAAAAATAATAAAAAACGGAACTTTGACCCCTTATAACTACCTTTCTTCCCCACTCTGGTTTCCGGCTCTGGAGATTTCAATTATTTATGTCATAGTCTACTTATACCCAAATTTTGGTGCACTATCTCAATCGCGAACGTCGCAAAAAACCCCTCATATTTTTTATATTCACCCCTACCCACACCCCTTTGTCGGCCACGCAGCGTTGAGCCCCTAGAGATTTTAGTTAGGTACGTCATGACCTACTTATTCCCAAATTTTGGTGCACTATCTCGATCATGAGCGTCATAAAAAAAATAATAAAATCCGCGACTTTGACCCCTTATAACTACCCTCGGCCCCAACTCTGGTTTCCGGGCGTTGGTGAAAATCATGTACACAACTAATTCAACATATCCCCGTATAGTTTTTCCATATTACTTATCACTCACAAAATCCGCTCCCAGCTCTTAGACTATTATTACTTACCTGGAAATAACAATCTGCCCTTTGGAATTTATTATGAAAAGTCTGGACTTTCTAAAGTAACCTAAGAGTACCCCCGTTAAGATAGGCAAAATGCCCTCAATTCAGAATTCAATTTTTTCATTTTTTACTTGATTTACATTTTTCTGATTAAAAATAAGACTCAGCGCCATTTTACACCCTCCACCCTTCTCCCACCTACAAAAACCTCATTTTTTCGTTTATATTAGGTGGGATGCAATCAATTTAAAAATTTCAAAAAATTCACATGCATACTTGAGGATTTTACAAAACATGTCTATTTTTATATGTTGAGTGTACATAACCGCAAAATACGTTTTTTAATTATTTTGTTTTTTTTTAAAGATGTTTATAACCTTTTTTGGAGATGGCTGCCGGTCTATTTTTTTTATTTTTAATTTTGTTTTTCAAGATTTTTCGTAAGGTGCGCAACCTTCAACAATAAGAAAAACCTTTTTTTCTGGGTATTTTTGGGGATTTTCCACAATTTATAGACTTCAAAAATGATCAAATCACGGTTTTATTTATAGGTTAGATATATATGATTAAGTAACTGAGTCCTTTAGTTCGTTGATAAATGGAAGAAACCCGTTAAAACCCCCCAAATAGACCCCAAAAACATCTCCCCGTTTTTGGGGGGTTTGAACGATTTTCTCCGATTTTTGAATGTCCTAAAGGACTCAGTTACTTTACATTTTATGTAATCTGTAAAAAAGCCATAATTTGATCCATTTTGAAGTCTATAAAACGGGGAAAATCCCCGAAAACCCTCTAAAAAACCAGTTTTTTCTGATTTTTGAAGGTGACCAGAAATATTCAGAAAAAAAAATTAGAAATATAGTTTTTGATAAAATACACAAAATAAAAAAATATACCTACCTACAGCCATTTCCAAAAAATATACGCTTTTTTCAAAAAAAAAAATAAATAAATAAAAATGCATTTTGAGGTTATAAATACACTCAACCTACGAACGGATCTATAAAAAACCATAGATATATAATACTATAAAAAAACAGACATGTTTTGTAAAAGCCTCAACCATGCATGTGAATTTTTGGAAGTATTTACATTCATTCCATCCCTCCAAAATAAAATAAAAACGAAAAAATGTTTTTTTTTTGTTGGTGAGGAGAGGTAAAGGGGGTTGGAGGGTTAAAATTGAGCTGAGTGTTATTATTTAATCACATAGAAGGAAAAAATGAAAAAAAAATTAATTCTGGCAGTGAGATCATTTTGCCTATCTTAAGAGGGGGTAACCTTTAAATATTTACAAAAGTGTTCTAAATTGGGTGCAAAGAAGAGGAGAAAAAGAGAATAGACAAATACCAGTGCAAATTTATATTTATATACAAAAATGTACAAGTATCTATTATATACAAAAACAATGGTGAATTTATAGAAATAACTATGTACACATGCTGTCCAGTTGTTGATCCTCCACTTACCGCTAGATTCGAACGAGTCTTTGGCCCGTAAATCATCAATTTCTGGTGCCAGTACTTCCACGCTATTAAAAACTTCCAATCTGTCAAGAATTTCTCCGTCCAGCAAATCTGAAAATCCTCTTCCACTTCTATTATTTTCATCTGATGATTTGTCGTTATTGCAATTTACCTGAAACCAAATTTTTGATATATAAGAAAGAAGTTTGCAATCTATACAAAAATGTGCAGAAACAATCTTAGGAAAGAAAGTTTTATGTTAATGTCAATAGTAAAACTATATTTCTAGTACATAATACCAATTCTAGCTCTACTGCCATGTAATATGAATGTAATTCTCTATTAATAAATTCTTGTAGTAGGTACATATTTAATTAATTCTAAACCAGTTAATATACTCAGGTATACGCACCTAAAGTTTATAAACCAGATAACGAAGCGGACAATTCGAAATTCAGACAAATAGAAGACGTTCAAACAGTTTCGGATACCTTTCTAAATCCAGCAAAAACAAAAAAGTAAATCATGGATGACAGATGAGATACTCTGCATTATGTAGATTAAAGGCATGGCCTAACTTCAAATGCAACAGCAAAATATTTGAAAATAAACAGAACTATTAAATAAAAATACAAACAAGCTAAAGAAAATTGAGAAATTTCCAAATGACGGAAGCGAAAACCCTACATGCTCTGCACGACGAAATAACTTTCATGTAAACATTGACGAAATTATGGGTATCACAAAATAACACCTTCATCTTTGAAACATGATAAAAAGTTGGTCTTGGAAACGGAAGAGCTATGAAACGCATGGAAAAGATATGCCCAATAGCTATTTGAAGACCAGAGAGATGCTACACAACCTGTCAACCGGCAAGAATGGTGTAGGCAAACCAGAAATTCTTGAAACTGAGATTCAACAAGTTTTGAGAGCAATGGAGCTTTATTTGATAAATGGTCTTGCGTCTTTATATTTCTTTTGTCGCACATGTCACTTCTGCCCCTTTCGATTTTTTACATTTGGAACTATTATGTGAAGCCACCCCGCCTATGGTAGTGTTTCGCGATGTATTAGGACCAGTTGTGATCTGAACTGAATTCTTGTAAATAGCATTTTTAAGTATGTATTGCCTTTTGAATTTCGCCGCAGGCCGCAGCTGCGAACCTAACAGAGGTGGAGGTGGTAGTTTTTCCCGTTTTTTCTCTCTTTAGTATTTTGGTTTTGCTTTCTTCTGTAACGGGATTATAGCTAATCATTTCTCTCCTTTTAAGTAGAATCTATTGCTTCTCATTTATTCTTGTGTTTCAGAGCTTTTTTTCTTGCTTCTAATCAGTGGCGACGTGTGACTTTTTCTAAAGTGTTACCAAAACCAGATGCAAAAAATCTTATTTAAAAAAATAGGCTATGGCTAAATGTGTACATAGCTTCAATAATATCATTTTGTATATCACTTGAAACTCTCGAAAAAACAGTTGATGTTTCTAGATGTTGGCAAAATTTTTGATCTTTTTTGGCAATTAATGTTAACAATTCCCTGTAATTGCCTCGATTGTCGGAGTCGTCGCCCTCAAAATGACCACGAAACGCTAATTCTTGTTTTGCCAAAAAACATACGGTATCTATTAGAAGTGTGCTTAGGATATACCTATCTATTTTTTGAACAAACTCGTTATGTTTAGCAATATTTGCTTTAAAAGCTTTTAAGAGCATACAGTAGCGATCAACAGGTAGCAACAAACGCGGTCCAAGATTGCGGCTGTAATTTTGAATATTTTGTCGAGATATTTGGCACACATATTCGTAATATAATAAAGAATGGCGGTACAGAGAGCCCAATTTGAGAAATATGTTAGTATGTGGAAATTACTCTTTAACTAAATAAAATATTGCGAAAAGGAGCCTGTACCGCCATTAAGAAAGACAAAAAAATACACGTTCTTCAAATAAACTTTTTTATCCCATGCCTAGATTTTGTGTCACATTGGATCTACTAAAAATCTATTTTCTATAACAATAAATCGAACGTGACTGACTCGGCAACATTTCGCGCCTATGAGTATAAAAATTATTGTTTTTGATAGTATAGATGTCAATGTCGAATTGCCGGACGCACTGTTGCCTCTCTGTTAAAAGTTCGCAGAACTTTCGAAAAACAAAAATATTGATGACGCGCTACTGTTTACTCTTAAGTGAACTTTCGATTCTTGTTTTGCCAAACTGAATCAAATTGGGTATACATCCTACATGTAGGTAACAGAGAAATTTCATGTCTCCTTTTTAAAACTCTAAAACTATTTAAATCGTGAACCTGGTCCTCCCATTTTTTCTGTAGAAACCAGAAGACATGGCCAACAGTACAGTCTATTTTCCTTGCAACCACATAACCAAGGATTTTCACTGTACCAACTAACTTTAAAACATCGAACTACTTTTTTTGATTCCTTTTTATAGGAAGTAGGTCTTTTATTTTCAATAATCTCATTTTTTTCTTCAAAATTATACAAAGAGAATTACTTTTCAAGTAGTTGATCGATTACGCAGCGACACTCATCCATGGTTAACTGCAAGCACACTTTTTATAGGTACTATAATTTATATTTGTAACCAAATTTAAATCTGCTAACAGGGCTACTGATATACACAGCGCGCTCACGCCGTCGCTGCTTCAAAATTTTCAGACACTAGCCGGTCCCGAGCGACAGCGATGATGTAACCATTGTAACCACAAATGAAACTGGTAACAGAGTAGGTGCCTATAATAAAGTGCAAGTGAGTCACATAAACTCGCCAATATTTTCGGGTGTCTACGAGTAGTTGGCTATTTACTCAATTAGGTACTATTAACACATAATATAATAATATATTTCTATTGGTAAAAGAGGTAGTACAAAGAGGAGCAGAATGCGACAGCGACCATAGACTACTGATAGCAAGATTAGAACTACCATAGGTACACCAAAGTGCACAGAGTAACCAAGAACCACCTAAAGAATTACCAACAGAAAAAAGACTGAAGATACACTTACTTCAGGACGACTCCATAAGAAACTTGTACCAAAGAAGATTAGATCAGAAGCTAGTGGAATTTCGTTTTTAGGAGAATATCAACAGTACATACGAACACATAAGAGAAAGCATAATACAAGCAGGTCTGGAAGCGCTAGGAGAAATAGAAAATACAAGAGATAAAAATTACAAATGGGAATTCCACGAAGACACCTTAGAGAAAATAAAAGAAAAAAAAAAGAACTATACCATAAATACCTAAGCACAAAAGATCCACAAGACCTCCGTAAATATAGAGATAAGAACAGAGAAGTTAGGGCTACTACAACGAAAGAAAAAAATGAATAATGGGAAAGGTCATGTAGAAGTATAGAACAGAATATGGGAGGAACAAGAAGTTCAGAAGCCTGGAAAATTGTGAAATCATTACGAACTAACAGGAAAGAGAAAACTTTTATACAATACATACAAGACGACGAGTGGGAGAACCACTATAAAAATCTACTGATAGAGCAAAGACCAGAATTCAGCATCGATGGAGACGAACAAAAAATAATGACCACAGAGGAAGAAAAAATAGTCATAACAGACAAAGAGATGAACAAGCAATAAATTCCATGAAGAGCAATAAAGCTGGAGGACCAGGAGGAATTGTGCCGGAACTAATCAAATACGAAACAGAGAAATTAAGAAGAATGATATGCCGAATCATGGAAAGAGCAATAAATGGAGAGCACATCCCTAAACAATGGCAGGAAGCCTACATAACATCGATATACAAAAAAGGTAACAGAAAAGATTGCGAAAATTACAGGGGGATAAGCGTCATCGCTACAATGGGAAGACTGTATGGCAGGATCCTCAGGAACAAAATAGAGAAAAATATAGAAGGTAAAATCAGAGAAGAACAAGCAGGTTTCACAGCAGGGAAATCATGTCTAGATCATATCCATACAATACAACAGACAATAGAGAAAAAAGGAGCTAAGAACAAAGATGTACACATGGCGTTTATAGACCTTAGGAAGGCATACTACACCGTGCCTAGGAAAGAACTGTACAAAGCAATGACTAAAATAGGGATACCACCTAACCTAACACAAGCAATCAAAAACATGTACAGTGGAAATGAAGTAAATATAAAAATCGGAAACAAGGTAGTTGCTAACTTCAAAACAACAAAAGGATTACTACAGGGATGCCCAACGTCACCGACTCTATTTAAAATATTTTTAGAACACGCACTAACAACTTGGAAGACAAAGTGTAGGGGTATGGGAATACCGATAAGGGACGATTATCTCTACACATTGTGTTTAGCAGACGATCAGGTGATGATGGCTCAAGATGAAGAGGATATCAGTTACATGGTAAGAAAACTAAAAGAGGAATACAAAAAGGTGGGCCTGGAAATAAATATGAAGAAAACGGAATACTTAGTAATATTGGAAGAAGACGTAAAAAACTTAGAAGTAGAAGAACAAGTTGAAATAAAAGGAACGAAGAATTTTAAATATTTGGGCTTTATAATGTCGAAAAACGGAACAACAGAAGCAGAAATAAAAAGTAGATTGGGACACACAAGATCTTGCATTAGACAACTCCATAATGTAATCTGGAATAAGAACATCAAGGGAAAAACAAAAAGAATGATATACCAAACAATAGCAAGAAGCATCATGACATATGACGCAGAAATTTGGGTCATAAACAAAAAAACCCAAAAAAGCATTCTGGCAACCGAAATGGAATACTGGAGAAGATGCTGTGGTCTCACCAAAAGAGACAGAATAACAAATGAGGAGATAAGGAGAAGAGTGCAAGTGGAAAAATATGCCCTGAAATATATAGACGAGAGAAGACTGAAATGGTACGGCCACGTACGCAGAGCAGAAAACACTTGGATAAACAAGGTTGCAGAATGGAGCCCAAGAGGAACGAGAAGCAGAGGACGATCGAGAAGATCTTTTAAAAATGAAGTCGACGAAGCCATGTCTAAGAAAGGATTGGAAGACGGAGACTGAGAAGATCGAAAAAAATGGAAGTCCTGGCTGACGGAAGGGAAACGGCATTAGCTGTAGACAACCCTTTAGATATATATATGTATATGTATATATGGTAAAAATATAGGTAAATGGAATTATTCATCGTCATAAAATATTTATTTGCAAGATTTTTAACTGTTACCATTGGGTGTTTTTAATCAATGCTGTTACCAATGGTAACAGTGGTTACATGGACGCTTCGCCAGTGCTTCTAATCAAAGTAGATAATATCTTTCTTTTTTCATGACTGTGTACCTATTAATAATTCTTCTAGATTTCTAAATTGTTTGTCATGGAGAAGATATCAATTGTGAGCTATTCGAGACGCTTGTTCTTGCTGCTGACACGTAAGCGTTTTAAGATATTTAAATATCGCTCAGATTGAATACTAGGTTCTTTAAAAACCAAGACAAGCAATATTGTTAATAAAGAATACGGTCATAATTACTTTTTATACCAAAGGTTGCGACATACATTACTTTGGGCATTACTTGGGATATTACTGATGCTTCCATTGTATAATCTTGTAAAGTGCTGTATGTAATAGTAAAGCCGGACGCAAATTGTTCTCTTATCAGTAAGTAGTAGTGGAATGAGCAGAACAGCAACTATATTTGATGACTATGACTATGAATTAGACAATTAGAAAATAAATAGTTCCTATGCTGATATTCAACATCTGAAAAAATTAAAGCCGGCCACTCAGGCTGATTATGAATTAGACAATTAGAAAATAAATAGTTCCTATGCTTCAAGATTCAACATCTGAAAAAATTAAAGCCGGCCACTCACGATTCTGCGGCGTCGTTCAGTTTTGTCGAATTCGACTAATTGTTAAAAATTTTGATCGTGTGTGACCGTGCATTCAACAATTTGACCACAAAGCGAGACTGATCTGTCTGCTGCAGTACTGCAGAATTGATATCAACGACGATTTTGTCGAACGACACCGCAGTACCGTGAGTGGCCGGCTTAACTCGCTTTAATTATACACCAAATCAGGACGAATCAAGTCATTAGTGGATTCTCTTTCTTGTCGAAATTTTATACACAGCCAAATAAGAATAATTATTATGATGACCAGATACATGTTTCGTTTTTGTATAAATGTCCATTCAGCTAACAAAAACTGAATTACAGCCCTCATATAATTTTTGGATGTATTTTCTATAATGAATATCAATTTGTATCTCGTAAACAATCCGATCGAAATATTTGTGATATTATATAGGTAATGCAGTATTAATACTTCAACAAACAAAAAACGCTAATAAATTACATTACAGTAGGAAAGAACTGAAATGGGATTGCATCAATACCCTGATATGTTTTCACTAAATAATTATGGTAATAATAATAACTAAAACTATATAATAATAGTCTCCCGTTTTATGCCGGTGTGGCTTTGGGAGGCTGCTATACAGGGTGAGGCAGATAACTGGCCTATTAGAAATATCTCGAGAACTAAAAGCAACAGAATCATGAAAATTGGAATACAGGGGTTTTGAAGGATGATCTATTAAATGAAAATATTTTCATCTATTTGCAACTTCCGGTTATACCGGAAGTTGCTTATAACTTCGTTTTTTTAAATGGGACACGCTGTATATTTTTACATTTTTGGATTCTCTTCGATGTCTTCTTTCTTAAAATATGAGGATTTGTAATGTTATACAGGGTATTTTAAAAGATAATTACGTTTGTTAATTTCGTAGCAATATTCACACCCTGTAGAATTGTAGTAGTTCGTCAACTAAAACTCTACTTAGGTTCAAATGATTTTTAATATAGTCTACTATTATTAAGAATCATTAGTATAGCTAAATTTTTAATTATAGTATACAGGGTTGGTCGAAACTCGGAATGAGTATTTTCTGAGTTTTCTTAAATGGAACACCCTGTATTTTAGTATTGTAATGAAATGATATTTTATGGTACTTTTTTATTTCTTAAGCATTCCCTATACCTAACTGCTTTAATTTGTGCTTAATTGTTAGTCGCACCAACAATCTTAACTACGTAGCTATTTTGATAGCTAAACCATTATTGGTAATTTTAAGGATCGGTCTGGATTAATATGTATTTATTTCTGAAAAATTGTTTGTGGTTGAATATTTTCATGGCCAACCTAATAAAATTTTACGTATTTTTTGTTGCAATTAATGTTGAGCTTGAATCACCAATAACTCACAAATTAAAGCAGTTAGGTATAGGGAATACTTATAAAATAAAAAAGTACTATGAAATATCATTTCATTACAATACTAAAATACAGGGTGTTCTATTTAAGAAAACTCAGAAAATATTCATTCCGAGTTTCGACCAACCCTGTATACTAATATTTCAAAATTAGCTATACTAATGATTCTTAACGATAATAGACTATATTGAAAATCACTTGAACGTAAGCAGAGTTTTTAATGTCAAACTATTACAATTCTACAGGGTGTGAATGTTGCTACGAAATTAATAAAAAAACGTAAATATCTTTTAAAATACCCTGTATAATATTACAAAATCTCATATTTTAAGAAAGAAGATATTGAGGAGAATTCAAAAATGTAAAAATATACAGGGTGTCCCATTTAAAAAAACCAACTTATAAGCAACTTCCGGTATAACCGGAAGTTGCAAAGAGATGAAGATATTTTCATTTAATAGATCATCCCTCCCTCAAAACCCCTTTATTCCAATTTTCATGATTCTGTTGCCTTTAGTTCTCGAGATATTTCTAATAGGCCAGTTATCTGCCTCACCCTATATACAGGGTGTCCCAGACTAATTTAGCCACGCTATATCTCTTAAATGAATAGGGATTTTTGAATGGTACAAAAAGTGGTCTGTTCTACTTGTAATACACTTTAATATGGCGTAGAAAAAAATCATCCCCTAAATATTCATCCCTTAGTTACAACCCCTAAGTTTAATTTTTTTAATAGCACCCTGTATATTTTTTTATAGTTTTGGATGTGGTCTTCTATCGTCTATTCAACATATTTTTTGAAAATAAAATCGGTTCGTAAATAACCAAGAAAATATCAGTTTAGTTTTGTTAATTATGTGTCCCAGACTAATTTATCCAGGCTATATTTCTTAAACCAATAGAGATTTTCGAATGGGACAAAAACTGATCTATTACATTCGTAATACACTTTAATATGGCGTAGAAAAAAGATTATCCCCTAAATATTCATCCCTTAGTTACAACCCCTAACTTTATTTTTTTTAATAGCACCCTGTAAGTTAGGTATGAATATTTAGGGGATGAATTTTTTCTATGCTATATGAAAGTGTATTACAAATGGAATAGATCAGTTTTTGCCCCATTCGAAAATCTCTATTCGTTTAAGAAATATAGCCTGGATAAATTAGTCTGGGACACACAATTAACAAAAATAAACTGATAGTTTCTTGTTTATTTACGAACCGATTTTATTTTCAAAAAATGTGTTGAATAGACGATAAAAGACCACATCCAAAACTATAAAAAAATATACAGGGTGCTATTAAAAAAATTAAAGTTAGGGGTTGTAACTAAGGGATGAATATTTAGGGGATGATTTTTTTGTACGCCATATTAAAGTGTATTACAAGTAGAATATATCACTTTTTGTCCCATTCGAAAATCTCTATTCGTTTAAGAGATATAGCGTGGCTAAATTAGTCTGGGACACCCTGTATAGGGCCTACGGTATACAAGGAAGGTAACAGGGCCAGTGTTACGCTTCAACCGCCTATTATTACCCTTGGTTTTACCCAAGGTACTCATTTTATTCAGGCTGAGTCGACCTGGGGCCTATAGACATTTTAAAAATGTCTAGTTGTTCTTGCCGGCGGTAGGATTTGAACTCCGGACCACCGGCATGCGAGCCAAGCACATTACCACGTAGCTACGCCGACCCTAAAACTAAAACTAAAAAATTACCCTTGGGCATAGTCCTTTACACAACTGTAGTCCACAAGAAACGTGTAGCGTATCTCTATCAGGAAACTTAAAGGCAGGAAACCTGGTAACTGCTTGTTGGTTCTGCATCAAAGCGATCGGTCTTATTGGACCGTACTGAAGAGAAGGCATCAGGAATTCATCTATTGGACATCCGTTTTCGTTTAAAAGCTTTTGCGAAGAGTCACCTAGTCCATCATGGGCAAGGCAATCCACTACACGCCAACCAATACCAGCTGCAAAAAATAAAAATAGATTGTATAAAATATAAATTAACAATATGTAAATTAAATATAACAATACCAGGCCCAGAAAAATATAAGAATATAAAACCCTAACCATACCATAGAAAATATTGATTTACACGATATTATGTAGGTATGTATATCTGGGCCATGTCATCAAACTGGGAAACCAAATCAAGATGCTGGAATTACAAGAACACTACTGGCATGGGCCACTTTCGGTAAACTAGCATATATCTTATATACTTCCATTCCTATAAACTTAAAGAAAAATGTGGAAAACACATGTATAATACCAATTTACACCTACGGTTTGGAGACCGTAGTCCTCACCAGAAAATCTGCTAAAAAACTAAAAATAACGCAAAGGACAATGGAAAGAAATATGCTTGGAACATCTCTGAGAAACACGATTAGGAACACCGAGATAAGACGTAGAACGAAGATCACGGATATAGTGGAAGAAATTACAAAAATGAAATGGCGCTGGGTAGGTTACATAGCCAGATATGATGACAACATCTGGACACGGTGAATCCTAAAATTGAGACCAAGAAGGACGACAAGAAGCATGGCAAGATCTCAAGAGAGATGGGTTAGATAACATAAGAGCACTGACAGGCAAACGGTGGATTAGATTAGCGCAAGATAGAGAAAGATGGAAGCAATTGGGAGAGAACTACATTCAGGAGTGAATGGAAAATGGTTGACGAAAAAGAAGATAGGTTAAAAAATGTTTTTGTGCTATGCTTTACCTCAATTAAACGAAGTTAGAGTAACAGTTTAGAGCAACAATTTATAGTAAAAAATTAAGGTTTTATGAATGTATCCATATTCAGAAAAATTAGCTACATCACAGATATTCGATAAGGATGATAGAGCCTGCTATATTTGTAAAGAAAGGAAATATTTGAAGCAAGATGGTACAAGGAATGCAAAAATGATAAGGAATGAAGGGACTAGGAAGGCATAAATAAACATTTATTTAGTATTAGAATCAGCATGGAAAGAAAATGGTAAAGAAAAAGTTAACTTAAGAAGAATAAATAGAATATTGCAATGATTTGGTCACGTTAGACGTAGAAATGAAACCTATGTTGGACAAAGGATAGAGCTGTTAGAAGTTAATGGAGGGAGAGATAGAGGACAACCGAGGAGAAGATGGAAGGACCCTGCTGCAGAGGACTTAAGGGAGAGAATGGATAGAAATTAGTGGCCAAGAAGAGTAAAGAACAGTGACCCCTGAAAAGGGAAAAGCTGAAAAAGAAGAAGAAGATAGAATATTTAAAACTTTTCCTTGCATCTATATCCGTATCCGTGTACTTATTGTGCTATGTTTTATAGGAGAACCACTATAAATGACTTTTATTAATAAAGTTCCAATAAGGTGAAACGTACGTAAGAGGATATGGTGTTTGCCTTTGAAACAGAATGAAATATTAACTGTCTATCACTTTCCCTTAGTTTAACTCATATTTTAAGTACAAGGAAGCAATATTCGATGGAATTTTACCTAGATAAATAGACGATAGATTTACAGAATTCTGGTTCCAATGTTAGAAGTTTTAGATTTTCTGATTAGACTTCTCGTTGTGTTAAATAGAGGTCGCTACAGCATCTACCAATAAATTATTTCGTACAATTTTGCTTACTAAGACAGTTGGTTTTCGTTTTGATTTAAAGCCAACCACAGGCCTTTGAAGATTCTAATAAGGAGAAAAGTGCGTAACAGTATGGTGGTTTCCTTTGAAACAAAATGAAATAGTGACCGTCCTTCATTTTCTCTTAGTTATACTTATATTTTGACTATTTTGAGTAAAAGGAATTAAAATTCATTGAAATTTTTCCTAGATAAATTGACGGGCTGTGGAATGCAATTTTAGATTCCCCCTAGTCTACTTCATTTATCGTTCGTTTGCCTTGAAAATTTTAGAAGGCACATTTCTAATTTTATATACACAAATTTACCTGGTAGCGTTGCTTTAATGCTTAAGGAAGCCGTTTCCCCAACTTGCAAAGTTCCAGATGTTTTCTCCTCGTTGTTTTCTGGCACAATTTCCATCCATGCTCTTGCTGCTGATAAAGCTTCGTCTATTTCTTCATCAAGTTGTTGTCCATCCAGTTCTTTGGACCATCCTTCCTTTTTCATTCTACCAACCCTAAAATGGTATTTAGAAACATTAATTTCAACTTTTAATCACACACGGAATGACAATTCCATCTTCAGTGCTGCTTAGAAGCATATAGCTTGTAAGCAGCATTGAAGATGGAATTTCTGTTCCGAAAACGTTCTTTTTAATAAATATAGCTTTTATAAAAGATCTTTTAATAAATTATTCAAAGAAATCATTTATAATACCCTACGAGGAAAATCGTAAAAAATCAAAGACAAATGACATCGAAAAGTTATTTTATAAGGCCGTCGGTACATAATTCGCAAATATTTTACGGCTATCCCTACTTTTTCTGTCTTTACACGGCAAATTACGTGTAGTAAAATTTACACTGGTATGGATATGTAAACATTACTAGAATGTCATTCTACTTGAAAATGTGATCATTAACTTAAAGAGATGGCTTTTGAATGTTCTTGGATAATATGGAATGCTCTTGTAATAATTTATACGTACAACAAAAACTAATACTCAATCGAGAAAAGAGGAAAAGTGTTAAAGTGATTTTTTAATAATATATTGTTACTATGGAACGCTTACAATTTTAAACATCTTTAACAACAAAATACTTGGATTACAGAATATATTATGATGTATTCTCTGCTTGGATCTTCCACAAATAATACACAATAAATAACTTTTTATTAAGTTCACGTCTTAAATCAATTATTTATCAAATACACTATATATCAATATTATTTAATCAACAACTCAAAATATTACCGATGCCATGTCAAATATTTAAAATTGTCACTGATTGTCACTGTCTGACTGACAATATGCTGACAATATTCTATTCGACTGAGTGCATTGTAAGATAAAGATAGATTTGGAAAATATTACCACCGACATTGTGTTCATTTTTTTCGAATCCTGAAAAAACCAATGAAAGACTAAATTATTACCGAGGGCCGAAAGTCCCTTAGAATAAATAAAAAGTTTATTTTGAATGAGATATTTGAAATTACAAATCACACTAAATTTTCTCTTTTATTTTCACCCCTGTAACTTATTAAAATAAACATTATAGAAGTTCTCAGGGACTTTCGGCCCTCGCTAATAACGTAATCTTTCATTCTGCGTTTAAATTTTTCAAAAATACTTGATAGTTTTCTCAGGATTCGAAAAAAATGAATCCCCATTTGAATAGCATTGCAGCCGAAAATACGTACCCATCCCCTTAAATCAAATATTCAAAATGACAACTATTAGCTAGATTATAGTAGTCAATTCGACGTTCGAATACATCAGTGATTTTTGACTTATAAATAATCGCACAACCAAAAATCTAAGGAGCTTAAATCTGGAGAACCAGGTGGCCATTCAATAAACCATCTTCTAGCTATCCATCGATTTAAAAATATTTATTAAAAATCATTTTGTACATCATTCTTAAAATGAGGCACCATCTTTTTGAAATCAGAGAGTATTAGAAATTAGAAGGTTCATTCGGATCTTCTGCACTAGGGAACATGACTGCCATGCTGGCATAAGATCAAGACGTAAGAAGTCTAATTAACTATCTGCATTCAAGGGGTTTTAAAATGATTTCTTGTGGCATGTTTGAGTTAAAATATTATTTTATATGGGATTAAATCAAAAGATTCATTCAAAATCCGGTTCGAAGGTGGCCAACAAAAACGGCAGAAGATGTTCAACAAAAATTTAGGAAGATGAACAATATGGAAGTAGTAATAAATAGTACTAATAAACTTAATTAATCATAAGCCTTTGCGAAACGTGTAGCGTTTAAACTGTAAGCGAGACACACAATAACTATATAAAATAAGTGAGAGTGGTAACTCTAAACTAATAAATGCGACGTCCTCTCTGAACAAATTCTAACTTGATACTAAATACGCGAGAGTAATAACTCTAAAATGCGCCGACCAGACTGGTTGATTTCTAGATTGATACTAACTGCTTAAAATTATAATTGCAATATCTACCAAGGGGTTGGCGAGGGAAAACTTCGAAATTTCTATTAGTTATGTAAAACCACCTTTTGAATGTTTTCTACCCGGGATTCCTTGGGTACAGTTTACTCACTAGGTTTTATGAAGGTAGAAATTATTTTGTTACCAGTGGCGTAGCAATACAATAAATCTTACCTTAAGTGTAGCTTGTCCTTTTTAAAATCGTTTTTAACAGTTTTCGTTAAAGCTTTGCTTCTAATCAAAAGGTCATCGTCCTCCAAATTACAGCTGACGATTCTCTCTTTGTCACTAATTTGTCGTAAATATCTATCTTGTTGGACAATCAGGTGTACAGTATAAAACATTTGTACTGCTCCATTTTCACTATAAGCAGAATTGAGCCTCACACCACAGCCGGAAGTGGGTAGACTGATTTGAACTTTATTGGATAAGTTTCCTATAAAAAGATAAGCAATAATAATTAATAGTAATACAATGGACAAGAAGTTTATAATATATTACAATTTTGGAAAATTGTTAATAATAATAATATCGTATGGTATTTTTGCCGGGGAGATCCTTTCGGACAGTTCCGGCGCCATTTACATCTTTAACCCTGTTTTAAGTAACTAGTGCCGATGTACACTAGCCCAGGGGGACCGACGGCTTAACGTGCTCTCCGAGGCACGGTGAGACGGCTCGTGTCATTATTGGAAATGAAAATGGTTTGTTTTTGGCAGGGCTCGAACCCACGTGCACTGGCGTATGAGGCCAGCGATTATGCCGTTACTCCACGGCCGCTCAATTGTTAAAAGTGATGAATAAAAATGTTAGTAATAAACTCAATATTTTTCAACATTTTTATCTACATTATAAATAGCGTTGAATTTAATCCTCCTTCTTGCCTCAAATTCTCGTTTGTAGTAAATGATTTTGATGTTATTTTTTGACTGATGACATAATTCATACTGGTATTGTAAATGTTCTTAATTACCCTTATCATTTTGTTATTAATACATCTCTTCTCCAATATTTCCCATAATTTTTGCCTTGGCACCATGTCAATACCCTTTTCAAGTTCTATATATGCTAGATTTTTCATTTTTTGTAGTAGCTTCTTGCAGCTCATTTATGGTTACAGAATCTACATTATCATTTTCTATTCTTTGGTTTAACAGGTTGTTTTCTTCTTGATAGCAGTGATACATTTTGCCCAGTCCTTGACGTTTTTCACCTTGCATCTCCATCGTATATCTGTATTTCCAGCTCCGATGGAGTCTTACCATCGATTTTTCTAAAGGTTTTCATTTCTGCTGTTCTGCTGTCTTTTTGTTCTGTCTATGTCAGGTGGTGCTTCTGCTGCGAATGTCATTATGTGTATGATGGCTGTTACGTAAATGATGCCTTTCATTTCTTTTCCAATATTCTTTTCTCCATATTGTTTCATTCATACAATATGTGACTGTTTGCTCTATTCTCTTGATTTTCCACTTCTGTTTCGAGCTTTCCGTTGCTAGATAATGTGATGCCTAGATATTTGAACTCCAACAATTTTATTATCTGATTGGTTTGTTGTTATAACCATGCATTTTGTCTTTTTGGGGAAATTAACATGTTAAATTTTCACTTAATCTTCACTATGAGAGACACTTCGTCTGCACAGGAGATTGTTGTTTTTCTCCCATTTGGAATCCTTTTTTAATGTTTACTTTTATTATTATTTGATCCATGATCAGGTTGAACAATAGAGAACTCAGGGAGTTCCATTGTTTCATCCCAATCCCACCTTCAATTGGGTCAGTTAGTTTTTCTCCTACTTTTAGTTTTAGTGTGTTGTTCGTGAAGATATTTTCAATCAATTTGATTATTCCTAGAGATTATTCCTATTCTCTTGCCTCATTATAATTATAGCGTCGGTGCATGAGCTTCCCAACCTAAAACCGTGTTGTTCTTCTGCTAATGTTATAATTTCATTCAGTTTATTTGTTATCACTTTAGTTATTAATTTTAATTTGTTTAATAAATAAATTCCTCTTGTTTAGAATACCATTCTTGTGGTATTCTGTTTTGTTCTATAATTTTTTAGATCTGATCCTCTCTAATTTAGGAGTTTATTCGGTATTCTGTCCTCTCCTGGTGATTTTATATTTTTTAGTTTCTCTCCTTCCCATCTCAATTTGCGATTTATTTCTTCGTATGTCGTCATTGTTTATTTAGATGTGGTGATAAAATATTACAAGCCATGTATATCATAGATAAAAATTTTTAGTGCTTACCTACAGATTTACATTCTTGTGCAAAATCTCTGGCAAAAAGCAGTCCTTTAAAAGGCGATTTCATTGAAAATGTTATGTTGAAGTTTTCCGAGTCGCATGTAAAATTCACTTGAATAACTTTATTGATATTCACCGGAAGTGGGTACCTTAAACTAGGAGGGAATGCCAACTCTACGGGTACTGCCAATATTGTTAATACGTGGTATATCCATGATGAGAAACGTGTATTGGCCATGGCCATATTACATTGGAATCTGAAAAAAATGCTTTAATTTAGAAATTTAATATGCAAATTCATATATAGTCGAGGAAATGAAGCTGGAAAAATGGCAAAACCTCGAAATTTTTTCGTCCAGCATCGATTTGTACCAAAATTTGGGATTAGGCTCATTTTACCCTCTAGTTCATTTTCTATATTGAGCCGTTGTACGCTTTTGGTTTTTTAAGGGTGAAAACCACCCCTAATTGTAAAAAATTATAAAATAACATTTTAAACTTTAATATTGTCAACATTTGCTTCTTATTAGTTACATAATGATTGTTTTGTGCTTTAAGATATAATATCACAATATTTCAACCCTTAAAACCACCCTAGTTGGAGCTATATATGAAAAGTTTACTTATCCTAAAAGAATGATTTCGGCTTGCATCAATTTAAATAAAAAATTGGGGTTAGGATCATCTTACCCTGTACTTCATATTCTATATCGTGCTCAAGGGCGTTGATTATTTTTAGGGGTGTAAACTACCCTTATTGTCAAAAATTATATAAAAATATTGTAAACTTTAATATAGGTAAAATTTGGTTTTGACTGGTTAAATAATGATTGTTTTATGCTTTAGGATATAATATCATAATATTTCAACCCTTAAAAAGCACCCTTAATAACATTGCAATTTTTATAAGTAGACAATTTAATAGATCTATACAAAAAAAGTAGAATTAAAGAATTACAAAAACTGTATTTACACAAAAATACGAATTTACAAATATATAAAAATACACATACAAATAGTTTTTTAGTCATCTAGTATACGAACCGGCTCTGTGGTATTATAATAGGTACATTGAAAATGCTCTATAAGGGGACTATTCGAATTTTTCGAAAAAAAAAATTAGTTTTATAAACATAGCTCCTTCATTTTTGACGATAAAAAGTTTTTTCAATAATAGTTTTGCAGGATTTTTGAATAGTAATAAGACTGTGTAAATTAAATTCCGTAAGATCCCTTAATTTTTAATTAAGGTGGGTTTAAAGGGCTCGAATAAGGGGATGTTTGCTCGTAAATAGATGTTTTAAACAGCTCTATCTCGCTAACTGTTCACTGTAATGAAAATCTATGCATAAGGAAATTTTAGCTATTAAAAAAGCTACAATTTAGTAGTCTATAATTTTTTTCGTATCTCCAGTATCTTCGGAGATATTTTGAAGAAAATGATAAAAAATGCAAAATTGCAAAAATCAATTTTTCTTTAAACTCCAATTTTTCTAAAATTAGGCATTTTAAATAGGTCAAACTTCTTGGGTGTATTGATAATATAAATATAAAAGGAATTACAGAAAGGCCAAGACCAATCTTTAGTTACAAGGGTAGTTAGGGGGTTGTTTTCACTGTTTTTTTTTCGTAGAGAAAAACAGGTGCCGATTTTTTTTTTGATCATAAGTTGCTCAATTTTTATGCTAGAAACTTTTTATTATTTTTTTTGAAAGATATTCTTGTATGCTTTAAAAAACATCAGGTAAGTTTTCCTGGAAAAATGCAAAGTTTTCCCGTTATTTGGCTTTGATTATTTCAAATTATGTATTTGACGAAAAAAGCTAACCTTTAACATGCCGTATCTCGGTTTGTATTGGTCGTAAAAATATTGTAGAAAAACAGTTTCGTTTGTGTTACCAAAAGATACAATTTTGATATCTAGTTTTTTTTATTAAATGCATATTTTTCGAGTTATTCTCAAAAAATCCTCTAAAAAAGCCGATTTTTACGTCGAAAAACTGTTACTTTCAACCACGAATAACCCTAAAAATATTAGTTTTACCAAGAAAATGTAGAAAACATTTTTTTCTTAAAATTAATTTTTACATCGATTTACATGGTTAAAATGTAATAAAAAATTCCCACCCCCGAGATGGGGTGGCAACTACCCCAAGGTTTTAGCGTACAGCAGCATAATATAGAAAATGATCCTTGGACTATTTCCTACCTTCTGTGAAAACTTCAAGTAAATCCATGCTGGACGAAAAAATTGCGAGCCAAAATGCTTCATTTCCTCGACTAATAATAAATAAGCTTTAAATTCATACTCTTCTTGATAAAATGTCTGATAGAGTAATATTCCTTCAACTTCATACAAAAACTGTAAATCTTAATATAATACAGGTCTATGCTCCTACTGCAGAAAAATCAGATGAAGAGGTTGAGGAATTCTATGAACAAATTAACCATGTTCTAAAATCTATAAAGCCAAGAGACGTCACAATTATCCTTGGTGATTTTAATTCCAAAATTGGGGAAGGAAAAAGCGGCAAATATGTAGGAAATTATGGTCTCGGGTTAAGGAACGAGAGAGGAGACCGAATGTTACAGTTCTGCCAAGAAAACGATATGATTATTTCAAACACATTTTTTAAACTCCCCAAAAGAAGGCTTTATACGTGGACATCACCTCAACATAACGCACAGAAAATAGTTAGAAATCAAATAGACTTTGTGTTGATAAATGAAAGATACAAAAAGGCATAAAATCGGTTAAGGCGTACCCAGCCGCAGATGTTTCCTCGGACCACAATCCCTTGATAGCGCGTGTAAGCATTAAACTTAAGAAACCTTCACAAAGGGTAAAACCAGATTACATAGATACCAGCCGCTTACAGAACTCAAAAATCAAAGAAGAATTAAAGCAACAGATAAACGGTAACCTAAGAATGTTGTCTACAAAGGAACCAAACACGCGCGTAGAAAACAAGTGGCAAGACTTAAAAGAAGCCCTAATAAAACCCGCTCAGAATATCCTTAGCAGAGGAAATACGACAAAAAGACAAGAATGGATGACAGAGAAAATTTTAAGTCTCATGGAGGAACGAAGACAGTTTAAGGGAAAATGCAAACAAAAATACAACGAGATACACAAGCAAATTAGAGATGAAATAAGGTCAGCGAAAGAAAACTTTTACAAAAGAAAATGTGAAGAAATTGAAGAACTGCAATTAAAACATGACACGTTTAACCTACATAAAAAGGTAAAAGAATTGGCAGGTATACAAAAAAGGAAGCATCACAATGTGCTATACAACGCAAATGGACAAATAATAACTGACGTATAAGAAAAGCTTACAACCTGGAAGAATTATATAGAAGAACTCTTTGCCGATGAAAGAGAGGATCATGATATTGGTAACATACAAGGTGAGGAAGGACCAAAAATCTCTAAAGAAGAAATACTATATGCTATAAAAACAATGAAAAATGGCAAATCACCGGGTCCAGATGGACTTCCATCGGAACTTCTTAAGCTTGTGGAAGATGAAACAGTAAATGTTTTGGTTGACCTCTTTAACTGCATTTATAAAACAGGAGAAATACCTAAGGAATGGCTTCTGTCAACTTTTGTAACTATTCCAAAGAAAACAAACGCAAAACTGTGCACCGACCATCGCACAATAAGCTTAATGGGACACACACTAAAAGTATTTCTTAAAGTGATACATACAAGAATTCACAAAAAACTAGACGCTGACATCAGTGATACTCAGTTCGGGTTTCGAAACGGGCTTGGAACAAGGGAAGCACTATTTGCACTTAATATCATGTGCCAAAGATGCCTGGATGTTAACCAGGATATATATATGTGCTTTATTGACTACAACAAGGCGTTCGATAAAGTTCGCCACGAACACCTGATGAGACTGTTGGTAGAGAAAAACTTGGATAAAAGGGACGTCAGAATTATCTTCAATATTTACTATAACCAGAAGGCGAATATTAGAGTAGAACGGGAAACAACCGAGGAACTGGAGATCAAAAAAGGCGTAAGGCAGGGATGCATACTTTCACCAACCTTGTTTAACTTATATTCAGAAGATATTATAAACAGAGCCCTTGCTGACCAAGATATAGGGGTTAGAATAAATGGCACTTTAATAAACAATTTGAGATACGCTGATGACACAGTATTAATAGCAGACACCCCGGAAGATCTCCAAACACTGATAAACAGAATAGTAGAGTGCAGCGAAAAGTTCGGTTTATCACTTAACATCAAAAAAACAAAAATAATGATGGTGTCGAAATCTCCACAAAATTTTTCTGACATAACCGTACATGATCAAAGAATTGAGCGTGTTAGAAAATATAATTACCTGGGAACTGTTATTAATGAAAACAACGACAACTCTGAAGAAATCAAGATCAGAATAGAAAAAGCTAGAGCTACTTTTACCAAAATGAAAACAGTTTTATGCGGAAGAGAGCTAAGTTTAAATCTTAAAATTCGCCTGATGAGATGTTACGTGCTGTCAGTTCTTTTCTATGGAATGGAAGCTTGGACACTGAAAAAGATCGATACAAGGAAAATAGAAGCATTCGAGATGTGGATGTACCGCAGGATACTGAGAATATCGTGGACAGAGAGAGTGACAAACATGGAAGTGTTGCGAAGGATGCAGAAAGAAAAAGAACTTGCGCTTACTATTAAAAGCGCAAACTGCAATACTTGGGACATATAATGAGGGGACAAAAGTACCAGCTACTACAATTAATTATTCAGGGAAAAATAATAGGTAAAAGATCCATTGGCAGAAGAAAACATTCATGGTTGAAGAATTTAAGAGATTGGTACAAGTGCAGCAGCTGCCAATTATTTAGATCTACGGTATCAAAAATACGCATAGCCTTGATGATAGCCAAACTTCGGAACGAGGACGGCACCTGAAGAAGAAGAAGAATTGAACTTGAAGTTCTAGGTTTTCATCCAACGTGACCGGAATTAGAACCGGACGTCGATATTTGAACTCTTCGTGTAGGTAACTCTAGGTCGGTTGACTTACGATTTCATAATTTTGAACCATTTTTGAGAAACTTCCAGATTTATGTTACTTCGCAGACTAGACAAATCTTGTAGTAAGCGAAGATAAATATATGCGTAGAAACAAGCTCCATAGACCAGGCAATGGCAAAAAAATACCTAGCTCATGAGATTCGCATAGGGAAAGATAACCAAAAACGTTGAGTCTCTCCGTCGTATAAGACTAGGGCTTCCAATCCCGCAGCCTGAGTTCAATCTCGGTATTTGCGGGATTACGAATTTTCAATCCCGCGGGATCTCGGTATTTGCGCGATCCCGCATATTGAAAATAGTCCTATTTTCATATAGTCATATATTCAAACAATAACAAATACTGAAAAAACAAAAAATCTATCTTCTTCAAAAAATACACCAACAAAATTTTAAAAATCAACCAAAAAAACCCATTTTCAATTAAAACCGGGAGCATAAACTCCGAGTACGTTCTCATGAGTATGAGCATAATGTATAAAGTTTATACCACGGTTATTAGACTTTATTACGGTTGTCTTGTCCGACGGTGGTGGGGAGACTTATATTTTTGACTTTACGTCACAAGAGTTTACTCATATTTTTAAATTATTTTCGATCATTGAATGTGTGTTATTGTGTCTATATGTGTATTATTTGTGTTACTATGAAATAATAAGACAAATAGTACACATTTTATCTTATACCGGGTGGCGAATCGTAAAAAGGGCCATAGGAAACTCAATGTAAAGTTCTGAATTGTTGAATTCCTGCTTCTCCAATTATTCTACATCAAAAGTCATGAGAGAATACTTGTAGAGAATTAAAATCTGTATTAAAATCAAAAGTTAAAATTGTTCTACAATTTAAATGCAGCATTCCAAAATTTTGAAAAATATGATACATTTGCCACAATAGGTATGCGTGTAAAAGTAAGGCCACACGTTACTATTTAACTGACAGTGCTCACACCATTGACTGAATAAAAAAATCTTTATTATTAATCCTTTCTCCGCAACTGAGGATATCTTATCAACTGTATTGTTTTTAAACAATAGATGATAAAATAAAAATATTGACAGTTCAAAAATGTGAACATTATTGCATTGTGTGTGGCCTAAGTTTGGGCTGAAAACTAAAATGTATTTCATTTTTACAAAATTTTGGAATATGTTTAATTACGTAGACCAATTTTAACAGTTATTTCCAATACAGATTTCAATCCTCTTCAAATAGTTTCTAATGTGTTTTGATGTAAAATAATTATTAGGGAAGCTGGAATTCAACAGTTCAGAATTTTACATTGAGTTAATGCAAAACTTTGACGAATGTCAAAATTCTCAATGTGTTTTAATTGTATTCATTTTTTTCGAATCCTGAGAAAACTAATAAATATTTTTGAAAAATTTAAACTCAAAATGAAAGACTACATTATTACCGAGGGCTGAAAGTCCCTGAAAACTTCTATAATGTTTATTTTAATAAGTTACAGGGCTGAAAATAAAAGAGAAGTGTGATATTTAATTTCAAATATTTCATTCAATAGAATCTGCTTGTTTATTCTAAGGGGCTTTCCGCCCTCGGTAATAATGTAATCTTGCATCCTGCGTTTAAATTTTTCTAAAATACTTGGTTTTCTCAGGATTCGAAAAAAATCATATTACGATTCAAATGACAGTAAACTCTCGTGACGCCACATCGCACCCTTAATGTTCATTGGTTAGTCGATTTAGGCAACCGTAGTAATGTCTAAGAACCGTGAGTTTATACTACATTTCACATGAATAAAAATATGTTGATGTGATGAGTTTCTACCATAGATATAATAACCTGTAGATTAGGCTAGCTATGGGCCGCTCTGTGCATCGAGGTGTAACGCCGATATCAAGGACGCCATTGGTCAATATTCATTTTGAGTGGTCTAGCCATCTTTGTCCGTCATATGAGCGGTATCGCTTAGTAAAAGAGATCGATAGACCACCGATCAACTGTCGCACGTTACGCTTTTTTGCTCAGTATGCATTATCTACGGTTAACATGTCTCTGGTTTCTACTCACACTCAGCGTACATAAGAGTAGATACTACCGCGTGGAGTATGTACTCCAAAATTTGGAGTATAAACTACATTCTCATTTTTATTCATACGAGCCAATATCTAAATCTAAACTGTCATCTGCCAAACTCCTGCGTATTTTAGACACAATATAGCCAGCAGCAGAAAATGCCCTTTCGGTTTCCATACGTCGACGGTATTCCTTTTTAGGCTTTATATGTAAATGTAAGATATTTTCCCATTGACTCGCTAGGTTCATTTCTATTTTAATAATTTGTATTTGTTTCTATTTGTATAACAAGGGAGGAAAGTGCTACTTTTCCTCCCGAGAATGAAGTTTACTGCCCGACGCGTAGCGGAGGGCAGTAATCATTCAAGGGAGGAAAAGGCACTTTACTCCCATGTTATACATATGGTTTTTCCACCTTCCTCAAATTAATAACAAGTCATTTTTCATTTTTACTTAATTTATTTATGTAACTAACCAACAAAACCTATTAAAAGTAAAACTAACAAGTAGGTACAATATAACTGTCAACTGTCAAATATAAGTCAAATTATTAATGTAACCATTGTTAAATCAAAATAACAATTTACTGTTTTTTACCATTTAGCAAAATACAGGGTGTTTTATAAATAAACGTTAAAATGTATAGATACTTACGAAATAGAAAATAGATATTGTACAGGTCGTCAATAAGTTATATTTCATGAATGAAATACCATGACGTCACTTTTACTTTTCCTCCCTAGGGAGGAAAAGTACAACTTTGCTCCCTACAATCAGGTCCGGAAAAGTATACTTTCGGTAGAGGTAGGTGGAAAAATACATTACATGCTGACGATATAGCAAACTCTAACTCCTGTTCCAATGTAAGATCAAGATCGGAACCCGATGATAGAACCTCTACATTGTTTCTCACGTGTTTCTTACTTGATCAGCCTCTTCGTCATAATTGCTCTCGGATGAATTTAAAAGTTCATTCCCGTTATAAAATCATTAATTTCTTTTCGAAGTAAACTTTTCGGTGGGAGGAAAAGTGTCATCGTCACAAGAGGCTTGGTAACTACGACGCTTTTGGAGATAAATCAGTAGTGCAGTCACATTTCTATGTCATTGTAAAATACGGCGCAAAGACAGTTTTTTGATAATTTTGAGCGTAGCTACAGCAGTAATGTACGCTTTTTTTTAGTCCCGCAAATCCCGCGGGTCCCGCGGGACTGACTTGGACAGCCTTCGGCAAGTTGAGCCTCATTTTTAAATCGCCCGGTATACCAAGTTTTTTTATATCAAAATATTTTTGCCGTAATAAAATTATTAGTAAGCATTTTCTCCTCTTATCAACGTCTATGGTAAATATTATTTAAATCTTACAAAAATTTGGTTATAGAATTATTCATGTGATAGTGGTAGAAAAAGGTAAAAATATTATTTGTTTATTAGGCAATGACCGCACATGCAACGATAAAATCAACATATTTCTGTATTACCGCAAATGCTACGACCGCATCTGCAACGACACCAAAAACACCCCAAAAAAGTCTTCTGTGTAGAGATGTTTTAAAATTTATCCATGAAGCACTGAATGAGATGTTTGAACAAAGTTGCATTAATTTTTGGTGAATTTGGTGGATGTATCTGGTGAATATTCTAATTACCTACTGACGTAAAAGATAGAAAATCAGTTTTTGTGGTCAACGTACCAGAGACAAAAACAGACAAAACGCACGGTTTTATCATTATTGACGAAGACAAAATCTATACTTTGAAGCAGTGGCGTGCTGGCCATATAAATGAATCGGTGCAATCACCGAGAGGCCGCGGCTTCTTGAGGCCGGTCAAATAGGTTTTCACAAAAATTTTTAGATGTAAAAAAAAAATATTTGTTTAATTTCTAATCGGATGTCAATTTTGTTAATAATATTAATAAAACATTAAAAAAAATAAAAATATTTTTTTTTAATTGTGAAATACAGCTTAAGTAAATGAATAAGACTCTACAGTCTATATACATAAATAGATTGCTACAGATAATATTATTTATTTTCATACATACCTACAAGTATATTTAATGGTTTTCCAATTCCCTTCAAACATGTAGGTATGTACCCTGCAGAATTAAAAAATGGAAAAACGTCTTCCACATTTTTGACTGAATTATTGGAAGTATCGAAAAACGATTTGATCAAGACAAATCAAATCGTTTTATTATGATCTAAGCACTCTACATCCTAGAAATTTTGATACAATAAAAAATGGTATACTGAAAAATTAAGAAATTTTTATCTTACCATATCTGCGACTGCAATTGGAGAAGAACTCGTGGATTTTTCTGATAAATGGATTGTATTAAAAATAGGATTTTGCAAAATACATACTGAGATTATCGAAGATCGAGTTCATGATGAATATGTTAAGTCTACAGAAAATATGAAGAATGATAATATGATAAATATTATTAATTTAAGTGATAATGAACATGAAGTAACAAATGACAATGTTGATATCATAAAAACTTCACCTCCGTGTGGTACTAAAAAGTTTCAAGATTGAATAGCTTGCTGTTACGCTGTTTTGCATAAGTACAACTTATATCAGTGTGCTGTGTGCTTATCCAAATTTAAATAGTATAATATAAAGCATTTATTAACTCTTTCAGTGACACCAGTATCTTGCAAAAAAAGCTTTTCAACATTGAAATACATAAAAAAATCGGTTAAGAAGTACTTTAACACAAGATCACTTTTATGCTAATGGCTATAGAAAAAGAAGCTTTGTATGAGTTTAAAAATGATGGAATAATCGACGTATTTGCTCAAAAATCTACTTTAATGCGGAAATTATTGATCAAGAGTTAAGTAATTATTTTATAAAATAATCGCAAAATAATATTTAGATTATTGCTTTGTATTAACATTTTAAATATTTTTAAATTAAAGTATTTGCACTCTACTTGCACTTGAACTCTCTTGTATAATTAATTTACTAAAATTGAGCTTAATACATAATTGAAAAATTCTCAAAATTTTATTTTACTTTTATCTTAATTACATCAAATTCATATTATATTTATTCAGGAAATTATGGTTTCTGCGTTACTGGATATAATATTGTCATACATGTCATTTATTATTTGTAAGATTATTATTCTATGAAAAAATATAGCAAATTAAAAACGTCATTGAATTCGAAGTTTTATGTTTGATTCAAAAATAATTTATATTTTTGTTTTTTTTTAAATAACAAATAAAACATCCTGATAATAGAAGGTAAAATGAGGATGGGAGGCCGCTTTTCTATAAAATCACCGGGCCGCTTGAAAAGTTCCAGCACGCCACTGCTTTGAAGCTAATAAAAGATTACAGGTCTTTACGGCCATGTGGTTGTTCCGAAAAAATATTACAATTTTTTTTATTCATACATGGTTAAGATAGCCTCTTATACAAGTCGACTCTTCATTAGCAGTCTTAATTTGTATCTTTTCCCAATCCGCACTTAGCATTAAATTGAATTCTAAATGCTTAGTTATTGTTAAAGACTTACCGTTTTAGAACAAAGATTTCATTTTAGTTTTACGCCAAACAGGTAGATAAAAGATTTCTTTCTCACAGGAAACGCATTCTATCCATCATTACAATGCAAATTCGAAACAATGAAAAATAAAATCATTCTAATTGTTTTCCTTCGAGGTCGTCGCACCACTAATTGGCGAAGATGACGATTATTCTATTAAAATTTTGGCATCTATTGTTCGCGAGAATATATACGTATGTTGATTTATTTCATCTTGCAAAAGAGAAAGTAAAGACGTTTAGCTAATGATTAATTATACGTTAGAATTCAAGATACTCATATTAGTCTGGGCTGATTATCGGAGAATAGGCCATTTTTGGGAAAAGTTATTTACCAGCAATTTTATTGCTGGAATCGAATTATAAGATCCTATATATTAATATTATAGGTATGCGAAGTCCTGAGATAGTGTGCTACTTTTTTTATAAACAAAATGGCGCCCGAAAATCGTGTTTTTTTCAATTATTGCTCTATAACTCCGAAGATTTTAACTTTACAACAAAAACACCCAAATAAAAATTTACTGTGATTAAATTCTGCATAGAGACCTGTTTTTCCCGATCTGCTCCGACGAAAATTTTCCTCGGAAAATGCGGGTTTTCCCAACAAAATCTTTAATTTTCAAATAAAGTTTTAGATAAGTAATTATTTACCAATAATTAAATAATTTGGTGACTTAAAAGCCTTCTTGGTTTAGATCATAGTTCCAGAAGCTGGTGAAAATTAAACGAATATTTTAGCAACAATTCAATTGTTAATTAATAATTTACGGTCGCAATAATAACCAAAATAATTAAGATACACTGATCAAACTTTGAAATCTTATAAAGATGAGATGCCTATTTAACATTTTGTCGACAAAATATCAATTTTCTATTTTTTTGCATAATCTTTAAATGTTTAAACAAAATAGATATAAACAAATTAACGTTTCTCAGAAAGTTTTTATTATATTATAATTTTAAAAAATAGCTAAAATGCGCATTTCAAATATCTTGAAAATGAATGCTTTAAAACTTTTTTGCAACCATTTGCAAAAAAGTTATGAAACAGCAAAGTAAACATACGATTACTAAGGTGTTTATAATTCTTTTTAATTCTTTCAAAGCGTAGAAGTGAGTTTAAAGTACAAGCTAATTATTTATAAAAAAAATATCGATTATCAGTTTAACGGTTACATTGTAATTAAAGATTATAAATATATTTTTTTGTAATTTACACGCGCGAAAGTAGAATAATACAGTACTGTAGCTACCCGCCCACATAAACAACTCGCGCGAGTTTAAGCGTGTCAGTCGCTTCGAGTGAACATTTGATCTCCGGCTCTGTATCAAGCCTACTTTCGCGGTAAAAATTACAAAAAAAGTATTTTTAATCTTTGATTAAAATATAACCATTGCACTAATTTTTGACATTCTTTGTGAGTAATTAGATTGTACCATAGACTCACTTTTAAGCTTTGAAACAATTAAAACAAATTATAAACAATGGAGAAATCGTATATTTATTTTGCTGTTTCATAACTTTTTTGCAAATGGTTGGAAAATTTTTTTAAAACATTCATTTTCAAGACCTATGAAATACGCATTTTAAGTATTTTTTAAAATTAGAATATAATAAACAATTTCTAAGAAATGTTAATTTGTTTATAACAATTTTTTTTAAACATTTAAAGATTATGCAAAAAAATGAAAAATTTATATTTTGTCGACAAAATATTAAATAGGCAGCACACCTTTATAATCTTTCTAAGTTTGATCAATGTCTCATGATTATTTTGGTTGTTATTGCTACTGTAAATTGTTAATTAACAATTGAATTGTTGCTAAAATATTCGTTTCAAAGCAAGAAAGCTTTTATCTCACCAAGCTATATAATTATTAATAAATAATTACTGGCCCAAAAAATTTATTTGAAAATTAGAGATTTTGTTGGGAAAACCCACATTTTCCGAGGAAAATTTTCGTCGGAGCAAATCGGGAAAAACATGCCTCTATGTAGAATTAAATTGGGGTGAATTTTTATTTGAGTGTTTTTGGTGTAAAGTTAAAATCTTCGGAGTTATAAAGCAATAATTGAAAAAAATACGATTTGTCGGCGCCATTTTGTTTATAAAAAAAGTAGCACACTATCTGTGGACTTTGCTTACCTACATTAATAATATATAGGATCTTATAATTCTATTAAAGCAATAAAATTGCTGGTAAATAACCTTTCTTTGTACTTTACTAATTAGACCAGCGTATTATAACTATTTTTTTTTCAGAATTTAAAGATTATGCAAAAAAAAGAAGAATTTATATTTTGTCGATAAAATATTAAATAAGCATCTCATCTTTATAATCTTTATAAGTTTGATCAATGTATCATGATTATTTTGGTTATTATTGCGATCGTAAATTGTTAATTAACAATTGAATTGTTGCTAAAATATTCGTTTAATTTTCACCGGCTTCTGGAATTACAATCTATACCAAGAAAGCTTTATTGTCACTAAGTTATTTAATTATTGATTAATAATTACTTACCTAAAACTTTATTTGAAAACTAGGAAAATTATCATCGGAGCAAATAGTGAAAAACATATCTCTATGCAAAATTTAATTGTGGTGAATTTTTATTTGGGTGTTTTTGTTGTAAAGTTAAAATCTTCGGAGTTATAGAGCAATAATTGAAAAAAATACGATTTGACGGCGCCATTTTGTTTATAAAAAAAGTAGCACACTATCTGCGGACTTTGCATACCTATATTATTAATATATAGGATCTTATAATTCGATTCCAGCAATAAAATTGCTGGTAAATAACTTTTCCATGAATTTTGCTAATTAGCCCAGAGTATATAGTATAAAAGTATTAGTGCAGTCACTGAAGATTTTCACCTCCAATTTTTCATTGAACCTCTATCGATTTTCATGAAAATTGGTGATAGGTTAGAGAATGCCTAAAAAGCAAAAGTGACATGGTTCCAACTTGCGTCTTTTCCCTGCGAGTGGATGCCACCCCTTCTCGGGAACGAAAATTATTTTATTAAAAATAATTCCATAAATCGATAGAGAGACAAATTATAAGCAAAATTTGTTATACAGTATGTTCCAACGAAAATTTGACCCCCTCCGCCAGAAACTCAGAAACCTAAAAAACACGTCAATTCCCTACTGTCCCGCATCAACCCCCAGTTTTTTTAAATAACAAATGTAGTCGATTGGCACGGTTCTTAGACATTACTACGGTTGCCTAAATCGACTAACCAATGAACATTAAGGGTGAGATTACGTCACGAGAGTTTACTGTCATTTGAATCGTAATATGATTTTTTTCGAATCCTGAGAAAACCAAGTATTTTAGAAAAATTTAAACGCAGGATGCAAGATTACATTATTACCGAGGGCTGAAAGCCCCTTAGAATAAACAAGCAGATTCTATTGAATGAAATATTTGAAATTAAATATCACACTTCTCTTTTATTTTCAGCCCTGTAACTTATTAAAATAAACATTATAGAAGTTTTCAGGGACTTTCAGCCCTCGGTAATAATGTAGTCTTTCATTCTGAGTTTAAATTTTTCAAAAATATTTATTAGTTTTCTCAGGATTCGAAAAAAATTAATACAATTAAAACACATTGAGAATTTTGATATGCGTCAAAATTTTGCATTAACTCAATGTAAAATTCTGAACTGTTGAATTCCAGCTTCCCTAATAATTATTGTACATCAAAAGACATTAGAAACTATTTGTAGAGGATTGAAATCTGTATTGGAAATAACTGTTAAAATTGGTCTACGTAATTAAACATATTACAAAATTTTGTAAAAATGTAATACATTTTAGTTTTCAGCCCAAACTTAGGCCACACACAATGCAATAATGTTCACATTTTTGAACTGTTAATATTTTTATTTTATCATCTATTGTTTAAAAACAATACAGTTGATAAGATACCCTCAGTTACGGAGAAAGGATTAATAATAAAGATTTTTTTATTCAGTCAATGGTGTGAGCACTGTCAGTTAAATAAATGCATTTAAATCGTAGAACAATTTTAACTTTTGATTTTAATACAGATTTGAATTCTCTACAAGTATTCTCTCATGACTTTTGATGTAAAATAATTAGGGAAGCAGGAATTCAACAATTCAGAATTTTATATTGAGTTTCCTATGGCTCTTTTTACGATTCACCACCCGGTATAAGATAAAATGTGTACTATTTGTCTAATTATTTCATAATAACACAAATAATACACATATATACACAATAACACACATTCAATGATCGAAAATCATTTAAAAATATGGGAATGTAAACTCTTGTGACGTAAAGTCAAAAATATAAGTCTCCCCACCACCGTCGGACAAGACAACCGTAATAAAGTCTAATAACCGTGGTCGATTGGCACATCATTTGAAAGGTATTTTTTTTTCTACACGACGCTCTATTTTTTTTTTAATTTGCGGAATAACTTTAAAAATAATTTTGGATTTAACTAATTTATAATAAATTTGTTAAGTCCAAAATTACCTTTAAACTTATAACGTAAATTACAAAAAATAAAGTATCGTGTAGAGAAAAAAATTACCTTTCAAATGATGTGCCACTCGTCCACACTTGCCATTAAGGCTATGGGTACATAATTCGCAAATATTTTACGTGTATCCCTACTATTTCTGTCTTTACACGGCAAATTACGTGTAGTAAAATTCACACTGGCATGGATATTGTAGACATTACTATTAGAATGCCATTCTACTTGAAAATGTCATCATTAATTTAAAGAGATGGCTTTTGAATGTTCTTGAATAACTGTTATTTTTATAATTGCAAATTATTAATTCAGTTAATAAATGTGATAATTTTTTCACTAACTATGTATTCAGTGATTTTAATAATTTATTTGTACAACAAAAACTAATATTCAATCGAAAAAAGGGGAAAAGTGATTTTTTAATAATATTATTACGGAACGGTTACAATTTTGAACATCTTTAACAACAAAATACTTGGATCACAGAATATATTATCCTGATGTATTCTCTGCTTGGATCTTCCACAAATAATACACAATAAATAACTTTTTATTAAGTGCACGTCTTAAATCAATTATTTATCAAATACAAATATCAATTATTATTTATCAATAATATTTAATCAATAACTCAAAATATTCCCGATGCAATGTCAAATATTTAAAATTGTCACTGATTGTCAGTCCAAATCACACAACACTTTTTTCTATGTTGTCAGTGTCTATGACTGACAATATATGCTGACAATATTATATTCGGCTGAGTGCGTTGTAAGACAAAGATAGATTTGGAAAATATTACCACGGCATTGTGTTCATTTTTTTTCGTATCCCGAAAAAACCAGTAAATATTTTTGAAAAATTTAAACGCAGAATAAAAGACTAAATTATTATCGAGGGCCGAAAGTACCTTAGAATAAATAAAAAGTTTATTTTGAATGAGATATTTGAAATTAAAAATCACACTAAATTTTCTCTTAGTTTTTCACACCTGTAACTTATTAAAATAAACATTATAGAAGTTCTCAGGGACTTTCGGCCCTCGCTAATAACGTAATCTTTCATTCTGAGTTTAAATTTTTGAAAAATACTTATTAGTTTTCTCAGGATTCGAAACAAATGAATCCCCATTTGAATAGCATTGCAGCCGAAAATACGTACCGACCCTCTTAAGAAAAGTGTGGTTTGATGCTGGGCATTAGGCAGTGCCGGTTTAACCTAACTTCGGGCCCTGGGCACTAGAGATTTAGGGGTCCCCTTTATTGCTATTTTTAAAAATTAAAAAAAAAGATTTTTAAAACAAACGAGAAAAATAGCAAATGTAAAAAATATTCAAAAAAATACATTTAAAAATATAAAAAAAAACAGAAAGTTCTACAGAACAACACATGACAAACAAAAAAACATATTCTAGAAAATATATAAGACAAAAATTAGCTCACTTTTTTTCTTGACTAGGCATTAGCAAACTGCCATATTAATACTATCAAAGTTCAGTTACTCCACTTCTTCATTTTTTACAATACGATAGTGACAATGCGTCTTGGTTTTCTTGATCCTTTGACCTTTAATAATATGTGTCTTTATTCTTTTTAAAGCCAAACAAGACAGCTCGCCTGATGCATTAGGAATTGGTATCTTCCAGCGTTGTATTCCATCCGTGTATTCAATCAACGCTTACAGTAAAGTTAAAAATTGGCAAAAGTTGCCTTTACATCCTCATCCTGGATGACACCAAATTTTCAAATGTTTATTGAAATTTTGGCATAACGTTATATTATAATGAATAATTTCATTATGCAAGTTCTCTTTGGTTTCATCAACATCTTTTTTATATTCCTCGCATAAAATATTAATTCACTTTTTGACTTCTTCTTCATTTAGCGTAAAAAAAACATCTACCAGCTGATGTAACATTTTTGTAGCATTATAATATATTTTTTTTAAATCTTGAGAAATATTGTGGCATATGACATTAAATAGGTACTTCAATTCTGAATATCTCTTGCCCCTTTAAAATTGTTTCACTTTCAACTGCTTCATCGAAAAATGTTTTTTTCTTTGTTTTTGAAGGCCAATTCTATAGAATATGTTTGAGATTATTGCCTTTACAAAAAATATTTTTGGGTTCTAGTTCATTTTCGCTTAATTTATTTCTTACGTCTCCAACAAAGCTCAAAAATGTCATTTTGATATATATATATATATATATATATACTACTCCAATTGACACGTCCAAGTCCAGTTTCTAACGTTTTGCTTGTTGCACTCACTCGTTTTAACCCTCGGATGACCAAGGGGGTAAATTTGGACCCAATGCATGTTTTTATTTAATAAATTCAGAATAGATACCCTCATATTTTGTAATAAAAAAAATTCCCTATATTTTACGAAAAAATTTTTTTCTGAATTTGGTGTTAAAGACGAACTCCCTTGGTCTTCCATATTCCAATTTTATATTAAGTAAATACCGTCTATTATGTGGAATTGTATGTAAGAAACATTTCAATATTGAAAAAAATTGTTTTGCTAAACCTGTGGCGACGTGATTAGTGTATATTTGAAAATTTCTTTAATTCTAAGTTCAGAATAATGATTCCTGTTTTTGTTCAGTTGTAATTAGAAGTATGTTTTGCTAATGTTTATTTATAATCTATTGATACAATAGTAACATTAAAATTACGAATACATTATTACATTTCTTAAAACAACTTTATTTATTTGTCAATTGTCATTTTTGACTTGGGGTCATTTTTTACCCCCGTTGGTCATCCGTGTAACAAAAAAAGGTTGGTCATCGGAAGGTTAAAATCCTTGCCCAAATCAGTGTCAATAGAGTATCCAAGTTAACCTGTCTCAAAGATATCCGTAGTTTTTAAGTAAAGCATTTACATTACAGCGTCAAAAGTTTCTACATGTTTTGTTTTCATCGCTTCCAGGAATTCATTGCAAGTTTGGTCAGACACTAACTGAACCTTTTTCTTTATTCGCATTTCGCTGTAAATGCTGAGCTAAGAAGTTGTCAAAAGCAAAATATACAAGACAACTTAAGTAATTTCCCTTATGACGACTCGTTAAATTCTCATGGGATCAACGAAAAGCTAGTCCAAGAGAAGCAAGTAATTTAATGGTGACAACAACTCTTCTTAGGTCTTAGGACCTTTACTCAATAGTCAGCTTCGCGTTCTACTTGATCTTTCAAGCCAGCGTCTATAACTCCAATTTAACTGATGATTTATCTAACTCCAACTGATGATCTTGTTATTAATGTAACCATAGAGTTCAGATGTAATTTACTTTCTTCGTGAGATTTGAGTAAACTATTCAAATATTTCTAGTGGGTAAAATATATCCAAAATCAGTTAAACTATTTTTTTTTCAATTGAAAATAATTTGCACTGGTAACAATAAACAACTTTAACACTTCTCATCGCCTCCATTGGGTTTTACTCTATAAGAGTTGCTTTCATTTAATCTTCTATAATAAGCTTTGTCTCCAGCTTCATACATTTTTTTACAATTATCTAAGGAATCACTCTTTGGTTTAAAAGTTGTCACAGTCCTTATTTATCACTCTTAAATCAGATCATATCGAAATCGCAGATAGTTCGTAGTCTTTTTCTCTTTTTAAAAAATATGGTCCTCGATTATTTAGCGGATTTTAATTTTTTATTAATAAAAGGAAGCGTCCCTACGGGGGGGCCCTGGGCGCCCGCCCAAAGCGCCCAATGGATAAAACGGCACTGGCATTAGGGGGTTATATTTGAGGGCCCCTCCCAATATAAATTGACGTGTTTTTTTTTTAAATTTTGAAGAAGCTCTTTATTTTTGAGTTTCTGTGGGGGGGGGGGGGTCAAATTTTCGTTGGAACAGACTGTATAAAGTTATTAAAATAAATCAACACTTTTTAAGTTATTAAAGATCAAAAATTTTAATTTTTCATGAAAAAATGCTTTTTTTAAAACGGTTTTAAATAAATGACTCAAAAACTATAAGTTTTTATACAAAAGTTATCATTACCGAAATTGAAGTTAATAAAAATTAAATTAAAATTCTTACTTGAAAAACCTTAGTATTAATTCTAAGTGAGTTATAGGTAATTGAATGTATATTTTTTTTTTCGGTGAGCACTCAAATCTAGTATTCCATAACGGAAAAACGATGCATTTTATAAAATATAATTTTACAAAACAGTCAAAGCACTCACGAATACCTATTAAATGAGCCCCAAAGTTGATAGAATTAACCAACTTATGATGAAAATAAGAGTATCGTTTTGATTTTTTTAGGAAAAAGTGACAAATGAAACATATTGCATTTCCACAAAAATTAAAATTTATGGTAATCCCTATACAAGTTTTTTTACTTTAGCATAAGTAATTACCTCAAACATTTTGACCGGTTTAGAATGCATATTTTTGAAAACAAAAATATGATCTAAAAAATCAGAATTTTCCAGATTATCGTAAATTTCATTTTCTTTTGATGATAACTACGAAAATACTCGATAGGTATACGTAAAAAGTAATACGGAAAGAAATTGGAGTTTTTTTAATAAAGATTTTTCTTGTTTTTTTTTTTGATAAAAATAACCGAGATAGAAACGTTTAAAGCCTAAATTTTACTGCGGGAACCATGTAACCGGTGCCCTGTAACCTTTTATCTAAAAAAAAAGTTTCAAAGATTAAATTTAACAAGATTTTATAGCCCTTGAAATTACCTTTAAATGGTTTTTGAATGAATCTGATATCATAAAAATTAACGGTCATTCTAAAAGAAAACAATAAAATTTTATCTATTAACAACAAAACACTGAAAACTTTTGTTTTCAATACTTCCACAAAATTTATTATAACTATGTCACTACAGCTGTTTCGGCAGAGTGCCTTTCTCAAGTAATTTATTTTACTATGTGTCTGCATTTTAAAGTCTCTTGGAACTCTCTACATGGAACGATTTCGTAGTTTTACTTTCCAAATTTTTAACCTGTTCCACAATTAAAACTTCCCCCATTCCAATGTTCCCATACATCAAAGTTTGTCCCACTAGACACTGTTGAGCTATTAACAAATTTTCCGCTTGCTATTAATTAACTTTTTTTGGTACGTGGGATCCAGGTCTATAAAAAAATGGGATAAACTACAATAAATAAAAAGTTCAATACATTCATTTTGCTTTTATTAATAAATATATTTACAATCTACCAAAGTGTTCATTTATTAACACAGTTTGTATATTGTTTTCTGAAATATTTTCATTCTGTTTTATCAGTTGTAATTATTCATCGTTTGCTTCATCTTCAGTTTTATTCACAGGAAAATTATCATCCATATAAATTCCAATATTATGAAGCACTCTAGTTGCAACAATCACAGTCATGTTTTCTAATTGTAGTCTCATTCCTAAGCGGAGTATAGTAAATCTTCATTTCCACAACCCATAGTACTATATTCCTTGTTCGTCACTGTCACCAACCATTATGTAATGGCCAAAGATACCACTTTCAAAATTCAGGGGCTTAGGGTCACACAAACATAACTACATTAAACTTCTTATTTAAGATTCACATGAGTGTATGTCCACCTGCTTTAGTTCTGATTTGCACATGCATACCTAGGTACATATAACGTTCAGTTACTGTATCAGTTACTGTAACCCTAATATTTCTGTAGACGAAAATAAAACAAAATGTAGCTACGTTTGTGTGATTCTTGTGTGTGTGTTTGAGCATTATTGGCTTCGGAGTCAATGTCCATTCGCCATCCTACCTTTTTGGGATTATTTGTATTATTTATGCGGAAGCTCCAAAGGAGTGCTTCCTGCTTTCTACTGATTTGTTCAGGTATGTATCCAATCACAATCCTGCTCCAATTTTACAAAGAACTATTTTATATACCTATATCTAATTTTCAACGATTTTTGTTTTTATTTGGAATTATTTCTTTTCATTTTGATTTTTTTTTATCATTTTTTTATGTATTTTTTTTTATTTATTTATTTTTTTTTTTATTTTTTTTTTTTTATATATATATATTTTTTTTGATATATTTTTTTTTTATTTTTCATTGTCTTTTTCAATATAATTTGGGATATTAGACTAGGACACAATTTGACGCTCAGGGGTCGATCAGAGCATTTAGACGAGACAGGTGGACCTCGGATAGGCGTAGGGCTTAACACGAAAGGAAAAAAAAAACATAGGTTATAAACTTAATCTAATACATAAAATATGTTTGTACAAAATTTGATAAACATTGAAATCTTCTGCTCTTAATAGTTGAGTTAGGTTATATGGTCTGGTGATTTTGGGTATTTTGGCCATTTCTTCATTTAATAATTTAACCTCGTTTATTATTCTAGAACAGCCTAGGATCATGTGCTCCGCTGTACCTTCTTCTCCACATGAACAATTAGGAGAATCACTCAATTTTATTTTATATTTGTACTGGGGAGTTAAAACATGGTTGAACCTTAACCTGCACAAAACAGAGAAAAACCGCTTGCTTCCCGACAGTCTTGAGAACCAAGACTGGCCAGGAGGCTTGGTAACTATGTTTTTATAAAATTTTCCCTTTGGACTGTTACTATACATTTCTCTCCATTCGGCTAGTATTATGGGTTTTACGTGGCAGGCAATTTCACTGTGGGGACATTTATAACTTAAAAGCTCTCCAGTTCTACTTCCTTTCTTAGCATCTTCGTCCACTTCTTCATTCTCTTTTATTCCACAATGTCCTTTAATCCAAACTAATGATACATTGATTTTTTTTGTTTGTAATTCTTGAAGTTTAATAATTATAGTAGTCAAAATATAATTTCTACTGACTTGGTGGATATTTTTTATTTTCATAATAGCACTTTTACTATCAGAACAAATTGCAAATGATTCTGCTGTAATTTTCATATTACTTATATACAGGAGAGCTTCTAATATGGCTATTAATTCTGCAGTATATATTGTAAGCTTTTCATTTAATTTAAAGGATTTTTTATGATTTTTATGTGGATCAAATATAGCGCAACCTACTTTCTTGTTGTTCTTTGATGCATCCGTGAATATATATTGACATCTGGGAAGATACTTTTCTAAATCCTCCTCAAATATGTATTGTCTAATCCTTGGGTGAAATTTTGAATAGTCTTGGAGAAAAACACAGTTAATTGGATGGATGTTATAAATATTTATGCTATATAATGGATCTATATCTGAAGAGTATATTTCTTCTATTACGTTATTTATTACATAATATGACTCAGTAATAGTTAAACTTTTTTTCAACTTCCAATAACTATGGGTAAGATCCGATGTAAACAGTATATTGATTTTTTGGACTAAGTTGCTATTTTTAGAACTTAATTTAGCTATAAAATTGGAAGCTAAAATCTTTCGGCGATATTTTAGTGGAGTTTCTGCTACTTCGGCAAATAAGCAATCAATTGGTGTACTTTTTAAAGCCCCTAGGCATAGCCTTAGACACTTATTTACTACGTGATCTATTTTTTCTAGTTGACTTTTGGAAGCTTGGTCATAGAAGAAACTACCATAATCCAGTATTGACCTAATGTAGGATTTGTACAAAAGGATTGCTACGTTTGGATCTGATCCCCATTTTGTTCCACACACTGACCGTAAGATGTTAATTCCTTTTTCAGTTTTCTTGATTAAATAATCTATGTGGTTTTTCCATGTCATTTTTTTATCCAGATACATTCCTAGGTATTTTACAGATGCCCGTACACTATACTTTGTTGTATCCAATGTTATTTCTGTTGGAATGTGTTTTCTTTTCCTCGTAAAAATGCAGACTTCTGTTTTTTTCCTGGAAATTTTTAGGCCATTTTCATTGCACCATTTATTAAGGTTCTTATAGGCTATATTTAATTTTTTGCACCCTTCTTCAATATACTGGCATGGGGAATATATACAAATGTCATCGGCAAATTGTAGTATAGAAACGGTCTCACTACATTTAATTTTACTTTCCAGATCTGCTGTATATATTAAGTATAGTACAGGGCTTAGTATACCTCCTTGTGGTAACCCAATATTGGTCGTTTTAGGTCCCAATGTTTCATCATTTATATTTATTGACACTGACCTATCGGAATATAGTAATCTTATACGTGAGGTCAAAGATTGGGAGATTCCCATTTTTTCCATTTTTTCATAGAGAATGTCTAATATGACGTTATCATATGCTGATTCTATGTCTACGAAAATTGCTGGAACGGAGTTGTTATTAGTAAAGGCGATATTTATATCACTTACTAGGTTGCCGATATTTTCAATAGTTGAGCATCCTCTTCTGAAGCCAAACTGTAATTTAGGTAATTTTTTATTATTTTCGAGCCAATGAACTAGTCTGACTTTGATCATTCTTTCTACAGTTTTTAATACACAAGAAGCTAGAGAAATTGCTCTATATGACTCTGGATCTTCCGCATCTCTATTTGGTTTCAGAATTGGGATTGCTTTATATTCCTTCCAGCTTGTTGGAAATTCTGCCCGATTCCATATTGAGTTAATTATGTTGCGAAAAATTTCAATACTTGATTCTGACAAACTAGCGAGCATTTTATAATAAATGTTATCAACTCCAGGTGCTGTGTTATTGTTTGTTTTAAGGCTTTGTTTTATTTCCATACTTGAAAATTCACTATCTATATCATCCGTGCTTAGTGAAATAGTCGGCCGAATATTTGTTTCCACCCAACTTGGAGCAATTTTATTAAAGAATGTTTCTACCCACTCACCTATTTGGATCCTATTTCTTGGGGGATTAAATGTATTTTTTATTTTCTTTATATACTTCCATATATCTTTTATTGGTGTGTTTCTGTTAAGTTGTTTGCAAAAATCTTGCCAAGAATCTTTTTTGCTTTGTAATATTATTTTTTTGGCTACTGCTACTGAATTTTTATATTTTAAATAGTTAGTTAAATTTGACTGCCTTTTATAAAGCAAAAAAGCTTCTTGTTGACATTTAATAGCATTTGCACATCTCTGATTCCACCAAACTTTGCTAAATTCTGATTTGATCTCTGTTCTCTTCTGTGGGATTGCTAGTTTTGTAGCATGATTTATTGACTCTATAAAACTTTTATATGACCTTTCGTTATTACTTCCATCTAATTGTTCATCTACTATCTGAGAGAAAAAAGACCAGTCAGCTTTATTTAAATTAACTTGGTTTTTACACTTAAAGGATAATTTAGTAGTATTAAAATGTGTTTCAATTAGAACAGGAAAATGATTGGAAGTACCTAATGGTGTAATATCAGTTTTCCAATCACAATTTAAAGTTATATCTCTAGAGCATATTGTAATATCTATAGCAGATTTGTTATTACTTCCAAATCTAGGTATTAATGTTTCGCTTCCTGTATTTAAATAATTTAAGTTACACTCCTCTATAGCACCGAGAAGACTTGAACCCGCTATGTCTGAATAACTATTTCCCCATGCAGTATGATGACAATTGAAATCTCCTCCTACCAAAAATGGCTTTTCTAAGCTATCAAAAAAGGTAACCCAATCTGTTTCTCTAATGTTTAGTTTTGGTTTGGCATATATAGAGTATAGATGGATTTTTATATTTTTATTTATTGAAACTGATACCGACACACATTCGACATCCTTTATCGGAGTAAATTTTGGCTTAGGAAAAAAGGTAAAGTATTTTCTTAATAAGATTGCAACTCCTCCAAAATTGTCATTACGGTCCTGTCTAAATATATTAAAATTATTAACAAAAAAATGTGAAGATTTCTTTAACCAAGTTTCCGAAAGCAAAACTACATTAATTTTATTGTCGAAAATGTATTTTTCAAAGTGACCTTTATTACACAAAATTGATCTAGCATTCCATTGCAGTATATTTAAGTTACTCATAGTCAGATAAAATTTGCGTTATACTGTCTTTTATGTTTTCAATAAGTGTACTATTTTTAATTTCTACATTTGAAAAAGTTAAAATATCTTTGATAAGGTTTAATAATGATTCGCAAGTTTTTATCTGTTTATTTACCGTGTTAGAGTCATCACAACCATTATTATAATTTGGTATATTTTTAAACTTATTGAAAACAGGTTCTGTTAAAGTTTTTGGATTTGAAATTATTTCTTTACGTTTTTCGAATGTTTCATCGATCTCTGGGGACATAGCTAACCTCCTTCTTTTTAAAGTAACAGTATAACGGTTAGAATTTGTGTTATTTTTTGCTACACTTGAAAAACTTGTTTCATGCTTAGAAGACGCCTCGGCGTATGATAGGTTTTCATATACCATAGTTCTTTTTATATTCTTCTGTCTAATAAATTCTGAACAATTTTTTTTATCAGTAGCGCAATGCTTTTCTTTACAATAAATGCATATTGGTTCATTTTTTTGGCAGCTTTCTGCCTTATGATCTTCTCCACAGTTTTTACAACGTTCTTTTGATCTACATTGCAGACTGACGTGCCCAAATCTTAAACAATTCAGGCACTGAATTATTCTTGGCACGTATTTTTCGACATCATACACCATTTTTTCTATTATTACCTTTGTGGGTAAAAGTTGACCTCTAAATGTAACTATAATAGTAGTTGTTGGAACAATTTCATTTTGGTCATTTTTACGTGAAATTCTTTTTACGTGACTTACTTCAAAATTGTTGCCCAATTTCGGTTTAATAATTTCTTTTAATTCCTGTTCCGATAATTCTAAGTCTATTTGTCTTACGACCCCCCTTACATGTGTAAAAAACATTGGGATGTATGTATCGTATTTATCTTTTAAGGTCTGTGCTGTTAATAATTTATTTGCGCTTGTATAAGAAGTTAATTCGACCTTTATTTTATTAGCTCCTATTATTGATATGTTAGCTATGTCCTGTTTAATTTCTGGAACAGAATTAATAATCAGTCTAGAGGTAGCTACCCTATGGAGATTCCCTATTCTCCCTGTTTTACTTTGAACATAAACAAAAAATGGAGCATTATCTTTAGAAGAATATTGATTAATATTTTTAATGACCGTATTTACGTCTACATTTTTCCCGGAAACATTATCAGAATCATTAACAGTACTTATCTGTGAATTGGGATTTTGGAATCCTCTAAATTCCTCCACTGGAGAAGCTGGAAGATCCGGCACTGGCGAAGCTGGATGATCCGGACGGGACACATCCATTGCACACTCTAACTCATCTTTATCGGGGGGTTGTCCACCCCCGCTATTAACGCTCATGATTTAAAACCACTTAGATTTCACTTTTTTAATATCGATATGTGTACTTTAATATGAATAACTAGTTTTTTAATTACGAGGTGAAAACACCGATTTCTTTAATTAGATTTTAAGTATCGCACGTCTTATCAATTTGAGGAACCGAAACAGACTGTTGTGTGATTCTTATCCCCTGAATTATGCTTCAGCCTACTATTATTAAAAATGTCTTATTTGATGGCCACAGTACAACAATATCTCTAATTTTAAATTTTTCATCACTGACTGAACATTAAACGCAAAAAATCTGGACCTGAAAATTTCTGCATCCTGGACACCTGCAGAATCTATTTTAATTAAAGTATAACCCATTGCACTCATTATTCTAGGGAATACAGCAATCTTGTAAAAATCTTCAACAGCTTTCCATCTCTTGATGATTCTTGCAATTGTAAAGGATACTATTTTTATAATTCTACTTGCTGAACCTCTGGACACTGCCGTAAAATCAGCTACATATTTAATTGCATACTTTACTTCCTGATGCATATGTTTTCAACTCAACAAAATAGGTTATGTACACTTTAAAGGAGACTTTAGCAACTTAAAGGTCAGAAATCTGCACTTTAAAGTTAAAGACGGCTTTTGATAAAAAGGACCCTTTAACTTGATTATGAAATGAAAAGCAACTTTAAATTTAAAGCCTCCTTTAACTTCATTATGAAATCGGCCGTAACTAAATAGGTTGAGGAGTGGGGAGTGTTTTTGTCTAAAGTTGGTCATTCAGAATTCTATCTGTATTTTTCAATTTATTAATTTCCATTGATTCTAATAAAAATAGCTTAAGGTCTCTATTTTGAATATGAAGAATTTGAAACGGTCCATTAAAAGGATGATTATGATCTAGAAGGTGAAATGCGTATCTATGTAGAATCTGTTTTTCTACCGTTGAATGCCTTTTTGTGTTCTGCTACCCGTTTGTCAAAGGTTATATCAGTTTGACCGATGTAAGTTTTTGGACAGTCACCACATGTCAGTTTATAAACACCAAATCTGTAATAATTTTGTTGAAAAAATTTTATAAAAAATTTTTTGGAAAAAAAGAGCATACATTTTGTTGCCATCAACTCTTCTGGAGCTCATTTGATAGGTATTTTTGAGTACGTTGACAAGTGTTTAGTAAGTATATGTTATAAAATGCATCGTTTTTCGTTATTTAAGCTTAAATAAGTACATTTGAGTATCCGCCGAAAAAAAAATACATTTAATTACCTATCCTATAACTCACTTTAGTGCAGCCGATATGTGAAACAATTGTGCATTTAATGATAGAAGCATATAATTTGGACCATATATACAACACATATAAAGGTTCAAATTTAGATACGAGGCCATCTCAGATTTTGCCTTTTTCAAAAATGGCGGGCATTCAAAATGGCGACTATATATATATGTGACTAATATCACGATAACTTTTGAACGAGACGTCCGATTTCAACCCAATTTAGTGTATAGGTTATTTTTTTGATGTGTAAGGTCGAGGTCTTGAACCGGAAGAATCGGTTTACCAACATTTGTGTTTTTCCTGATTTTTATGTAAAAATATGTTGTTTTTTATTCCAATTCTTTCACCCTGAATATATTAATTTTTCAAAAAGCTAATATAGCCATTGAAAATAGCGTGAAAATATTTTTAGTAAATATTTTGAACTTTTTAGTTATGTTAATTACCATTTAATAAATACATAACGTATCTTCACATGTACCTATGTATGTACGGCAGATTCGTGCAAATATTATAAGAATTATTGTGCATTTAATGGTAGAAGCATATAATTTGGACCACATATACTATACATATAAAGGTTCAAATTTAGATATAAGGCCATCTCAGAGTTTGTCTTTTACAAAAATGGCGGGCATTTAAAATGGCGACTATACATATGTGACTAATAGCACGATAACTTTTGAACGAAAAGTCCGATTTCAGCCAAATTTAGTGTATAGGTTATTTTTTTGATGTGTAAGGTCGAGGTCTTGAACCGGAAGAATCGGTTTACCAACATTTGTGTTTTTCCTGATTTTTATGTAAAAATATGTTGTTTTTTATTCCAATTCTTTCACCCTGAATATATTAATTTTTCAAAAAGCTAATATAGCCATTGAAAATAGCGTGAAAATATTTTTAGTAAATATTTTGAACTTTTTAGTTATGTTAATTACCATTTAATAAATGCATAACGTATCTTCACATGTACCTATGTATGTACGGCAGATTCGTGCAAATATTATAAGAATTATTGTGCATTTAATGGTAGAAGCATATAATTTGGACCACATATACTATACATATAAAGGTTCAAATTTAGATATAAGGCCATCTCAGAGTTTGTCTTTTACAAAAATGGCGGGCATTTAAAATGGCGACTATACATATGTGACTAATAGCACGATAACTTTTGAACGAAAAGTCCGATTTCAGCCAAATTTGGCATCAAGCTTCTTTTTTTGATGAATAAGATCGAGGTCTTGAATCGGAAAAATCGGTTTACCAGAAGTTGTGTTTTTACTGTTTTTAAAAATATTTTGTTTTTTTTTCAATTCTTTCACCCTGCATATATTAATTTTTCAAAAAGCTAATACCGCCGTTGAAAAGAGAGTAAAAATATTTTTTAGGAAATATTTTGAACTTTTTAACTATGTTAATTACCGTTTAATAAATGCATAACGTATCTTCACATGTACCTATGTGCGGCAGATTCATTTTAAATGCCCGCCATTTTTTTAAGATAGAATCTGAGATGGTCTCATATCTAAATTTGAATCTTGTATGTGTAGTGTGTGTGGTCCAAATTATATGCTTCTACCATTAAATGCACAATAATTCTTATATTATTTGCACGAATCTGCCGCACATAGGTTCATAGGTACATGTGAAGATACGTTATACATTTATTAATTGGTAATTAACATAACTAAAGAGTTAAAAATATTTCCTAAAAAATATTTTTACGCTCTTTTCAAAGCCGGTATTACCTTTTTGAAAAATTAATATATACAGGGTGAAAAAATTGACAAATAAACAACATACTTTTACATAAAAAATCAGGAAAAACACAACTTTTTGTAAACCTATTCTTCCGGTTCAAGACCTCGATCTTTTACGTCAAAAAAAGAACCTATATACCCAATTTGGTTGAAATCGGACTTTTTGTTCAAAAGTTATCGTGCTATTAGTCACATATGTATAGTCGCCATTTTGAAGGTCCGCCGTTTTTGTAACTGTCAAAATCTGAGATGGCCTCATATCTAAGTTTGAACCTTTGTATGTATAGTATATGTGGTCCAAATTATATGCTTCTACCATTAAATGCACAATAATTCTTATAATATTTGAACGAATCTGCCGCACATAGGTACATGTGAAGGTAAGTTATGCATTTATTAAATGGTAATTAACATAACTAAAAAGTTCAAAATATTTTCTAAAAAATATTTTTACGTTCTTTTTAATGCCGGTATTACCTTTTTGAAAAATTAATATATACAGGGTGAAAGAATTGAAAAAATAGAATGTGTGTGTACTTTGTACGCACGTAAGAAGATATTCTTCTATTATATAATAGGTAATTTAAACGAAGTAAATATACTTAAAAGGTTATTTGTATGTACTTATTTGATTTAAAAATCAAACTAACTTTCTTATCTACCACTTTCAAAAAAGAAGAATATCTTCAAAAATTATATAATAATATACTTACAATCATAAAAGCTATAAAATAAAATAAAAAAATAATAACTTGCTTGGGGCTTGAACCCACTTCACGTCTACCGCGCCGTACGAAAGTTGACGCCATTTCAAACTGCACCAAACTCTCGTATACGTCATGTGGAAATATACACAAACTAAACGTTTACACCATAAATTTGTATGAATTTAATAAAATTATTAGTTTGATATTTGTCGAAATAAAATACAACAAAATATAGAGTAAGAAAACGATATATGAGATGAAGATTTGTAGAAAGTTTGTTCGTAATCAGATTATGTAAATTAAAGCATTGCCTACTAATAGGTAACTACATTATTTTGTTTACATTTTCCAAATAGATAGGTATTGAAACTATTAGGTATTTCCAACTGAAACATTTAGAATTACGTACCTGCGGCTTTTCAAAACTATTTAAAAAGTCAGTATAATTATAAATTTGATTTTATTTCTGTCCACACATCAATAAAAACTAATATTATACAATATTTTTGTTTACCGATAACCTCCATATTGAACAATTATTGACAGATCATTTCACAATTTCAACACCCAATCAGAGCCCGTATAACAACTAATACCATACTGTCGGTGTGCGCATGCGCGCGGATCAATCAAATTTTACCCTCAATTGATTCGCCGCTAAAGAAGAATATCTTCAAAAAATAACATATTTTTACATAAAAAATCAGGAAAAACACAACTTCTGGTAAACATATTCTTCCGGTTCAAGACCTCGATCTTTTACTTCAGAAAAGAACCTATATACTCAATTTGGTTAAAATCGGACTTTTCGTTCAAAAGTTATCGTGCTATTAGTGACATATGTATTGTCGCCATTTTGAATGCCTGCCATTTTTGTAAAAAGTAAAATCTGAGATGGCTTCCTATCTAATTTTGAACCTTTATATGTGTAGTATGTGTGGTCCAAATTATATGATAATATTTGCACGAATCTGCCGCACGACTTTGAATTAATATTAAAAGGGTTTTGCCCCTTTTAGAATTGATTCCACTATTTATTTATATTTTTATTTTTAATAAAATAATTTTCACCCCCGAGAAGGAGTGGCATCCCTCTTCAGGGTAAAAGCGCAAGTTGACACCATTTCACTTTTATTTCCTGAGGTAACCTCTAACCACTCACCAATGTTCATGAAAATCGATGTAGTTTCACTGTACTATTTAGCTAATGATTAATAATTATACGTTAGAACTCAAAAGAAATACTCATATGATATAAAAGTATGATTTGTGTCCGTTTGAAGACCAGCTGTGAAAAGATTTATGAAATTAATTAGATTTAATAAAGCATAATAGGTTTTATTATGATGGTATTCACTTGAATACAGTTGCTTGATTAAGAGCTTTAAAAATACTGTACCTATATAACAGTACTTACTAGCTAAAAGACAGCAGTGTTCTACTAAAATGTGTACTGTTTTTTTTTGATAGAGTGTTATGGCTTACATATTACTGAAATGAAACATTACATTAGCGGGAAATAAAAAATGAATTGACAGGAGAGTGGAGAAGGCGCCACAATGCTGAATTGGTGACTGGTGAAAAACTGGTCATGTGGTAGGATCAGAAGAAGACAGAGTGTTAAAGACAGTCTTTTTTGAAAAACCAGACGGTAGAAGAGCAGTTAGCCGTCCCAGAAAAGATGGAAAGATGATATTGAAGTCGATTTATCTAGGATTGGGGTAAAACAATGGGAAATGGAAGCGCAAAATCGTAGAAGATGGAGGACTATTAAGTATAGTTGATGCGGTAAAGACTCAGCCCGAGTTGCAAAGCCAGTCAAGAAGAAGAAGAAGAAGAAGAAGAAGAAGAAGAAGAAGAAGAAGAAGAAGAAGAAGGAGCCGAAGAAGAAGAAGAAGAAGTTATGACTTATTATGGTAAAAAACTTAAATTGATCTAGCAATAGTGGCGACTACATCATACAATCTCTTGGTAATTTTACACATACTTAGTAAAATATTCTAAGAAAAAAGTTGAAAGATACTACCCTTGTTGAAAACATCAGTGGATTGAAATACCAATTTCTGTTTAAATTTGAAGCAAAGAACTAGCCAAACTCAGGAGAAAACATTCTGAGGTATCATATCCTCAAAATACTAATATACAGCAGCACTTACGCAAATATAATTTAGAATCGAAACGACAAAAATATATGCTAATATATGAATATCCGCAAAAAAAGTTATCCACAACATCGTTGTTTTATCCAGACGAATGGCGTGTTCTAATTTTTTTTTAATTTATTCGTTGCTCCAATAACAGCACAATAAGGCAAAATAATGGTCCTAAAAATTAACTTACACCTTTTTGTTTACTCCCAAAAGGGGGTCTTATAGTGCTTAGCAAACCATTAAAATTTTAGCTTGATCAATCACTTAGTTTAAAAATTATTCAAGTTCAGGTAATTTTTTTGAAATAACATAATAAGACATAAAGAAGATACAATAAATCTACGGAAACCATATTAATATGAAAGGTAAAGATTTTATTTTTAACTTTAATTTAAGTAGGTAGGTACATACGAATTAAAAAATAGGATCAAAATACATTAACTAGAACCGGAGATACAAAAACTTACAATATAAAAAATAGCCTCGTCGAAAAAGCTCGACAAAATAGCCCCGACAAAATAATCCCGACAAAAAAGCTCCCTTCAAAATTCATCATGAAATTATCCCTTAAAAATAAATTTTTTCGGAAATGGTAATTATTCTCTATTCAGATGTTTATCTTAACCACATTAAATAAAAATGGGCTTTTCAGAGAACTCGGACCCAGTCTTCTGTTTTGATTAAATGTGTTGCTTTTCAATTAAATTCAATGTTCAAGCCAGCTCCCGCCAACCATTTGCCTCTTGGAAGTTTTAACATTTAAATTTAAGTAAGTTTATTTGTGATATAAACATTTTTGTCTGATTTCTGACAGCAGTAAAATGTATTTTGAATTAAATAAATTACATACATTCTTCTTTTTTTTGTCAAATAATTTAAATTAAAAAAAAAGTTCATGGACACCTTGTATAAATAATTATGTAAATGTTTAGATTACTGAATAGAGAATTAAATAACCTTTCAAATGAGCTAGCACACGACCCCTATTCTCATTAAAAAAAATCATCGATTACGTCATCACGCCCAGACGGATGAAACGTCGCGGGTTTACAAAATAACGAATTTATTCCTTTCATTTGCACAAATGTAAAACTTTTTATTGGGGGTGTTTTAGCTGGGGCTGTCTTGACCGGGGCTATTTTCTGTGCGATCTACATTGTCGGGGCTATTTTGTTTACGGGCTATTTTGTCGAGGCTATTTTGTACCGTTGACGGGGCTTTTTGACGGGGCTGTTTTGACTGGGCCATTTTAACGGGTCACGTTCAATTTGTTGTTTCTCCTTAACATGATCCGACTAATCTTCATTTTCGCCTGATTTTTGATACTGTTTAAGTTTAATAAAATATTATCCTTAGTTTTTATCTAATCGTCCTAGAACAACTTATTTTGTTTTTAAGTTAAAAATAACAGTAATTTTGCAAATTGATTTTTCTTTATAAAAATGATTTTTTAAACTTTTTAGATGCATAGTAAAATTAAATTCTTCGCCTTTTACATGGTATCATTAGAATTAAAATATAACGTTTTCATTATTTTTTGTGTTATGTTCTTGCAAAAAAATGACCTTAGAGATAATAAAATTAAATAATTTTCGAAGTAATTGATGAATCGAGCTGAAATTTTGAGGGCTTGTTAAGAACTAAAGAGCTTTCCGCTTTGTGATCAGTCACAAAAGTCTAAGTTGATTTTTACAAAAGTTAGAAACAATTAAAACCTTTTTTGCACGATTGATCATTTTAGACTGTTTACCGTGACAGATTTTACGTCAGTAGGTGACATTTACTAGCAACTCGACGGTAAGTAATCCAACTCGACGGTAAGTACTCCAACTCGACGATAAGTAATTCACTTACCGTCGAGTTAAAAAATCTCTTAATTTTAATTTATTTTTTGAAAGAATAAAGAAAACTAACGAATTATTTATTAATATTGAAACTTATGGTACAATTTGTTAAATTATTTAATGAAATCCCACTTGTTTGGGCTGTGGTTTCACTTCTAACAGAAACTCCTGCAGAATCGCATACATTAGTAGTATCCAACATTTTTTCTCTTCAAATACGCGATCAAAGTTGAAAACTTGGAAATATCAATGCCATCATAAAGAAAAACGGTGGATTTAATCATTGAATATTCTGCCCAGAGGCTTCCAGGAGCTTTCAACTGCATATGTCTTTGAACGAAATATGCCAATAGAGTCTTTTCTTCGATTCTTAAATTCTTGCCTTCGCACCATTTTTTAAAATTTTGGTAGGTATTTTGATAACGGATTTTGGATTTTTCGGGAATAATTGCGTAACACCCTTCTTCCCAACAGTGGCGTGCTGGCCATATAAATGAATCGGTGCAATCACCGAGAGGCCGCGGCCTCTTGAGGCCGGTCAAATAGGTTTTCACAAAAATTTTTAGATGTAACAAAAAAAAATTTTTTAATGTCTAATCGGTTAATTTTGCTAATAATATTAATAAAATATTTAAAAAAAATCTAATTTTTTGTTAATTGTGTAGTACAGTTTAAGTAAATGAGTAAGATTCTATAGTCTATATACATAAATAGATTGCTACAGATAATATTATTTATTTTCATACATACAAGTATATTTATGGTTTTCCAATTTCCGTCAAACATGTATGTACTCTGCATAATTAAAAAATGGGAAAAACGTCTTGCTCATTTTTGACCGAATTATTGAAAGTATCTAAAAGCGATTTGATCAAGACAAATCAAATTGTTTTATAATGATATAAGCACTCTACATCCTAGAAATTTTGATACAATAAAAAAATGGTATACTTTTGATGGCATTTAAATCATTTAATGAAAAATTAAGAAAGTTTTATCCTACCATATTATCATCTGTGACTGCAATTAGAGAAGAACTTATGGATTTTGCTGATAAATGGATTATACTAAAAATAGGATTTTGCAAAATAATGAGATTATAGAAGATGGAGTTAATGATGAATATGTTCAGCCTACAGAAAATATGAAGGATGATATTATTAATCCAAGTGATAATGAACATGAAGTAACAAATGACAATGTTGATATCGTGAAAACCTCACCTCCGTGTGGTACTAAAATGTGTAAATATTGTATAGCTTGCTGTTACGCTGTTTTGCATAAGTCTAACTTACATCAGTGTGCTTATTCAAATTTAAATAGTATAATATAAAGCATTTATTAACTCTTTCATTGACACAAGTATCTTGAGAAAAAAGCTTTCAACATTGAAATACATAAAAAATCGGTTAAGACGTACTTTAACACAAGATCACTTTTATGCTAATAGCTATAGAAAAATAAGCTTTGTATGAGCTTAAAAATGATGAAATAATCGACGAATTTGCTCAAAAATCTATTTTAATGCGGAAATTATTGATCGAGAGTTAAGTAATTATTTTATAAAATAATTGCAAAAGAATATTTAGATTATTGCGTTCTATTAACATTTTAAATATTGTCAAATTAAAGTATTTGCACTGTACTTGTATTTGTACTCTCTTGTATAATTGATTTACTAAAATGCAACCTAATACATACATAATTGAAAAATTCTCAATTTTATTTTACATGTACCTTAATTACATCAAATTCATATTATATTTATTTAGGAAATTATGGTTTCTGCCTTACTGCATACAATATTGTCATACATGCCAATTATTATTTGTAAGATTTATTATTCTTAAATGAAAAAATATAGCAAATTAAGAAAAAAATCATTGAATTCAAAGTTTTATGTTTGATTCAAAAATAATTTATATTTTTGCTTTTTTTTGTTTTTTTAAATACCCAATAAAACATCCTGATAATAGAAGGTAAAATGAGGACGGGAGGCCGCTTTTCTATAAAATCACCGGGCCGCTTGAAAAATTCCAGCACGCCACTGCTTCCCAAGCCCGTTCAATTTCTTCAAATTCACTTTCGCTCATATTTTAATTTATAATAATCAAAATTGTACTTAAAATTATTGACAACTAAATAAAAACTCAATTCTCCATTGTTGTTATGCACCCTAGTTACTACCTAACAACCAAAGTATCTATCTTGATAAAATGAATGAAACTAGTCAATATGACGAAAATGTTTAATTTTATAATTTATAATGGTATCAATCGTGCAAAAAAACGTTATAAGCATGTCGAACGTTAAGGGTAACCGATCTCAGACACCCGTGTTGAGCTGCCCCCCCCCCCACTTGCAAAAATTAAAAAACGAATAGCCCTGATTTATGAGCTATTTATGAGCTCTCATATTCCGCAAACTAAAAATTTTGAGCTCGTTCCACTGAGCAGGAATTTAATACTTTAGTGGGGGGGGGGGGGGGGGCTGAGTCAGCTTAAAAATAGGAATACTGAATCGGTTTTTGCGGCAGAATTACGAGCTATTTATGAGCTCTTGAAATTATATAATAGTTTCGATTTTTGAGCTCATCCCCTTCATCCCCAAACAACCCTTTAATTGATTTAACTTAAGAGAAAATGCTGAGAAAACTTAAAATATATCGTATTGCGGATATAATTTCTATAGCGTATATACTCTAAGAATAAACTATTAAATCACGTGCATTTCGATTATTGAGCTACAACCCCTTCGCAAGAAAACCACCCTATCTTTCCGGCTTAAGAGGAAGTTGTACTTAAAATGCGTTAAATTAATTATTTGGCGACTACATATCATTTAATAATATATAAGCTTTCAAATTACGCGCATTTAAATCAGTAAATTGCAATTTATTTTATATAGTGCAGTCACTGAAAGTAAAAATAAACGATTACCTTCAATTTCGGTGAACCTTCATCGATTTTCACGAAAATTGGTCAGTGGTTAGAGGATACGTCAAGAAACAAAGGTGACATGGTACCACCTTGCGCCTTTACCCTGAGGGTGGATACCGCCCCTTCTCGGGGGTGAAAAATTATTTTATAAAAAATAACTGCACAAATCTATAAAAGAACAAATTATAAGCAAAATGTATTATATAAAGTTATTAAAATAAGTCAATACTTTTTAAGTTATTAAAGATCAAAAATTTTAATTACTCGTGAAAAAATGCATGTTTTGAAGCGGTTTTTCGTAAATCACTGAAAAACTGTAAGTTTTTTACAAAAAAGTTAATAGTAGTTTTATTCGTATAGCTTATATTCTAAGAATAAACTCTTAAATCACGCGCCTTTCGATTATTGAGCTACAACCCCTTCGCAAGAAAACCATACCAGAGAAAGTTGTACTTAAAATAATTTAAATTAATTATTTGTCGACTAGATATCGTTTAATAATTTATGAGCTCGCAAAATTATTATAATCTCAATTATTGAATTGCCATTTTTTTCTATAGTGCAGTGTTTGAGTTATTTATGAAAAATCGCCTGCATGCATTTTTTTTCACAAAAATTAAAATTATTGATCTTTAATAACTCAAAAAGTATTGATTAATTTTAATCACATTATATAACAAATGCTTACAATTTGTCCCTCTCTCGATTTGTGGGGTTATTTTTAATAAAGTAATTTTCATCCCCGAGAAGGGGTGACATATACCCCAGGTTTAAAACCCAAATTGTTATTGTTAATTCGTGAAAATGAATGGAGATTTACCGAAATCGAAGGTCATAGTTGATTTTTACCTTCAGTGACTACACTATAGAAAGAAAATGGCAATTCAATAATTGAGATGCGTATATTTTGCAAGCTCATAAATTATTAAACGATATGTAGTCGCCAAATAATGAATTTAAATTATTTTAAGTACAACTCTCTCTTAAGCCGGGAATATGGGATGGTTTCTTTGCGAAGGGGTTGTAGCTCTATAATCGAAAGGCGCGTGATTTAAGAGTTTATTCTTAGAATATAAGCTATACGAATTAAACTACTATTAATTTTTTTGTAAAAACTTAGTTTTTTAGTGATTTACGAAAAACCGCTTCATAACATGCATTTTTTTCACGAATAATTAAAATCTTTGATCTTTAATAACTTAAAAATATTGACTTATTTTATTGACTTTATATAATAAATTTTGCTTTTAATTTGTTCTTTTATTGATTTGTGCAGTTATTTTTAATAAAATAATTTTCACCCCCGAGAAGGGGCGGTATCCACCCGCAGAGTAAAGGCGCAAGGTGGTACCATGTCACCTTTGTTTCTTGACGTATCCTCTAACCACTGACCAATTTTCGTGAAAATCGATGAAGGTTCACCGAAATTGAAGGTAATCGTTGATTTTTACCTTCAGTGACTGCACTATACAAAATAAATTGCAATTTACTTATCTAAATGCGCGTAATTTGGAAGCTTATAAATTATTCAATGATATGTAGTCGCCAAATAATTAGTTTAATGCATTTTAAGTACAACTTTCTCTTAATCCGGGAAGATAGGGTGGTTTTCTTGCGAAGGGGTTGTAGCTCAATAATCGAAATGCACGTGATTTAATAGTTTATTCTTAGAGTATATAAGTTATAGGAATTATATCCGCAATACGATATATTTTAAGTTTTCTCAGCATTTTTCTCTTAAGTTAAATCAGTTAAAGAGTTGTTTGGGGGTGAAGGGGATGAGCTCAAAAATCGAAACTATATAATTTCAAGAGCTCATAAATAGCTCGTAATTCTGCCGCAAAACCGATTCAATATTCCTATTTTTAAGTAGTGGGGGGGGGGCTGACTCAGCTCCCCCCCACTAAAGTATCAAATTCCTGCTCGGTGGAACGAGCTCAAAATTTTTAGTTTGCGGAATATGAGTGCTCATAAATAGCTCATAAATCAGGGCTATTTGTTTTTTGATTTTTGCAAGTGGGGGGGGGGGGCAGCTCAACACGGGTATCTCACCCAATAATTGGAGTCGTCGCTCCGCTCCTCCTCCAAACAATTGTCTTCGATCGGTATAAAACCCTTACCGTTCTCCATACTTAATATACTATTTACCGTCTATTCCTGATTTTTGAGCATCAAATTATTTTGAAAAATATTAGAATACGCTATTTTGAAGGGTTTTATATTCCTTAAAAGTTTTTTAATGATAAGCGAAATTTCGAATAAATCTCATTTTTTGCACTAAATTGTTAATAATTAAAAAACCAGACCGAAATTCCTGCAGACAACATGCTGGTTTACTCAGGTAACATAGGTATATTTTATTAGAAATATTCATCATATACCTGGTTGTTGAAATGTCCTGAGAAAACTTATTTCCTTGGACTACTACACCAGGTGTATGATAAAGCATAAATAAATAAATAAAAGTACATATAAAAATTACTCGATACTCAAAACAAAACTCAATCATGCTACGAAGATAGTAAATACAGGACTTAAAAATTAACAATGGAACCATTAAGAAACATCTATAGTTCTCGACCCCATTTATCTTTGCAGAATCATATACTGCACTCCAAGTTGAATCTAAAAAGCCCCGGGTTCAATAAAATCTATAATGACCTCTTAACCCACACCGTCTTTCTTGCTAGATGGTGGCGTACAAATTTTTTTCTACCATGCAATTTACTGAGTAATACATTATTTCAGATAATCATGGATGGACGCAGCGGTAGGTGAGAGAGACTCAACAACCAACAAATTAACAGCTAACGATAGGAAGACAGATAATTTTATAATTAACTTTGCCAGGGTGCAAAGCTTTACTTATGTAGGTATATCCCAACAGAACGGCAGTTCTTGCCAATGGTGCACAAGCCCCCTACACGCGACACTATACAGGGACTCTACCAGAAACTCTACCGACAAACGAAGACAGGAGATTCCTTAGATAATTTTAAGACAATTTAACCCAATTCACCTAGTCCGAAAATGATTCTAAGGGAGCTAGAGCTCTTTGAAGACGGCGTCATGAAATTAGTTTTTCTTAAATACCTCCAGAACGTTTCTATTTAGAAAAACGAAAATTGGTATGCTTATTAACTTTTCAGAGATGAATCGATTCCATCCATTGCAAATTTCTGGTACCGGTCATAGGCGTCCGTTTTGGGTAGAGTAACGGGTATTTTATCGCATAACTTTTTTGTCATTAACTTTTCTGCATTTTTGACACCGGATTATTAAATTGTGAGGTATTCTAGTACTAAAAGGTACTCTTCCTTTAAGTCGGTAGGACACACCGTTTTCTAGGAAAATCGATTTTAAAGTTTATCGTTTTTGGAATTTGAAAAAAAGAATTTGAAAGATTGAAAGAACTTTTCAACAAAAAACGAAGTATTTTACCAACATAAAGTAAGAGTAACTTTTAGTACTCGAATACCTCATAATTTAATAATCTAGTGTCAAAAATGCTCAAAAATTCAAGACAAAAAGTTATGCTATAAAATAACTGTTGACCTACTCAAAACGGACGCCTATGAGCAGTACTCGAAATTCGCAATTAATGAAATCGATTTATCTCTGGAATATAAATAAATGTACCAGTTTTCGTCTTTCTAAAAAGTTTTTTTTTGAATTATTTTTTTAATTCAAAAAGCGAAAAATTTTCAAATCCATTTTTCTAGAAAACGGTGTGTCCTACCGATTTAAAACAAGAGTACCTTTTAGTACTAGAATACTTTACAATTTCATAATCCAGTGTCAGAAATGCATAAAAGTTAAAGCTAAAAAAGTTATGCGATAAAATAACTGTTGCCCTACCCAAAACGGACGCCTATGACTGGTACTAGAAATTGACTCTGGATGGAATCGATTTATCTCTGGAAGGTAAATACGTGTACCAATTTTTGTTTTTATAACTAGAAACGTTCTGGAGGTATTTAAGAAAAACTAATTACAAGACGTCATCTTCAAAGAGCTCTAGCTCCCTTAGGAATCATTTACGGACTAAGTGAATTGAGTTAAATTATCTTAAAATTATCTGAAGAATCTCCTGTCTTCGTTTCTGGACACCCTGTATACACGAAATTTTCGATTTTCTAAATCATGACTAAATTGAAAATTGGGCCAAATCCCACCTTAAAGTTCAGGAAAAAACTCACCCATCCATATGTCATCCATCCATTTTTGTGCAAGGGTGTGGATTTTACGGCCCTTCCTATTTAGGGTCTGTTTTTCGTTCTCGTCCCCAAAACTCCCAAAAATTTCGAAAATTTAAGTCCGACCTTTGCGGCTTGTGATTGTGCTGATCATTACAGTTGATATTGATTGGAAAGAGGAAAAAGCGAGAGCCCGGTGAAGATCACTAAAATGGTATGTGGACCACATTATAAAAGAGCTCGGAGCTCCACTAACCTTTGTTTTAGAGTTACAGAGAATAGAGAGAGATGGAGACAGTTTAAGAGAAATCATTGGAAATTCAAGGCGACACGATATTCGAATCCGACGATCGACTAGGAAGAAGAAGATAATGGGAAGCAGAATTTTACTTGCATGTGACATAAGAACTATTGTTTTGTAGTTGAGACAGATTGTAGGTGATGATAATGATAGTTTCTTGTGAAATGGTATGTATATTGACGCAAACCATTTCTTCGGCTACTACTATTTACCAAATCATGTCACATAGCTTATGGATTGTTTCGACATATATCTGACAGGAATAGTGCGGCAGATTCGTGCAAATATTATAAGAATTGTGCATTTAATGATAGAAGCATATAATTTGGACCACATATACTACACATACAAAGGTTCAAAATTTGATGCGGTATGTGCGGTAGATTTCTTGCAAATATTATAAGAATTATTGTATATTTAATGGTAGAAGTATATAATTTGGACCACATATACTACACGTACAAAGGTTCAAATTTAGCTATGAGGCCATCTCAGATTTTGCCTTTTACAAAAAAGCGGGCATTCAAAATGGCGACTATACATATTATGTGACTAATAGCACGATAACTTTTGAACGAAAAGTCCGTTTTCAACCAAATTTGGTATATAGGTTATTTTTTTTATGTATAAGATCGGGCTCTTAAACTGGAAGCATCGGTTTACCAGAAGTTGTGGTTTTCCTGATTTTTTTGTAAAAATATGTTGTTTATTTTTTCAATTCTTTCACCCTGTATATATTAATTGTTCAAAAAGGTAATACCGGCGTTGAAAAGAGCGTAAAAATATTTTTTAGGAAATATTTTGAACTCTTTAGTTTTATTAATTCTTCTTCTTCTTCAGGTGCCATCTCCGCTACGGAGGTTGGCAATCATCATAGCTATTTTAATTTTTGAGGCAGTAGCTCTAAATAGTTGTTTTGAGCTGCATCCAAACCATTCTCGCAGGTTCTTCAGCCATGAAATTCGTCTTCTTCCGATGTTTCTTCTGCCATCTATCTTTCCTTGCATTATGAGTCGCAGGATGCCATACTTCTCGCCCCGCATCACATGTTACGTTATATCAATTACCATTTAATAAATGCATAACGTATCTTCACATGCAGGTACCTATGTGCGGTAGATTTGTACAAATAATAATATAAGAAATATTGTGCATTTAATGGTAGAAGCATATAATTTAGACCACACATACTACACATACAAAGATTCAAATTTAGATATGAGGCCATCTCAGATTTTGTCTTTTACAAAAATGGCGGGCAGTCAAAATGAATCTTCCGCCCATAGGTGCATGTGAACATACGTTATGCATTTATTAAATGGCAATTAACATAACTAAAAAGTTCAATTTAGTTCCATAATTTCCAAAAAATATGTTTACACTCTTTTCAATGGCGGTATTACCTTTTTGAAAAAATTATAATATCTTCCGGGTGAAAGAATTGAAAAAGAAACAACATATTTTTACATCAAAAAACAGTAAAAACACAACTTCTGGTAAACCGATTCTTCCGGTTCAAGACCTCGATCTTATTAATCAAAAAAACAACCTAAAGGAACAAAAACTGAGATGGCCTCATATTTAAATTTGAACCTTTATATGTGTAGTATATGTGGTTAAAATTATATGCTTCTACCGTTAAATGCACAATGATTCTTATAATATTTGCACGAATCTTCCGCACATAGGTACATGTGAAGATACGTTATGCATTTATTAAATGGTAATTAACATAACTAAAAAGTTCAAAATGTTTCCTAAAAAATATTTTTACGCTCTTTTCAATGGCGTTATTAACTTTTTGAAAAATTAATACATACAGGGTGAAAAAATTGAAAAAAAAAACAACATATTTTTACATAAAAACCAGGACAAACATAATTTCTGGTAAACCGATTCTTCTGGTTCAAAACTTCGATCTTATAAATCAAAAAATAACCTATATACCAAATTTGGTTAAAATCTGACGTCTCGTTCAAGAGATATCGTGATATTAGTCACATATGTATAGTGGCCATTTTGAATACCCGCCATTTTTGTAAAAGGCAAAATCTGAGATGGCCTCATATCTAAATTTGAGCCTTTATATGTGTAGTATATGTGGTCCAAATTATACACTTCTATCATTAAACGCACAATTGTTTCACATATCGGCTGCACTAGAACGATAAAATTGATCCATAGATAATTCCTAAAATGACGTTTTCATAATAGGCCTGGATCTCGCGTATTAAAAAAGTCTATTAATAACAAGCTGAAAATTTGTTAATAACTTAACGGTGTCTAATCGGACAAACTTTGATGTATGGGAACACTGGAACAGGGAAAGTTTTAATTGTGGAACGTCATTTTAATTGTGGAACTTGGTATCCTGACAAGTTTATGACTGTGAAAACTAGCAGGTTGTTTTTAAGTTTATTCAATAGCAAACGTTATATAATATATGTATTATAAAAAAATGTTTGTCCGACAAATATGTTGCGCATTTGAATAAGTCCTACATGTAGAACATGTCAAATGACAGGAATTATGTCGGTGATAAATAGCAGTCTGATTTTTGCATGAGAGTTTAATGAAAGGGTAACAAATCAATTGGAAATCCTGTCCGACAAAATACATGGGACGTTTTCGTAGTCTGACGTTCGAAACCTGTAACCTGTTTCACAATGAAAAGTTTGTCTATTCCAGTGTTCTCGTACATCAAAGTTTGTCCGACTAGACACCGTTAAGCTGTTAACAAATTTTCAGCTTGCTATTAATAAACTTTTTTGGTACGCAGTACGCGGGATCCAGGCCTATAACCTTTTAATTGTAGGTACATACTTTTAAACTGTACTTTTAAAACTTTTAATTGTACAGGAAAAGTGGAGTTACGTGTTGATCACGATGCGCGATGTTTTGATTTGTTATAAAAAACGAAACTGCTTATATTACATATACGGCGAACAATAGTTTCTCGGCAATTTTAACAAAGAAAGTTGCGCTTAGTATGCATTAATATTATTATAAAAGAACAATTAGTTCCAGCCGGTAATCAATTGCGATTTAGAAACAAAATACTTTTAAATAATTAATTGAAGATTGCAAGTGAAATAGTAAAATCGTTATTCATGTTGTTTATGAAATATTATAACAGCACTTTTGTTTTTCAAACAATCATTTAAAGAGTCGTGGAAAACTCCCTATTCGCTTATTTCCTTATTTTAATTAAGATACAATAAAAAAATTTAATCTTTCAGGTAATAAAAGAACTAGGAATATAAACAACAAAATCCCAGTAGCTGACTGTATACCATAGTTTAAAAAAAATAACAGTGAAGTAAAAAACTTCTAGTGTAAATGGTACCTACTTATATATACAGCGTGTCTACTTAAGGTGAAACAGTAGCGATCAACAGGTAGCGAAAACGCGTTCCAAGATTGCGGCTGTAATTTTGAATATTTTTCGAGATATTTGGCACACTTATTCGTAATATAATAAAGAATGGCGGTACAGAGCCCAATTTGAAAAATATATTAATATGTGGATTTGACTCGGTAATTAAATACATTATTAAAAAACGAGCCTGTACCGCCATTAAGAAGAAGAAAAAAATACACTTTCTTCAAATAAACTTTTTTATCCGATGCCTAGATTTTGTGTCATTTTGGAACTACTAATGAAATAAAAAATTTTAGTAGTTCCAAAATGACACAAAATCTAGGCATTGGATAAAAAAGTTTATTTGAAGAAAGTGTATTTTTTTGTTCTTCTTAATGGCGGTACAGGCTCGTTTTTTTAATATTGTATTTAATTACAGATTAATTTCCACATATTAATATATTTTTCAAATTGGGCTCTGTACCGCCATTCTTTATTATATTACGAATACCTGTGCCAAATATCGCGAAAAAATATTCAAAATTACAGCCGCAATCTTGGAACGCGTTTTTGCTACCTGTTGATCGCTACTGTTTCCTCTTAAGTTTGAGACATATGGGAAACTTTTTTATTATTAATTTTACGAAAAAAAGTTATTCTTTATAAAAAGTTCTGCATGCCCCAAAACCTAAGATTCAATCATCAGATATCAAATTTTCTCAATATTATACGAGGTATGTCAAAAAATATGAATTTCGGTCAAGGGTAAAGTACCTTTATTTCTCTCAATATCGAAAATTCTTATGAAAAAAAGTGGTTTGGAATTAAAAACTAAGATCAAATATGCAATTACATGCTTCTTACTGAAAAAAAAAAATTTCCCAAATTTATGGATATCCAACATCGTTTTTAATTATTACAAAAAATATGATAACTCTTTTATTATTCATTTTACGAAAAAACGTTATTCTTCATAAAAAGCTCTGCATGGTCTAAAATCTGAGACACAACCATGATATATCAACTTTTATTAATTTTATACGAGGTGTGTCAAAAAATATGAAATTCGCTCAAGATTATAGTACCTTTATATTTCACAATATTTCAATTAGAAGGATGTAATTGCATATTGAAACACAGCTTTTAATTCTAAACAACTTTTTTTAATAACCATTTTCAATATTGTGAAAAATAAAGGTACTTTACTCTTAAGTGAAATTCATATTTTTTGACATACCTCGTATAAAATTAATAAAATGTGATATCTGATGGTTGCATCTTCGGTCTTAGAACATACAGAGCTTTTTACAAAGAATACCTTTTTTTCGCAAAAGTAATAATAAAAGACTTATCGTATGTGTAATAAATAAAAACGAAGTTAAGTATCAATAAAAAGAAAAATTTGGAAAATATTTTTTTCCAATTAGAAGCATATAATTGCATATTTTATCTTAGTTTTTATTTACAAACAACTTTTCATAATAAGAATTTTCGATATTGAGAGAAATAAAGGTACTTTACTCTTGAACGAAGTTCATATTTTTTGACATACCTCGTATAATATTGACAAAATTTGATATCTGATGATTGAATCTTAGGTTTTAGAGCATGCAGAACTTTTTATAAAGAATAACTTTTTTTCGTAAAATGAATAACAAAAAAGTTTCCCATATGTTTCCAACTTAAGTAGACACGCTGTATATTTTTAAAATTATTTTTCTAAAAATTCAAATTATCCAAGCGGATTAAAATTTCAGAACGTTTTCGGCCTTATCAGACCATCATCAGTAAAAACATACTTAACAATTGAATCTATAGCCACTTGAAAAGGTGTAAACACCCTGGATTGCATATTAAAGGTATTGAAAATTAAAATTAATATGACATGGGGTCGATGTTATAAGATTTCACTTTAGGGGAACATACTGAACCTTGCTCGAAACAAGAACTATGTATATCTATGTGCGTCCTAGGGAAGATACAAGCCAACTGGTATTGATTTCTTGGTTTGAATTGGCTGGTATCTTCCCATGGACGTAGATATATTCCTTGTTTCGAGTAATATTGTAAAATGTACTAATTACATTCTCGTATGCAATTTGAATATGTAAATATGATAGTTCGTAAAACCTAGGATGAGATTAGGTGATGCTGAAAACATACTTCTGAGCAATATAGCATTTGCTTGGAATAATTTTAAAAGTATATTCTTCCCACATACTAAAAATATGTGCAGTCCACTAATATTATAAGTATATAAATAGAAGGTTTATAGCACTTCCTTGGAATATTTTAAAAAGTATATACTTGGTATATACTGAAAAGAAGTGCGGTAGTACATTCTAAGTATATAAATAGAACGTTTAAGTACTGTAATGTAGTATATTCGCGGTGTGCAAGTACTTGGAAGGGAATTGAGAAACGATCGTGCGCGAATAGCGGAGAAATATTGCAACTTTCTTAAATAATTCATATTGTCAATTGAAATTGTCAAATTGACGTACATTTCATATCTACTGTCATTGAAGAAGAAAAATTATATGTTGCTCCACAATATTGATATGATATGCAATTTTTATATAAAGGTAAATTTAATTAATTGTATTTTGCTTGCAGTACTGCATTTTAATAACTAATTTTATTTACTACATACAATTGTTTACGTTTTAATAACATAACCTGAATCTTATTTTTTCTTCTTATTATTTTTTTTGGACTATGGCCTTGACAATTATCCAGTAACCAGGACTAATATAATTGGCCAATATAATTAAAAGTGCGAATAAAGTTGCAGAACGTAGAAATAGGTGTCGCTTTGCCGAACTTGCACGGTCCCAATACTCAGCATCTGCTCTGCACATTCGTAATGGTAATTACGCATATTCTCAGCATATACTTTTTCTGAAAAGTATGATCTATGAATCTACTAAGAACATCAAATTGTTATGTGGGTAGTCACTTGAAAAGGTGTAAACACCTTGGATTACATATTAAAGGTATTAAAAATTAAAATTAATACGACATGGGGTCGATGTTAAAAGATTTCACTCGAAACGAGAACTATATCTAGGTGCGTCCTAGAGAAGATACAAGCCAACTGGTATTGGTTTCTTGGTTTTAATTGGCTGGTATCTTCCCATGGACGTAGATATTATTCCTTGTTTCGAGTAGGGTTAGGCCAGGATCAGGATGTTCGTTTAAAGTGAAATATTTTAATATATATAATGTCCGACTGGTATGTTATTTGACAAATAATGACATGATTTTGAAGTCAGTTAAGTATGATATAATGCCCTAGGGCGTTATTTTGAAAAATAACGCCCTAGGGCATTAGATTTAAATAACTAGTTAAATACTGTCAAGTTGACAAATAACAACCTAAGTAAAACTATGGCTACCACAATTACAGTTGAGTCCCTGAATCTTTACCCGTGCGTCATCATTTAAAGCATACGAAATAAGTCGATGATAAGTCGGAAATTGAAACAATTACAAAACGCAACAGCAAGTGACAGTAAAGGCTAAGGCTCCACGGGCGACAATTTTACGCCAGCAGTAGCCGTAAAACGAACTTAAGGTTCCGCGGAACGGAATAGGAATAGCCGAACTCAACCGACTACAGGACTTTTGTGCGTAGTTGGTTCAGTTCGGCTATTCCTATTCCGTTCCGCGGAACCTTAAGTTCGTTTTACGGCTACTGCTGGCGTAAAATTGTCGCCCGTGGAGCCTTGGCCTAAGGGACTTTCTGTTGTGTTTAGTAAATTTCAATTTTCGGCTGATCGACTTATTTCGTATACATACTTTAAATGATGACGCACGGGTAAAGATTCAGGGACTCAACTGTACGTTAGGACTATTGCTGGTAAATGTGCTTATTTGAAAATTAATTAATTTTAAATTCATTCAAATTTCTTGCATATCAAGAATATCTTCGTCGAACATTAAACGTTGAAGGCACCACGGGTATTATAGATAATAACGCTTTCGGTCAACGTATATCCCTCGGGCCAAAGGCCCTCGGCATATACACCATTGACCTCAAGCATTATTACCCTTACAATACCCTTGGTACCTTAATAACTATAATGTAATCCAAAGGTTATTACACCTTTTCAAGTGGCTAGTGTCAATTATTGTGAACTATTTTTTCACGGATGATGATCTGATAAGATCGTAAATGTTCTAAAAATTTTAATCCATTTGGATAACTTCATGTTTTATAAAAATATTTTTTAAATACATACAATGAGGACGCTTGAGTTGGAATAAATTCATTTTCTCGAGAATGGGCGACTCTGAAGATAAATCCCGAAACAGGTCAATTTTTATTTTTTAATTATAATTTTTTGGCATATATATCTTACTAGTGACGTCATCCATCTGGGCGTGATGAAGTAATCGATAATTTTTTTTAAATGAGAATAGGGGTCGTGTGATAGCTCATTCGAAAGTTTATTCCTTTTTCTATTATATGTACAGGGTTATTCACTATATTTTGACCCCCCTGTAAACTGCTTTATTTACAGAATTAGAAAAAAATGTAAAATACAAAAGTTATTCGATTTTTTAATTATGATTTTTTAACATATATATCGTACTAGTGACGTCATCCATTTGGGCGTGATGACGTAATCTACTATTTTTTTTAAATGCGAATAGGGGAGTGTCAGCTCATTTGAAAGGTTATTCAATTCCCTATTCAGTAATATAAACATTAACATGTATAATTATACAGGGTGTCCAAAAAAATTTTTTTAATTAAATTAATTGACACAAAAAGAAGAATGTATGCAATTTATTTAATTTAGAATACATTTTACTGCTTTTAGAAAACAGAAATAAAAGTTTATTGCACAAATAAACATTGATTTTTTGCTTAAATTCAATGTTCAAACTGCCAAGAGGCAGATGGGTGGCAGCTTGAACATTGAATTTAAGTCAAAAGTAATGTTTATTTGTTCAATAAATATTTATTTCTGTTTTCTGGCAGCAGTAGAATGTATTTTGAATTAAATAAATTACATACATCCTTCTTTTTGTGTCAATTAATTTAATTAAAAAATTTTTTTGGACACCCTGTATAATTAATCATGTTAATGTTTATATTACTGAATAGGAAATTGAATAACCTTTCAAATGAGCTAGCACTCGACCCATATTCCTATTTAAAAAATAGTCGATTACGTAGTCACGCCCAAATGGATGACGTCACTAGTACGATATATATATGTCAAAAAATCATAATTTAAAAATCGAATAACTTTTGTATTTAACATTTTTTTTTAATTCTGTAAATAAAGCAGTTTACAGGGGGGTCAAAATATAGTGAATAACCCTGTACATACATTTATATTATTATACATATTATATTATACATTTACATATTTATTTATACAGGGCGCCCAAAAAAATTTCTTTGAATTAAATTAATTCAGGTATTTCAGTACTTTGAATACATACAGTGAGGACGTTTAGGTTGGAATAAATTCATTTTCTCGAAAATGGATGATTTTGAAGATAAATCCCGAAATAGGTCGATTTTTATTTTTAAATTATAAATTTTTGTAATCATACTAGTGACGTCATGGTAGTAACCTATGGTTGTGAAACCTGGGTAATGACTAAAAAAGATGAAGCCCAACTCAGGATATTCGAGAGAAAGATACTGAGAAAAGTATATGGCTCGGTGCAAGAGGAAGACGGCACATGGAGAATCACGAAATGAACTGAATAAAGGGTATGACATTGTAAGATTTGTGAAAAGTCAAAGACTGTCATGGCTGGGACATGTTCAGCGACAAGTAGACATGAAAACGACAAAGAAGATGTTACAGTGGAAACCGGTAGGAAGGCGAAAAAAGGAAGGCCCAGGACGAGATGGTTGGATGACGTGGAAGACGACCTGAAAACCATGAATATAAGACAATGGAGGAGAAGAGCCCAAGAGAGATCTGAATGGAAGGACATAGCCAGACAGGCAAATACCCATCCAGGGTTACGATGCCAAAAGAAGAAGAAGAAGAAGAAGAAGACTAGTGACGTCATCTACTTCGGCATGATGGCGTAATCGATGATTTTTTAAATGAGAATAAGGATTGTATGATAGGTCATTTAAAAGGTTATTTAATTCTCTATTCAGTAATATAAACATTAACATAATCATTTATACAGGGTGCTCAAAAAATTTGTTTTTAAATTAAATTAATTGAGACAAAAACAACCTAAACGTTCTTACAGTATAATAATTATTATAATGTATACAGGGTGAGTCATGAGGAACTGTACATACTCCTACCTCGTATAGAGGCTCCTATGGGGAATAACAAATGACCATTAAAAAGTGTCCCATTGTTTAATAATATACAGGGCGAGTTTCGCATTTTGACAGAAATTTGTATTCGTCATAATTTTTGAACGGTCAGATCGATGTGTCTCTTATTTTGGTCAATCGTTACACTATTACCACCTAATCAACTGATTTATTCAAACTAGAAAAAAATCAGGTCCGGCTTTAAAAAATTAGTTCGTCTTAGAAAAAATTTCACCCTGTATACGCTTTTTGAAAACTCTAATAAGAATTTTACAAATTAGACAAATAGGCAATTAAAATGGCATATTTATTTTTTTCCCCACATGATTACTTAATTTTTTTATTAAAAAATCAAATTTGTCAAAATCGGAATTTTAACCTAAAAATGGAAAAAAAAATGAAATCACGGTTTAACTCGCTACAACTCTGTTCCATTTTAATATTTTTGTTCTGAAATTTTTACAGCACATATCTCTTACCATTGTGAAGACTATGAAAATGGTTGTAGACTTCCAGTCTTCTTCTCGTAAAAGTTATGAATTTAAAAAAATAAAAGGTGCAGATTCGTGAATTGCAAAGTTAAATCGCAAAAATTAAGTGAAAAAATTTAAAATTTATCTATTTGATCACGCCTATGTTAAACTATAGAGTCCGAAAGAAGTGTTATGGGGAGTTTTAGATCTAGACGTGTTATAGAAAAAAAAAGGTAAAACTTTTAATTTTAAGAAAACGTTGTTTAATTTTTGTAAAAAAAGTTAATTTTTTTAAATCTATGCAAAAACTTTGCCAAACTTTTTATGCATTTTCAAATTTGATTTTTTAATAAAAAATTATGTAATCGTGTGGGGAAAAATAAATATGCCATTTTAATTGCCTATTTGTCTAATTTGTAAAATTTATATTAGAGTTTTCAAAAAGCGTATACAGGGTGAAATTTTTTCTAAGACCCAAACGAACTTACTGACTTTTTTCTAGTTTGAATAAATCAGTTGATTGGGTGGTAACATAAATTAAATATTTGTTAAAAAAAAATAATTTTTGTAATAAAAGTTAATTTTTTTAAATCTATGGTTCACTTTACCAACCTTTTAATTATTCATAGTCAAATTTGATTTTTTTATAAAAAATTAAGTAATCGTGTGGAGAAGAAAATAAATATGCCATTTTAATTGCCTATTTGTCAAATTTGTAAAATTCATATTAAAGTTTTCAAAAAGCGTATACAGGGTGAAATTTTTTCTAAGACCAAAACGAACTTATTTTTTAAATCCGGGCCTGATTTTTTTCTAGTTTGAATAAATCAGTTGATTGGGAGGTAACATAAATTAAATATTTGTTCAAAATAAACTAATTTTTGTAATAAAAGTTAATTTTTTTAAATCTATGGTTCACTTTACCAAACTTTTAATCTATAGTCAAATTTGGTTTTTTTATAAAAAATTAAGTAATCGTGTGCGGAAAAAAAATAAATATGCCATTTTAATTACCCATTTGTCTAATTTGTAAAATTCATATTAGAGTTTTCAAAAAGCGTATACAGGGTGAAATTTTTCCTAAGACCCAACCGAACTAATTTTTTTAAAGCCGGACCTGATTTTTTTCTAGTTTGAATAAATTAGTTGATTAGGTGGTAATAGTGTAACGACTGACCAAAATAAGAGACACATCGATCTGACCATTCAAAAATTATGACGAATACAAATTTCTGTCAAAATGCGAAATTCGCCCTGTATATTATTAAACAATGGGAGCAGACACTTTTTAATGGTCATTTGTTATTCCCCATAGGGGCCTCTATACGAGGTAGGAGTATGTACAGTTCCTCATGACTCACCCTGTCTGTATAAGTGGGTAAATATAGAAGGTATATCTTAAGAGGATCGGTACGTATTTTCGGCTGCAATGCTATTCAAATGGGGATTCATTTTTTTCGAATCCTGAGAAAACTAATAAGTATTTTTGAAAAATTTAAATGCAGAATGAAAGATTACGTTATTAGCGAGGGCCGAAAGTTCCTGAGAACTTCTATAATGTTTATTTTAATAAGTTACAGGGGTGAAAAACTAAGGGAAAATTTAGTGTGATTTTTAATTTCAAATATCTTATTCAAAATAAACTTTTTATTTATTCTAAGGGACTTTCGGCCCTCGGTAATAATTTATTCTTTCATTCTGCGTTTAAATTTTTTAAAAATATTTATTGGTTTTTTCAGGATTCGAAAAAAATGAACACAATGCCGTGGTAATATTTTCCAAATCTGTCTTTGTCTTACAACGCACTCAGCCGAATATAATATTGTCAGCATATATTGTCAGTCACACACTGACAATCAGTGACAATTTTAAATATTTGATATTGCATCGGGAATATTTTGAGAAATTGATTAAATATTATTGATATATATATATATATATATATATATATATATATATATATATATATATATATATATATATATATATATATATATATATATATATATGTCAAACGATGAGTCCCGGGACATTCTAAGCGACCTAACGATGACTTCAGGGACATTTGCTGAATTCCGGGTCTGGCCGGAATTCCTATACGTCTAATGATGACTTCCAGGACTGTCCCGGAAATCAATTTATGTATAATGCCTGCTTCCGGTACAAATCAGTTTTAAGGATTTTGCAAAAATAGTCATCAATCTAGTAGGATACTTATTTTTATGAGCTCATATAAGTTATAAATGTAAGAAAAAAATTCATTTTCTGTTCAAATTTAAAATTCTCCTTTATACCCAATACTTAAAATTATAATTTCGAGTTCTAGCATCCTTGACAGTTACATGTTTCAAGTTTCGTTTTAACTAATCTTGACGACTTTATTTGAAGCTAGAGGAGAAGAGAATAAACTTGATAATGCCTATATTGTGAATACCATTTACTTATTAGGTTTAATGAACATATACGATAACGATACTCTAACTTAACCTATAATCTATGCTAGTTTAATTGATACTGAAGGCTTACAGCTCATGTTCCTTTTTGATACTATGGTCATAAAATATGGAAAAACTAAATTTGAAAAATTCGAATCATCAAAACCACAGGCTCTGCTTGATTTATGTTACAACATTTAACACATTTTAGTTTATTATAACTGTCGGAGGGCGTCTATAACTCGACCTTCCGTCGTGGGGCCCACTATCCTTAGTGGTGCTAGCAGCACCCAACCTATACGATATCATATTGGATAGGTTCATTGCAATGAACCTATGTAAGATGTTTAAATAAAATTTGTAAAAAAATTAATTATATAATATACCAAGTACAACACAATCAATATACTGAAACATGAATCGACTAGGTCAATAGTACTTATTAGTAACATAAATACTGTTTATTACTACTGCAATATAAGCCATAGGTATACAGGGTGTATAGTGTATACTATTTCATACGGAGAGTATTGGTACCTCGTAAAATAGAAAAGATAGGGAAATGTTGAAATCGGGAAAAAGTTGCGTATTTATGAAACAATAGTTATTTTCCTAACAAGTGCAGAAAGTCATACTTTTCCGGACGCGACTGCAGTTTGCCGAAAGACGCGAAGCGAGAGTTCGGCAAGCAGTCGAGTGCGGAAAAGAGACTTTCTGCAAGAGTTAGGAATAATATTTTTTCTATGTCTTTAAAAAATGCCCAAATCTTAATCAATTAATTTAATTATTATGAAAATACATACACAAATGAATTCTTTGACAAGGTTGTCAAAACCAAACTTTCAATATAATTAGTTAGCATGACGACGATCTTGCTTTCCATGACGATGATCTAAAACGACTGTTATTGTCTACCGATTTGACTTTCGAATATTAATAGGTCTGGATCCCGCGTATGAAAAAAAAGTTGATTAATAGCAAGCTGAAAATTTGTTAATAGCTTAAGGGTGTCTAGTCGGACAAACTTTGATGCATGGGAACACTGGAACAGGGGAAGTTTTAATTGTGGAACAGGTTAAAAATTTGGAACGGTCACACCACGAAAACGGCACATGTATTTTGTCCGACAGAACACACTTAAACTCTCCGAACAGAGATTAAACTCTCACGCAAAAATCAGACTGCTATTTATCACCAAATGGGGGTTTTAATGAGTGGAACATGTAGAATATGTCAAATGACAGGAATTATGACAGGTGATAAATAGCAGTCTGATTTTTGCATGAGAGTTTAATCTCTGTTCGGAGAGTTTAAGTCTATTCTGTCGGACAAAATAAATTTGCCGTTTTCGTGGTCTGACCGTTCCAAATTTTTAAACTGTTCCACAATTAAAACTGCCCCTGTTCCAGTGTTCCCATATATCAAAGTTTATCCGACTAGACACCCTTAAGCTATTAACAAATTTTGAGCTTGCTATTAATCAACTTTTTTTTCATACGCGGGATCCAGACCTATAAGTCAAAATAATTTTATTTCATCGAATTGTCGCGTTAATTTCATTAAAACAGGAACACAATAAGATACATTTGAAATAAAATAGTAAATAATATCTAAATATTAGTTTATTGCATGTATTATAATTATTTTAAGGCCATATTAAAATATCTACACGCGTGCGGAAAAGTAAAACGCGTGCGAAAAAGTGAAACTTTCTAAACTAAAACGCGTGCGAGAAAGTAGACATTTTTGCACGCTCGTAGAAAAATAAATTTGCTAAATCAGCATTAAGGAAACCAGATCCGTATTTAATATTTAAAAATAATTAAAAAGTCCCGTTTTCTAATGTTTGTCCTAACTCCTTTATTTCACAAAATATTAAAAAAAACACTTGAGAAATAAGACATTGATACGTGTTTAGTTTTATAATACAATGTTTCGTACTTTCAGGACCACCATCGACATTCGTTTTTTAAATACGAACCTGGAAGGTAGGTAAAAGAAATAAATAAAATAAATGTCCTACGAGACGTTTTCAAGTATTTTTAATATTAATTACCAAACCATGAGATCAAAGATTCCAATGACACCAATTTGTATAGTCTACTGACTAGTGATGTTGATTATAGTTACTTTCGAGTATTCGTTACAAATCGTTACTTTTGTATAACGTAATCATGTACAGTATTCGTCACTTTGATTACTATAATTACTTTTGTTACTGTTGTATTTGAGTACCGGTAATCATATCGAAAATCGTATTTCTCAGTAGGTAGGTATTTTGTATAGGTATTCCGATATAAAAACTACAATAGTCGTCGTCGTTGCTCGCTTTGATACGATTGGTACGAAATAACGAAGTAATCAGAATAATCAAAGTAGATATGATAGTCGTTACTCGCTCTAATACGATTGGTACGAAGTAATGAAGTAATCAGAGTAATCAAAGTAGATACAATAGTCGTTACTCGCTCTAATACGATTGGTACAAAGTAACGAAGTAATCAGAGTAATCAAAGTATCAAAGTAACGGTTTGCCTCTCTGTATAGTAATCGTTACTTTCAGTATTCGTAAGTACCGAGTACTTTGTAACGAATAGTTACTTTTTCAACATAACTACTACTGACATTCTATTTTACTAAAAAGTTTCTTGAACCAAACTTTTAATCAATAATAGGTACTAAAAACACTTTCAGACATTCATAAAATCGCATCGCCCAAGAAATGGTTAATATTTGAATCGTTGATAAATCACTATCAGTTACGAAAAATTATCGCCTGCATGTACAGCTAGCTCAAGAAGTAACTACCCACTAAAAAAATTCCCCTACTTTACGAGATACCAATACTGTCCCTATGAAATAGTACACCTACACCCTGTATGGACGGTAATTAGAAACCGTGAGAACTGCAGTTCTATAATTAGCATCCAAATTAATACGAGTTTTAACAAATGTGGTGCTTCAGCAAACACATACTTCAGGTGACTAAAAAATGACTTCTCTATCAACCTGCACTTCAGACCACACCCATACTGATTTTCCTTCAACTGAGCCTGGCAAAGCTGTTGCCGTTAATTATTTATCAATCATATAAAAGTGTTTTGACTTGCAAGACATTTTAAATATATGGATATATACACGACTACCGGGACATTCGCCCACGAAAATTTTGCCGCTAGCGGTTTACGTAGATATTATAAGATTAGTTATTTTCAACTATTTGTAAAGGAAGGTCTATTACGTACAAATTAAAAATTGGCACCTACATATTGAAGATTTCGGTTCCTATTCGAAAGTACGGGAATCGAGTTGATTACTGAAATAAATTCGAATTAACGAAAATATTTTGAATCATCCAATAAATTAAAAATTGTGTCATGGAAGCGATCAATAGAACATAAACGTATGTATGGTGATTAGTTCAGGGTCAGTTCTTTTTGCTTAGATTAGACCTGTGATTCACAAACATTTGGCGAACATTTATTACCTACAGAGTCTATCGTTGACTTTGCTTTTTTCCTTAACCTTCGGATGACCAAGCGGGGGAAATTGTGACCCAAGCGTATGTTTTTGTTTAATAAATTCAAAATTTTTTTTAATTTTTAACTCATTATTTTTTTATTTGACTTTAATATCATTCTAGATATCCTCATATTTTGAAATAAAAAAAAATCCCTATATTTTACGAATAAAAAATATATTCTGAAGTTGATCTTTAATAAAATAGCGTCTATTATGTGTAATTACAAGTAGTTTTACGCTAATGACGTCGACTTTGCAAAGTAACAAGACACTTACTCAACATACACGCTACACATGACACTTATACTCATTTTGTAACTGGATGCCAAACAAAATTAAAAATTAAAAAAAAAACTTTATTTTTTGTTAATTGTCATTTTTGACCTGGGGTCATTTTCCCCCCTCTTGGTCATCCGTATAACAAAAAAAGGTTGGTCATCGGAAGGTTAATAACTGGTGGTAATAAGGAGTAAGAGAGTAATGACATCATTGAAGTTGTACATATTATAGGTGGCGAACATTTACCGACAAAGTCTATCGCTGACTTTGTTTTTTTTTTTCGTTAACGACTGGTGGTAATAAGAAATAAGAGTAATGACATCATTGAAGTTGTACATATTTCATAAGTATGTACCTTGCACAACAGAACTAAGTACCTACATAACAAAAATTCGTTCGAAAAAATTTGCCATATACAATCTTCCATCAAATTCTAGTCGATAAATAGTAGTGTTATCGAGAAACTGATTGATGAGAAAAATAAATACTTATCTTTATAAAGTTTAAAACAAATTCCTCGTTAATTAGTTTATAGAGAACGGATATCGTCCGGTTATTTCAGGTTAACCTGTGAATGAAACATAAAGATGGGAATGGGAATTGCTTTGTATTTATCACGGTTATATAAACTTCACCTGTCTGTCCTCACTCTGCTACAAATCTGACGATCATTTTTTCACTAACTTCCGAATGTTCCATCGAGTCTTAATTGAACTCTGTTTCTCGCGACCCCATAATCCACAATATTACTTTTCGTTAAATAAGCAATGTATTGTTAACATAGTATATATGAGTACCATTATATTTAAATTACGGGTTACTAGTTATCTACTTCTTCACTGTTATTGCAATAGGTACTCTAAGTTGTGTTCTAGATTCAGCCATATTTATAATACCTATATCACACTTGAATACGTCACCAACAACTAAACCGCTTTCGTCCTAGCGGTCAAAAACTGACTCATCGATGAATATGCGGTATGGCCAATTTCAACGGACTGCAGTATTTGCGGTAATTTCTACACGCCCTTTTGTCTGAGTTTACTGTTATCCTTTCGTTAAACACGAATGCACTTTGCACGAAAGATAAGTTGACAGTCTTCAATGCGGTTTTCATAGACATAAAGATAAGTAAACAGGTAACCGGTCTCTAAATATTAAACAATCTAACCCCATAAGGGGTGGTTATGGGCCTCAATTTTTATTAGTAAAACAACTATCTAACCACACAAGGGGTGGTTATGGCCCTCAATTCTTGCGCAAGAAATTGTGCAATTAATTGCGCAATTACTTGCATCGTGTAAAGTGGCTATAAATTTCTAATAAGCAGTCCACCATACCGAATCCACTATTTTGGATTTTAAATCTGACAAAATCGTAATTTAGTCACTCCAAAAAACCCCAATTAATTTTTCTTTAGAAAAAAGTGGTAACCTCTTTTTAGTTATATCACGAGTTCCCGATTACAACTCTGATTTTTACAAATTGACCGAACGAAATCCGCTCTCTATTAATTAAATAAATATGTTACCAGAAAAAAATTAAAATATGCCAGAACTTATCAACATATGAGAAACTCAAAATTATTACGTTTTTTTTAAGTATATAGTGTACCGTGTAGAAAGTAGTAATGTATTCAAGATTTTGAGTATGTATTTATATCTTAATACTAATTAACTAAATACGTTACCTGAAAAAAAATCAAATGTACCGGAACTCACCAAAATATGAGAAGCTCAAAAATATTACCGTTTTTTAAAAAGTATATAGCGTACCATATAGAAAATAGTAATGTACACAAGATGTCGGGTCTCTATTTACACCTTAATACTAATTAACTAAATAAGTTACCTGAACAAAGTTTAAAATGTACCGGAACTCATCAATACATGATAAACTCAAAAATATTACCGTTTTTTTAAGTATATAGTGTACCGTGCAGAGGCGGCTTAAGCTCATGTAGCGCCCGTGTGCAGTCGATGCCCTGGCGCCCTTTGGTAAACGCGCAGTCAAAACGGAATAGTCGAATAGGTACCTACTAAGCATGGGCGCCCATATAAAAGTTTTTAGGGTGGGGCAGATGTAAAGATGTTGCACAATACATTTTGTATACATTGGATGACTATAGTTTAAAGCACCCGAAAAGCCAGGGGGCCACAGCCCCCTGCCCATAGTTATGGGCGCCTATGCTACCTAGTACTAGTACATAGGGTATTAGAGGGCATTAGGTACGCTTATAATGTAAACAAAAATCCAGATGCAAATAGTGCAATATTAAATGATGTCGGGAGCTAATAGGTATTCACCTACCCAAATCTGTTAAATTTTTTTTATTAAAAATGAACTTTTTTATCTATGAGGTAAGGTTGAAAATTGGTTGAGGAAATTTGACAGGTTTGAGTACACAAGTAAATAGTACTTTTAGGAAAGAATTGGTTAGTTAATTGGTAGTCAGCTGAAAGTCGCAATAATTGTGGTAGTAATAAAAGAAAACTTCCTTTTAAATAATTTAATGCAAAATACAAGCCGCTTTATTTTATATTTACATGTTAACTTAAATATATTACTTAATCCATTCCGTCAAAACTTATTTTGCAAAATTACCTTGCGACACGCATACTCACGCCTTTGAAAATGCCCGGCAAGTCCCAAGAAATTTGACCTTTACAGGTTCCACAACCGATTCCGGAATAATTGTGGGTATGTCTTCAAACGAATCAAAAGATTGTCGCCCGTCCGTTGAACGGACAGCCGGGCGGGAGGCAATCTATAAATCGCGCTTAACTGCCACTGTAATTGTTCATTAATCGTTTTAAAGTATATTTTATGGTGAAACAAAGTAAAGGACCCGCTCTTTGGCGCTAGGCGCCCCCAACATCCCGGCGCCCGTGTGCACCGCACACCCTGCACAATAGGAAAAGCCGCCTCTGGTACCGTGTAGAAAATAGTAATGTACTCAAGATTTTGGGTCTGTATTTACACCTTAATACTAATTAACTAAATATGTTAACTACCTGAAAAAAATTAAAATGTACCGGAACTCATCAATATATGAGAAACTCAAAAATATTACGTTTTTTTTAAGTATATAATGTACCGTGTAGAAAGTAGTAATGTACTCAAGATTTTGGGCTCTATTTACACCTTGATACTAATTAACTAAATACGTTACCTGAAAAAAGTTGAAAATGTACCGGAACTCATCAATATATGAGAAACTCAAAAATATTACCGTTTTTGTAAAAGTATATAGTGTACCGTGTAGAAAATTGTAATGTACTTAAGATTTTGGATTTGTATTTACACCTTAATACTAATTAACTAAATATGTTACCTACCTCAAAAAAATTAAAATGTACCGAAACTCATCAATATATGAGAAACTCAAAAATATTACGTTTTTCTTTTAAGTATGTAGTGTCCCGTGTAGAAAGTATTAATGTACTCAAAATTTTGGGTCTCTATTTACACCTTAATACTAATTAACTAAATACGTTACCTGAAAAAAGGTTAAAATGTACCGGAACTTATCAATATATGAGAAACTCAAAAATATTACGTTTTGTTTTAAAGTATATAGTGTACCGTGTAGAAAGTAGTAATGTACTCAAGATTTTGGGTCTGTATTTACACTGTAATACTAATTAACTAAATACGTTACCAGAAAAAAATTAAAATGTACCGGAACTCATCAATATATGAGAAAATCAAAAATATTACCGTTTTTTTAAAAGTATATAGTGTACCTACCAAACAGAAAATAGTAAGATCTCTATTTATACCTTAATACTAATGAACTAAATACGTTACCAAAACAAACTGCTGTATTATTTATTTTTTCCTAAAAAGTTGGTTGCGAGTGTTTATGGGATTTTTGTAAACACGTTGTTTCATTACTCCCTATACACCACCATACACCAAAATCGGGCGGATTAAATTCTGGGCTACGTCGTGGCCAACGAAAATGACTACCACGACCAATCCAGCGTTCAGGAAATTCGGTATTTGGGTATGTTCTCACTGCCCTCGTATAATGTGGGGGTGTTTCATCTTGCAAGAACCACAAATGTTGCCTTAAGTTTAATGACAATTCTTCCAACAAATTAATAAGGTCATTTTGTAAAAAATGTAAATAGTTCTCGCCATTCAAATTACAAGGGTAACTCGCATGGCTGATTTGAAAAATGCGATTAGCTCGAAAACTGTTGAGTTTTAAAGTTATTAACAAGTTTACCTTTTTTCCACACAAATAGCGATAACTTGAAAAACAATAAAGTTAAGCCCAAAATTTATGCCATATACGTGTCATATGTGGCGGCCTATATAAGCTACATCAATGTATGTATCAAATTATAATTGCACATACTCAGAAGCCTCCAGTCATAAATTTTTATATGTAAATGTCCACATTCATGAAAGTTATAGCAAAAAAATTTAAAATTGCAATTTCAACACCCTGTATAATTCTTAATATCAACATTTTATTAAAACAAGTTGGCTTAAATCGCAATATTTTAAAGTGTAGAGTCTACTGTTTCTTTATACACTATATACTGGTTTTTAAAAAGTATATAGTGTACCGTGTAGAAAATAGTAATGTACTCAAGATTTTGATCTGTACTCGTATAGACACCTTAAAAGAAGTCCCGGTAGTCATCGTTTGACATATAATTAACTAAATACGTTACCTGAAAAAAATTCAAATGTACCGGAACTCATCAATATATGAGAAAATCAAAAATATTACAGTTTTTTCAAAAGTATATAGTGTACCTACCAAACAGGACATAGTAAGAGATTGTGGGTCTGTATTTACACCTTAATACTAATTAACTAAATAAGTTACCTGAAAAAAATTAAAATGTACCGGAACTCACCAATATATGAGAAACTCAAAAATATTACAGTTTGTTAAAAAGTTTATAGTGTACTCTGTAGAAAATAGTAATGTACTCAAGATTTTAGGTCTGTATACAGGGTTGTCCTTAAGTAATTGTACAAAAATAAACAGTAGATTCTACACTTTAAAATATTATAATGTTAATATTAAGAAAGATACAGGGTGTTGAAATTGCAATTTAAAATTTTATTTTTCGCTATAACTTTAATGAATGTGGATATTTATGTATAAAAATATACTTGTATACTTGTTAATAACTTCAAAACTTAACAGTTTTCGAGTTAATCGTATTTTTCAGAGCAGCTGCATAACACGGCTTAAATGCAATTACTGCAGGCAACAAAGGAAAAAAACAAAAACAATAATACTTGTGAATACGAGTACTTTTGACTAAATTGATAGTTTCCAAAAGATTGACGATAAAAATAGTATACGCTAATATTTTTTACATACATCAGTAGGATACTTAATAACGTTTTATAGGATTTGATATCAAACATTTTACGTTTCAAATTAAATTAAAGTCATAATAAAATACATTTTATTTATAAACCAAAGTAAGAAGTAATTAAACTGAATAACATTAAACTTTTTTTCAAAGTAAGTGTTCGATATATCCACCAATTTCTTCAATGTATTTAGGTATCAATACGTTGCATAAAAGATCGTCTCATATTAAATAGCATCGTTGGTTCAAAACAAACTGCTGTATTATCTGTTTCTTCCCAAAGTTGGTTTGCGAATAAAGTTGGTTTGCGAGTGTATATGGGATTCTTGTAAACACGTTATTTCTTTGCTCCCTATGTACCACCATACACCACGACCAATCCAGCGTTCAGGAAATTCGGTATTTAGGTATGTTTTCACTGCCCTCGTATAATGTGGGGGTGAATCATCTTGCATGAACCACAAATTTTGTCTTAAGTTTAATGGCAATTCTACCAACAAATCAATAACATCATTTTGTAAAAAATTTAAATAGTTCTCACCATTCAAATTACGAGGTAACCCGCATGGCTGATTTGAAAAATGCGATTAGCTCGAAAACTGTTGAGTTTTGAAGTTATTAACAAGTTTTTTCACACAAATAGCGATAACTTGAAAAGCAAAAAGTTAAGCCCAAATTTATTCCGTATACGTGGCATATGTGGCGGCCTATATAAGCTACATCAACGTATGTATCAAATTATAGTTGCACATACTCAGACGCCTCCAGTCATAAATTTTTATACATAAATGTCCACATTCATGAAAGTTGTAGCAAAAAAAATTTAAAATTGCACAACACCCTGTATAATTCTTAATACATATCAACATTTTATTAAAGTAAGTTGGCTTAAATCGCAATATTTCAAAGTGTAGATGATTCGCAATGATTCTTTATACACTGTATACTGTTTTTAAAAAATATATAGTGTACCGTGTAGAAAATAGTAATGGACTCAAGATTTTGGTCTGTATAGACACCTTAAAAGAAGTCTCGGTAGTCATCGTTTGACATATAATTAACTAAATACGTTACCAGAAAAAAATTCAAATGTACCGGAACTCATCAATATATGAGAAACTCAAACATATTACCGTTTTTTTAAAGTATATAGTGTTCCGTGTAGAAAACAGTAATGTACTCAAGATTTTGGGTCTGGATAGATACCTTAAAAGAAGTCCCGGTAGTCATCGTTTGACATAAATAATTAACTAAATACGTTACCTGAGAAAAATTAAAATGTACCGGAACTCATCAATATATGAGAAACTCAAAAATATTACAGTTTTTTAAAAAGTATATAGTGTACCGTGTAGAAAATAGTAATGTATTCAAAATTTTGGGTCTGTATATACACCTTAAAAAAAGTCCCGGTAGTCATCGTTTGACATATATATATATATATATATATATATATATATATATATATATATATATATATATATATATATTATGCACAGATATCAAAGTGAGGTCCTGACATTACGCGCACTTAGTGAGGACCGGTAGAAAACGTAGACATAATCGTTTCAACTCTTCATAGTGACCTTGACAAGTAAATAGCAATTAAAAAATGCCGAGTATACACAAAAAAAATTACGTATATGTGCCCCGTATTGTTCAAGTATATTGCCACCCAAGTGAGGCCATTATACGCAGCTATTAAAGTGAGACTGTATATACTTTTTCGTTATGCGCACAAAGTGAGGACAACTTTACGTGTATATTTCCTTACAGCTCATCAAGTGAGGACCATACAGTGTTGTCGATAAATATGAGATTAATCGTTTCTACTGCATTTTTCTGTATAACACAGTAAGAATTATTATTGTTTCGATGTTTCAGTCACTTGTAGTTATAAGAAGATGTGGACTCTTTGTTCTTGCTCGTACTGTTTGTTAATTTTATAACATTTTAGTACCTCAGCATTAAATCACGGTAGCCTTATCGGAGACTAGCGTTAATAAAGAAATAGTTTTATATTTTTTAATAATTTACGTTAAAGATGGATAGGAAAGCAAGAATTTTGAAAATAGCGTTAGTTGAGAACACTAATAATCAAAATGGAGGACACAGTGATAGTTCAGTTATGTGAAATTTATATTGAACTTAACATATAAATATAAAAGCCCGACTTTTGATCTAAGGGGAACACAGTTTTTACGGTACATACATATCTGTCATTTGTCAACCCCCTCCCTTCCATTTCCCCCACCCCTTATTTTTAAATAGGGAAGAGGGGCGTGTGCTAGCTCATTTGAAAGGATATTCAATTCTCTATCCAGTATTATTAACATTGACATAATTATCTATACAGAGTGTATTTTAGTATAGGTACTGTTGCCCCTGTCGATTTTCATTTTGAAATGAAAATTTTAGAACCTTAATTTTAGTATACAAGATGATTTACTTAATTTAATTAAACTTAATGTACCTTTTTTACTGACTTAATTTTACAGTTATTCCACTAGATGGCAAATACAGTGAATATTTGCATATGTTTTATTTCGAATAATCATTTTAAAATAGTTTTAGTTTTCTATTTTCTCTGAAAATTGTTGCAAGCTTCTTGTTCTTATACTTAAAATCATGTCACTACAAATTTATACGAGACTACATATTAAGAGTATAGAAAGTATTATAATATATGACATACATGCTTTTTTCCATTTATTGAAGATATTTCACCTTATCCTGAAACAATGCAATGTGACCAAGTGTCCTCAACTAAAAAAATATATCCCACTATTTTGATATTAAATGTATATTTTGTACTATAAACCGTATTGAAATAGATTGCAAATTGCAACATGTGTGCGTGGTTGGGATATTGACTGCGAAACCTAAGGCTTCATTCGCCTAATCATATTTACCTTTGATTCTTATAACAATAAATAAAATTGATTAACATTTTATATCAATATTATTAGTGTTTTTAAACAATATCAGTATGATATATCAGTATGATAAAGTCAAGATAAACAATACTATAACAGAAAGCTTTGAGGTCAAACAAGGACTGCGACAGGGTGATCCATTATCGCCTATAATGTTTAGCATATTACTAGAAAAGGTTATACAGGAATCAAACATTAATAGAACAGGTCTGATCTACCACAAAAAACATCAGTGCTTGGCATTCGCAGACGATTTGGTAATCTTGGCTAGGAGCAAAATAGAACTTATAGAAACACTCATGAAACTCGAGGAGAGGGCAGCAACCAAAGGATTGTATATAAATGAAGCAAAAACAAAGTATATGGAATGGACAAATAAGCAATTCGTTCGGGGGCAATACATAACAATGACAACAGCGAAGGGAACACAGTATAAATTCGAAGAAGTTGAGAGATTTGAGTACTTAAGAACTGTCTTCACAAGAGATCCTAACTGTGAAGAAAAAATACAAAAGAGAATTATGTCGGACAACCGCGCTATATTTGCTTTTAATGGGTTGTTAAGAAGTAAACATATATCACGAAGAGCAAAACTAAGAACTTACAAGACCGTAATAAGGCCGATAGTAACATCACAGTAAAAACATCAAGAGTTGTTATTAGTTTGGGAGAGGAAAATGCTGCGCAAAATCTTCGGTGGGAAAAACTTAAATGGACAATGGGTAAGAAGAACAAATAAGGAACTAACTGAGCTCTATCAAGATCCTAACACACTAGCAGTAATTAAGGCGCAAAGACTTAGATGGTTGGGCCATGTGCAGAGGATGATTCCATCTAGAATTCCCAGAATGGTACTATCTAGTGCATTGGCAGGGAAAAGACGAAGAGGAAGACCGAGGTCACGATGGAGTAATGGTGTTAGAGAAGATATGAGAAGAATTAACTTAAGGAACTGGGAAACAAAAGCGACTGACAAAAGGGAGTGGAAAAGAATAGTACATCAAGCCATGGGCCTACTAGGCTCGTAGTGCTTACATATTATAATATCAGTTTTCTAATATTATCCAGTTCCATATCCAGTTCCGAATCCAGTGGTTATATTTCTTCCGTATTGTTTAGTTTCGCTTCCAGTGATTGTATTTTTTTTCTTGTTTTTTTTTTGAAATATTTATTTATTATTTTATTACTATATTTTTTTATTGTGCTCATAATAGATTGCAACATTGTCTACAGACATGAATGCAGTAACAATAAATAAAAAAATCGGAGATCCACACCCCGGATTTGAAATCGAAACCTCTGCTTTACGAATCCGAGATCCGAGGTCTACCCACTAGGTCACTAGGCTATCGCTCTTAGACAATATTTTTTCCTGAAACGGGGAACTTTTAAAGCCGGGTCTAGACTATGTAAAAAAACATGCTAATAACAAAGTTGTACAACAAATTTGTTGTACAACTTTGTTATGTAACTTGTTAATAGCATGAGTATCCAGACTATATAACAAAAAACAAAACAACAACATGAGCATAAAGTTTGCAGCATTTTAGATGGATAGCTGGTGGGTTAGGTAGTATATAAAATTGCGTCATATAAGTATGGAGGATCTCTTCATAGCAACAGCAGCTTGTGTAATATTGTGGAGGCGACACCGGCGTGTTAAATTAATATTTTGGATGTGTCCTTCATTAGCAGCTCGAGCAAAATATAGGTAGTGGTACAGCTCTTTTAGCTGATCTGGAAAGAGATAACATAGACCCATCGACAGGAGACATTAAATGTGATGGCAGTTTTAAAAACTTCTTAAGAATAGAAAGTTCTGATTTTGAATTTCTTATAAATGAAATCGGCCATAAAATAGGCAGGAAAGACATTTCGAGATGCAATTCCAGTAAGAGAAAGATTAACAGTTATATTATTAGCAAAGTATATGAGGCGTTCTTTGCAAAAACCCCAGTTGCCCTTTTTTTTTCGGAAATGGACTTATGGCTTCTATGGATTGAAGGACTAATTACCTACGTTCCTTGCGTAAGAAACTTGCATTAAAATTACAGTAGTTCAAAATATAAGCGACAAAAATATAGGCGATTCCGCCTAAACCCCATATGTCAAGCGCAATTCCCTTCAAAACCATAGTTGTTATTGGTGTTTTTGCGGGAAACTTTATCGCTTGGCTGTCAGAACCGTGGGCTGTCAGTAGGTTTTTATAGGTTAAATATCCTTCGAATAGTTGTGTTGCGTGATATTATAAGTAAACACCATTTTTCGTTCATTTTTTATTTTGGTTTATTACTATAAATATCGTTTTTCCTATAAATTAATGAAAAATTCCTGCAAAAACCCCATATGTCAAATGAATAAATGTCCTTCATAAATAAACAAAAGGAAAAAATAATGTTATTTGTATTGTAAACTGTGTGTAATCATCAAAATAATAAATCACTAATTTGAGAATTTCCGTAAACTTAATAGGGTTCAATTAAATAACTTTTTTTTAAATATCTCCGATGTTGTAAAAAGTGACATATGGGGTTTTTGCAAAGAACGCCTCATATTTTTAAACTTTTTACTCATTGTTTCAGAGAGGAAGTATAACATTTCTGTAGAATTTAATTCCTCAGTATTATCGTCTTCACCTGTTCATGATTGAGTGTCACTGTCTGTTTGAATTGGTGTAGCTGGAGAAGTAGCGGATGTAGGTGTAGTGGACGGAATAGAAAGGCTCAGATATATTGTATGATTGAGTGCCTGTTTGAGTAGCTGATGAAGCAGTCTGCATCTGTGTAGCGAATGAAGTGAATGTTACAGGTTTTATGTCTGAACACTCTGCTCTGTAGAGAATAGTATTTATGTCAAATTTAGAGTTGATTTTCACCGATTTGCTGTTAAGGTTCCGCGTACTGCTTTTCTTTTGTTGGCTTGAGTTATAGGCGTACGTGCATTGCATTAGTTTTAACTACAGTTTCTGTATCTATTTTCACTTCTATTTCAGTCTATTCATCGTGTTTTTTATTTGTTTTTTAAATCAATAAATGTAGCTCATCCCATAGCAATCCCATAATACTCGTTACTTACGAAATAGCTCAATTAAATGAGTAGTCAGTTCTTTCGACAATTTCATCGCGTAAATAACCCTACGTGAACAGAGCAAAGAAAAATCTAGCACAATCACTCCAGAATGAACAAGGCGATATGACTCCAACGGTTGCTGCTCGCGTAGGTACTATGCCAGAGAAATGTTTCAATAACATGTTTTTAGGTGTAGATCAGTCGCGGTGCGGTTTTATAACTTTCTTTGATGTTTACCGACATCTGTTGGATAACATAAAACATGCTATATAACCAGAAAAATGTTATACAACACTGTGTTTTAAAACTTGTTTATTTAAAATTTTGTAACAAGTTACAAAACTTTGTTATTTAACATGTTTTGTTACATAGTCTGGACCCGGCTTAACGGTAACTTCTTATAGGTAATACACTACAATTTCTGAATATTTTTTCTGAAATCTATCGAATGGTACCAAACACGACCCCACGGAGGTGGGGGGGGGGGTTACTTTAAAATCTTAAATAGGAACTCCTTTTTTTTTTATTTCAGATTTGGATTCTTTGCGTAAAAATAAGCAACTTTTATTCGAAACGTTTTTTCTAATTACGGATAGGTGGCGCTATAATCGGAGAAAACGGGTGTTGGAAATGGAAAATTAAATTAAAATATGGAAAGTCCCCACTAAAATGGAAAATTTTACTTAACTTTTTTGGTTTTAGAACCTAATAATCACAACCCAATAGGTCCCCAAAGCGCTCGAGTGACTGCACATTTAGCATACTTTGCTCCCCTACTATATATGTATTATAAATAATATGCGAAGTAATTATTAACCCAAACAACCATAATTCAACTTTTATTTACTAATAAAGAACTGGACGAAAGTGTCACATCAGCTTTTATGAAACACATGAATATTTACATAAAAAGGTAAGTGATCTGCTTGAAATCGATATTCCCAAAATCATCTAAAAATTGTTTATACTTGAGTACTTTGAGACTCTTGTATGAAATGTGAATACCGAAATACGATTAGGAATCTCCATTATGTAATTTTTAAATAATACATAATTCTTAGGAAATGAAAGGTATTATACAAATGTGTTAAAAAATACTACCTACTGAAATTTTTTGATGGCAATAAATGATGAATTGGTTTATCGAATTTATTTTTAAGGTGATACAGTAGCGATCAACAGGTAGCCAAAACGCGTTCCAAGATTGAGGCTGTAATTTTGAATATTTTTTCGAGATATTTGGCACACGTATTTGTAATATAATAAAGAATGGCGGTACAGAGCCCAATTTGAAAAATATATTAATATGTGGAAATTACTCTGTAAATAAATACAATATTAAAAAAACGAGTCTGTACCGCCATTAAGAAGAACAAAAAAATACACTTTCTTCAAATAAACTTTTTTATCAGATGCCTAGACTTTGTGTCATTTTGGAACTACTAATGAAATAAAAAATTTTAGTAGTTCCAAAATGACACAAAATCTAGGCATCGGATAAAAAAGTTTATTTGAAGAAAATGTATTTTTTTGTTCTTCTTAGTGGCGGTACAGGCTCGTTTTTTTAATATTGTATTTAATTACAGAGTAATTTCCACATATTAATATATTTTTTAAATTGGGCTCTGTACCGCCATTCTTTATTATATTACGAATACGTGTGCCACATATCTCGAAAAAATATTCAAAATTACAGCCGCAATCTTGGAACGCGTTTTCGCTACCTGTTGATCGCTACTGTTTCCTCTTAAGTAAAATATGTCATTTGGATATTTTTTTAAACTCGATAGATCCTAGGGACATGTCGGTAGATCGGTAGGATCATCACTTTTGGGAGTTTTGGGAATATCCCAATTGACAACGCAATATACACCGACGCCGTCTACAACGAGCGACGAATCAGAGATGCCAGATTGGGGTACTTTCGCCCATTTTTAGGGTAATTTGAAAGCATATGGGAAAATTTTTATAGGTTGAATTGGTTGGGGAATTTTTCGAGAGGAAAATTGAGCAAACTGAATTGCAATATAAATGTATTGTTATGATCTGCTTTTTATTAATTATATATTAATTATTATTTATCTGATTAATTATTTAATTGTCGCAAATCATACATAAAAATGAATAAAAAATCTCAGGGTGCCTTTTTATACTATAAAAAAAATCTAAATTATCTCACGTTATACTTATCTTCTCTCGTGGGTTCAGTATCTCTTAGTTGATCCTAATCGGGATAAAATAGGTAAAAGAAATAAAGCAAAATATTAAAATAAACATACAGAATTGTCTTTTATTTGTCAAAATCAATACTCTAAACTCTATCAAATCTAAAACCTGTGGACACAGATGTCTGAATGAAATCTTTACCACTTAAATTTATTATAGTTAAAAAAAAAACAATTTATCGGTTTGTTCCCGATGACTTTGGTAAAACAAACTAAACAAAACAAATTTATGTATTCGCAAGATTAGCTATACTTCCTATTTACTTTTAGAAATATTGGAATTTTAATTCATATGCCTTTTACTCAAAATTTTAGTTTCCGAACATAAAAATATCTTTCACATAAGTTGACTGACCTTTTGCTTCACTCACTCATGTCTTCTCGTGACCCAAAACAGCTCTCCCTCGTTGACTATGTTAAAGGCTACTCATCAAAGCCCTCTCCGTTCTCCAGCTTCAAAACTATCAGCATACCAGCACCAATTCTTCAACAAGCCGGGCCTCTTTTGACACGTACTCGATTCAAACAAAACTCCAAAAATTCTCTGCTCTCCTTCTCACAATAATACAGAATCAAAGAGGTATTTCGTCTCAATTTGATCTGTCTCTCGTTCCACTTTTCAACACTATTCTCCACTATCAAACAGCCACTGGTATCTGCTAACTATCTATCCACTAAAACGTCGAACCGGTCCTCAGCGATGCCAAAAACATAATGACTTCCCCTTCAAACTCTCTTAATCATTCAAACTACTTTTCCCCTTCCACGTTGCCAAGAATCTGAAACATCGACTTTTCCATTCGACAAACAAAACAGTCACCCTCAAAACCATTCCGACCATCCTAATTACCTTCTGAGAACTATACAACATTTACTCGTGTTGAAACAAAGATACTAAAATTCCAAACTTTCTCCTAAAACCACTTTTCTAGAAATTGATAATTACCTCTACCCTAAACAATCTTTTTCCATTTTAAATCAAAATACATCGTTATTTTCACTTTAATTATTCACAAAAGTCTTTAATGGTTCATCGGAAAGCTCATTAAAAAAAGAAATCCACTTACATCCAAACTAAATTCTAATAAATATTTACAGATCAATATACAGGGTGTATCAAATTTATGTGCCCGCGTTATTAAAAAAAAATTAATTTAATTTTTATTTTGCCTTTGATTGATAAAATTGAAAACACAATATTATGTAACACATAACATTATATTAACATTATAACCTATCGAGTATTTGCTTCTGATTAAAAAAACCGAAAAATGGTTTTTGGAACAACCGCTTTTTTTGACCAGTTATAACCGCCAGGTTAAACCGTAAGTAAAAAACCGGTATAACCGAAAACCGGTTTTTTGTTCAACAACCGCCATCCCTACCTTGGTTGTTACAAATACAGTTCGCTGGAATAAGTTTTACCCCCCTTATTAACTTATTTATTTTTAGCACATAAGAAAAACGCTCGGATAGGTCGATTTTTAAAATAATCATAGTATATTATAGCGTAAATGTTTCGAACTTTACGCGATCCCTCTTCTTCAGGTGACAGGCACAACTTTGATTTTTTTAAATAGGAAAGTAAGTACATCATGTGACACCTCATTTAAAGGCTTTTTTCTACAACCGTGTTAAAAATGCAATTTTTAGAACTCCATACGTGCGTTAAAAATGCTACTTTAAGGCAGGGCCGGTTTTAAGGTTCTGAGCGCCCCTGGCAAAATAAAATTTGGCGCCCCTTCATATAAGAATATACAAATTTACTGCAAATATAAAAAAATAGGAAAAAATCAAAATTTTACCATAAAGAACTATGTAAAAATATATTTATTTAAAAAATAGTAGGATAGTTATTACTTATAACTTATCCAACATAGGGCATAGCATAGCGAGCACATTTTAAGTTCAAGCGACGAAGAAGCGAGGTAAAAGATAAATGCACATTATCAACAACCAGTAAAAAATGTGTATAAATAACTATTTAGATGGAAAATAAGCCACAATTAAATTGAAAAAAATAATTTTATTATCGTTTCGACGCCCAAATCGGGTGTCGTTGTCAAAATACTACTAAATTAAACAAAAATGTTGTTGCTTAGTAAAAAATTCGTCTAATAATTTATTTAATCTGACTCATTTATATCATTTAGTGTGTATAAATCTTCTACAAGACCAAAAAACATGTTGATTGTGCGCAAGATATAGCTGCATCCCCAATAACTAAATTGAGGGAGTGGCATCCACTTAGCATAAAATAACATGCGGATATTCTTTGCAAACGCGAGCTTGTACATCTTTATTTTTTCTCTTCCTTTTAGAGCCGTTGTGATATCCTTGGCCTTACAATCATCTATGCAAATTCAAATAAAATCATTCATTATTTTTTTTTTATTATCTCATGAGCTTTTTATTATCTCTATGACTCGATACCTATAGAACCAAACTATGGTTTTAGGTATCGAGTTACTAGGACAAAAAATATGCTGCATACTAAAATTAAACCCGGTACTGTGGGATAAGAACATCAGTATAAAAACAAAAAGAAGAATATAATATAACACCATGACAAAAAGTATTCTGAATAATGGGTGTGAAAATTGAATAAAAAATACGAAAACCAAATGCAAAATAAGAGCAACAGATATCGAATACCTAAGTAGAAGCTGTAGAAGGGATAGAATAAATAACATAGAGATTAAGAAAATAATGGTAATGAATTCAAGGGATAATAGACAACATAGAACAAAAGAGATTAACCTGGTACGGACATGGCAGAAGAGCAGACCAAAATCGTTGATAAACAGAATAACAGATTGGAGCCCGATAGGAAGAAGGAAGAGAGACAGACCCCGAAAATCTTTTAGAGATAAAATGGACGAAGCAATATTAGAAAAGAAACCTGCAGGACTGGAAAAACAGAAAGAACTGAAAATAACGGTCAAGTGAAATAATACAGGAAAAACTATGGAAATCCAGGGTGGTCAAGAAAAAACAGGATCTTTCTAAATAAATGCAACAAACTTTAAAGGGTAATTCTATATGTCAGGGTAATTCTAAGCGTATGTCAGCAAATACTTCGTTTCCGAGATATGGGGTGTTGACATTTTTCTTACAAACTGACGATTTCTTTATTGTTCTAAAACCGGTTCAGATATGCAAATGAAATTTGATGTGTTTTAAGAGGTAATTATTGCGCATTTTTTGACATAAAATTAATAATTTTATATCTACTGTTGAAATGGTGTGAATTTTTTAAAGAAAAACATAGTACGCCACTGAGATATTTCAAATAACAAATCATTTTGGAATTACTCGTTCAATTTATGATATATACAAAAATCTATTATTCCTTTTTTTCATACGTCGTTCGTGCCGTTTTTATGCAAAAAGTGAAACATCTTAACGCGTACAAAGTATTCGAAATAAATTTCTATATATTCATATTATGAAAAAGAACTTGTCAATTCTAATTCATATAGATATACCTGGTTTGTTTTTTTTTATTTAAAATTACACACCCACGGACACACGACAATGTTGATAAAGCAAAGTTTACAGAACAGGAAGACAAAACTATCTAACCATTGAGGCTATAATGACAAGTAGCAGTATAATAATATCACTGACTATTCATAAATTTGTTGATACTTCGTAAATCTGATCTTCGTGTATTTAAGTATGTATGTATAACATTGTAATACCATAAAAGTGATAGGTATTACCTGACAAAAATGACCTTTAAAAGCCATAACAGTTTTTAGGTTGCATTATTTTTATTAGAGAATTTTTGTGAGCTAGAAATAGTTTTCTTATTGTTACAATTATTTAATATTAATTGTCTTAGGAGTAATCTTAGCCCAAAGATAATCTATAAAGTCCAAAAAAATAGTGAATGTAAAAAATATTATATATTTTTTTGTTTAGCTAATGCCTCGACAACTAATGGCCATTGGCATGGTAGGTACGGTAATTTTGAACAGTTAGGTACCTAGTGTCATGTGTAAGTAGTGTGGGTGTTGAGTAAGTGGCTTGTTACTTTGCAATGTCGACGTCATTGTCTTTGCAAAGAGACGCTAATTGTATCCGAACGTCTGCGGTCCCTCCGGTGAGAACCGATCCCACGAGGACAGAAACTATATTCATTTATTAATTTATAATAAATGAAAAATTTCCGACCCTGGTGAGATTCGAACCCACAACCTTTCGGATTTTTTCGATCCAAAGGCAGGCGCTCTTACCACTGAGCCACGGAGGGGGGTAAATATTATATTTATATATCAGCGTCTCTCAAAATTTGGCGCCCCCAAATTCTGGCGCCCCGGGCGGTCGCCCGGCTCGCCCGCCCCTTTATCCGGCGCTGCTTTAAGGCACTAGTGCTTTAAAATTTTTATGGCACTGCAATTCGTATTGATCGTATAGGCAATTTTGATGTAATGTCAAAAAAATATAAAAATGGAATGTCAGTCAAGTTCAAGTAAAAGTTTTTGTAGATATTGTCCTGTAATTACGTTTGTAGAAAAAATATTGCATGATATGCGTGTTAAAAAGTGCATTTTTAAGGCACTCATGTGAACTGCAGAACTCGCTGTCGCTCATTCTGCAAACTTTCACATGCGTGCCTTAAACGTGTACTTTTAACACTTATATCATAAATAACTATTGAAATACTGATTACAAAAAATTATAGTATTTTAAGCCTTTCTGAGAGCATATGCGCAAAAATTTCGCTCGAATTATTTTTAAATGCGTTCATTTTTTTCGAATACTGAGAAAACCTTAAGTATTTTTAAAAAATTTAAACGCAGAAAGAAATATTACTGTATTATCCATGGTCGAAAGTCCTTGAGAACTTCTATAATATTTATTTTAATAAGTCACAGGGGTGAAAAAAAATAGTCTGATTTTTAATTTTAAATATATATTACAAAAGAAACTTTTTGTTCATTATAAGGGACTTTCTGCCCTCGGGAATAATGTAGTCTTCTATTTTGCGTTTAAATATTTTAAAAATACCTATTAGTTATCTCAGGATTCGAAAAAAATAAATGCGTTTAAAAAGAACTCGACCGAAATTTTGCGCCTACGCTCTCAAAAAGGATTAAAGTATTAAACATTTTTGTACTGTTTGAATTTATGCGACGATTGACGATCCACTGTTTTAAAGATTGGTTGAACAGATGTTGCCAGTTGTATGGTCCTCACTATGTGTATCGTAAGTTATTCAACAGGGCATAGAATATACATGGTTAGAAAATATACGCCAAAGTCAGCGCCTCTATGCGGAAAATCTCTGAACTAAAAATTGATGTGGACCATACAAAGTGAGGTCCCACTTTTTTTTGTAAAAAAACAGTGTTTGCTATCAGTACATGTCTACGAAAAAGTCTTACATTGATTGACTAAGTGAGGTCCGTATACTGGACCTCACTTTGTACAGGACCTCACTTCAACCGCAGTTTCTTTTGATATGTGGCTCACTTCATACGCTGGGAGTAAATATATATATATATATATATATATATATATATATATATATATATATATATATATATATATATATATAAGATGTAGATCTTTGAAACACACTCAGTGAACCAAAGATCCAAGGTTATTGGTTTAACGACCACTCGTACGAAATCAAATAGATGAAATAGAGAATGTGGAAAAATCCCCTTACGAACAATTCACACATCCACATCCATATATATATATATATATATATATATATATATATATATATATATATATATATATATATATATATATAGTGTATTTGATAAATACTTGATTAAAGACGTGAACTTAATAAAAAGTTATTTATTGTGTATTATTTGTGGAAGATCCAAGCAGAGAATACATCAGATATATCCTGTGATCCAAGTATTTTGTTGTTAGAGATGTTCAAAATTGTAAGCGTTCCATAATAACAATATATTATTAAAAAATCACTTTAACACTTTTCCTCTTTTCTTGATTGATTATTAGTTTTTCTTGTACAAATAAATTATTACAATCACTGAAAACATAGTTAGTGAAAAAATTATCACATTTATTAACTGAATTAATAATTTGCAATTATAAAAATAACAGTTATCCAAGAACATTCAAAAGCCATCTTTTTAAATTAATTATGACATTTTCAAGTAGAATGACATTCTAGTAATGTTTACATATCCACACCAGTGTGAATTTTACTACACGTAATTTGCCGTGTAAAGACAGAAAAAGTAGGGATACACGTAAAATATTTGCGAATTATGTACCCATAGCCTTAAGAGCCTGATCTTAACAAACTATTTTATGTAGAGCCTATTATGAATAAGAAAAGGTGAAATTTTGAAATTACATATGTATAATTTTCATCTATAAATTAGATACAAAACCCAATAACACTTAGTTTAGAAAATGAATGTCTGTATTTAGCTAATTTTAAAAAATTTCATTAAATTTAAAGTTTAATAAATTATTACTTTCAAAATTGTATGTACTTAATGTCTTGACGAAAATTATACCTAAAGGCACGTATCCATTACGTTGGTGCTCCGTGTAACTGCTCCAGTGGATACGGCATGCGCTCCTCTACATATAAACCGCCATCGATTGGATCGCCGAGGGTGAGCATCGAGCGGGAGCACCAACGTATCCACTATGTGGAGCAGTTACACGGAGCCCCAACGTAATGGATACGTACCTTTAGAAGTGAAGCGTAAAGGCCCGTATCCATTTATGTGCGCGAACTTCTCGCACTCTGTCCTCCAGCAACTGCTCCAACGGTTACGGTATGCGCTCCTCTACATATAAATCGCCACCAATTAGAGCGGCATCTTGTAAAAAGTTGAATGTACACCGAATGAATCAAAGAAAACTTACAAATTTGAAACATTAAACAGTGTGATAAGTAATCCTAAAATACACTAAATGTCTTTTTCAACGGAGATCAGTTCAGTACTTTTTATATGAAAAATTATAATAAACTTCTTCGTTTTCTTTTAAGGAAACAATAAATGAAGAGAAAAATTGAAATGAGACAATATTCAAAGACTTATTGATTTTATTCAACCGGTTTACCACGAGTTCTAAAAGAAGCTTCTCCATGATCACAAAAATAACAAATACAGTGGAACCTCGATAAGTCGGCCCCCGATAACCCGGAAGTCCGGCTAACCCGGACCGATTTTCATCAGACAAACATTCAACAATAAAAATGTATGTATTACCTATGTTAAAACATTTTATCTGTAGCCGCTTCTGGAATGTCTTAAAAATATCGAGTTTCATTGATAAAACTTGGCTTTGACCATAATATAATGTAAAAATGACTCATGGCACACGGCGGCAGAACGTTCATTATCCATTATCGGGCTATCGCAAACAACAGGCATCTTTTATTCCTTTATTTATTTTCAACTGTCTTTTAAAAAATTATTTTTAGAACAATGGTCTTTTAAACTTTAAACAATGAAAGAGCCACTGTTCTTAAATAACATAACATCGCATGGCAGACGAAATTGACACAACCGAAACTGACTGAGTTTTTTTACCTAGAAATGAACAATACTCTATCTATACTGTCTATACTACAACTATAATAGGTAAGGTAGATGTGTAATATGCATATATAATTCATGTTGTTTTAATTATAACGGACTTTATCTATAAGTATACCGTATTTTATTAATTTTTACAATGCTCTCCGGCTAACCCGGATTTTCGATAACCCGGATCGGCCGCGGTCCCGATTAATCCGAGTTATCGAGGTTCCACTGTACTCACAACTGAGACAACTGCCTGGAAGAGAGTTTTAAGATTAAACTGAAACGTTGCAGTCAGCATCGCAGCAATCTAAGTTTGGCTAAGATAATAGTGCAGATTATACCTAAACGTTACTTTTGTCGTTTTTCTTTATTTTGCACTGTTTCATATTATAAATAAACAAGAATAAAAAACCGCTAAACGCCGTAAAAATGAGTGGCTCATACAATATTCCAGCTACAAAAGATCTGATATGAATATTACGTGGCGCGAAAATGTATTTTCATTTTGATGCAAAACAAAATTTTAGTTTTATTTTAAAAGATTTTTCCATAATATTTGCTCAATTTGAAGTAAAACGAGCCCCAAAAGAGTAACTTTGATACAGTTTGAATCTTGAAACTCTTTTGTGGCGCGTTTACTTCAAATTTAGCAAATATTATAGAAAAATCTTTTAAAATAAAACTAGAATTTTGTTTTGCATTAAAATGAAAATACATTTTCGCGCCACGTAATATTCACATCAGATCTTTGTAGCTGGAATATTGTATGCGCCACTCATTTTTACGGCGTTTAGCGGTTTTTTTATTCTTGTATCAGGAGTTTTTCAAAGTTATTTATAAATTAAATGTATGGAGTTGAATGTAATGTTTCTCGATTACACGTTAAGCTTTAAAAATTGTCGCCTTTGTCGCATTACCCCCCAAATGACCTAGTGTCCATCGAATGTACACTAGATTTTTTTCTATTCGAAATAGATTGAAAAAAAAAATATTGGGATGGCCGGTAAATAAACTCGTATTGCCCGTTGCCAGATCAGATTTAGCGGTAACCACTACGACTACATAAACCATTTCGGGAATAATCGTTAATTGGATTATATTTTTGTAGCTTAATACCTTCTAAACGGCTTAACCGATTTTGATCACTAAACATGAGTTTGAAACGTATGGACAAGTAGTATCTGATGCATTTAAGGTCAAGTATGATAACTGAAGCTATTACAGGAATTATTGAGCTTGAAAACCCGTTTTCTCCATAGATAATAGATTTGATCATACTTATGAAGCCTATAACTTAAAAATTCGAATTTTTTCGGATATGAGGTATACACCGTTAGATTCGTCTAGAGTCCTTATACAAACGCTCAGTTATTGGCGCAATTCGTAGGTTGAAATTGTGAGTAATTGTCGAAAAACCAAAATTTACAAAGTTTAGTTTTTCAGTTTTTCGGCTATACTGAGCTGTGTGTATGTCTGATCGTGACATCTTACACACCATTTGAAAGCTTAACTCAACACCATGATACTATGACAAGAGTATCATGACTCAACACTATTGATTTGGTGTATTTGCGGTTCTCCTGTCTCTTCTTGAACCGAAGATATATTATATCCCCAAGAAATATGCCGCTTTGTACCTAATAAGTCCTATAGTTGGCTTATGGGTGGTCAAAAGTCACAAACTACACCGGTTCTGAATCGGCCCTGACCCCCTCTTCAAACACACAAAAAAATTCAGTTCGGTTTAACTTTTCCAGTCACATACATACATACATACATATCCACAAACATTTTCCCTGTTTTAAATAGAAATTGAGTCATATTTCTGAGCTCGGTAACTTTTGAATGATATAACTGATTTTTAAAATTAGACATGCGTTGGAAAAGTAATGAGCAGTACTATTAGAAGCCGCAAAGGTCGGACTTAAATTTTTGAAGTTTTTGGGAATTTTGGGGACGAGAACGAAAAACAGACCCTAAATAGGAAGGGTCGTAAAATCCACACCCTTGGACCAACATGGATGGTTGACATAGGAATGGGTGAGTCTTTTCCTGAACTTTAAGATGGGAGTTGGCCCAATTTTCAGTTCAGTCAGATTTACAAAATCCAAAATTTCGTGTATATATAGGGTGAGGCAGATAACTGGCCTATTAGAAATATCTCGAGAACTAAAGGCAACAGAATCATGAAAATTTTAACAAAGGGGTTTTGAAGGATGATCTATACGGATGGTTATACCGGAAGTTGCTTATAACTTCGTTTTTTTAATGGGACACCCTGTATATTTTTACATTTTTGGATTCTCTTCGATGTCTTCTTTCTTAAAATATAAGGTTTTGTAATATTATACATTGTATTTTAAAAGATAATTACGTTTTTTTTTAATTTCGTAGCAACATTCACACCCTGTAGAATTGTAGTAGTTTGACATCTAAAACTCTACTTACGTTCAAATGATTTTTAATATACTCTACTATTGTTAAGAATCATTAGTATAGCTAAATTTTTAATTTTAGTAAACAGGGTTGGTCGAAACTCGGAATGAGTATTTTCTGAGTTTTCTTAAATGGAACACCCTGTATTTTTGTATTGTAGTGAAATGATATTTTATAGTACTTTTTTATTTCTTAAGCATTCCCTATACCTAACTGCTTTAATTTGTGAGTTATTGGTGATTCAAGCTAAACATTAATTGCAACAAAAAATACGTAAAATTTTATTAGGTTGGCCGTGAAAATACTCAATCCCAAATAATTTTTCAGAAATAAATACATATTAATCCAAACTGGTCCTTAAAATGACCAATAATGGTTTAGCTATCGAAATACCTACTTAGTTAAGATTGTTAGTGCGATTAACAATTAAGCACAAATTAAAGCAGTTAGGTATAGGGAATGCTTAAGAAATAAAAAAGTACCATAAAATATCATTTCATTACAATACTAAAATACAGGGTGTTCCATTTAAGAAAACTCAGAAAATACTCATTCCGAGTTTCGACCAACCCTGTTTACTAAAATTAAAAATTTAGCTATACTAATGATTCTTAACAATAGTAGAGTATATTAAAAATCATTTGAACGTAAGTAGAGTTTTAGATGTCAAACTACTACAATTCTACAGGGTGTTAATTTTGCTACGAAATTAATAAAAAAAAACGTAATTATCTTTTAAAATACCCTGTATAATATTACAAAACCTCATATTTTAAGAAAGAAGACATCGAAGAGAATCCAAAAATGTAAAAATATACAGGATGTCCCATTTAAAAAAATGAAGTTATAAGCAACTTTCGGTATAACCGGAAGTTGTAAAGAGATGAAAATATTTTCATTTAATAGATCATCCTTCAAAACCCCTTAATTCAAATTTTCATGATTTTGTTGCCTTTAGTTCTCGAGATATTTCTAATAGGCCCTTTATTTGCCTCACCCTGTATAGTGTCGCGTGTAGGGGGGTGTGGGTGTGCGCCACTAGTGAGAACTGTCGTTCTCTGGTAATACTTTACCCAAATAACGCTATTAACACAAATTTTTCAAACTTCATCTTTTTTCTTGTAAATATCAAAACATTTAATCCAGATTTTTGTAAAAAATGTAATAGTGTCCCTAAGTACACATTTTACTCCGGATATTAATTACTTGGCCGATTAGAATAAGAAGAGTCGAAGTGATTTTTTTTTTCAAAATACAGCTAAACTAGTTATTATTTTTTAATTTGTATGGGTATAATTTGTTTTATGATGTACAAGGCAAGGAATTTTAATTATACAAATAACTTTAACTCATCTCAAAACTAATAAATCTGCACTTGGACCTCTTTTATTTTAAGTCCCTCAATCAATAAAAAATTATTATCTTACCTTTGTATGTTCGTATGTAAAAGTGATGAATATTAGTACTTTTCTAAAATATTCCACAAAAATCACCAAATTAAAAAATTATCCAAAAATTAAGGGTGCTGGATGCATTATTTCTTTACGACCGTTCAAGATATTCGCGTTTTTCTTCGCGTTTCTTCCGGCACGAACCGCTCACGTTCCTCACGGTGCTCGAATGTGCCCGTTACCTCTTCTTGCAAATACAGTTGTTACGGGACTTTCGTCGACTACTGTTGCTCGGTGGTCAGTGGCGTATAAAGAAGATGTAATCGAGATGAACTCTTTTCATCAATGCATGAATACATTCAATTATGTTACTTAACCCGATGACGGTTACCTCAATTTTTGGTGCATGCGTCATATGTCGATCTAATCAGTCTTTTTCTTTGTTAGCCTTTATCCTATTTTATTTTAAATAGATACCTTTTGTTATTTATTATTGAATATTATTTTAATAGAAGATCAGTAAGGATTCTGTGCTGGCAGATCTTGTGTTGATGATATATTTGCTATAATATATTTGTACTTCAACAAATTATAGAGAAAAGAACAGCCAGAAATTTACCAACTCATTTAGCGTTCGTTGAGTTAGAGAAGGGCTATGATACAGTACCCTTAAAGATTATTTGAAATATTGATAAAGGCAGGCCTAAGTAATGCATATGTTACCGGCCAAATCCGATTTCAGGACAAACTAAACTTACGTACATAGAAATCAGCCCACTTAAAAATTTGGTCATTTTTGATGTCTCATATTTCCTAACCCTGTTGGCCGATTTAAGTGATTTTTGGACATGTTATAGCCTGATTATTTAACAATACCACTGTTATAATATTGTTGCTACACAGGTAAATTTTCATTATATACCGGGTGTACCAATCAAACTGTGTTTTTTTCTCAAAGTTCGCATCATCCTGTGGATTATTCTAGCATTTATAAAATACTGAAATTAAAACCCAACTATAGCCTCAGGTTTTCTTAACATTCTGTTCTTTGATTCATTCGTTTATGTTGGATAATAAAAAAGTTAGGTACTTTAACAACTAGACATGTTCCTCACCAATACACGGTGTTTTCAAATAAGTGCGACAAACTTTAATGGGTAATTTTGCATGAAAAATAATGACAGTTGGCTTTATAAACGTATGTCCGCAAATGTTTCGTTTCCGAGATACGGGATGTTGAATTTTTTCTTACAAACTGACGATTTATTTATTGCTTTAAAACCAGTCGAGATATGCAAATGAAATTTGGTAGGTTTTAAGAGATAGTTATTGCGGATTTTTTACCATAAAATTAAGAATTTTATATTCACCATTAGCGTGCATACGGGTAATATGATCGGTCATATTACACGTATGCGCGCTAATGGTGAATATTACATTCTTAATTGTATGTCAAAAAATGTGAAATAACTACGCCTTAAAACCCACCAAATTTCATTGGCATATCTCAACCGGTTTTATAGCAATAAAATAAATCGTCAGTTTGTAAGAAAAAATTCAACATCCCGTATCTCGGAAACGAAACATTTGCGGACATACGTTTATAAAGCCAACTGTCATTATTTTTCAAGCAGAATTATCCCTTAAAGTTTGTTGCACTTATTTAGAAACACCGTGTATTGATGAAGAACATGTCTAGATGTTAAAGTACCTAACTTTTTTATTATCCAACTTAAACGAATCAGTCAAAAAGCAGAATGTTAAGAAAACCTGAGGCTATAGTTGGGTTTTAATTTTAGTACTTTATAAATGCTAGAATATTCCACAGAGTGATGCGAACTTTGAGAAAAAACACAGTTTGATTGGTACGCCCGATATTCGATGAAAATTTACCTATTTAGCAACAATATTATTACAGTGGTATTGTTAAAGAATCAGGCTATAACATGTTCAAAAAATCACTTAAATCGGCCAACAGGTTTAGGAAATATGAGACATCAAAAATGACCAAATTTTTAAGTTGGCCGATTTCTATGCACGTAAGTTTAGTTTGGCCTAGGCCAAACTAGTTTGTCCTGAACGCGTTAGGATAAACTAGTTTGGCCTAGGCCATTAGCCGAACTTATTTTTTCTCTACAGATATTTATCTCACATATTGTTATTAAAATAAGATTTTGTATTTTAAAGATATACCTAGATTCTATAACAATAAATGGATACTTTAATCTTTATCTACAAAGATACAATATTACACATTTATATACACATATCTATATCATAAATATGTATCTTCTAGTATTATTCAACATTATTCTTTATTTTATATTTTTAATTATTTTTTTATTTAATTTTTTTCCTTTTTTTGTTTTATTTTTTTAATTATTATATTATATTATATTATATTATATTATATTATATTATATTATATTATAAGGAATGTCAACAAGGAGTACTTCTGCTCAGGGGTCTTTCAGGGTATTGGATCGTCTGCATATCTCAGGTTATTCGCTAGTGTTTCGTTAATTGATATGCCTTCATTGATGTCTTCTAGTGACTCTTTAAACATCTCTTCTGAATACATATTAAAAAGTAGAGGGGATAGTACAGTATTATGGCTTTCTGATATCGGTATAAAGTAATGATTCTCACATCCTGATGATCAATTTCTCTGTTCGATAATATGTTTGCAAGCCTTCTGTGTTGTATTTTGTCGAAGGCTTTCTCAAAGCCAACTAGACATATGAATATGTCACATAATTTTTTGTGACGTCTCATAGGTACATGGATTTTTACAGAAATTTACAAATATATAACATAAAATAAACACAGAACATAATCTAGGGCTTCTAAATAGTTTTATTTTTAATATATGCTCCCCAGACATTAGATCTACAACTTGAACTTCTTGTACTATACCGGGTGTCCCAATAAGAATGGCTCTCGGCCATATCTCAGAAACCGTTTATGGTACAGCTTTGAGAAAAAAAAATTATAACAAAATTTGCCTCAGGAAAAGCTTGGAAATTATTTTCATAATTGTGGCCCCACCGCTAGAGGGCGTAATTGAATATCAAAAAGTAAAAAATCCAAATTTTACAAAAATTTTCTAATGAAGAGGCACTGGAAATCCGATCATCGTATTCTTCATAAAATTTTGCGCATATTTGATTTCACAAGTTTAAGTCTACCTTTGCAAGTAAGAGGTGGGGGGTAAGTGGGAACCTTGTTATGAAAAAATGGCTGTAAGCAGTACCGGCGCAGGGTATAAGACGCCTGCCTGCAATACTAGCATAGGCTCCCTTTGGTTTTTTTAATTCGTATTTTGTATAGCACCAGCAGGAAAAAAGCTAGTTTGGCGCCCCCCTTTATAGGGGCGCCCGCCCGCAGTGCATCCCTTGCAGGCCCGTTATCGCCGGCCCTGGCTATAAGTCTGGTTCTGCTAAATCGAATTTTGCAAACTTGGTCTTGTCTTGGTCTTGAAAACAGATCTTTTTCATCAATGTAAGAGTTATAATTTCTGACCAGCCTAATAAGTAGTATGCCAGTTAGGAGGCGTTATTTATTTTTTTTTAGAAATCTAGCTTTCTTTGGAAAATTTTAAATACAAGTATGCATTTTTAATCCTCTTATATCAGATTAAATTAAATTAGCAATAGAATAGCGAAAACCGCATGTCGATACCTTTTTTCTATCTCGAGATATCTTCAGAAACGTGTAAATTTAAAGACATAACTGTTACTGTTATCGGTAAACGAAGTTAAGGAAGAATAGTGTGCTATGGAAAAAACAAAGAAACATTTTCCAGTTGTCAACGTTAATAATAGGGCTTTTCAACACTTCTCATTTGTTTCGAGCCTCCGTCATATGTTGTGTATTAATATTATACATGGATTATAAGTTACATAACATAGCCTCGAAACAAATGAAAAGCGTTGAAAAGCCCTATTAATTAAAACAACAGTAAGACAAACAACACTATAAAAATATAACAGTTGCCTATCATTTTCGATGCAAATATTTACTCTTTCAGGAGTAGGTAGATTGAACAGCAGTCTCAATTTCTGCTATCGAAATGGTTTGAATGGCGTGTAGTATTCTCTGGCATGTTTTCTCGAGTCGTGTGTGTAGTACTGTAATGATTGCATCGAAAATGATGGGCAGGGCAACAATTTAAACATTTAGGTCGTCACTAACTAGTTGTTTTTATTTCTTTGCTATATATTGTTGTTTGTCTTATTGTTGCTTTAATTAATTATATTTATATACGTTGACATCTGGAAAATGTTTCTTTGTTGTTTCCTTAGCACATTACTTTTCCTTAACTTAGTTTACCGGCGACAGTAACAGTAGTTATATTTAAAATTTACATGTTTTTGAAGATATCTCGAGATAGAAAAACGGTATGGACATGCGGTTTTCGCTATTCTATTGCTAATTTAATCTAATTTTATAATACAGGAATAAAAATGCATACTTGTATTTAATATTTTCCAAAGAAAACTAGATTTCTGAAATTAAATTAAATAACGCCTCCTAGCTGGCACATTACTTATTAGGATGATTCGACATTATAACTCTTACATTGATGAAAAAGATCTGTCTTCAACAAGACCAAGTTTGCAAAATTCAATTTAGCAGAACCGGACTTACAGCCATTTTTTCATAACAAGGTTCCCACTCACCCCCATCTCTTATTTGCAAAAGTAGACTTAAACTTGTGAAATCAAATATGCGCAGAATTTTATGAAGAATACGATGATCGGATTTACAGTGTCCCTTCATTAGGAAAATTTTGTAAAATTTAGATTCTTTAATTTTTGATTTTCAATTACGCCCTCTAGTGGTGAACCCACAATTATGAAAATAATTTCCAGGCTTTTCCCGAGGCAACTTTTGTTATAAAATTTTTTTCTCAAAGCTGTACTATAAACGGTTCCTGAGATATGGCCGAGAGCCATTCTTATTGGGACACCCGGTACATTGGCTCCTTGAAGTTCCATAATAAACTGTTCCTTAACTCTCTATTCCATTTTGTTAATCTGTTAAAAGCTGTTTTAAGTTATTTACTTATCCGTGGTTTTACAAAGCATATTCTGTTTGCCCTTTTCTACATCCCAATCGCCAGCTCTTCTTGTCACGTATATCTTCTTCAGTGAGGTCTCTTTTTTCAATTGCAGTTTTTATTTGCCTGTTCCACTCTTATCTAGGACGTCCTCTTTTCCTCCTACTATTCGGTTTCCGTTTCCAAGTTCTCACCGGTATTATTGCCTCGTTTATTCTTCGCATATGTCCATATCAGATTGATAAATTTATCAATCAAACCTCAAAGAGTTCAAGAAAATCTGCAGACAAAAACAAAGAGCTGCTTGGAGATCCTACTGTGAGGGAATCGAAGATTTTCCGCAAGCTTCCAGGCTACAAAAAGCGCTTTCAAAAGATCCACATCGGCATATCAGCACACTAATAAAGGAAGATGGAAGTAAAACTTCCAACCTTTGCGAAAGTCCTGAGGTCCTGATGAAAACACACTTCCCCGGTTTTAGTGCTTCAAAAGCACCGAACTGGACGGAAGAAATAATCATACCCACACCAAATGGATGGCATCTTAAGCATCTTAAGAAAAGATAAGATAGGCCATATCGCGCTTCGCCCCTTTCAAGTCACCAGGGCCTGACGGCATATATCCAGCCCTACTACGGTGGGGACTGGATATCCTTTTGCCGCACCTTGTGGGAATGTTCAGAGCCTCCTTGGCTCTGAGATATATTCCTAGAAAGTGGAGAGAGATACGTGTGGTCTTCATACCAAAACCAGGTAAGATGGATTACACCCTACCGAAGGCTTTCCGACCAATTAGGCTAACATCTTTTCTCTTGAAAACGATGGAAAGCACAAACCATACATACTCATAGACTTTTCACGTAAATTGTCAAGGTCAAGACAGCAAATTAGTTACCATTCCAATCCAGAGATGTCGCTGTCAGTCAATTCTCTTGTCATATTTAACAACTGACAGTTTACAATTAAATTAATTTGTTAATTTACTTTTTATTTTACAGTTTGTGGCTTATTTATTTTATTATAGTGGTGTTACGTTTTTAATTAGATTTAATCACAATTTTAATCAAGTGTATTAACCTCCTCTCCGTTTTTATGAGTAGAATTTTTAGTTTACATTGACCATCCCGTGTTGTGTTTCTCCACATTACAAAAACAATATAAGAGATCCTGAAACAGTTTATTCCAATAGACAAGTGTGTCATCAACATTTCGGACCTATATATTTTTGGAAGTTTGTAAAAAAGGTAATATTTATCTAAACAATCATCCTACAAGAATCTTTCAAAAATTTTCATTCAACTCGATACACATCAGTGCTTTCACATGACACATAGCAGTAGTGTTTAGCATTTTGAAAACAAATTGGAATATTTGAAGTTTTCAGTAAAATATGGAATAAAACATTGAATTGTCTTTCTGTTGTTTTAATTTCCTGCGAAATTTCATCAAAAATCCCGCAAAATTTATAATTTGAAATTCTCACGTATAGTATTTTTACTACAAAAACGTTATTACGTAGGTCAAAATTTTTGACGTAAGAGAACTGTCAAAACATTAGAATGTGACTTTTCATTATTGCCGTGTTTATAATAAACATAGCAATAATGAAAAGTCATATTCTAATGTTTTGACAGTTCTCTTACGTCAAAAATTTTGGCCTACGTAATAACGTTTTTGTAGTTAAAAAAAAAAAAATAACTAAAATTTGTCAATTTAGTTCCCATTCCAATCAAGAGATGGCGTTAATTCGATCCGAAAGATTAACATGGTCGTGAAACGTCTATGAGTATGTATGGTTTGTGATGGAAAGGCTATGCGAGAGGTATATAAGGGATGAAGTTCTGGTTCATAACCCACTTCATCCAAATCAACATGCATATACTTTGGGAAGATCTACCGATTCTGCACTGCATCAAGTAGTGGGAAGAATTGAAAGATCGCTGGATAGTAAATAATTAACCCTACGTACATATATTCATAGACATTAAGGGAGCGTTTGATGAAACAACTTTCCCAACCATCACTCAACAGCTCAATGTCAGGAATGTCCCCCTGGTCGTGAGCGAATGGATATTTAGTATGCTCTCCAATAGAGTAATAAGCATAAATGTAGAAGACGTTTCGGTTAGAGGGATGGTTACGAGGGAATGTCCACAGGAGGGGTGCTATCACCACTCCTTTGGAACATAGTTTTGGATACCCTGGTTGACCAACTCAGCAAGAACGGTTTCTACACAATAGCCTATGCAGACGATATAACCGTCTTGCAAAGCGGTAAGTTTGAGAACACACTATGTGAGAGATTATAGGTTGCTCTCAGACTAATAGAAACATGGTGTAAGGAACACTCGCTGTCTATAAATCCAAAAAAGACAGAGTTGGCCCTCTTCACCAGAAAAAGATGGATCACGGGCTTAATACCACCTAGGATTCTAAACTTCAGTCTGAACTTCTATGAAGAGGTGAAGTACCTTGGTATTACTCTTGACTGGAAGTTAACATGGAACTCTCACTTAGATAGTAGAGCTAAAAGAGCATAATATATTACTTATGAACAGTGTCGGCGAACGGTCGGACGCACTTGAGGCTTTTCGCCCAGGGTAGTCGCCTGGATCTACGCTACTGTAATTAGGCCAATGCTAACTTACTGAGCTATTGCTTGGGTACCAAAAGTGCTACAGGCAACAGCGATGAACAAACTAAACCATATTCAATGGATGGCTTGCCTAAATATAACAGGTGCCATGAAAACAACACCAACTGCTGCAATGGAGTTGCTCATTGGCATCAGCCCTTTAGACATACAGTGATGAGAGCGCTAATAACCGGCAAAATATCACAAAGCATGGAAAACGTATTAAGTTGTGAGATAAAAAGAAGTGAAACTAGTCGAGCTGGGGAATTTTGCGCTATTAACCTACAAATTTACAGTACATCGATTGTTTCCCACCTTTTAAGACGAGTTTGGCAACTACCACTGTCACAGCGACAGTTTTAGTTGACATACTCCTCTGATACCTGTAACGGTAGGAAACAATCAATATAATGTAAATTTATAAGTTAATATCGTTAAATTTCCAAGCTCTACTATTTTCATTTCTTTTTATCTCACAACTTAATACGTTTTCCATCTTTTGCGCTATTTTTCCTGTTATTAGCGCGCTCATCACTGTATATATCAAAGAGGTGGCGCTGATGACGACGATGAGATTACGCTCAGCGGGTGCAAACCTTGATGTAGGAATGGGACAATTGAAATGTCGTTTCTGGCGGGGTGAGGTGGAGGCACTGCTCAAGCTTCATGCGGGCCATGGATGCGACTCAATTAAACCTACGTTTGTCTTCGACAAACCCTACAAAATCGAAACAAGACAACATAGGGAGTCAAATGTGACAAATGCATATTGCATCTACACCGATGGCTCCAAAACGGAAGAACGGAAGAAGGCTCAGGATGCGGTATATACTCCAGATCCAGATCCAGAAAAATGCCAGCGTAGTTCAGACTGAACTGGCTGGTATCTCCATAGCCGCAAAAGAAATAACCCGGAAAGGCATAGCCGGTAAAACCATAATAATCTGCACAGACAGCAGACAAGCGGCACTAACCCTGAATAGACCACGTGTCATATCAGGGCTAGTAATGGAGTGTCATGAGTCACTGGCTCAAGCTTCGGATGGTAACAACATCATACTGAGGTGGGTTAAAGGACACAACGGAAATAAAGGCAACTGCATTGCTGACCAGCTAGCTAGGAGACTCTTAGGACCTGGTGATCTTTTTGGCTGGTCAACTGCAACAATCGCGGAAATTGTCAAATGTCACTGGCAAAAATGTTTGCCCACGCGCAAACCGTGAAAAAATGGGAAGAAAGATCAAGATGTAATCTTGCCAAGGTAACACTAAGGAACCTTGGAAAGTCAGCATCAGAAAAGTACTTGAGAATGTAAGCAAAAACCTATGATTGACAGTTGGTTTTTTAACTGGCCATTGTCAACTAAGAAAACACTTCCACACAATGGGGCTAGTAGACACACCTCTATGCAAGAGGTGTGAACGAGATGACGAAACTGTCGAGCATGTCCTATGTGAATGTCCGGAGTTATCGTCAATACGAGAGTATGCGTTCGGCGAGCCTTGACCTACACGTGCCGACATAGGGGAGATGTCCCCTGGTTATTTGTCCACCTTCCTGGAAATGGCAGGATGGATAATGAACTAAGGACGACAACCCCCTGGGAGAATGCTCAATGGGTCAATTGTGGCCTAAGTGCCGTGAAACTTGACTCACCCTCCCTACTCTACAGATACAGATACAGATACATATTTCCATATCAGAGTAGTTTTCGTTTTTATATTTCATTTAGTGCCCCTTCATATTCATTACTTCTCTGATTCGTTCATTTCTCAGTCTGTCCTTCTGTTCATTAGTGTTAATCTGCACTTCTTTTCAGAAACAAAATTTTCATTGCATTTATTCTGTTTTTCATTCTTTTATTTTTCACCCCGGTCCCTGAGCCATACAGTGAGCAACTTTCTACTATATATTGTCTTAAAGATTTGCGGTGTTTATTTTTTTTTATTAATTATATCCGTTTCATCTGATCCTGTATTTGCATAAGCGTAACCAGGGGAGGTTTGGGGGTTATAACCCCCCCCATTGGAATGAACTTTAAGCTCTATACGCTTGACACCATACCCCTAGAGACTCTTCAGTAGTTGTAACCCCCTTAGGATCATCCTGGTTACGCCGTTGTGTATTTGTTAAAGTTGCTCCCAAGTATTTATATGCATTTGTTTGTTTTATTGAGTGGTTATTTATCTCCAGGTCTTCTGTTTATGTCATAATTAATTTCCAAACCACAGATTTCAAATTATTCTTCCAGCTTCTTTATTATGCAGACGATTTCGTCTTTAGGTATCACTATGTTCTTCTGAAGTTTGGAGCAATTCGCCCATTCTTTCCTTAATGATTTTTCCATACAACCTACCCACAGAAGATGTGACGCATATCCTTCTGTAATTATTGGGGTCTATTATGTTTCGCTTTTTATCAATGAAGCTTAAGTAGCCCATTTTAATTTTTGTATTAAGGCCGAAGAAGCGTGTTTTAGCAGTTCTGTAGGTATGTCTCCAGCAACGGCGTAACCAGGATGGCCCTAAGGGGGGTTACAAGGCCCTAAGGGGGGGGAAGGGGTAACAACTACTGGAAGGTCTCTAGCGGGTATGGTGTTAAGCGTATAGAGCTCAAAGTAAATCCCAATGGGGGGGTTATAACCCCCAAAAACCCCCTCGTTACGCCCCCTCGTTATGGTCTCCAGGACCAGATGCTCTGTTATATATTACTTTCCTATTTGGCACAATTCTTATTTCGTTTTCAGATATCAGATAGGTATATCTACAACTTGTGTTTGTCTGTTTCTTTTTTCGTGAATTGGGGGAGTATGTAGATATCTCTTTTGGAATAACTAATTGATAGTTTTTTACCTATTTCTCCATTTGTATTGATTCTATTTTTACCCTTTCACGGCTATTCTGTCTGAAGTTTTTTGAATGTTTTCCATGACTCCTTTGCTTTTGAACTTCCTATTAAGCTATATCTTTAGATTGTTTTGCCAGAATTGGTTTTTTTCTGCTCTTTATTTCTTGCTACTTTCGTTATCTTTCGGATATCTTTCATTTTTAATATAACCATATTACATGATTGCAAGAATAATATTGTCATGGACCGTGATAGTCGTGACGTCAAATCAATGTTGGCTACTCTGAAATGGTTTCCAAACAAAGCAAAAATTCACACAATGGTGTTTGTTTTCGTTTTTATAATTGGAATATAATAATTTTTACAAAATGGTAGTGTGTTGGGTACCCGTGATTGTAATCAATGCTCATAGTATATTTCCCACCATATTTCCAAGTAGGACTGGCTAAAAACCTGAAGAAACGCAGTAAGTACCTACTATGTAGTGTGTAAATCCTTGATTTTGTGTAAGGACATTTATAAAATTAAAAGCAATATGATTGATGTGCCTAACAAGGATTGTGTCTTTAGAAAAAATGTGCAGATTATTGTTAAAACAAAATAAAATTAAAAATGATTAAGTACACAAATCACGTGTATAATCAATTGACAGTTGCTTTGTTTGGAAACCTTTTTGACGTTTTGACGTCACACTATCACGAATCACACTATCAGTGTCCGAATTTTAGTGTCCGATGTGATATGAATCTGTATGAATCTAAGAGCATGTTGCTCCATCTGATAGAAAGTAGTGTTACTAGGTAGTAAGATTGTAAAGAATGTTATTTTTATAATAAAGAAGTATTTTAGTACTAATAGTTAGGCAACATAAATTCTACATCAAACCTAATTTAAATTATAATTTTTATGTTATTTCTCTTTTTAGTAGAGTTTTATTTATTTATAAACAAAATAAAATAATATTTATCTGCTACCAAAATAAAATAAATAAGGCACTACAGAAATAAGAAAAGATAAAAAAGACGGACACTAGATGAAAATTGAAGACAAAATAATACCGCTCAGTAAAAGATTCCTGTGGAATGTGCAATTAAAAAAATATTGAAAAACCAAAAGCAAATCAGATGATAGACAAACCGAGTAGGTACCTAATCAGCATTAATAAAAAAGAACCAAGGACAAGATACGTACAAACAAACGATACAAGGGACAAAAGAATCATATCAATGAAAAACAAAATTTCCAAAAAGCCAGTAAGATTAAGATGAAACAAAAATCCCTAGATCAACTTAAATGAAGGTTATAAAAATGATAGCAGGTCCTTTTGGAGTAAGATCAAAAAATTAAGAGGGCAAAAGAGAACAGAAATATACGGCATAAAAGATGGATATAAAATCAAGATATAGGTACCTAACATAAACAACACGAAATGTTAAAATTCTAGAGTATTTCATTCGTTAATTTTAAATTAGAAAAAGACACAAGCTTGAACTCAAATTACACATTAAATTCAACGAAAGAAGAAAACAAGAAGAAATATTGGAGAACAGAGAAAAAAGAAGTCGTTGAACAACAAAAGGGGTTAAAACGGGAATGCTGGATGGCAAGATAAAATAGAACCAAAAATAATAAAATGGATGGACGAGGAAGTCATAGACTGGTTCTGGATCATATATGTTATAATATATTGAAACCGAATAACATACCAAAAGATTGTCAAAATAATTTTGTTTTTCCAATTCATAAGAAAGGAAGAACCAACTGGTTCTTCCTTTATACTTATTATATCATCATCCAGCCTCAAAAGTCCACTGCTGAACATAGGCCTCCTCCCCTCGTCTCCAACCCCATCTATCCTGCACCGCTCTCATCCAGTTTTTATTTACCTTTCTTAAATCGTCAGTCCATCTTGTAGGCGGTCGACCGACGCTTCTCTTGTCTTCTCTTGGCCTCCATTCCAATAACCTCTTCGTCCATCGCCCATCTGTCATTCTGGCTATGTGTCCTGCTCATCTCCACTTCAACCTGGCTATCCTCTCGATGACGTCAGTCACCTTTGTTCTTCTCCTGATTTCTTCGTTTCTGATTTTGTCTCGCAGAGTTATTCCTAACATTGACCGCTCCATTCTTCTCTGCGTGACTCTTAGTTTGGTAGCCGAGGCTTTTGTTAAGGTGAGTGTTTCTGATCCGTACGTCAAGACTGGGAGGACGCACTGATCAAATACCTTTCTCTTTAGGCATGTGGGCAACTCACTTTTAAAAGTTTCTCTGTTTTCCAAATGCTGCCCACCCAAGACCTATTCTTCTCTTCAATTCATGAGTCTGGTTATCCCTGCCAATCGTAATTTCATGTCCCAGGTACTATATGACTATATCATCGGAATGATATTTATTATAGCTACAGATAAATTAAAAAAATCTAGAAGAAGGACAAACTGCGTTCAAAATTCAGAGAGAGGCAATATATATCATTTTTATATTGATAAATATAATAGGAAGAAAACTGGAGAGAGTGGAGAAACTAATGGATAGAAAAACACTTGAAAATCTTTAAAACAGCTAAAAACTCCGAGTAAACTAATACTATAATAGTAAAATCAATACATGAAAATACTAGAACGAAAATACAAATCAGGGGAGAAAGAGCAGATTTCTCATAGAAAGAGAAGTGAAACAAGGTGATAGCCTGAACCCACTACTATTTATAATAATCATGAATATATTAATAAAGCATACGAGATTTATAATGAGGACACTCCATACAACAGTTGTATACAATCGACTTACCCCTACACAAATTAAAATACTCACGAAACATTGATCTTCTGTATCACATGGTACACAAAAACTCTCGATATTGGAAGTGTATACCACTTTTCCTGAGGAAATCCTTTCCCGCCTCAAATTAAATAAAAGGAGAGTATTTGAACAATAAAATAATTTTATTAAAAGTAGTTTTTAAAATAAAAAATTTTATTATAATTTTTTAAAATAAAACATATATCTTTTAAGGGCATAGGCGCAAAATTTTGCGCCAATGTGTTTTAAATGTATTTATTTTTTCGAATCCTGAGAAAACTAATGAGTATTTTTGAATAATTTAAACGCAGAATGAAAGATTGCATTATTACCGAGGGCCGAAAGTGAAATTTAGCGTGATTTTTAATTTCAAATATCTCATTAAAAAGAAGCTTTTTGGTTATTCTAAGGGACTTTCGACCCTGGATAATAATGTGATCTTTCATTCTGCGTTTAAATTTTTCAAAAATACGTATTAGTTTTTTCAGGATTCAAAAAAATGGATGCATTCAGAACTCATTGGAGCAAATATTGCGTCTACGCCCCTAAGTTTTTTTAAAGTTTTAATCCAAACAAGGATCATAATAAAATTGGCATCATTAACGCCATCTCTTGACTCCATGAGTTAAAGAAAAGAACTTTTAACAAATTAAATAGATAGGTGTAACAAAACAGTTGACTTTCCTATTCCTATCTTTGAATGTAATGTACCTTCTAATGTATAATTTTTAATGCTCATTTATCTACTACTAAAAATTAATAATTTGGTACTATAAATTAGAAGCAAAAAATTAAGAAATTCTACAATATAATAGTAAGTCTCCATTCAACCTTAGGAGTTTTGCTGATAGATGGCACAGTTGTATAAATGAAATGCTAAAATAATTATTCAAAACGTAAATATTTTAGTTTGCTTAACATGATAATTTTGCGATGATATTGATAATATAATATTCCTCATTTTAATACAAAAGCCCGTCAAAAAAGGAATAATCTTCCCACGAAGAACATCACTGTTAATAAATTTGACCGAACAATTTACAGCTGTTACTGCGAAACTTTAATGCGAAAATGGGCTTCAAACAAGACAAGGGAGAATAGAGATAATTCGAAAGAAATGAGCGAGAGTAAAGATTACTTAATTTTGTACACCAAGAAAATCTATCCACGATGAACTCTTTTTTAGTTAAAAAGCCTCAACGCAAGTGAACATGGATAAGCCCAGATGGTGTCCAAAATAAAGTAATCTATAGTTTATCATAACGAACCGAAAAGAAATAATCAAAGAAATCGAAGTGCTCAATAAATTTTCGATACTCAAAACAAATTAAAAAGAACCAGTATATAATCTTAAAAATACGAAATTAGAAATGGATTTCCCCAGAAAACAACGACCTTTATGAAAATACACTAACCAGACATACAAGACTTGGAAGACGAAATAGAAGATATTGAACAAGCAAATACAGTGGAACCCCGATAAGTCGGCCCCCGATAACCCGGAAGTCCGGCTAACCCGGATTTTCATCAGACAAACATTTCAACAATAAACATGTACCTATGTAATATAATATTTGAGAGATAATGTGAATTTGTATAATTTGAACTATACGATAGTAAAAATGACTCATGGCACACGGCGCCGGCGGCAGAGCGACGTTCATTGACTCGGATTATCGGAAACAACAGGCACCTGTAGTATTCCTTTATTTATTTCAAACTGTCTTAGCATTGTTTAAAAAAGACTAAAAGACTATTGAAAAAATTCTTTTTTAAACAATGGTCTTCGTTTTCACTGTTCTTAAATAACATAACATCGTTCCGATTGTGACTGTATTGTGTGAAGTACAGTCTTGTATTGTTCGCTTCCGTTTGCTTAGGTTTGTGCTTGTGTGTTTTTAGTAATTTAGATGTGTAGGTACTGTGCATATATACATATATTTCATGTTATATCAATTATAACGGAGTTTTTCTGTAAGTATACCGTATTTTATTAATGTTTACCATATTCTCCGGCTAACCCGGATTGGCCGCGGTCCCGATTAATCCGATTTATCGAGGTTCCACTGTAGTGTCAAAACAATGGCATTAAAAGAAACTAAAAAAGAGTGCTGCCCAACAGCGGTGACCCATAAAGAATAACCAAGCAAAACTGCCAAAGAGCTTCCAAGTAAAAGAAACAGCTGTCCGAAAAATATGACTACAAACGACACAACAATGAAGAAATTAAATAAAGAAATCCACCGATCAATTCGAAAAGACATAAAGTAAAACGGTACAAGAGGTATAGGTAACAAAAATAATTTACGAAAACAAAATTCTAAAAGTTTTGGGGCAAACTATCAACAACATAGACAACAAAATAAGTACAAAATAGGAGACAAAGATGGATAAACAAGATCAGGCCCCTGCCCAAAATCACAAGCCAGGGATTAGAAGAAATGCCAGAAATAACACCCACCATATGAGGTCAAAATGAGATTTCCAGAAATGAAAAATAACAAATCTCCTAGCGATGATATAGTAGTGATCGACGCGATCAAACTAGTTGAAAACAAAATCATCCAAGCGTTGGCCAAATTTTTCATCGAATGCATCTAATACCAAGAAAAACCCCTTTTAATGGAATAATGCAGTCAATTGCGACACAAGAAATGGCGACATACCAATCCGAAAAAGTACCTACCTTCCTATCATTGTTTAATTTCCTATCGTTTAATTTCATATTTATAAATAAATATATATATAAATATGAAATTAAACAATGGATTGGGAACAAATCAACAAAATTCTGCGAAGAACTTATCAATGGACAATAATTGTAATAAATAAACTTAAATAAGAAATAAAAAAAAAAAAAAAAAAATTATATCGAGTCTTGTTCTAGCATTCATACGAGTAAGACCTGTGCCAAGTATAATTAAAATCTAGTTTACCTTATCAGTAGTAATTAGTGTATTTGATTTCGATTTAATAGTGTATTTTAAAAAGTGATTTCTGGACAAAATTTGTACGTATTGCTTTCTTTATATTATTAAACCATTATAAATTGTATTTAATTTATAAAAAGTGCATACCAGCGGCTGGTTTCACCAGTTTGCTGGTTCTTGCTGACCATCCAGCATAATGGCTTTGAATGCAATTCTGATACCAGAACCATTTAAAGAAAAAATATAACACGAAGCTATTGTCTGTATCTGCATGACAAGTACAAACATACACAGTAATCCTACAGTTTCTACCTCAACCATGGCCCTTCAAAGTGCTACAAATACTCAAGCTACTACATCAATGTCGTACGTAAACGATGCAAAATCTTCGCCGAAACCACCATCCCTACCCAAAAAAGAGCAAGCCATAGTCCTTCACGCAGAAGAAAACCTTAAACTTCTAGATTACGTTAAAGCTATTGGTGATGTCATCGGACCAAAAAATATTTCCTTTGCTTCCAGAATCTCAAATAATAGAATCTGCATATATCTAGCCAACCCAAATCTCGTTGATCAACTTCTGAAGTCCCACCCAACTATCCAAATCGGATCCCTAATTTTAAGTATTAGGAAACTTGTCTCCCCGACAAAAAGAATATTAATCTCGAATATCTCTCCTTATATTCCCCACCAACTTGCAGAAAATGCAATCAAGAGTCTTGGTCTTCAAATAGCCTCCCCAGTGTCTTTCCTTAGAGCAGGAATTCCAGGTGATGAATATTCCCACATCCTCAGTTTCCGCCGCCAAGTGTATGTCTTTTCACCCTCTGATAATTTCGAGCTTCACACCTCCTTATTAATTTCATTTGAAGGCAATGATAATAGAATTTTTCTTTCAACGGACAAGATGGAATGTTTCGTATGCAAACAGGCTGGACACGCTGCGTCAAATTGCCCCAATACTTCATCTGACAATGTGTTATCACAAAATTCTACTCTTTCTCATGACCCAACTCCCACTACCGAATCAACGCCACAGCAACAGCATACACAACTTGTGACAGACAATGTGTTATCTCAAAACTCTACTATCTCTTATGACCTAACCACCACCACCGAATCTACGCCACAGCAACAGAACACACAACTTTTCTCCCATACTGAATCACATCAAGCTGAAGACGGTGATCCAAACAACATAAATATTCAAAAACCTTCTTCAATTTCTTCTACTCCTCAAACCCTACTGCCAACTTCTGAAGCGAGCAAAATAATTCCCATCGAAGTGAACACTCCCACTAAAAATCCATGTGAAAAAACCTCTGAAGTAATGGATCAACAAGCTTCACTCGGAATCATAGGAGAATCATCCAGTACATCTGTGAAAAGAAGTATTGACGAAACGTTATCCCCTCCCATCGAAAATCTGAATACTAATAATCCAACGTTTGCTCTCCCTCAAACACCACGTCAAACCAACATCCAAAAGCCCAAAAAACCTAAACGCACAGCACCTACTCCTGACGCACTTAAATTTTTCATGAATAAAAATTCCACAACACTCCCATTAAACTATGATCAGCTAATAATGCTAATTGAAAATACCCAAGGTAACAATTCACCTATAGAAATTATCCAGGAATACACAACCGATCTCCCCGGTTTAATAAACCTATTAACCATATCTTACCCATACCTATCAGACAAAACTACGAAACATCGCTTCACCCGACTTAAAAATAAATTGAATCACTATCTAGGTAAAGATATCACTGACAGTGAATTATCTTCCTCCGATGCCTAATTTTCAACTCTATATTACAGTGGAATATTGATGGACTGTTCCATCGTTTACCCATGCTTCAAGGTGCTGCATATGTAACCCCTAACAACCAATATCATTTTAGACTTCCCAAATATTTCAGTATTTTTTCTGCTGAACTTTATGCAATACTCAAAGCCCTTGAACATGTCAACAAAAACAAAATACCAAAATGCTTGATCCTAAGTGATTCACTCGGTGCTTTACAAACTTTAAATCATGTGTATCCTAAAAACCCCCTAGAGAAAATGGTAAAATCCGAACTAGAAGAGGCTCAAGAAAATTCCAGACGCATTACCTTCATATGGATCCCATCTCATATTGGTATCGATGGAAACGAAGCAGCAGATCAGTGCGCCCGTAAAGTGTCGGAAAGTGTCGAAACAGAGGTAACGGAGTGTCGAAATCTCGCGAGTGACATAAAATCGTACTTTAGAAATCTAATCACGTGTAAATGGAACCAAGAATGGAAATATTCACAGACATCTTTAAGAACAATCAAGGATAATGTTTACCCGCGGCTATCGAGAATACGAGCCCGAAAACTTCAAACTGTTATCACACGTCTGCGTATAGGTCACACAAGATACACGCACTCTCACCTGTTTACAAGAGACGATCCCCCTAAATGTGAAATTTGTGACGAAATAAATAATGTAAAACATTTTTTAATTGACTGTCCACTTTTTGCAAATGAACGAATTAGATTCAATATTCCTAACAACATCAACAAACTTTTAGCCACAGATGGTTACTATGACAATATCGCAAACTATTTAAAATGTATAGGGCTATATTATAGAATCTAAATTACTGGAAGTTATACCTACACTGTATTCTTAATTTAAGATACATACTGTAATTATAGATAATAATATCGATAATTATTTAAAACTCATAGAATTATATTATAGATTGTAAGTTATTGGAACTGTACGCCTACACTGTATTCCCGCTAATCACCTCTTGGTGGATGCGGTAAATTTTCAATAAAAAAAAAAAAAAAAAAATTATATCGAAAATAAAAATTGTATCTAAATAGATTTTTATTATCAACTGCGACATTTCTTGAATTATTGATGGCCACATTTATATCACAAATTATATTAAAATTATTATATTTTTATTTTTTCTTGATTAATGTTAGAGTTTTTAGTATTTTTATAAATTTTCATATAACTGTATACATTTATACATTTGTTAAATATTTTTTGTGTTTGTTTATATTTGTAAATTAGTATATTATATTTTTAAGTCTCACGTACAAGGGGTGCTACTTTTGTATGTATATTAGTAATATATATACAGGGTAGCTCAACTTCAGTGAGTTATTTATGTTTATTTAGGTAGTACTCATTATGCTTTTTATTTTTTTTTTGTAAATCTTTATTGTTATTCCTAAATAAATATTATTATTATTATTATCAGTTTTCTATCACACATAATAAACTTCTCACAAAAATTATCAAAAAAAAAAGACTGGAGGCTATGTTATACTTCTATCGGGCTAGAAAACAAGCTGGATTTACATAGGGATAGAGCTCTAACGACTAGTTATTAGTGATAAAAAAACCTGATAGAGAAGTCTGCATTATCTCATAAACTAACCATTAGCACTGATATTCGTGGACTACAAGAAAGCATTCGATATTATAGGCAAGAAGAAAATGCTAACAGCATTAACAAAATGCCGAATAGACCATCGCTCATCATCATCATCATCATCATCATCAATCAGCACTTATTTGTCCAGCGTTGAACATAGGCCTCCTCCAGATATTTCCATCTCCTTCTGTTCTGCGCCTTTGCTATCCAATTGGTCACAATTCTTTTGAGGTCGTTAGTCCATCGCGTTGGGGGTCTTCCTCGGCTTTGCTTTTCTGCCCGTGGTCTCCAATCAAGCAATATTTTTGCCCATCTATCGTCTTTCATTCTTGCAACATGTTCCGTCCCGACCATATCCATTTTTTCCTTGTAATACGTTCTATAATATCTTCCACTCCGGTTGGTCTACAAACTTCCTTGTTTGACCATTTTTACACTAACATAATCCAAAATATCTACCAAAATTCCACGTCTAGCATAAAACTATCTGAATAAGGAACAAATAACTTCTGTATACAGCGAGGAATACTGCAAGGTTATACGGTCTCTTCAAAGCTATTCACGACACTATTAGAAAAAACATATACTTGCAAGAATGCAGATCTGAACGAGTATAGTGTTAACATAAATGGAGAATGAAGGCATACGCGGCCATATGCAGAGCCTATTTTACTTCAAATCAGGCCCGAGGCACTACACAATTTTCGGGCCCCTAAATATAATTTAATAATAATAATAACTTTTTAAATGTATCAATTATTTAATAGAAATATAGTTTCGGCTTCAATGCTATTTAAATGCATTTGTTTTTTTCGAAGCCTGAGAAAACTAATAAGTATTTTTGAAAAATTTAAACGCAGAATTAAAGATTACGTTACTACCAAGGGCCGAAAGTCCCTAAAATCTTCGATAATGTTTATTTTAATAAGTTACAGGGGTGAAAAAAAGAGAAAATTGAGTGTGATTTTTAATTTTGAATACTATCTTATTCAAAAGAAGCTTTTTATTTATTCTAAGGGAAATTCGGCCCTCGGTAATAATGTAATCTTTCATTCTGCGTCGAAATTTTTTAAAAATATTTATTAGTTGTTGAAGAATCGAAAAAATGAATGCATTTAAAGAGCATTGACGCCGAAAGTTTGCGCCTATCCACTTAATTATAACTCTTATGGTTATCATTTATCATTGCCTGTTCGTAAAATGAAAGAATTTTGAAAATTTGTTTTGTTATTGTAATAAACATGTTTTGTTTGGTGATCCTTCCGGGCCCCATTCAAATACGGGCCCGAGGCAGGTGCCTCACGGGCCTAGTGGTAAAATAGGCCCTGGCCATATGCGGTGGAGATATATTGGAGATATATTGTAACAGTGCCTGATTAGGGTTCAACATGATAGTCTGTTTGAATATCTAGAGCTGATTGGAATATCTAGAGCTGGATAGATAATAAAGATCTGAAACTTTTACATCTATAATGGAATCAACAAGCTTCTATTCTGGTAGATGGCAAAGAAACAGACAAAATTTGCATTCAAAGAGGTGTCAGATAGGGTTGTTTGTTATCCCCAACTTTATTTAAAGTTTACTCAGAAATAATATTTAACGAAGCCTTGGAAGGGCAGTGTGCAGTTCTAATTGGGGGAGACACTATTAACAACATCAGATATGCAGATGACACAGCGATCATGACTAAAAGTATCGAAGATACTTCATCATCCCCACATAACAATGATGTTCGCATCATGTTCAAAGCATACCCAAGTAGCAATTTTACGACCTGCAACCAATTTTGTCTTAATGGGACGTTAAATTTAAGGACAAAATTGGTTCACAATAAGCCTTAACCAAGGACAACGTCTGTTTTTCCTATGGACCAACGTTGCTGCTAATAAGTCATATAATCTGATGACCAACCGACATCGGGAATAACGACGTCAATTATTAGGATAAGGTTTGACGTTAAGCTGACGTCGCTCTTAACCTATCTGTACTATAAGTGCAATTAAGTGGCATACATCAACGACTACTCAACGTCGGGAATTACAACGTATTTTTTAGGATAGATGCCAACGTTCACCGGACGTTGGTGTTTTATCGAGTATGGTAGACGTATTTTTCGGAAGACTACAACGACAATCCAACGTTGAGAATACCAACGTTAATTATTAGGTTAAGGTTTAACGTTAAGCTGACGTCGGGTATAACCTCTATACTACAATGTAATTTACTGGAAGACATTTAACGACTGCTCAACGTCGGGGATTACAGAGTATTTATTAGTATCGAACCCAACGTTCAGAAGACGTCGGGTGTTTTCTCAGTAGGTATATGGTAGATTGCTGCGTGTACTTGCGGGAAGGTGAGAACGACAATACAACGTAGGTAATAACAACGTAATACTTAAGTAAAGTTGTATACGTTAACCTGACGTCAAAGTTTTTTTTTATAAGATACCTGTAATTTACTAAAAAACGTCGACGACTATCCAACGTCGTAAAGTAAATTTTCGACAATTGGTTGTTTAGTTTCCAACTACAAAACGACGTAAAAATTTGCTGATTAGGGCCTATCTGACTTGACTTGTATGACTATAATATGACAGATATTACATTGCAAACATAACCTTACTTGTTTACACTTGGTTTTTCTAGTTTTTCTATAAGCAGTATATTAACAATAACAATTTATTGAATGAAAAACATATATAGTTAAAAAAATATATAGTTGTTATTTGAGAAAAAGAATGTCTCAAAATGAAGGGGAAATGCATGGAAAAAAGAAATCAAAAGCTTTTAGACATTCAGCATCCTTTTACAGACAAAAAGCTAAACTTTTGAAAATGGCACATACAGAACCTAAACAGCTATAATTACTCAAAATGGGACTAAAGATTTTCATGAGGTAAACATATGCAACAAATAAAAATAACCAACTATAAGTAGATTAATAAATGCATTCATAAAACCCTTTGGTTTAAGCTGCTTGATGTACATACACAAGCATCTACCACCAGATTAAGGAGTGTTCACGACGACGACCGGTCGTCGGGAGTCTGTCGTCAAGACCAGGTTGTTTGCACTCATGTTTGCACTTACTTTAGGACGTATTAGGTATACCAATAGGTAAATTCGAGGTGTGCAACGTAAAAATAGGTTATACTAAAGGTCGGCAGGGGGTGTCCTTGTCCAAATCAGTTAAAATGTAGTGCAATTTAGGTCGCGAGTCAAATCCGCCATTAATGAAAGATCGCCATGGTTCAGCCATTTTTTGAAACATAATGTTTGGCAATTTTTTGCTAGATTTTAATGAATATTTGATTTTAATTAACGAATTTTGTTTATATATAAATCAAGGATAATTTTGTATGGGTCTAGACATAATAATGTTTTTTTAATTACGATGGTTATTTCTATTTTTACCGTTTTGTTCGATTTAACCTATAAATTTCTGAGGCGCTTTCAGTTTTTAGCAATTTTTATACCTAGTTTAACAGTACACTTCCTTGCGTTTGTAAATTTTCGACCGCATTATGCAAAAGGCAGATGATTAATAAAATAATTATACAAGTCACTTAGGTTATATTCTGAATAGAGTAGGAACCTACTTAAATAAGTATCAACAGGCCGTCGTGAATCTTAGTTTCTGATGATTTAATATCCTCCAAGATTATTAACCTATTTGGTAGAAATTAAGTGTGTCGGCCGTACTTCTGTGGTAGAGAATATTATACTATTACTTTACAAGACCAAAGTCCTAAAAAAACAATGTAATTTGACGATAAAATATCTCGAGCTGAGAAGTCGAGAGGGGGACGTCGAGGCAACCCGTATTTCTATTCCCCACTTAGGTGCAAATAGCGGTTTTCTGATCGTCGTCGCAACGTCGCGTATTAACGTTGGGGCATTCAATCCAACGTTAAAACGTCGTAATATTACGTCCAATTGTTTCTTGGGTATACTACCAACATTCGTCGGAGTATATTCTTTTTAGTATATGCGTAGTACAAGCATAACATGTACCTTAAAAAACATTCTAAAGTTTCATGTTCTTTGCATAAACTTCAAAGAATATTCTCGTACCGAATATACTGAGCACATTCGTGTACGTAGTAACTCGGAATATTCGTAAAAGTTTATTCTTAGAATATACCTTTATCGAATATTCTTAACACATAGGTACTTATAAGTACATTCTTAACACATACTTATAAGTAGATACTTTTAAAATATCTTAAAAATAATATGTATGTATATAAAGTATAATATTAGCCTTATAGATTATCAACTTCTTTATTTTTTAGAATAATTAATAAAATTTATGTATGTAATAGTATGTAGGTAGTATTGGACGAATTCATTTCAAAATTGTTTTAATTGTATGGTAAAAAAGTTTAAACATTAATAATTATATAATGTTATTAATGTTAATACAATTATTATATTAACGTTTATTATTAAAAATTCGTTTTCATAATTGAAATGAATTTACCATTTCGAGTTTATCATGTGTATTTTTACATCGTAGGAATTTAGGTACATTCAATTCAATATGAGCCATTCCAGTACCAAAACGTGACAAAACCCACAACTAAAGGCTTTGGTGTTGCCAACCGTCGAGTAAGCTTTTTCCGTCAACTTACCTTAAAAATTCCCATTTTTATAAAAGAAATTGCCTCCTGTTTACAAAATCTGAGAAGATATGTTTAATAATTTGGTGTTGCCAACCGTCGAGTAAGCTTTTTCCGTCAACTTACCTTAAACATTCTAGGACTATTTTTAAACAAGATATCCGGCCGTAGAATATCCAAAGGTATCCGTATTCTGAGAAAATTTTTAAAATTTTTAATTTTTTTCAATTAGAAGAATATAATTGCATATTGGAACATAATTTTTAATTCCAAATAACTTTTATTAATACCACTTTTCGATATTGTGAAATAGAAAGGTACTTTACTCTTGAGCGACATTCATATTTTTAACATACCTCGTACACTATTGATAAAATTTGATATTTGATGATTGCGTATTAGGTTTTAGACTATAGGGCTTTTCATTCACAGTCATTTGTTTCGAGCTTCTGTCATGTGTCACATAATATTAATATATCTACGACATACGTTATTGGTATATACAATAATACAAACCAAAGACGTATGACGTAGATATATTAATATTATGTGACACATGACAGAAGCTCGAAACAAATGACAATCGATGAAAAGCCCTAGACAGAGCATTTTATAAGGGAAATAATTTTTTTCATAAAGTTAATAATAAAAAAGTTTTCCATATTTTATGGTTCCAACTTAGTGGGACCTATTGCATGTGTATATGTCACATTTTGATAAAGCATATCTAGTTTAAAAATAGTCCTATAATTCTTTACCATACACCATTTTAAAGTAAAGAAAATATGCTTTCTTTTTTATTGCACAATGTATATACCTAAATATACAATAAAAAAAGTTATAATGAGAAATTTAAAAATAATCGTACATAATATCAAAAATCATTAAAAGTATAAAATTTTGGAAAACCATATCTTGCTCAAAGATAGTCACATGACCTTCTACAATAGACCATTTTAAAGGTAACTCACTTTTCTTCCCATTAAATGTAACATTTCCTATACCTAAAGCCGCGTAGAAAAAAGTTACAGAGCAATGTTTGCGAAGTACCTAACAAGGAAAATGGCCCAAAATCGCCGTGAGTGGCAAAGTTTGAAAAATCATATTTTGGAAAATGTAAAGGATAGAGACTTCTACCAGACGTCATTTTAAAGAGGAAGGATGGATGTTCTTTTTCACTAAAGTAGTGTCTACACCTATATCCCCGTGAAAAAAAGTTATGGGGCAAAAAACAAAATTGTTATCTTTCGTGTTTTTCTCTTGCTTTTCTTTTGAATATATTTTTGTAAAAAGAAAATATTTTTGACTTTAAAATGTGATATTTCGATAGTAAATTTAACCTGGAACAATTTTCCTGTAGACGTGTTTGTACCAAAAGTGCGTAGAACTCACCCTAATTCGCCCTGTGCCTAGGGACTAATTCACCCCTTTCTCAAAACGCACCTCTTTAAATGGTAGCCCTCCGCGGTTTTTTCATATTTAGAGGTTCATTGACTATATGAAACAATAAAACCCCGTTAACGTTGTAGTTCCATTCTAAAATACATAATCAATAGCCTAATATTTGACATGGCATCGGGAATATTTTGAGTTGTAGATTAAATAATATCGATAGTGTATTTGATAAATAATTGATTTAAGACGTGAACTTAATAAAAAGTTATTTATTGTGTATTATTTATGAAAGATACAAGCAGATAATGCATCAAGATATATTCTGTGATCCAAGTATTTTGTTGTTAAAGATGTTCAAAATTGTAAGCGTTCCATAGTAACAATATATTATTAAAAAATCACTTTAACACTTTTACTCTTTTCTCGATTGAGTACAGTCGAACCCGCTTTTTAGAGTACCGGTTATGGGAATATCCCGGTTTACGGAATATAAATTCGAGGTCCAGAAACGTTTCCATTTACCCCTTAATACATTTATCCGTTTATTGGAATATGTATTCATAAGACAATACCGTTTATTAGAATATATTTCAGGTCAACGAATAAATTTTTACCTATAATTTCGAAATTCCTAAAAATTTAAATTATGTCTTGTACTATAATTTCTCGCCAAGGGCTTCGAAGGCCTGTAGTGCTGTTTTATTTATATTATTTGGGTTTGTCAGATAGGTAGTAAATATTTTATTGCGTTGTTATGAGTACCAATTCAATCGTTTACCGACAAATTCAGTCGTAAAATAATTTCCTTTGTCTAGAAACTATACATATTGCCACTCAGTTGCCTGTAATAAAATTTTTAAGAAACAGTTCGCCCATCCTAATAGTTTGTAAAGGTATAAAACGTTTACGGGGTGGCCAAACCATTGTAAATTTTTCTAATTTTTATAATTCAGAGCAACAAAAGTGACTAGTATTTTATGTAACAAAAAAACAAGCTACAATTACCGATTATTTTTCAAGACTAAATAAGTAATTTTCTTATTAAGTATATTATGTATTTTAATACGAAAATATTTACATAATCTATATATTGCATACTTCTTCTTCTTCTTATGCAATCCACTAATGGATGTTTGCGATCACGTTTGACCATTTTTCTCTATCCCTTGCAGTATGTATTAGGTCTCCTATGTTTTTTAGTCCTGTCCATTGTTTGACATTACGGAGCCATGACATTTTCTTCCTGCCCCCTCCCCTTCTTCCTTCGATCTTTCCTTCAATTAAGGTTTGCAGAAACTGGTATATTGCATACATTTCATATTAATTACTGTATGCATCCACATAATATAACGTAATTTGGTTTTTTAATATGTAAATACGTTACGTACGTACGTATGTACTATTATTACGTATATTCGGTGCACTTATTACGGCTAGCCACCAATGATCGGTTATTAGAATATCCCGTTTATAAGAATATTTTTGCTTGGCACGAAGGCTATTCCAATAAGCGGGTTCGACTGTATTAGTTTTTGTTGTACATATAAATTATTACAATCACTGAATACATAGTTAGTGAAAAAATTATCACATTTATTAACTGAATTAATAATTTACAATTATACAAATAACAGTTATCCAAGAACATTCAAAAGTCATCTCTTTAAAGTTAGTGATGACATTTTCAAGTAGAATGACATTCTATAGGGCTTTTCATTCATAGTCATTTGTTTCGAGCTTCTGTCATATGTCGTATAATCCGTGTATATTAATATTATACACAGATTATACAACATATGACATAAGCTCGAAATAAATGACAATCGATGAACAGCCCTATTAGTAGATAATGTTTACATATCCATACCAGTGTGAATTTTACTACACGTAATTTGCCGTGTAAAGACAGAAAAAGTAGGAATAGCCGTAAAATATTTGCGAATTATGTACCAATGGCCTTAAATAAGAACAACCCTGAGGAGATTTTTTAATTGTACATATTGAAAACAATTTACGAAATGGGAGTCGAAACGTCAAAAACAAAAAATGTAAGTACATACAGTCATTGTGTTTTATTTCCAAAAATACAAAATATTCAGTGTGAAACATGACAAGAAAATAGTTTCAGAACTATATATTCTTGCCCTTGCTTTTTTACCTTATTTTATTTTGTATTAAGAATTGGTTAATAAAATTGATAAATAGATCTATTATAATTATTTTAATAGCCATTCCATACAAGCCTCTTTAATTATTTTTTAGAATTAATTTGCTGTAGGTAAGTAACATTGAGTAACAAGTAAAATTGGAAATTCTAGAATACAATTCACACGACCAGGATCTTTGAAAATTACATAATTATACAAGTTACAGCTCTAATTTTACTTAAACCATTTTCGCAAAATAAGCAAAATAATTTCAATACAGCAAGATGTGCTATCTCATTAGAATGACTTTGTAGTTTCTTATATGGGGGCTCTTCTGAAAATTGTTAGTCGTAGATAAAACATTGCAATCGGAGCAAAAATGAAATCAAGATCTTAATGATAATTCTTACGGAAAATTGTGATAACAATTTTAAAAATATATAATAATTATTTTAAAACAGAAAATAGGACCTCTATCGGTATCTATTTAACATGAAAGTTATTAATGAAATATTGCAAAAATTGATGAATGCCATAACGTAATATCAAAAAGATCTACGGAACCACGGATCTACGAAACTAAAAAAAATCATTGGATTTAACGGAAGAAAAAAGAAGAATATCGAAATAACTACCAGACTATAAAGCTATCAACAATATACTTTACTAAAGGGAAATTAAAGACAACTAAAATTAAAGTCCAAGAAGGCAATACGGTGACGGTAGAGTAAAAAACCCAAATAAATAATGAACTACAAACATTCTATAATGCCTGGTTGCACCAACAGATCTTAAGCACCAGCTTAGCTAAGCTCTAGTTATATATAGGGCCTCCTTGAGTATCACTTACGTTGCACCATAATTTTAGATTCTTACCTTATTATTAATTATATCTATTATTATAATATTATGGTATTCTTATTGTAATACATTATAATTATATTATATTAATTCTTATGATATTCTCGACTTAAGCTTAAGATCTGTTGGTGCAACCGGGCATAAGAAACTTTACACTTATATCATACACATCCCCAGAATAGATCATAGAACTCTATAAGGTTGCACGAAAGCACATACGGTGATAAGCACATACGGTGAAACGATACTGCAACGAAACCCTTTTGAAATTATTAGTTTGAAACTTGTTTCAATCGTTTACCACACACGCTGCAACCTCAAACTTCACAATCATTTTTTCAGTTTTCTGTGAAAGCAGAAGTCTGTAAAATGTCTTGTTTAAGGGATGAAGAAGTGGTGGTAATGTATTTATATCTTCGACAAAGAAAAAGGCGTAAAAGAAGAACTATGTACATTGAGAAGAATATCATAATTATGTCTGTGGTTGCCAAATAATGACAAGAAACTGATAGAGAATTCATGGATTGTTATCGTATCAGCAAAACTACATACCTACCTTGAACTTGTTGAAATAATGGCAGAAACACAATACTAAGTATGAGGGATTGTTTGAGTTCTCAAGAACGGCTAATAACAACACTAATGCCTGGTTGCACCAACAGATCTTAAGCTCCAGCCTAGCTAAGCTCTACTTATAGATAGGGCCTCCTTGAGTATCACTTACGTTGCACCATAATTTTAGATTCTTACCTTATTATCAATTATATCTATTATTATATTATGGTATTCTTATTGTAACATATTATACAGTAAAACCTCCGTTAACCGAAACCTTTTTAACCGAAACATCGTTTAACCGAAACGGCTGATTTCGTCAATAGAAAGTAAATTTTTATCGCAAAACGAAAACAATTCGATATTACTTTGTCAACATCTTCAACATTGCTTTCATACAACTAAAGGACGCAATTAAATATACAACACATCACGAAGTATGTCCCTGTAAGTTGTATCCATATCGAAAAATTTTTTATTATTAATTTTACGAAAAAAAGTGATGCTTCATAAAAAGCTCTGCATGGTCCAAAACCTAAAATTTAACCATCAAATATCAAATTTTTTGAATATTTTACGAGGTGTGTCAAAAAGTTTGAATTTCACTCAAGAGTAAAGTAGCTTTATTTTTCACAATATTGAAAATTGCTATTATGAAAAGTTGTTTGGAATTAAAAACTATATTCTAATATGCAATTACATAATTATATTATATTAATTCTTATGATATTCTCGACTTAAGCTTAAGATCTGTTGGTGCAACCAGGCATTAGTAATTTAATAATACTAATTACCTATTAAATAAAAATATTTAGAATTACTCTAAATTTACAATCAAGATGCAGTAGAAATAAACATATTTTGAGTTTCATTTGAGTTATGCCATAGACGCCTATGAGGAACCACACATGATGAAACCATTTTGATAGTTTCAAACCGACGGTTTGAAACGCACACAGATCAGTTTCATTGAAACCGGCGTGCAAGAAACTCTACAAACACGGCGTGTTTGCGTTTCATCGGATTTCACGTCTTTGTGGGTACAACAAAATGGAATATCAACAGGAATCATATATCAAATCCTACAGAATACCCTTCTGTGAACCAAGACATGAATTTTGGAAACTTAAATATGAATTAAATTTATTTAATTTTTAAATAAATAAAAATATTTAAATATTTAATAATTTATAATTATAATACCTATATTTATATTCCAAATTCACAATCAAGAGGCAGTAGAAATAAACAAACCAAGACACGTTAAATGTTACTAGGAGCACTTCCAAATCATAATTTACAATGTATATACATTGTAAATCCCAAATTATGATTTACAATGTATATACATTGTAAATTATGATTCGGGAGTGCTCCTAGTAGAATTTACCGTGTCTTGGTTTGTTTATGTCTACTGCCTCTTGATTGTGAATTTAGAATATAATTATAGGTATTATAATTATAAATTAATAAATATTTAAATATTTTTATTTATTTAAAAATTAAATAAATTTAATTTATATTTAAGTTTCCAAAATTCATGTCTTGGTTCACAGAAGGGTATTCTGTAGGATTTGATATATGATTCCTGTTGATATTCCATTTTGTTGTACCCACAAAGACGTGAAATCCGATGAAACGCAAACACGCCGTGTTTGTAGAGTTTCTTGCACGCCGGTTTCAATGAAACTGATCTGTGTGCGTTTCAAACCATCGGTTTGAAACGATCAAAATGGTTGCATCATGTGTGGTTTCTCATAGGCGTCTATATGGCATAAACTCAAATGAAACTCAAAAGTAACTGAGGGTTGCAGTTTCGTTACATTTGCGTTTCACCGTATGTGTTGGCCCTAAACTAGAGTAGAAATATTCTAAATTCTACGGATCTTTTATTCCAGCTCGGAAAGTCCCCTAATCGGAAATCAACTATGTCGTCTTCTTCTTAAGGTTCCATCTTCTATCGAAGGCTGCATATCAACATGGCAATTCTTACTTTAGTTACAGCAGCTCTTAGAGCTCAGACTTAATCATTCCCTTAGATTTCGTAACCAGGAAAGGTTCGTCTTCTTCCTACATCTCTTTTGCCATTTATTTTGATCGCTATAATCAAACGCAAGACCTACTATATGACCGAAATATTCAAGCTTCCGCCTCTTACTAACTATTGGTAGGGGAGCAAAGTATGCTAAATGTGCAGTCACTCGAGCGCTTTGGAGACCTATTGGGTTGTGATTATTAGGTCCTAAAACCAAAAAAAGTCAAGTAAAATTTTCCATTTTAGCGGGCGCTTGCCATTTTTTAATTTAATTTTCCATTTCCATTAATCGTTTTTTCCGAATATAGCGCCATCTATCCATAATTCGAAAAAATATTTCGAATAAAAGTTGCTTATTTTTATGCATAGAATTCAAATCTGCAATAAAAAATGGGGGCTCCCATTTAAGATTTTAAAGTAACCCCCCACCCCACCTCCGTGGGGGGTCGCGTTTGGTACCATTCGATATATTTTTAAAAAATATTAAATAAGTGTATTTTGCAGTTTTTAGATCTGATGTTTATTGTGCTAAATATCGCGGGATTTGCATTTAAAATTTAAAATTTACCCCCAGCCCTCTCTGTGAGGGGTCGTGTTTGGTATCTATCGATAGATTTTTGAAAAATATTGAAGTGTAGCTTTTAGTTTTTCGATCTGACCTTCATTTCGCGAAATATTCGCCTTTTTCTTGTGAAACTTTGTGACTCACCAATTCCCTTACGCCCCGCTCAAATCGTCAGATTTTTTAAATATACACTGTTTTGCATGTATTTAACTTACCTTATCTTAATCTGACAATTTCGAGTATTTTTAAGGATAGATTTTTTTTTCGGGCCCCCCTAAACGAACTCCCCTGTGTTAAGAGCCAATATATGGCAGAGGTACATCTGCAGGGTAGCACGTTTCTCCCCATATGATAATCTGACGCGCTCGAGTATCTGCAAAAATCCCCGCTTGGGCTCCCCTACCATATGTAGTCTGGGCAGATTATCGGAGAATAGGCCATTTTTGGGAAAAGTTATTTACCAGCAATTTTGTTGCTGGAATCGAATCTTATAATTGTATATATTAATAATATAGGTATGCAAAGTCCGCAGATAGTGTGCTACTTTTTTATAAACAAAATGGCGCAGGAAAATCGTGTTTTTTCAATTTTTGCTCTATAACTCCAAAGATTTTAAATTTACACCAAAAACACTCAAATAAAAATTCACCGTAATTAAATTCTGCATAGAGATGTGTTTTTCCCGATTTACTTCGATGAAAACTTTCCCCGGAAAATGCGGGTTTTTCCAACAAAATCTTTAATTTTCAACTAAAATTTTAGATAAGTAATTGTTTATCAATAATTAAATAACTTGGTAATATAAAAGTTCTTTCCGTATAGATTATAATTCCAGAAGCCGATGGAAATTGAATAAACAGTTTAGCAACAATTGAATTGTTAATTAAAAATTTACGGTCGCTATAATAACCAAAATATTTATGAGACATAAAAATAACTATGATTTTTGAATAAAAAGACACTGCACCTATCTAATGTACTTTACAGAATTGAAATTGGACTATTTAAACGGCCTCAGGAATATTTTAAAATTATAAACGATTTTTTGGCTTATAAACAAATATAATATTTCGGGAAATATTAAATTAAATAATTAAATCATGAAAACGGTATTGGTAAAAAAGCGGCAGGACGCTTCTTTTAAAAGAAAAAACTTTTAATTGTGATGAGTGGTTCCTGAGATACAAGCGGTCAAAGTTGACCAGCATTTACGGCAAAGATATAAACAATAGGATCATAAGTTTCGAACCATCACCTTTTAATTTCGGTCCTCTTTCTCCACACCAATTTTCATATCTTTCAAATACTCATAACATATATTATTATAATAAAAACTATCGATATTACGAGTGAAAATTCCAATTTACTGCAAAGATATAAACAATAAGATCATAATTTTCAAACCGTCACATTTTTATTTTTGTCCTCTTTCTCCACACCAATTTTCATATCTTTAAAATACTGATAACATATATTATTATAATAAAAACTATCGATATTACGAGTGAAAATTGCCAAAAATAGCAAAATTCCAATCAAAAATTAGGTTGGAGAAAATGTAATCTCAAACTTCAAAATCGGTATACGTTAAAAAAATGCATTTTCTGGGCTTCCCATGGAGCGATTTTCTTCATTCTTTTTTTGTTCCCAAGTAACTCGAGTAGAGCCATCTAACTAACGCATTATTAAATGTCAAAATTGCTTTTGTTTTGTTATAATAAATTAATTTATTTACTATAACAACATTTTTTAATTTGTTTAAATAAAGATTGTTTAATGTTGTTCTGAAGTTATTTCCTTGTGGCATTTTTATAATTAAGTATTTTCTATGGGAAATAAGCCACAATTTTACTAAAAAATGAATTTATTAACGTTTCGAAGCCCAAATCGGGTTTCCATAGAAAATACTTAAAGATTGTTTAAATAATTATACAGCTTTCAAATGAGAATATTTGTGTTTTTAACGTTAAAAGGTACACTTCTAGTAAATTTATCTAAAAAAAGTCTACAACTGGAAAAAATATGTAGTTTTCTTTTTTTATAAATAAATTAATCTATTATAACAAAACAAAGGCAAGTTTGACATTTAATAATGCGTTATTTAGATGGCTCTACTCGAGTTACTTGGGAACAAAAAAAGAATGAAGAAAATTGCTCCATGGGAAGCCGAGAAAATGCATTTTTTTAACATATACCGATTTTGAAGTTTGAGATTACAATTTCTCCAACCTAATTTTTGATTGGAATTTTGCTATTTTTGGCAATTTTCACTCGTAATATCGATAGTTTTTATTATAATAATATATGTTATCAGTGTTTTAGAGATATGAAAATTGGTGTGGAAAAAGAGGACAAAAATAAAAAGGTGACGGTTTAAAAATTATGATCTTATTGTTTATATCTTTGCCGTAAATGCCGGTTAATTTTGACCGGTTGTATCTCAGGAAACACTCATCAGAATTAAATGTTTTTTCTTTGAAAAGAAGCGTCTTGCCGCTATTTTACCAATACCGTTTTCATAATTTAATTTAATTTAATATTTCCCGAGATATTCTATTTGTTTATAAGCCAAAAAATTGTTTATAATTTTAAAATATTCCTGAGGCCGTTTAAATAGTCCAATTTCAATTCTGTCAAGTACATTAGATAGGTACAGTGTCTTTTTATACAGAAATCATAGTTATTCTTATGTATCATAATTATTTTGGTTATTATAGCGACCGTAAATTTTTAATTAACAATTCAATTGTTGCTAAACTGTTTCCAAGTTTTTCCAATTTAATTATTGATAAACAATTACTTATCTCAAATTTTAGTTGAAAATTAAAGATGTTGTTGGAAAAACCCGCATTTTCCGGGGAAAGTTTTCATCGAAGTAAATCGGGAAAAACACGTCTCTATGCAGAATTTAATTACGGTGAATTTTTATTTGGGTGTTTTTGGTGTAAAGTTAAAGTCTTTGGAGTTATAGAGCAAAAATTGAAAAAAATACGATTTTCCGGCGCCATTTTGTTTATAAAAAAAGTAGCACACTATCTGTGGACTTTGCATACTTATATTATTAATATATACAATCATAAGATTCGATTCCAGTAATAAAATTGCTGGTAAATAACTTTTCCTTGTATTTTGCTAATTAGCCCAGAGTAATGTCGTACAACGATGCGCTAGAAATCTTGCTGAATAAGTGCCCAAAAGAAGAACGAATACCAGGCTTGTGAGAAAACGGGAGGTAATACTCAAGGGGATACCGCTAATATAAGCTACAGACATAATATAAGCCTGTTGTCACTCTTATAAAAATTATTAATAAGAATAATAAAAACCACGAGGAAAATAAAATTCCTGTAGCTGGCTGTATACCATAAATCACAAAAAAAATACTGGATCCTTTGTAAAACGTATATTTAAAAGACCCTAATAAGGGTTACATCACATTAACAACACGTTTTCGGATTAACAAATAATCCATCATCAGTGTTAAAAGCCAATATCATGTATGCGTGAGCCACCAAAATGATATGGGTAAAAACACTTTAAATGTTACAAAATCTTAAATTATACCATTTAAGATTTTGTAACATTTAAAGGGTTTTTGTCCATAATGTTTTGGTGGTTCACCAATAATGATTATTATTAACAATATATAGTACCAAAGAAGTAAAAGAGAGTATATGTAGTACCATAAGAAAAAGTAACGAATGGAACTAAGATGAAAGTCAAGATCAAAGCCGCCACTAGAGGCTACAAAAATAACAGCAGCACTGGAGAATGATGAATACATAGTCCGCAAAGAACGAAGTAAGGACTAGTAAGGAGTCATTCAAGGCAGCCGTAAAGAGACTAACCACAAACGAATAATCCGAAGAGGTAGAGAAGGTAATTGAATAGCTGAACATCCACTCAATCAACGCCAAAAACATAATTCCAGATAGGTCAAAGGACCTCTGTCCATATTTATAGTTTCAGCGCCTAGAGAAGAAAAGGTCATGGGAAAGAAAGTTACAATTCAGATGTGACTCCACCATAAAGATACAATGTATATAATTCAGAAAGCAATACAATTCACGCTCCCACGAGACCAACCCGCGAAGTGTGAAAATTGTGAACGACTACCACCCTACCAGAATTGTTTCCAGAATATACCTACTTCCGATCTTAATATTATTTATCATATATAATTCTATCATTATTTCTCCATTTCTGTTCATTATATCCTCTTCGTCTCCTCCTATAAAGCCAACACTTCTGTTTATTTCTCTTCCTACTCTTAAGTTCTAATACCCCATTATAATTAGGCGCGAATTTGATTATCTTATCTTGTCGGTTATATTTTGAAGATTATTTCATTCATAGAGATTCTAACCAATCGGAACCTACAAGAATAAAAATTACAGCGATTATTTCATTCATAGGAGATTCTGACCAATAGAAAGCTACAGAAATGCAAATTAAGGTGATAATTTTTGATAATATCCCGTCGTTAAGTATATTACGTCAGATGCCCTTCGTTGCTACGAAAAAATACATTCAGTGACATTAATGACAATTAATGTTTTAAAAATTATAAAAGTGATGACTTTCAATCGTCAAATATTTATAAAAACTGTGTGTTTAATGGTACTAATTTGTACTTACATAAATAAATTACAAAAAAATTTTGGTTTTGAACAGTTTTATTCATGAAATAATCGCAACAAATTGCACTCGAGCTCTGAAATTAATATAGAATTTTTGCTCTCGTGACACTTTGACATAATTTCACTCGCCTTCGGCTCGTGAAATTAAAACTGTCAAAGTGTCACTCGGGAAAAATTCAATAATTTCAGAGCTCTTGTGCAATTACTACTAATTATGTTTTAATGATTTTACCTTCCAATCGTGTAGTAAGATTTTTCATCACGTGTTTAATTCTGACCAATCAGATTAATATTACATCGGTAATTTTCTACTGTACAAAATTACGGTGAGAATTTTTTGTTCTGCATCTAATGTCAAATTGTCACGAGGAGAACACAAATCGCCCAATTTAAATTCGAGTTAACTTCGGTAAGATTATTTCATAAATAAAACTGTATTTATAAATAATTTTAACTAATATTTTATTAATATCTTCGTCTAAATATTTGATAAACTGTGCTGTCTACTTTGACAAATTGAAAAATGTGTGTCACAAATTGGGATCAATGGCACTGAATGTTTTTATACAAAGACTTGAATTTTATATGTAAGTATTAAAAATAACCTTACGAATATCACACGACAGAAAGAATAAATAAGAAAATAATGTTCCACTGTTTCTCAAACTTGTTGTCATTGGGCAAGAGCCACTAGAGCCCTGCGGGGTCTCGTGTCTATTGCCAGACAACAAGTTTTCGAAAAATTGTCGCCTTATTGTCAATTTATTCTCACTCTCTTGTGATATTAATGCCGATTATTTCATTCATAGGAGATTCTGACCAATAGAAAGCTACAGAAATCAAAATTAAACTGATAATTTTTGATATTATCCCGTCGTCAAGTATATTACGTCAGATGCCCTTCGTTGCTACGAAAAAATACATTCAGTGACATTAATGACAATTAATGTTTTAAAAGTTATAAAAGTGATGACTTTCAACCGTCAAATATTTATAACAACTGTGTATTTAATTGTACTAATTTGTAATTTGTAGTTACATAAATAAATTACAATAAAATGTTGGTTTTCAACAGTTTTATTCATGAAATAATCGCAGCAAATTGCACTCGATCTCTAAAATTATTATCGAATTGTTGCCCTCGTGACACTTTGACATAATTTCACTCCCATTCGGGTCGTGAAATTAAAACTTTCAAAGTGTCACTCGGGAAAAATTCGATAATTTTAGAGCTCTTGTGCAATTACTACTGATAATTTTTGAAAATATCCCGTCGCGCGTCAATTATTTGACGTCAGATGCCCTTCGTTGCTACGCAAAAATACATTCATAGTGACTATTAATGACAATTAATGTTTTACAACTTGTCACAGAGAACAACAAGAAACAGGTTTAGCAAATATTCAGGTGAAGATATCAATATAATATTAGTTAAAATGATTTAAAAAGACAGTTTTATTCATGAAATAATCTTACCGAATCAGTCTCGAGCTCTTAAGAATTATCGATTTGTTTTGCCCTCGTGACACTTTGACATAATTTCACTCCCCATCGGGTCGTGAAATTAAAACTGTCAAAGTGTCACTAGGGATACAAATCGATCATTTTAGAGCTCCTCGTGTAATTACTACTGAATATTTGCAGAACATTTTGTCAAAACCCCTAAAGTTGTTTTAATAAAACGAATTTACAGAATTGCCCTCGTATTAAAAAAGCGTAATCTCATTTACATAAAAATTAAGTTGGTTTAGTTACACTCGATTGTCGGCTCTAAAGGTTTTATTTGATTTCTCATAATGACTTGCTGGATGGGCTTCATTATCTGGAAGATACTCTTGGCCATCGCATAATGAACTTCAAGGTTTGGTGCGCACATTCAGTGCAATTTACGCATCAATAATAACGAAAATCTTTCTCGGGATGATCCTGACCATTTACGTAGAGCCCTTTTGTCAGGGATAATATTTTTTGATTTATTTTACACCATACTGGTATATTATAAAAAGCAGAGATAGTCTTGACCTGTTAATCGCTGATGTAAAGGGTACTTGATAAGGGAAGTTAAGAAGAAGAAGAAGAAGTTTGGTTGCACCCCAAACGACTGCTTAGAGTAGCTGTACTGTAAACAAAATATATTTATGAAGTTTGGTTGCACCTTAAACGACTGCTTAGAGTAGCTGCAAACAAAATACATTTTTTGATGTTGATGATATCCAGTCTCCGATAGTTTATGTTAGGTTATCCACTTTCCGATTGGAGAGGAACAGAAAGAAGAAGACATTTTTTGTCATTTAAAGCAATCATAAGGATTTCTAAAATCAATAAAAAATATGGACGCACTTACGCGTCCACGGCACTAATCTACAGTCATACTTGGACGCGTGTACGCGTCACAGGAGCTGAAATGCTTAAAGGATGAGGGCACGCCAATTGAACAGGACAAATAATGACCGGACAAATAATCCCGGACAAAAATCCTCAGACAAATATTCCCCAGAAAAAATCCCCACAAATATTCCCCACAAATAATACCCAGACAAATAATCCCCAGATAAAAAATCCCTACAAAAAATTCCGAACAAATAATCCCCACAAATTTTTTTGGGCAAAATATCCACACAAAAAGTCCCAAAAAATATTTGCTGCCGAATAGTTGGTTTATTATGCTTTCTGTATAGGCACTTTCAACAGATTGCATAAACAACATTAAAGAGCAGATATTATATCAGTATGTATAAGATTTTGATTGTATCAAAACAATTTAAATTTTTTCCGAAATGTCCTGACACTACTTTCAATTCCAATTCCAGAACAACGCATTGCGAAGAAAGTGATACAAATTTTTCGATTATTTTGACTTTTTTGGTGCTTTTGGGAACAAATTTATGGTCATCACATTGCTATTCGATATCCGGTTTTGCAAAAACGTAATTGAGGATCTTAAGCATCCATAAAAAATAATTGCGCTATTACGAATGTTTAGCTTTGTTATGAAGAAGCAGACCACAGGTTTTTGACAGAGATTTTGAAAGCTTTTGAAGCAGGTTTTTGAAAAAACTCGCACTTTTCTGTCTTGTAAAATTTGAAGTTTTCGACATGGAATTGGAATTCGAAATTTGGTAGTCGAAATAACGATTCATGCGTAATCGCTTAATCGTGCCGAAAAGCGGTTTCATGGCGATTGCTATAATCTCATGCACTGAGGCTGAAAAATATTTTTGTCGATTGCGTTCACGGGAAAACATTCGAGAACTATTCGGCATTAAATATTTCTTGGTAATTTTTTTCCGGAATTTTTGTGGGCATATTTTGTCCAAAAAAATTTGTGGAGAATATTTGCCTGGGGATTATTTGTGGGGATTTGTTGGGATTTTTGTGGGAATTTTTTATCTGCGGATTTTTTGTACACGAATAATTTGTGGGGATTTTTTGTAAGGGATTATATTTGTAAGCGATTATATTATTTGCCCAAACCCCCCTTGTCGTATTAAAAGGCCAAATTGTGTTGATGATACTTGTTCTTCACAGATTTTAATTTTCGCAGATTAATACTCTAAAAAATCCATTATTACTACCTTTAATGCAGATTCATTAAACAAATATCAATTATATCACTGTTATCCAATTATAACTGTACACTCAAATATTTACTTCAAACATTGTTGAGCCTCAGCCTACTTTTGCATAAATTAGGACCAAAATTAACGTTCTAATCCCATAACTAATTAACCAAATCGACGAACTTGTTCATTTTTTGATAAATGGCCACAAAAAGATGTTCCAACTGTCCCATTTTTATACAGTTATAAATGTCTTTGTATATCAGAGTTTGTTCTATGCACCATGAGAAATAGTGTTTTGCAATTTATTACGGGTAATATGACTTTATATAAACCGTTTGTGGATCAGTGACGTGTAAATTAATGTTTAGATAAATATAATAACAAAATATGAAAAATATATTTTAAAGAAACGCTTTTCTTTAGTTAAGAGTGACTAAAATTAAACATATTATAAAAAATAAACTAAAAAGCAAAAATAAAAAAAAAATGAAAAAATCTAACACATTCGTCAAAGAAAAGCGTGGCGCGTCTTCATCGAATAAATGGTTTTCGCCCCACGCTTTTCTTTAACGAATGTGTTAGATTTTTTCAATTTTTTTTATTTTTTGCTTTTTAGTTGATTTTTTTATAATATGTTTAATTTTAGTCACTCATAACTCATAACTAAAGAAAAGCGTTTCTTAAAAATATTTTTTTCATGTTTTTTTATTTTTTACTTTTTAGTCTTACACTTTTCAAACATTAAAATATATCGTCATGTTTATTAAAATAAAACATATGATGTACACACAAGAAAAGTAGTCGGAATCGGCAAAAAATTTGAGACTTTATTGTTTATTTATGAAGCATAACGTAAACAATTAACGTAAAAAGTGAAATTATGTATAGTTCATATAATTAGCTACAATCCGTAAAAGTTTCAAGTTTCTGCATTGTAAAAAACAAGAGAATTTAAGCATTTTCCATTAAAATCGTAGCTGAGGCTTTTATAAAACATGTATATTTTATAGACCCGTAGGTAGAGTGTACATAACCTCAAAAAAATAAAAGAAATTTTTTTTTTCAAAAAAGCGTATATTTTTTTTGGGGAATAGCTGCAGTTCTAATTTTTTCTTAATCTTGTGTGTTTTATCAAACACTATATTTCTAATTTTTTTAGATTTTTCCGTAAGGCTTGCCACTTCAAAAATCCGAAAAACTGTTTTTTGGGGGGTTTTTGGGGATTTTCCCTATTTTATAGACTTCATAATATATCAAATAAATTTCGTTTTATAGGTTATATGTAACTTAAAGTAACTGAGTCCTTTAGAATATTTAAAAATGAGAGAAACACGTTCAAACCCCCAAAACCCCCTTAAAAACAGTTTTGTGATTTTTGAAAGTGACCAGCGTTACAGAAAAATCTGAAAAAAATTAGAAATATAGTGTTTGATAAAATACACAAGACTAAGAAAAAATTACATCTGCAGCTATCCCCAAAAAAAAATTATATACTTTTTTCCAAAAACAAAAAATTTAAAATTTTTTTGAGGTTATGTACACTTAACCTATAGGTCTATAAAAAATAGACGCGTTTTATAAAAGCCTTAACTATTCTCGTGAATTTTTTGAAATTTCAAAATTGATTGCATCCCACCAAAAAAAAATAATAAAATCGAAAAATAAAGTTTTTGATGGTGGGGGTAGGGAGAAGGGGGTGGTGGGTTAGGTGTCCAAACGTTTTATTTTAGGTATCGGGTCCCATCGTGCCTAAAATGATTAAGAAATTTCATCTATAGCGGCTCTTAGTCTATGAAATGAATATTGAAATGTTTACGATTATTTTGTATATAGTGTACATTGCCTTGCAAACATTATTCACCACAACGTTCCCGATAAACCAAATGTTAAAGATGCCCTCTGGTACGAAGAAAATATTTAATTCTAACCAGCAATTCCGGAATGGCTTTTGTATAATTCTGTTAAATCTTCTTCCTCCTTAGTAAGTCATCTGTGTTGGTGATAATATTTCCATTTGTATCCTTTATTTTAGTTATTTATTTTTTGCCATTTATTAATCATTTCCTTGTAACCTTGAAGCTCTTGTTATCTTTTATCTTCTCTTGTTCTCTTCTTTTGATTTTTACGTAGGTACTTTATATATCTTTTTTTAAACGAAAATACCACTCCACTTCTGCCAATGTCGTTGTAAAGAGTGATCAGCGTTGTACAGTAACACATGTACAGTGTGATTAGCTGTGATAAAGTGGCTGCATTCTTTCGAATGTGTTTCTGCTATCCCGCACACTGATGGATTCTCTCTGGAAATATCTTTCCAACACATGTAGTTCTCCAGATTGAATAAAGCCTCGGATATTTCAGATTAATATACAGACCTGTATCAGGCAGACCACGAGGAAGACCAGGCAAAACCAGATGGGAGAACCAGATAGTCGAGGACCTTAAGATGGGAGTTAGAGAATAGGTAACCATAAGCAAATACAGGAATGAATGGAGAAAAATTGTAGAAGATGCCAAGTCACATAACCAATTGTAAAACCAAAATGCTAATGCACAACAAATTGCGGACTGACTTCCCGTAACAAATGAATCGAAAGAGCCCAAAGAGGGTGGCAATCACTCCGCTAGGACTGTAGATGCCATGATGTTGATGATATTTGAGATTCCTAGGTATATTTGATTTCTAAGATATAAATGATCCTTGTATGAAGATCCTTGTATGATCATTTGGAGAAAAATGGCCAGTCGTATTAGAGAGACTGCTATGTAAATACTTGGGAAAACGTCAGGAAAAAAGTTTGAGGATAAAGAGACTTGGTGGTGGTCAAACGAAGTACAAGGAAGAATAAAAGAGAAGGGAAAATTATATAAAAAGTGGCAAGAAACCAGATCCGACACAGATCTTCAAAACTATTATGCTGGCAAAAAAAGAAGCGAAAGTAGCAGTAGCAAAAGTCAAATCAGAAGCGTATTCAAACCTATACCACACCTATACGATCAACTTGATACCAGGGAAGGCGAAACGAAGATATATAAAATAGCCAAACAAAGAGCAAAGAAAGCAAAAGATTTTAATCAGATTAGATGTATAAGAGATGAAAATAATAAAATACTAGTTCACGAGAAGGATGTCAAAAAGAGATGGAAAAAGTACTTTGACTGCTTATTAAATGAAGAATTAGACATACAGCCTGTAGAGTCAACGGAGACAGTAGCAGCAATGGTCACCAAAATAACAAACGAGGAAGTGGCTCAAGAGCTTCAAAAAATAAAGAAAGGAAAAGCGGTAGGACCAGATGATATTCCCGGAGAAGTATGGAGAGCATTGGAAGAGACAAGAAGAATGTGGCTAGCAGGTTTATTTAATATAATTATGGAAGTTAGACAAATGCCAGACGAATGGAGACGCAGTATACTAGTACTTGTCTACAAAAACAAGGAAGATATACAACAATGTACACACTACATGGCTATAAAACTGCTTAGCCACACCATGAAAATATGGGAAAGAGTAATTGATAGACGGATACGTGAAGAGACCGAACTATCCGAGAAACAATTTGACTTTATGCAGGGCAGATCAACAACAGATGCAATTTTCATTATAAAGCAGTTGATGGAAAAATACATGAGTAAAGAAACAAACGCTCATACGGTATTAATTGATCTTGAGAAAGCATATGATAGAATTCCTCGAGATATTCTGTGGTGAGCACTCAATAAGAAAGGAGTCCCTGGTGAATATGTAAAGATTGTGAGGGATATGTATGAGGGAGTAACGACTAGTGTTAGGACAAGTGTGGGAGAGACTGATAAATTTCATGTGAAAGTAGGATTGCACCAAGGCTCTGTGCTTAGTCCGTATTTATTCTCATTAGTTTTGGACCAGATAACAGCGAAACTACAGGGTAACATTCCACGATGCTTAATGTATGCTGATGATGTCGTGTTAGTTGGAAATAGTAAAAGAGACTTAGAACAAAAACTGGAACAGTGGAGACAATCTCTGGAGGAAAAAGGATTAAAACTTAGTAGGACAAAGACAGAGTATTTGCAATGTTCATTTAAAGATGGAGTTACTACAAATAAAATGGTATCTTTGGATGGTGAACTGATTGTAAAAAGCAATAGTTTTAAGTACCTGGGATCGGTATTACAGAGTAATGGAGAAATATATGGAGATGCATGCAATAGAATTAGAGCTGGATGGATGAAGTGGAAGGAAGCGAGTGGTGTGCTGTGTGACAGGAAAATTCCAGTGAAGTTGAAGGGAAAATTCTATAAAACACCCATAAGACCGGCTATGATGTACGGAACTGAATGTTGGGCAGTGAAAAAGAAAGAGGAACAACGAATGCACGTGGCGGAAATGAGAATGCTTAGATCGATGAGTGGAGTGACAAAAAAGGATAAAATTAAAAATGAGTATATTAGGGGAAGTCTAGGTGTGGCACCCATTGATGCCAAAATGAGAGAGCATAGGTTGAGATGGTTTGGTCATGTTCAACGTCGAGACGCTAATCACCCAATACGAAGAATTGCTGAAGATAAGGAACTGAAGGAGTAGGAGAGGAAGACCAAAGAAGACGTGGGGGGAGACGATAAGGCAGGACATGTTGGTAAAGGGGATTAATATTGATATGACCCAAGATAGAATTGTATGGATAAATGCAATTAGGAAAGCCGACTCCGCATAGGGATAAGGCAAAGAGAATGATGGTGTGATGATCCTTGTATGAGTCTTCCCAGGTATTTTATATTTTACCTGGGAAGCCTACTCGCTCTATAGGTTCGGTCTCATATTTCTTACAGATCGACCCGTGATAGATATAGCGCCGGTTCGCAGACGGAATTGATGCTTTTGAGATGTGGTGTTAGAGAAGAATGCTACGAATACCTTGGACAGCTCATCAGACAAACTTTCCTATTCTTAACTAACTTGATAAGGCTGTCCACAACATGTCTGGAGTAAATTCTACAGTTTTTCAAAAATTTTAAAATTTTATTTACATTTTAAATTCAAGAATATTCTTTTAAATTATTCATCGGAGACCGCCACTGGAAACCATAGGTCAGGAACAATTGTTTTTGTTTTAAGTACAAACGTGGGAAACTTATCTAAATTTATTTCTTTATTGGCGTTGTTTAAAGACGCAGAAAATGATATTCCATTACCTTATACAATGATTCTGGTCACAATGTTTTTTTTTTTCTATTTTATAATCGGCAATACTTTTGCAGGTAATGCTAATTTATATCTATTAATTTTATTAACATAATCAAAGCTACTTAAATGTTATGGTAGGGGAGCCCAAGCGGGGATTTTTGCAGTTACTCGAGCTCGAGCGCGTCAGATTATCATATGGGGAGAAACCTTATACCCTGTAAATGTACCTCTACCATATATTGGCTTTTATTTTAATACAGGGTTCGTTAAGAGGGGTCCGAAAAAATATATCCTTAGAAAACCTCGAAATCGTCAGATTAATATAAGGTAATTTAAGTACATGCAAAACAGTGTATATTTAAAAAATCTGACGATTTGAGCAGGGCGTACGGAAATGGGCGAGTCACAAAATTTCACAAAAAAAAAACGAGTTTCGCGAAATGAACGTCAGTTTGAAAAACTAAAAAATACGTGGTCAATATTTTTTAAAAATCTATCAAATGATACCAAACACTAACCCCCCACGGAGAGGGGTGGGGGGTCAATTTGAAATTTTAAATACGAACCCCGCGATGTTCCGCTAAATGAACATCAGATGGAAAAACCGAAAAATACAGGTATTCAATATGTATTTTTGAAAAATCTATCGAGTGATACCAAACATGACCCCCACGGAGGTGGGGTGGGGGTTACTTTAAAATCTTAAATACGAGCCCCCATTTTTTAGTGCAGATTTGGATTCCTTACGTAAAAATAAGTAACTTTTATTCGAGACATTATTTCGAATTATGGATAGATGGTGCTATAATCGGAAAAAACGATTGTTGGAAATGAAAAATTAAATTAAAAAAATGGAAAGTCCACCAGTCTATGGAAAACTTAACCTTTTTTCGTTTTAAGATCTAGTCTTCACAACCCAATAGGTCCCCATAACTCTCGAGTAACTGCAAATTTAGCATACTTTCCTCCCCTACTATAAGTCACTACAAATGTTTGAAAAACATTTAAACAGTTATTATATCAAAACAATTTAAAAAATGTTTGAAAAACCATTTCCAACATTGCAAAACTTAATTGGAAAAACATTACAATTTTCTACTTATAAACATTCAGAATTACTTTTTCTATTGCCCGGGAAAAAATATTTTTTGATATTTAAAAGACCGCCAATTTTTCACAAATTAAAAAAGTTTTCCTACGTAAAATATTAGAGACTTAATTAGTCCATTTTTTAAAATTCATAGCTTGCTTGCACTGAACCAAAAAAGTACGTAAATATAATGAAAAAAACATTGATTCAAAAACATGGAACATTAATTTTCGTCCAAAGATCAGTATCGTTTTTCCAATGTAAGTAGATACATTAACTAATGCTCAAAAACACTAACTTCTATGAATTAGTACGTTCATTCAATGTACTTTCTAGTTAAGAATTAATGTACCGATACATTGATTCAATGTACTGATCCATTGATTCAACGTACCGATACATTGATTCAATGTACCGATACATTGATTCTTAACTAGAAAGTATATTGAATGAACGTACTAATTCATAAAAAATAATGTTTTTGAGCACTAGTTAATGTATCTACTTTGTACTATTTTGTAGCTAATGATATGAACTATACATAATTTCACTTTTTACGTTAATGGTTTACGTTATGCTTCATAAATAAACAATAAAGTTTCAAATTTGGAACGCTTATATATTTTTTTTTTTAAAATCGGCGCTTATTCGTGTCAAATTTCAATACGATACAAAACAAAACTTCAACCAAAACTCGAATTCAAAAAATTCGTGTTTTTATCGTAGTCTTAGAAAAACCACCGGTAGAGACGTTTTGTGCTACAATTAACATTAGAATTCGTTTTGGCGTATTAATTAATTAAACGCTTTTTTTTACTTCAGTAGTTTGGGTCAAATCTTTGGACGTTAATTTGACTGCCTTTTCTTCAATGCAAATAACTAAAAATTTGCAGACATATAATGTATTCGCTGGAACAATACACGAATAGTCAAAAAAATTTGATTGTTTATTAATTGTTAAAAAAAAAACGATTTTAACGGAAAATCCTTAAATTCACTTGAAGAATTCACTGAAGAAACTTGAAACTTAGACAGATTGTAGCTAATTATATGAACTATACATAATTTCACTTTTTACGTTAATTGTTTACGTTATGCTTCATAAATAAACAATAAAGTTTCAAATTATTTGCCGATTCCGACTATTTTTACACATATTTTTACACTATTTATACATATTTTAATTAACATGACGATATATTTTAGAAAAGTGTAAGACTAAAAAGTAAAAAATAAAAAAATATGAAAAAAAATTTTTAAGAAACGCTTTTCTTTAGTTACGAGTGACTAAAATTAAAAATATTATAAAAGAAATCAACTAAAAAGCAAAAAATAAAAAAAAAATGAAAAAATCTAACACATTCATTAAAGAAAAGCGTGGGGAGAAAACCGTTTATTCGATGAAGAAGCGCCACGCTTTTTTTTGACGAATGTATTAGATTTTTTCAATTTTTTTTATTTTTTGCTTTTTAGTTGATTTTTTTATAATATTTTTAATTTTAGTCACTCGTAACTAAAGAAAAGCGTTTCTTAAATTTTTTTTTATATATTTTTAGTTTAATTTCCTAGACTATACTGGGGTCACGTTATATGGCACAGTAAATTTAATATAGAGTATTACAGCTAACTATCCGAAGGAAAATAGACAGCAGAAAGGGTCCAGGGAGAAGAAGACACTCGTGGCTCCAAAACTTGCGGCAATTGCTTGGATTGTCATCTGCCGAACTATTCAGATCTGCCGTAAACAAATTCAGAATAGTCATGTTAATTGCCAACGCTCGGAACGGACAATCCACATGAAGAAGAAGAAGAAGGAGTCAATAAATAAATGTATAATTCTGTCCAATGAAATATTGTGCTTTTACGTAATTGTTTACTATACACTTGACTTCATATTCAGTCTGGTTTCTCATTGGAAAAATATTGGTTTATTTAAATTCAAGTTAAAACTGTAAGGTCAACGTTAAGAAAATTTTCGTAAAGATGTTGGTAATAGAAGAGCATAAGCATGCAAATAAAACCGAATAAGTATATTAAAAGATGGCCTAGATAAGGGTATTCTGTAAATTTTATCGCACGTAAGACTTCCTTTTTTGCTTCACCATTGACCTTAACACACTTTCTGCTGGTTTATCTTCATCGCTAATTTATACCTATTATGATTGTTTTATTAAATAAAACGCATTGTAGTATTATTAGTGATAGGTGATTGCAGATTCATTAATATTATAATCCGCTTTAGGAAATTAGGCATTTTTTGTACTAATTGAGTTTTCAAACCTTGAATTAATTAATAACAATGGCAAGGAAAAGATGTTCTTCTGATCATACATCGGTGTTGAAAATTAAACGTGATAGTAGGTATGAAGGTAGGTGTTAACTTACATATACAAAGTGTATCAAAATAGAAGCGTGTCCTTTTGGTTTTCGGTGATGGAGGAGGGTACTACACTCCGTTTAAAAATTAGTGATATACTGAATTCGCTTTGCCGAGATTCACTTTGACACATGCGGAATAGGAAACATACAGCACAAAAATTCTCACCTCACACTATTAACTGCTCAAATCAACTTAATCTTTGATTAAAAAAAGAAGAATTATTGGAACTAATGGGAGTGTATACTAAACTCATTAAAATTTTGTGGAATTTGTGTCTTCAAAATATTTTTATTTTGTACAATAAATAATTTTCTCGTTTATTATCAACACATTATAATGGTGTTAATAAATAAATAATGATTGATTATTATGTCTGTTTAATAGTAATAATATTGGGTATGAGCAGAAATGTTTGGTTGTGTAGTAATTTCCAGTCACGCCAAGCAACCTAACTTCCCGTAAAATTACCAACATCACTGGACAGTTGTGTCTCAGATTAGCGAATCCACTGAAGCTAGGACAAATAATCCCCGGACAAAATATCCCCACAAAAAATCCCGAACAAAAAATCCCCAAGAAATATTTGCTGCCGAATAATTCTCTAAAAGTTTTCGAACTTCAATTCAAATTTCGAATTCCAATTCCATGCTCAAAACTTCAATTGCAAATTTCGAATTCCAATTCCATACTGAAAACTTCAAAATTTACATGACAAAAGAGTGTGAGTTTTTTCAAAAATCGTGGAAGATGTGGGGAATGAGCTAAGGCCCCGTTCTCATGACAGGCGGTTAACGGCTTAACCCGGAAGCAGTCGCGCCGTTAGAAAAAATCTTCTTTTTTTTGGAATTTATGGCTTTGGTGAGAATCAATTAGCTTTAATAATTGTTAGAAATAATATATTTCTAACATAACAAGTAAATAAAATGTTGTTCTGAAGCTATTTCCTTGTGGCATTTTTATAATGAACTATTTTAAATGGGAAATAAGCCACAATTTTACCAAAAAAATGAATTTATTAACGTTTCGACGCCCAAGTCGGGTATCGTTGTCAAAATACAAAATAATACTGATATTAGTATTATTATAATATTATTTTGTATTTTGACAACGACACCCGACTTGGGCGTCGAAACGTTAATAAATTCATTTTTTTAGTAAAATTGTGGCTTATTTCCCATTTAACATAGTTCATTAAGTAAATAAAAATATTATAAACTAAAAATATGTTGTAAATTCGTATTTAAATTCGTTTTGTTAGATAAAATCTAACGCGCGACCGATTCCGTGTCAGAAAAGAACGCGACTGTTCCCGGGTTAATGACCTTAATGACCTAAAACGCGTGTTAGCATGTGAACGGTCTTAAGTAATAATAATATCGTATGGCATTTTTGTCGGGGAGATCCTTTCGGATAGTTCCGGCGCCATTTACATCTTTAAGCCTGTTTTAAGTAACTAGTGCCGATGTACACTGGCCCAGGGGGACCGACGGCTTGACGTGCTCTCCGAGGCACGGTGAGACGGCTCGTGTCATTATTGGAAATGAAAATGGTTTGTCTTTGGCAGGGCTCGAACTCACGTGCACTGGCGTGTGAGGCCAGCGATTATGCCGTTACTCCACGGCCGCTCACAACGGTCTTAAGTAAAATATATGTATGTAGTTGTAATCGCGCGTTATCAAAACGCCTTTAGAGAACGGGGCCCTAGCTCATTCCCCGTATCTTCCACGATTTTTGAAAAATATCACACTCTTTTGTTATGTAAATTTTGAAGTTTTCAGCATGGAATTGGAATTCGAAATTTGGTAAAATTTGGTGATATTTTGTGAGGATATTTTGGCCAAAAAAATTTGTGGGGATTATTTGTCCCAGATTTTTTGTGGAGATTTTTTGTCCGGAGATTATTTGTCCGGGGATTTTTTGTCCGGGGATTTTTTGTCCAGGGAGAATTTGTCGGGATTTTTTGTCCGGGGATTATTTGTCCGGTCCCCAGTCCACTATACCATAGTTTCTATGATATAGCTCATTTTTCATTTATGTTGTGTGGCATATTCAAAGTTTGTCATGGTAATCATACATACACACACATACATAATCGTTCGTCATCCATCTTGGTTTACTTACGTCTGATAAATGACTGTCATTTCGCAGACGTAAGTAGACCAAAATGGTTGTTTGATTTTGTTCGTGTAGGGATTCTTCATGTTCCTGGAAGTTATACATTAACATCGGCTTTAAGCCCTTTCAATTATACAATTTTTTTAAAGCTGGCAAATGGGATAAGACAGGGGGATTCCTTGAGTCAGTTATTGTTCAACCTCATCATAGATGAAATAATAAAAAAAGTAAGAACTAAAATAGGATACCAAATGGGAGAGAAACAACTTAAAATAATCTGCTATGTTAAAGACGATGCAATACTAATCTCTCAAAGTGAAGATGATTTACAACGTATGCTGCACCAATTTAACATAACCGCCAGAAAATTTAACATGTTAATTTCCCCAAAAAAGACAAAATGCATGGTTATAACAGCAAATCCAATAAGATGTAAATTGGAGCTGAAGGGTCAGATAATAGAACAAGTGATGGAGTTTAAATATCTAGACATCACTATCTAGCTACGGAAGGCTCGAAATAGAAGTGAAAGATAACGTGAATAGAGCAAACAGAGCCGCAGGTTGCCGGAATGACACAATATGGAGAAATAAAAATATCAGAAAAGAAATGAAAGGCAGAATTTACAAAACAGTCATCAGACCAATAATGACATACGCGGCAGAAACACGACCCGACATAGAAAGGACAAAAAGATTACTCGAAACAGCGGAGATAAATCATTCGAAAAATCGATGGTAAGACTCTATGGGGCAGAGCTAGAAGTACAGATATACGACGGAGATGCAAGGTGAACAACATTAATAACTGGGTAAGAAACAGAAGAATAGAATGGAATGACCACATTAGCCGAAGACAACAAATAGTAAGGACAACGAAAATGACAGTAAGGACAGCGAGAGACGGTTCCCCAATAGGAAGACGATCAGTGGGAAGACCACGAAAAAGATGCAACGACAACTTACTAGAGGCATATTGAAACAACAGACAAAGTCATGTCTATATACAAAAAAAGAAGAAGAAAAATTTTACAATTTACCAAAGTTAATTGCATTTTAAATCCAACCTCTTTTGGTTCTAGGGCTATTAAGCAATTATAAGAGTTCACTGAGGATGTACTGATACGTCCGAAAACGTTTTGAATATTTGAAGATGTATGTAATCCATTTAAACTTCGAAGGAGTTTTTACTTCGATATTAAAAGTTATTTAACTACATGGTATACAGCAAACTCCCAGGAACTATCCCGTTTTTTAAAATATTTTTCTTTCGTTGCTCTATGTATGAATCTTGATTTTTTGTTGGTCCACCACTTGATTTTTGGTGGTACTCTCCGTTATTTTGCTATAGTTTCGCTTTTTACTACGATGTCTAGCACAGGCAACTTATATTGGTAGCTTACTGTCTCACTAACTATTACCTAGAGGTCCTTACATTAACGTATATCTTCTTTGCTTCCAGAATTTTCAGATTTCCAAGATTTTCAAGACTCTCTTCTAATTTAACTAACATGTAAGTGTCCCCCTGAAATAGTCCTCACCCGAAAATCCAAACTGAGGCTGTTTGGTTCCGGTACATTTTACCTCAGGAGATACCTACTTTATTACATTGAAGAAGCTTTTTTCATAATTATTATGGCCTGAAATGGTTTTCGGACGTTTGATGCCTGAATGCCTTTTTTATAAGCATCATAGTCTACCCAATTTAGCCAACAAACCACAAATGCAACCAAAGTGCAGTATTACCCCACACCCGCTTGCATTTTTTTGTATAGCCAGGATCAGGATCCCTTCTGTAAGGACTGCTATATATCCTGCCACTAGGAGACATGTATATTATTTGGGATACTGTTATTTATCTGATTGTTACTGTTATATATTAAAATTCTGCCCTCTAATGATAAAAACATGATAATTTTCAATTTTCGTCATTCAACCATTAGGTTTTTGCAACTATTTCATCTTTACCTACATCCTCAACATTTAATTTATTTTTTTTGGTATATTTTAAATAAATGTCCACATTACACCAATTATCCGACAATCTTTCAAATTATTCACCTACTCATCAATACCGAGTGAATGGATAAAAATAAACGGCTCAAAAAGGTGGCGGGGAGCATTGGCGTACCGATAGATCAGCGGGCCCTGGTTCCAGTTGGGATACGGGATAGGCCCGGCCAATAAAAAATATTTTTTTTTTCAAAATAACTTAAAAATTATTGGTGATAACAAAAATCTCAAGTCGTAAAAAATGTGGGTCTACAGACTTCGTATAATATAATAATAATAATAATAATAATAATGATGTTTATTTAGGAATAACAATAAAGATTTACAAAAAAAAAAAAATAAAAAGCATAATGAGTACTACCTAAATAAACATAAATAACTCACTGAAGTTGAGCTACCCTGTATATATATTACTAATATACATACAAAAGTAGCACCCCTTGTGCGTGAGACTTAAAAACATAATGTATTAATTTACAAATATAAACAAACACAAAAAATATTTAACAAATGTATAAATGTATACAGTTTTCGAAAATTTATAAAAATACTAAAAACTCTAACATTAATCAAGAAAAAATAAAAATATAATAATTTTAATATAATTTGTGATATAAATGTGGCCATCAATAATTCAAGAAATGTCGCAGTTGATAATAAAAATCTATTTAGATACAATTTTTATTTTCGATATAATTTTTTATTTCTTATTTAAGTTTATTTACTATAATTATTGTCCATTGATAAGTTCTTCGCAGAATTTTGTTGATTTGTTCCCAATCCATTGTTTAATTTCATATCTATGTTTTTTATAATTTTTAAATTGTTTTAAATTATCCGGTAGCAAATTGTACAATTTGGGCCCTATGTAACCAACATATCTTTGAAGGATGGATTTATTACATTTTGGTAGAATTGTATTATGTTTTATATATCTAGTATTATATTTTATATAGTATATACACCATTTTTTTCACTTTTTTAAAAGCTATATTTTTGCTAACTATTTTTATTTTTTTTTAATAAAACAGTTTATTACTTTTTGATTTATTTGTGAGCAAACTCCTGAAAACGTGGTTTTTTGTTGAAACAAACATTTTCACTCGCAAATAATTCAAAAAGTATTGACTTAGTGAAAAAACAGTACCTATGGAAAGAAAAATTTCTTAGAATTAGTTAGTTCATCCAATTCCAAACTTATTTTGAACTTATATTTTTTTCAGCAGCGAAAGTCACCCCTAGAGTAAAAGTACACATCGGAACAATATAGTCCGTTCTTTAACGGTAAAATATTGCAAAACCTCTAAATTTTAAAGAACCGCTTGGATTGACATGAAATTTGGCATACACATAGCTAACAAGTCAAAGAAATAAAGTGATATTGTGCCGATATGTGCTTTTGCCTTGGGGGTGGTTTTCACCCCCTCTTGGGGGTGAAAAAATATTCGTCAAAAGAAAGTCGGAAAATAGATAAACTGGCTAATTTTAAGTAACTTTTGTTCTATAGAGTTTTTTCACTAAGTCAATACTTTTCGAGTTATTTGGCAGTGAATATGTTCATTTTTTCAACAAAATAACCACGCTTTTAGACGGTTTTTCGCAAATAACTCAAATAGTAAGTATTTTGTCGAAAAAACATTCTTAGCAAAAATATAGCCTGTAAAAAATTAAAAGAAATGGTGTATACATCACGTCTCTACACCTAGTAGAAGAAGAGATATAGCTAATGAAAAATAGGTTCATATTCGTCAAATTCCAAATGGAATATTTAACGTGAAATAACCAAAAATTAAGCACATTTCTGGGAAAACTCATTAAAACGTATTTAAAGTGTTTAAAAAAAGCTTCACTTTTGTTTTATAAAAAAAACTTCTAGCATCAAAATTAAACAAGTTACGCTCAAAATAAAGTTAGTCCCTTTTTGTTTTGGTAAAAAAATCGAGAAAATCACCCCCTAATTAGTATCTTAAATGAACTTAATCGTTACGACTTCACAAGTTTCTTGACTCGTGTATATATTGTTTATATGATCTGTAAGTTTCATCGGTTCAAAGTCCTTATCATTGAAAGGGCTGCAGTTAAAAGGGGTTGAACAAGTCACTGATCACGAATGTATGCAAATTTAGAAACACCAAATCTTTATCAATTTTTGTCTAACAGAAAAACAAAAAAATACATGATATTCAGAAAAGCAAATCTGACTTTTTTTTTGTTTTTCGAGATTTTTGGTATCTCTATCAATTTTTAAGTTATTTTGAAAAAAAAACATATTTTTCAAAATTTAAATTTTTAAAAATTTTACTTTGAAACCCAATTTTTTCAAAAATAAGCACTTTGAGTCGATGAAACTTACAGATCATATAAACACAACATAAGTAAAATAATTTGTGGAGTGGTAACGATTAATTTCATTTAAGTTGCTAATTAGGGGTTGGTCTTCCCGATTTTTTTTTTGCAAAAACAAAAGGGACAAACATTATTTTGAGCGTAACTTGCTTAAATTTAATGCTAGAAACTTTTTGTAAAAACAGAAATAAAGCTCGTTTTAAACACTTTAAAAAAGTTATAATGAGTTTTTCCCAAAAGTGCTTAATTTTTTGGATATTTCACGTCGAAATATTCTATTTGAAATTTGGTGAATATGATTCTATTTTTCATTGGCTATAACTCCGGTTCTACGAGATACAGAGACCTAACGCGTACACCTTTTTTTTTACTTTTTTATAAGCTATATTTTTGCTGAGAGCGTTTTTTTTCCACAAAATACTTACTTTTTGAGTTATTTGCGAAAAATCGTCTAAAAATGTGGTTATTTTGTTGAAAAATGAACATATTCACTCGCAAATAACTCGAAAAGTGTCGACTGGGCGAAAAAGCTCTATAGAACAAAAGTTACTTAAAATTAGTCAGTTTACCCATTTCCGGACTTATTTTGGACATATATTTTTTCACCCCCAAGAGGGGGTGAAAGTCACCCCCAGGGCCAAAGCACACATCGGCACAATATCACTTTTTTCTTTGACATGTAAGCTATAAGCATTCCAAATTTTATGTCAATCCAAGCGGTTCTTTAAAATTTAGAGCAAAAACCGTGAAAGAATGGACTAATATCACTTTTTTTGTGACATGTTATCTATGTCTATGTGTATTGCTAACTTTCATGTCATTCCAAGCAGTTCTTCAAAATTTGGCATTTTGCAATATTTGACTGTGAGTGAATGGACTATTCAAACAGTAAATTAATATTAATTTACTGTTTTTACAATTTTTGGGTGAATAGGTTTTTTCGTTTTTATTTATAACTACCCACACAAAAATTAAAATTTATTAAGCAGTTACATTTCTTAGTGAGTATTTGTGTAGTTCAAAATGCCCCCCATCAAATTAGAAACAAAACAAGCAAAAAGCGTGTTAGAGCGGACCCCTGCGGGACCCGGGCCCTGGTTCCGTGGAATCCGCAGAACCATGCTCAGTACGCCACTGGCGGGGAGACAATAGGTTTGTTCTAGCATCAGTTTCAAACGGTTCGAAAACATCAGCGAATAGTGGACCAGCGCAAGTAGAGGGGATAGCACTGGTGACTGTATTATGTTCTCTCACTGACCAACTGTTTGCTGACTGACGGTTTCTGACTAGTTTGACTGTTTGCTAGAACAAACCTATTAACTAACAATCTGATCGCAAATTTTGATTCACACTGGCTTCTGCTCTCTTAACCGTATCGGTCCTAAGCAGACCGGTAAAGATCGTGACAATTGCCACTGGATCAGGAGTTTTTGGGCAAACAAGTAATTATAAAAAATCTTACGTCATAGGTCAACATACATCTGTATTCCAGGCTGAAGTTTTTGCTTTGGTGGTCTGCACTGATGAAATCATAGATGGAGTCTATAAAGCTAAGAGAATCAGCATTTACACAGATAGCCGAGCAGCTATTCTCGCAGTAAAGAACCCACTCACGAAATCAAAACTGGTGAAGAACTGCAAAGATCTCCTCAACAACCTGACAAAAGACAATCAAGTGTCTTTAATACGGTTGTCGGGTCATGAAGGGGTGCATGGGAATGAACGAGCAGATATGTTGTAAAAACAAGGCTCGGGAGAAATTTTTGAAGGCCAGAACTTTTCTGTAGTACCGCTAAAGATGCTACGAAAAACGAGGTTTAGAAATGGCTAATAATTTTTAAAAGCAATGGAGAGCCACTCAAGTGCAAATCCAGACTAAAAACATAATCAAGATTATAGGTCTGGATCCCGCGTATGAAAAAATAGTTGATTAATAGCAAGCTGAAAATTTGTTAATAGCTTAAGGGTGTCTAGTCGGATAAACTTTGATATATGGGAACACTGGAACAGGGGCAATTTTAATTGTGGAATAGGTTAAAAATTTGGAACGGTCAGACCACGAAAACGGCACATTTATTTTGTCCGACAGAACAGACTTAAACTCTCCGAACAGAGATTAAGCTCTCATGCAAAAATCAGACTGCTATTTATCACCTGTCATAAATCCTGTCATTTGACATATTCTACATGTTCCACTCATTAAAACGCCCATTTGGTGATAAATAGCAGTCTGATTTTTGCATGAGAGTTTAATCTCTGTTCGGAGAGTTTAAGTCTGTTTTGTCGGACAAAATACATGTGCCGTTTTCGTGGTCTCACCGTTCCAAATTTTTAACCTGTTCCACAATTAAAACTGCCCCTGTTCCAGTGTTCCCATATATCAAAGTTGTCTGACTAGACACCCTTAAGCTATTAACAAATTTTCAGCTTGCTATTAATCAACTTTTTTTTCATACGCGGGATCCAGACCTATTATTGATAAAAAACTCTCGACAATTTGATGAACCTCCATAAACGAGGGATCAAAACGGTCACTGAAATGGTGACTATACATTTCCGTTTAAGAAACCACCTATACAAACTACGTAAGGTGAATGAACCACGGCGCAGAAAGTGCGAAGTGGAAGAAGATACTGCTATACATATACATACTATGCCATTGAAATGTGCTAGGTGATGTAAGGCAGGGGTTCACTGGTCAACTAAGGTTTGAACCAGAAGAGATCCTTCTTCTTCTTCTTCTTTTTGTATAGACATGACTCTGTCTGTTTTTTCAATGTGCTTCTAGTAAGTTTTCGTTCCATGGTCTTCCCACTGATCGTCTTCCTATTTTGGAGCCGTCTCTCGCTGTCCTGACTACCCTATTTGTTGTCATTCGGCTTATGTGGTCATCCCATTCTATTCTTCTGTTTCTTACCCAGTTATTAATGTTATCCACCTTGCATCTCCGTCGTATATCTGTACTTCTAGCGCTGCCCCATAGAGTCTTACCATCGATTTTTCAAAGGGTTTTCATCTCCGCTGTTTCGAGCAATCTTTTTGTCCTCTCTGTGTCGGGTCGTGTTTCTGCCGCGTATGTCATTATTGGTCTGATGACTGTTTTGTAAATTCTGCCTTTCATTTCTTTTCCAATATTTTTATTTCTCCATATTGTGTCATTCAGGCAACCTGCGGCTCTGTTTGCTCTATTTACTTGATCTTCCATTTCTGTTTCGAGCCTTCCGTAGCTAGATAATGTGATGCCTAGGTATTTAAACTCCATCACTTGTTCTACTATCTCTCCTTCCAGCTCCAATTTACATCTTATTGGATCTGCTGTTATAACCACGCATTTTGTATTTTTTGAGGAAATTAACATGTTAAATTTTCTGGCGGTTATGTTAAGTTGGTGCAGCATACGTTGTAAATCATCTTCACTTTGAGAGATTAGTATTGCATCATCCGCATAGCAGATTATTTTAAGTTGTTTTTCTCCCATTTGGTATCCTTTTTTAGTTCTTACTTTTTTTATTATTTCGTCCATGATCAGGTTGAAGAATAAAGGACTCAAGGAATCCCCCTGTCTTCCACTTTTACTTTTATTGTGTTGTTCTGGTAGATGTTTTCGATCGTTTTAATTATTCCTAGAGGTACCTCTCTCGAGTATAACAAGTGGATAACGTCCTTTATTGTGACCCTGTCAAATGCTTTCTTAAGGTCCACAATATGCCGGTTTGTTTTATTCCAACGATTTCTCTTGAACTTGCCTTATTATAAATATAGCGTCAGTGCATGACCTTCCCGACCTAAAACCTTGTTGTTCTTCTGCTATTGGTATACCTTCATTAAATTTGTTTGTTATGACTTTGGTTGTTAATTTTAATGTTGTGTTAGTTAATTCCTCTGTAATTTTTCAGGTCCTATTTGTCTCCTTTTTTGAAGAGAAGTATTAGGATGCTTGATCTCCATTCTTGCCTATTCTGTTTTGTTCTATAATTTTTTGTATTAGTTTTAATAGTTGTTTAGTTAGATCTTGACCTCCGTACTTTAGAAGTTCGTTCGATATTCTGTCCTCTCCTGGAAATTTTCTATTTTTTAATTTTCTTAATGCTTCCTTTACCTCTCCCTCCTCAATGTTTATTTCTTCGTTTGTCGTAACTTAAGGTATTGGTGGTTCATTATCGTCGCCTTTAGCAAATAGAGATCGGAAGTAGTCTCAGAAGAGATCCTAAAACTACCAATCAGAAAACTGTTGGCCTTCGTTGAGGCCACAGACCAAATACCAGAGACTAACGAATCTCGCCTGATTTAAGAAAATGAAGAAGAAGAAGAAGAAGAAGAAGAAGAAGAAGAAGAAGAAGAAGAAAAAGACTTACTTACTCACCATGATTTCAAGACCCTATCCTAATTTTTGCTAATAATGTAATTTGTTTCCCCATAAATAGTCCTTACTCGGAAACCAGAACGAAGACTCCCTTGCTTCCAGTTGAAAGTACATCGAAGAAGCTCTTTTCATAATTATGGCCTGAAAAGGTTTTGGGGCGTTTGATGCCTTAATGCCTTTTCTATAAGCGTCATATCCTGCTTCATTTAGCCAACAAATCACCAGTAAAACCAAAGTGCAACGTTACCCCACCTCCCACTTGCATTTTCGTGTATAGACGAGGATCCCTACTGTAAGGACGACCCTATAAGCCTGTATCCCGCCACTAGGATGGACGTACTTTATTCGGGATATTGTTATACACACACCGGCACAAAATTTCACCACCCAAAATTTTTGAGTAAGTTTGGCAATCTACAACTTTATTATTAGTACTTCAATTTTCAAGATTCTTGCATCAGTTTGTATGTATTGATGTCGTTTTTTATTATTCCAATAATAATTTTTTTTTGCTTAGATGGCATTATAGGGGGTAAATAGAAGCATTGTGTTTTCCCCTAATTTTAAAAAATTCTGTGAAAAAATTGGGGGGCTGATTTTGTTTTATACTCCTTTTGTATTATCCTGTAGATATCACTAACGTTTTGTTTTTTGAATTATCCGAATATCTTTTCTTATAAGAGCTGCAAATAAAAACACTGCTTTGAAGGTTTTTTTAATTGAAAATATCAAACGCACTAAAATTAACAAAACAAAACAAAATTAACAACAAAACAATTCAATAGCGGGTATGTCCACCTCTTGCAGCAACGACTGCTCGCAATCTGTTAGTCATCGAATAAAAATGTGTTATCCTTGCCTGGGGAATAGCCCAATATTCCTCTACCAGGGCAATAACTGTACCAAATTTTCTGGAGGCCTAGGATGGCGGCGAATAGCTTTTTTTAATTCATCCCATAAATACTCAATAGGATTGAGATCTGGGCTGAATACGGGCCATTCTAATCTTATTAACCCAACCTCTATTTTATGAGTCAATCAGTGTTTTTATTTACAAAAAAATAGTACAGCTCTTACATGAAAAGAGATATTCGGATAATTCAAAAAACACAATTTTAGTGATGCCTCCGGGATAATATGACAGGACTATGAAACAAAATCAGCTCTTCCATTTTTCCACACAATATTTTAAAGTTAGGAGAAAAAACAACGCTTCCATTCACCCCCGTATAATGCCATGCAAGCAAAATTTTTGTGTTACCGGAAAAATACCAAACGATATCAATACATGTAGCTACAAACTGGTTAGGTATTTACTCCAGGCTGTGGGTGAAAAATAGGTCGATTTCAGGATATAATTCAGGAATTCTTGAAACCTATTAGGTGTTGTAAAGGACGATGCCAGGAATAACTTCTACTAAAATGTGACCAAAAATATTGTGAGCTTTTTTTGTTATTGCGATTTTCATTTGTTAAATTTGCAATTTTTAAAGATTTTTAATTTTGCAGCTTAGGATATTGATTTTAGAGAAAAACTTTTTAATAGAAAGTTGTAGTAAATTAAAAGACCTACAATATGAGCTATGGTAAGTTTAATTTCGTTTATTGGTTATTGCAAAACAGCCTGCGAAAAGTCCAAAATGGCCGTTTTTTACAATTGCGTTATTTATTGTACAAATAATTTTTTTTAGTTTTTTAAAGCTTTAAAATGAAGACCTTTCAATTCCAAACATAAAAAAATTATAAGGCCGGATTAACGAATTTGTTGCTTAGATATTATAAATTGTTTATCCCAAGAGGTCAAATGTCGAAGGCTATAACTTTTTGAAAAAAAATCGTAGAGAGTTGGTGAAACATCCAATCTCCTTCTAAAGAGTTACATTTTCATATTCTGATGTAAATAAATGCGTTAAACATTTTTAAACCTCTAATTTTTGGGTTTGAAAATAAGGGGGCAAATTTCGTTATAAACATTTAGAGCTGAAGCGGCCTTGTACATCCTATGAGTTTTTAACTGACAGATTATTGTCGCTGAAGACGAAACGAAGATTTATAAAAAAATTAAAAATTTCTACGACCAACTGAAGCCGAGCTAAATGTTGGGTTTGAAAATAAGGGGGCAAATTTCGTTATAAACATTTAGAGCTGAAGCGACCCTGTACATCCTAAGAGTTTCTAACTGACAGATTATTGTTGCTGAAGACGAAACGAAGATTTATAAAAAAATAAAAATTTTCTACAACGAACTGAAGCCGAGATAATTGTTTCTTTTTTCTTAAATCGTAGTGCCTTTATTTATAACAATTAAAAAATTATTTTACAGTCATTGACTACAGAAAGACTTATGTTATCTTAAAATAAAAATTATTATAAAATATAGTTACATTTAATTATAAAAAATTATTTTTAAAATCGGTGCTTTTGCGAGCGGCCGAATTTTGCAAATCGCCCGGCTCGCTTCAAATCCGCGCGCTCGGAAAATTTTTACGGAACCTGTATTAAATTTTGACCGAAAACAATTTAATAATATTACCATTATAATATACAGTATATTTACCACTGTATTTGTTTTTCTTGATAAACTTTTACAAGTAAAATCTTTTTTCTGAAGAAATAATATTACAAAAATGATACATTATATGAAATATATAACTATATTTTTAATTTTTTCATTGTTTTATGAATATAATAATAATAATAATGTTACTTCTTATTATATTCATTGTTTTATGAATATAATAATAATAATAATGTTACTTCTTATTATACAATATAAAACTTTTTCTTCTTGTAGTGACTATCCGTTTTGGATGTTGGCGACCATCATGGCAATCTGTACTAGCTCACTAAATCGGTACTGCTGCTCTAAAAAGATTTGTAGTTGTTGTGTTGAACGACGTACGTAAATTTTCTAGCAAGGTAATCCTTCGCCTTCCTGGTTCTCAGTTTCCAAATGGGGTTTGCCAAATTGCCATGATGGTCGAGAACATCCAAAACGGATAGTCACTACAAGAAGAAAAAGTTTTCTATTGTCTAATAAGAAGTAACATTATTATATTATATTTATATAACAATGAAAAGATTAAAAATATAGTTATATATTTCATATATATGTATCATTTTTGTAATATTATTTCTTCAGAACTGAGATTTCACATATAAAAGTTTATCAAGAAAAACAAGTACAGTGGTAAATAGACTGTATATTATAATGGTAATATTATTAAATTGTTTTCGGTCAAAATTTAATACAAGTTACGTAAAAATTTCCCGAGCGCGCGGATTTGAAACGAGCCGGGCGATTTGCAAAATTCGGCAGCTCGCGAAAGCACCGATTTTAAAAATAATTTTTAATAATTATATGTATATATATTTTATAATAATTTTTATTTTAAGATAACATAAGTCTTTCTTTAGTCAATGACTGTAAAATAATTTCTTAATTGTTATAAATAAAGGCACTACGATTTAAGAAAAAAGAAACAATTATCTCGGCTTCAGTTGGTTGTAGAAAATTTTTATTTTTTTATAAATCTTCGTTTCATCATCAGCAACAATAATCTGTAAGTTAGAAACTCATAGGATGTATAGGGCCGCTTCAGCTCTAAATGTTTATAACGAAATTTGCCCCCTTATTTTCAAACCCAACATTTAGCTCGGCTTCAGTTGGTCGTAAAAATTTTTAATTTTTTTATAAATCTTCGTTTCATTTTCAGCAACAATAATCTGTAAGTTAAAAACTCATGCGATGTACAGGGCCGCTTCAGCTCTAAATGTTTATAACGAAATTTGCCCCCTTATTTTCAAACCAAAAATTAGAGGTTTAAAAATATTTAACGCATTTATTTACATCAGAATATGAAAATATAACTCTTTAGAAGGAGATTGGATGTTTCACCAACTCTCTACGATTTTTTTTCAAAAAGTTATAGCCTTCGACATTTGACCTCTTGGGATAAACAATTCATAATATCTAAGAAACAAATTCGTTAATCTGGCCTTACATTTTTTTATGTTTGGAATTGAAAGATCTTCATTTTAAAGCTTTAAAAAATAAAAAAAATTATTTGTACAATAAATAACGCAATTGTAAAAAACGGCCACTTTGGACCTTTCGTGGGCTGTTTTGCAATAAGCAATAAACGAAATTAAACTTACCATATCTCAAATTGTAGGTTTTTTAATTTACTACAACTTTCTATTAAAAAGTTTTTTTCTAGAATCAATATTCTAAGCTACAAACTTAAAAATCTTTAAAAATTGCAAATTTAACAAATGAAAATCGCAATAACAAAAAAAGTTCACAATATTTTTGGTCACATTTTAGTAGAAGTTATTCCTGGCATCGTCCTTTACAACACCTGATAGGTTTCAAAAATTCCTGAATTATATCACGTTTTTTCACCCACAGCCTGGGGTAATTATAGTGTAAGAATCTTGAAAATCGGAGTCTATGTAGATAATAAAGTTATAAATTGTCAAACTTTATCAAAAATTTTGAGTGGCGGAATTTTGTGCCGGTGAGTGTATATTTTATTGTTACTGTTATAATATATTAATATAGTTTTATTTATTAAAATTCTGTTATAAAGATATAAAAATGATAATTTACAATTTTCGCAATTATTCAACCATTAGATTTTGGCAACTATTTCATCTTGCGTCCTCAATGAATTTTTTCGTATATTTTAAATAAATGTCCACATTACATCAATTATCTGACAATCTTTCAAATTCCTCACCCAATCATCAATACCGAGTGAATGGAAAAAATAAACGGCCTGAAGAAGTGGCGGGGAGACAATAACAATCTGATCGCAATAATTTTGAATTCACACTAGCTTCTGCTCTCTTAACCGTATCAGTTCTAAGCAGACCGGTAAAGATCGTGACAATTGAAATCATTTTCCCAAGTACAGTGACTCTGGTGTTGTTACACTTGACAGTTTTAGAAACGGTTTCTTAAGACGAAAATGTGGAAGCAGTAGTAAAATCGACAATAACATTAAAGAGACTTTTTTCGATTATTTCTGATAAATTAATTTTTGAGTAACCTTCACTTTTCGTTTATCGGTTTCCGGATCTTTTATTGCGTGAGAAAAGTGGTGAAAACGGATATACAGCAAGAGGATATGCTGAAGATTCTTTTGTAACTTACATTGTTACTCATGTCTGTTTTGATAGTTTAGTTGAAGATATGGGAAATTTATCTAGGTGAGTACATACTTGCTCAACGCGCAATAATTTTTGACAATCTATTTTTTCGCTTAATGATTTTAATGATTTTGATTATTTATCAAATTATATACAATTTCTTTAAAGAAAATTTTACAATGATATATTCATATTTTTTTAATGTTAAAATAAAGTTTTTAATATCAATAGGATTTTCAGCGCAATAACAAAAATTTTTTTTATAAAATTTCTAAATGTAGTTTTGTGTTTATAACATATTGTTTTTGGATAATCTTCTTCTTTTATATTATTAATTTAATGTTAAGTATCTTCTTCTTAATGCACAGTTGTTGTGTTAATTCGGGTTCTGAGGTTCTTTAACCAAGATATTCTTCTTCTTCCTGGACCTCGCTTTCCAAATATTTTTATTTGCAGGATGACGTGTAGGAGAGCATTATCTGGATTCATTTCGTATAATCTGTCCGAAGTATTGTATTGTAACTTTCAAAATTTGATGGTAGATGCTAAGTATACTAATGGTATTTTAATTAAATACTTTACTCTAAACCAAAGTCATGACTTAGATTTTTTTGAGAAGATGCCCTTGGAACCCGGCCGCCATCTTGGAAAAAGTGGTGCAAAGGGTTTTCGCGCTGTATCTCGTAAACTAGCAACCCCACAGAAAATTTTATAAGACATTATTTGTAGCAGTTTAGATTGTCGACAAGCAAATTTTTGAACAAATTTTGCTTTTGGTGTTATAAAATTTTTGGCATTTTACAATAAAATAAAATCAGGGCAATTTTTTAGAGGGTTTTTTCAATGAATAATTTTCACTTAAATTTGTTTAATTTCATTAATTTTTCTGAGTTTTACAGCGCTCTTCTTGAACACTCGTAAGAATACAATACAAACGAACCATTAGGTTTATAATTTACATTCAAAATGCAGTAGAAATAAACAAAACAAGACACGTTAAATGCTACTAGGAGCACTCCCGAATCATAATTTACAATGTATAAACTTTGGAAATCATGATTTGGGATTTACAATATATATACATTGTAAATTATGATTTGGAAGTGCTCCTAGTAGCATTTAACGTGTCTTGGTTTGTGCATTTCTACTGCATCTTGATTGTAAATTTAGTATACCTAGTTTTCTATTATATTTATTTTATTCACATAATTTATCATTTTCTTAACATTTTTATTATTAATTTTTAATCGACTCTTTTCTCCAACGCAAAATTTAGAGTACCTAGATATGATTGGTTTTAATGCTATAAGAAAATTATTTATTGAAAAACCGTCTAGATATAATATTATTTCTCTGGCATCATTTTATTGTAAAATAACGAGAAAAAAGTTACAGAAGAAAATTTGTTCAAAAATGTTTAGTTATTTTTGTTTATAAATTTCTTATTTTGCATTTTTCCATAAAAAGTAATACTAAGAAAGTTGTAAACAATTTAATTTTATACAAATAAAGTCTGATACAATTTGCTGTAGGATTGCCAGTATACGAGAAAAAGCGCGAAAACTCATTGCATCCCTTTTTACAAGATGGCGGACGGAGGACAAGGGTGGCGACCCCACAAACTTGAACTTAAATCAGTGGCGCACCCAGGGGGGTGGTTTGGGGGTTAAAACCCCTCCCAGGGCATATAAAAAATATAAAGAATAGTAGGAAAATATAACTTGTCTTTCAGAAACAATACAAAAAAATTTCGGTGCCCAAGCGAAGCTAGAACAAATTATCCCCGGACGAATAATTCCGGACAAAAAATCTCCACAAATTATCCATGGACAAAAATCCCCAGACAAAAAATCATCGGACAAATAATCCCCGGACAAAATATCCCGGACAAATGATCCCCTCAAATTTTTTGGACAAAATATCCCCACAAAAAAATCCCGGACAAATGATCCCCTCAAATTTTTTGGACAAAATATCCCCACAAAAAGATCCCGGACAAAAAATTCCCAACACATATGTGCTGCCGAATAGTTCTCTAAAAATATTCCCGTGAATGCAATCGACTCAAATGTTTTTCAGTCTCAGTGCGTGAGAGCTATACCAATCGCCATGAAACCGCTTCTGGGCACGAAAATAATGATTAGCAATTAAGATTAAGCAATAATTGTAATTTCGATTACCAAATTTCGAATTTCAATTCCATGCCGAAAACTTCAAATTTTACATGACAAACATGAGTTTTTTCAAAAATCGTGTAGGGATAGCGCATTCCCCATATCTTTTCAAAAAAGATATGGGGAATGCGCTAAGGCTGTGGGAACCATGTTGTAATTATTCGCTTAAATATTTTAGTCACTCTGCTTTGAATATCTATGTTCAAAACATTGCCTATTCGTGATGAGAACTGCTGGTCCTGAAAACGATAATCTTGATTTTAATGCAAAAAACCTGTTACTTTTTGTAAATTTAGCGTCAAAAATATTTGGTTATTATCATCATCAATGGCGTTATAACTCTTCGAGTGTCCTTGCGAGTGGTTTACTATTGCCTTCCATGTGTCGGTCCGGTGCCACTGTTTCCCATTGTCTCACTCCCATTTTCTCCAGATCTTATCTGACTGCATCTTGCCACCTTTTTCTAGGCCGTCCTACAGACTTTCTCCCATCTGGCCTCTCCTCGAGCAGCTATGTCTGGTTTGATTTTTGGATAAATTTTTCGCATGGCATATTCTAAGGCAAGGTTAAACAACAATGGGGACAACGGATCTCCCTGTCTCAGTTCAGAATTTACGCAGAAAGCATTTGATATTTCCCCACCTCTTCTAACTTGTGCAAAGAAGTTACTTACACACATTTACGTTACCGCAGTTAGTTTCTTGGGTACGCCCAGCTGGACCATTGTATTCCATAGTGTAGGATGATTAATTGAATCATAAGCCTGTTTGAAATCTGTAAAGATCTGATGCACATCTTGATTATACTCCCAATCCTTTCAAGCATTTGTGTAAGAGTAAATATTTGATCAACAATCGATCTTCCGGGCCTGAAATCACACTGGTAGTCACCAACTATTTCTTCGGCGTATGGTAGTAATCTTTTAGTAATACATAACGAAAAATATTTAGTCATCAGTTTCAATTCACTTCAAGCAACATTTCAGAAACCTGCTTCAAAAGCTTTTAAAAACTATGTCAAAAACTTGTGTTCTGCGTTTTCATAACAAAGCTAAACATTCCTAATAGCGCAAAAATTTTTCATGGATGCACACAGATAATAGGCAATGTTTTGAACTTAGTTATTCAAGGCAGAATGAGCAAAAGATTTAAGCGAATAATTACAACATGATTCCCACAGTCTTAGCTCATTCCAAATATCTTTGACGATTTTTAAAATAACACACTCGTTTTTCATGTAAAATTTGAAGTTTTCGGCAAGTAATTAGAATTCTAAATTTGGTAATCGAAATCACAATAATTCATGCTTAATATTAATTACTAATCATTATTGTCGTACCGAAAAGCGGTTTCATGGCCATTGCTATAACTCTTATGCAATGAGGCTGAAAAACATTAGAGAAAACTTTTAGAGAACTATTCGGTAGCAAATATTTCATGGGGATTTTTTGTGGCGATATTTTGTCGAAAAAATTTGTGGGAATTTTTTGTCCGGAATTTTTTGTGGGGCTTTTCGGCCCGGGGATTTTTTGTCCGGGGATTTGTTGTCTGCGGATTATTTGTCCAGGGATAATTTGTGTGGATTTTTGTCAGTGGTTATTTGTCAGAACTGGTTTCCTGGTTGTCTGGTTTCCTGGGTAGATAGAGTTACGAACAATGAAGTAGTGAGAAGAATAGGTAAAGAGAAGGAAGTTGAACTTACATTTAAAGAAAAGAAACTACAGTATCTCGGACATGTGATGCGGGGCGAGAAGTATGGCATCCTACGACTCATAATGCAGGGAAAGATAGATGGCAGAAGAAGCATCGGAAGAAGACGAATTTCATGGTTGAAGAACTTGAGAGAATGGTTTGGATGCAGCTCAAAACAACTATTTAGGGCTACTGCCTCAAAAATTAAAATAGCTATGATGATTGCCAACCTCCGTAGCGGAGATGGCACCTGAAGAAGAAGAAGATTTGCCCGAACCCTGCAAAAGCCAACCCCTCCTAGAGGAAAATTCTGGGTGCGCCACTGACTTAAACTTATACTTAACCCCCTACACACCAGAAAAATACAATTGCATTATCCAAAAAATTGGCACTAAGACCTAAAAAATTTAATATTTGAATGGACTATTACTCGAAATCTATTTTTCGTATTGGCTTAATATTTATCACCATATAAGTAAATTTGTTTTGGTTCTGTCCTTATTTATAATGCAATGATCACGGTGATATCTTATTTTCATATGCATAGTTATGAGAATAATCTTAATATTCATTGTTTATGTTTTGAATTAAGGTAACAATTGAAGAAAGGTTTCATGCTCTGAAAGATATCTTCAAACATTACTAAGAGTGGTCTTATTTTAGTTTTAAGGTCTTGCTAATTTCATAATTCTACGGCTTTCTTTATATTTGTCTAATTAGACTACATATTTATTTAAAACTTTAAAAGGGGTAAACCCTGTAGTTGGCTGTATAGTATACCTTCGATATAAAAGAGTACGAAATGAGTTAAACTCAATAGTAAGAAGAAAGAAAACAGAACATTGAGAAGCATTTTCAAAAGAGATGGGGCACGACTTCTACCGGATGCAAAAGGAACTGTGGAAAATGATAAGAGGTCAAAGAACAGAGATGAAGGAATTGATAGAAGTAAAACATATTGATGCAAATACATGAACAACTTACCTAAAAAACCTGTATCAAACAGCTAATCACGAATAACTAAAAACACCAGGATTAGAATCGGGTGAGCAAACAGAAGTTAAAGAAGAAGATATAACGAACGCCTTAAAAAAGATGAAAAATCGAAAAGCACATGTGAAAGATGGAATAGCTAATGAACTTTTAAAATACGGAGGAGAGAGACTTCACAAAGAACTGAATATCCTGATAAGTAAAAAAAAGAATGTGTGTGTACTTTGTACGCACGTAAGAAGTTATACTTCTATTATATGATTTCTTAAAAATAAATATACTTTAAACAGTTTGTTTTAATTTTTTTTAAACACAAAACTAATTTTGTGCTTACCGCTTTCAAAAAAATAAAAAAAAGTATAGGATTGCACTGGATTCGAACTCAAGACCTCTCGATCTCTGGCCGAATGCTATACCAAATACGCTACGACGACTGTGTCTGTATTGGTTCGGACGTACCTAATGACAATTCACGGTAACAAACAGACAAGGTGAATAAATATACAATAAAATGTTTTAATAATACTCATCTTACTCCTGAGGAAAACAAATCCAAAGACACAAAAATTATAATAAATATATTTACTAAAAACACTAATATATTCTTTTCACACCTTTTCTTGCACTGATATATTTATACATAACTAGAAAGATTTAGCAACTAAACGCCATACAGTCTGTGTGCGCATGCGCGCAGTATTATGAAATTTTACTCTCTTCTTCTTCTTCTTGTGCCACTCCTATCGGAGATTGGCAATCATCAATGCTACCCTGACTTTGTTTACAGCTGACCTAAAAAGTTCATTAGTGGTGCAGCCAAACCACTCTCTCAAATTCCGCATCCACGACATTCTTCTACGGCCTGGATTCCGTTTTCCTTCTATTTTTCCTTGCATTATATTTTGAAGTAATGCGTATTTATGACCTCTCATCAGGTGACCCAAATACTCGAGTTTTCTTCGTTTTATCGTTAACAAAATTTCTGGGTCTCTTCCTATCCTTCGTATTACTTCAAGATTTGTGATTCTTTCAACCCAACTTATCTTCAGCATTCGACGGTAGCACCACATCTCGAAACTTTCAATATTTTTTATGTTGTTCTGTTTGAGAGTCCAGGCCTCCACACCGTATAATAGCGTGTTAAATACGTAGCCTCTTAGCATTCTTAATGGTAGAGGGATGCTTATATCTCTGTTGCAGAAGAATTTTCTCATCTTTATGAAGGTGGCCCTGGCAATTTCGATACGTCTTTTTATTTCATTGTTTTAGTCTCCAGTTTCGTTTTTTAAAGTTCCCAAGTATTTATAACTTGATACTTTTTCAATTTGAATGCCGTTTATACTAATATGTGCTGGTTGTGTCATGATTTTACTGAAGACCATATACTTGGTTTTTTTGATATTAATGTTTATGCCATAATTGTTGCAAGCAATATTTATGTTTGTAAGTAATCGTTGTAATTCTTCTACTGTTCTTGCAACTAGTACAGTGTCGTCTGCGTATCGAATATTATTTACAACCTCTCCATTGATTACGATTCCTTCATTTGCTTGCAAAAAGGGCTTCCTGACAGATGCTTTCACTATATACATTAAATAGCAGTGGTGACAAAATGCATCCCTGTCTTACTCCTCTACGTATTTCTATCGCTTTTGATATCTCGTTTTCTATTTTGATGTTAGCTTTCTGATTCCAATATAAGTTGAGAATTATTCGCAGATCTTTATTATATATGTCCTTTCTTTCAAGAATGTCTCTTAGCCTGTCGTGGCGTACTCTGTCAAACGCTTTTTCAAAATCGATAAAACATGCATGTACTTCTTGATTAACGTCTAGGCATCTTTGTGTAAGAACATTCAAACCGAAGAGAGCTTCTCGAGTACCTAGTCCTTTTCTGAACCCCATCTGTGTATTACCAATATCTGACTCCAACTTTTGATAAACTCGGTTGTGGATGATTTTTAGAAATATCTTTAGTAGATGGCTCATTACAGATATTGTTCGATGTTCTGAACATTCTTTTGCATTGGATTTTTTTGGCAGTGTAACGAATGTAGACAGCAGCCACTCTTGAGGTATAATACCAGTATTGTATACTGTGTTAAATAAGTGCAATATTATACCTATTGATTCATCATTCAATAGCTTTAGTAATTCAGTAGGAACCTCATCGGGTCCATTTGCCTTTCCAGTTTTGGAATTTCTAAGTGCCATTTCTACTTCACATTTTAGGATTTCAGGTCCCGTTTCACCATTTACCTTTTCAATGTTATTTCTGTTGTCCTCAAACAATTCTCTTATGTATTCACTCCATCTATTAATTTTTTCTGTTAAGTCTATAATAATATTTCCGTCTTTGTCCTTAAGCAAACTTATTTGATGTCTTCTTTGGGTTCCTGTAAGTTCTTTTACTTTTTTATGTATATTGAATGTGTCATACTTTCTTTCATAGTCTTCCATTTTTACACATTGTTCTTTAATCCATGATTCTTTGGCCTTCTTTATTATTTGCTTTATGTTCTTATCAACCTCTCTGTATTTTTCTGAATTATTCTTCAATTTGCGTCTTTCATCCATTAGTTCTAGTATGTCTGGTGTCATCCAGACCTTATGTTTCTTTGGAGATTTGGTTAGGTGTTTCTTTCCCGTAGTTCTTATTATAGTGTTTATATACTTCAGTTTTTCATCTATGTTGTCAGTTCTGCCGATTTGTTTTTTCTGCTACACTGAGGCCGGTGTTGATTTCTTCGCGCACTGTTTGTCGTCGGTGTTCACTTTTAAACTGACTTAAGTCTAACGCTGGGATGATGGTTTTTCTCATTTTCTTTGGTCTAGCTTCTAACACAGATACTACTGGATTATGATCCGAACCGATATCAGTTCCAGGGTAAGTTTTAGTAGATTTCACGGCATTACGGTATCTTTTTGTCACCATTATGTAATCTATTTGGTTTCTGATTACTTTTTCTTGTGTGTGTTGAGGTGACGTCCACGTATACAGTCACCTTGGGGGTAATTTAAAGAATGTATTAGTTATTATTAAATCTTCGCTTTGACAAAACTGAACTAAACGATCACCCCTTTCATTTCTATTACCTAAGCCGTATTCACCGACATTTTCTCCAACTTTACCCTGACCTACCTTGGCATTCAGATCGCCCATTACTATGTTAATGTGTTGTCTCTTTGTTGTTCTCATCACCTCTTCTAAGTTATTATAGAATTGTTCTATTTCCTCTTCGTCTTTGTCTGCTGTAGGAGCGTACACTTGTATGATGTTTATTATGTTCTTCTTATCTTTCAGTTGTATTAACATCACGCGCTATGAGAATGGAGTAAAATTTGCTACAGCATATTTCCATTTTTTTGAGATGATGACTCCAACTCCGTATCGATGGGTTGTGGTGTCACTTCCGGCATAATAAAACATACCATGATTAGTTGTGGGGCATTTGCCATTTCCTGGCCATTGTGTATCGCTTATGCCTAATATGTCTATACCCAAACGATCCATTTCCAACACGGCGTTATCTAATTTTCCCGAAGAGAATAAGCTCCTCACATTCCACGTAGCAATTTTTATGGTTGTCTTTTTCTTATTACAAGGGTTTCGCAGGTTTACGACCGAGGAAGCCTTGTACTTATCTATTTGTCTTCCTCTGCCGGATCTTGGTATCCGATGTCCATGATCAGTACTTCTCCTTTGCATGTCCGCCATGATGATTACTACTAGGGGTACTCTATGAGTCCTTAATGCAGTGGTTCCCCGTTGCCTTCTGCATCCTTATGTCGTTGACCATTCTGTAGGGTTCATCCGCCTTCGAGACCGATTTATCAGTCTCAGGACAAAAGAGTGCCCTAACACTTACTAGCTCATCCACCTGAAGCTGTTGGCTAGTAAGTGGAGATTGCTTATATAACGGCAATCGCTCGGTGGTTACCCTCACTTAGTTTAGCCTACAGACCAATGCAGTTGCCCAGGGTGTGGCACGTGGAGCCATAAGTGACAGTTGGATGTCTTATGAGGACCAGTTACTTCGAATCATCTCCCGTATATTACGCTCGATGTGGCCGTTCTCATAAAAGGTACTACCTCTATAAAACACCCCAATACTCCAATTTTACTCTCAATCGCGCCTAAAGAAGTATAACTTCAATAATAAATACAGGACGAATTCCAGAAGAATGGAGAACCACTCAAATGATAGCATTATTTAAGAAAGGTGGTAGGGCGACTACTATTATACACCCTACTAAATTATGATAAACACACGTTTCTATCTACTACCAGAGGCGTACGACAGGGGATAGTGAATGGTTGACTCTTCTCAATTCTACGCCACTGGTGCAATTACTATTTTAGTACCATTTTTAGATTCTCCAATACTTTCTACGTAAATAATATACTTCTGATTGGTAACGATAAAGTCATTAGTTTTCGAGATTTGAAGTTAAATATGAAACGACACAGTTATTTTAAATAATTTATGATATGATTCATATATGATTAAAATTTAAAAAATTTGTGCCCAGTACTTTAAAACCATTTGACGTATCCTTATCATACTTGGCAGACAGTGTAGGTACTGTACACCCTACTAAATTAAGATAAATAAACGTTTCTAGCTACTACCAGAGGCGTAAGACAGGGGATAGTGGCTGGTTGACCCTTCCCAAATTCTGCGCCACTGACGAAATTAATATTTTAGTGTAATTTTTTGATTTTTCAATACTTTTTATGTAAATAATATACTCTTCATTCGCAACGATCAAATGATTAGTTTTCGAGATATTTGAAATTAAAAATCAAGCGACACAATACATTAATCAAAATAACCGTGTCGTTTAATTTTTAACTTCAAAGTTCTCGAAAACTAATGACTTTATCGTTACGAATGAAGAGAATATTATTTTCATAGAAAGTACTGGAGAATCCAAAAATTAAACTAAAATAGCAATTCCGCCAGTGGCGTAGAATTTGGAAAGGGTCAACCATTCACTTTCCCCCGTCGTACGCCTCTGGTAATAGACAGAAACGTTTGATTAACATAATTTAGTAGTATGTACAGTACCTATACTGCCTGCCAAGTATGAAAAGGATACGTCGAATAGTTTTAAAATGCTGAACAAAAATAGTTTTTAAATTTTTAGATAAAACACCCTGTAACTCAGTAAGGAACCACATTTTATTTAAGTGTTTTAGGTTAAATCTTCGTATTTTGTGCCAAGATTTCTCCAGTCACTATATGGACAATAATTAATGAAACACCCTGTATATGTAAGAAATAAAATAGAAATGAAAGTTAACGGAATAATAACAGTACCCATAGAAGGAAACACAGGAATTAGACAAGGAGATTCACTAAGCCCTCTACTGTTTAACATAATGTTGGATGCAATAATAAAACAAGTGAAGAAAAAAAGAGGGTACAAAATGGGTGATACAAGGATAAAAATGCTCTGTTACGATCTACAAAGTTATCTACAAAGTTATCTCTGTTACGATACTCTGAGACGATCTACAAAGATTAGGTACTGCACGAATTCAACATTGACTCAAAAGAAATGAACATGAAAATAGCAGCCCAAAAAACACAAAGCTTAGTAATATCCAAAGAACCAATAACATGCAAATTGGAGTTAGACAATCAAATTTTACAACAAGTAATGACTTTCAAATACCTGGGAATTAATCTACCAGCCGACAACAATATCGAAGAAGAGGCAAAAGACCAAATAATTAAAGCCAGTAGAACGGTCGGATGCCTAAACGACACAATTTGGAAAAACAGACGCCTAAGAGTGGAAACAAAGACCCGAATATATGTCTCTTATTAGACCAGTTATTACTTACACGGCCGAAACAAGACCAGATACAAGCAAAACACAAAGACATCTGGCTGGAGACCAACGAAATGAAGATGTTAAGAAGGATTGCTGGAAAATGACTACAGGACAGGGTAATAAGTGAGGAAATCAGACGCATATGTGGGGTGCACAATATAAATACCTGGGTAAAGAACAGAAAGAAGAGTGGAATCAACACATAAGCAGGATGTCTTAATCAAGGATACTAAGAATAGCCAGGGACAAGTCACCGTTAGGCAGAAGAAGTATAGGACGCCCAAGGAAAAGATGGAATGACAATTTAGGGTAGTGTTGCCCAAAATCGGTCTTGGTCTTGCAGTCTTGGTCTTGTTCTTGCGTTTTAGCAAGACCAAGACCAAGACCGCCTTATTTTAGCAAGACCAAGACCAAGACTGACCGTGCAAGACTTGAGCAAGAACAAGACTAAGCCTGTGAGACTCTTGCGTCTTGCAGTTTGAGTGTCGTTTTATGGAATAATACAGGGTGTAACATAAATACAAGTCATAAATTTAATCACATATTCTGGGACCAAAAATAGTTCGATTAAACCTAACTTACCTTATTACAAATGTGCACATAAAAAAAGTTACAGCCCTTTGAAGTTACAAAATGAAAATCGATTTTTTCCAATATATCGAAAACTATTGGAGATTTTTTATTGAAAATGAGCATGTGGCATTCTTATGGCAGTAGTATCTTAAGAAAAAATTATAGTGAAATTTAGACACCCCATAAAAATTTTATGGGGTTTGGTTCCTTTAAACCCTCCCCCAAACTTTTGTGTACGTTTCAATTTGATTATAATTGCAGTACCATTAGTTAAACACAATGCTTTAAAAACTTCTTTGCCTCTTGGTACTTTTTCGAAAAGGCAGTATTTGTCGAGATATTTTGCATATTATTTGTAAAATCCACCACATATTTGTATATGGCCACATATATGTTATGTTCGTCTGTGATGTGGCTAAGAACGATTATGGAGACTTGATAATAATAGGAAAATTTATTTATGATTTACATTTTCAGGTATATTTTGAACCATATTAAAAAAGAAGTCACATCTCGATAAAATGTGCCTTATCTAAAAAATACAAAGAAGCAAAAAAGTTTTAAAAACACTGTGTTTAACGAATGGTATCGCAGTAATAGTTTAATTGGAACATACACAACCATTTGGGATGTTAAAAGGAACAAAACCCCCATAAAATCTCTACGTAAACATATTAGGAAAGAAGCCGCAACTCGATAAAAACTGCCTTGTCGAAAAAATACTAAGAACCAAAAAAGTTTTAAAAATATTGAATTTAACTAATAGTATCACAATAATAATTTAATTGGAACGTACACAAAAGTTTGGGTGGGTTAAAGGGAATAAAACCCCCATATCATTTTTATGGAGTGCACAAATTTCACTATAATTTTTCTTTAAGATATTCCTGCCATAAAAATGCCACATGTCCATTTTCAATAAAAAATCTCTAATAGTTTTCGATATATTGGAAAAAATCGATTTTCATTTTGTAACTTCAAAGGGCTGTAACTTTTTTTATGTGCATATTTGTACTAAGGTAAGTTAGGTTCATTCGAACTATTTTTGGTCCTAGAATAGATAATTTAATTTATGACCTGTATATTTGTTACACCCTGTATATTAGTTCGGGTATATGCTTAGAGACTATGAGATACAAAAAAATATGTAACAAAAATTTGGAAAATTGGATTTATCCGCATTATGAACAATACGATGGACATACATACCGAATTAAAAATATGAACACTTATTTATTGGATACGTACTCAGAGGTCATAATAAATTATTATACAATGTAAAAATTGTACAATGTAAAAATAAAATATTTCATTCTTTCCTAATATCAGACGACGCCTTCGCTCCGAAATTAATTACAATTGAGCAATTGTCTAGATTTTGAGAATAGCAACCTTTCATAAAATAATCTTCTTATGTTGTGTGACACGACACGACAGTATAATAATATCGCATTGAAACTTTTAAAGAAGTATGTCGCCTATAAGGTGATAAAAATATAATACAAATACCATATCCACTGTTACGAACAACCACTCAATTGTTTTTCCTTATCCATATCTTAAAGACTAAACGTTCTACTTATAAACTGTTTGCAGGGTGTGCAATTAGATATTAGATCAATCGGCCAAACAAAATTTTTTGCTGAAAAAGCACTAGATAAGATAATGCCTGGCTACCCTGTATATGTATAGTCCATTCGCGCACGGTAAAATGTTACAAATCCTTCAAATTTAAAAAAAATAGATATTTATTATTATATAAAAAGAGATATTGGCCGATGTGTGATTTTGCCATTGTTTTTTATTGTTAATGAAGAACTTATGAGAGGATGGGCGATCGGGGCTGCATTAAAAACTGAAAAACAATATTTTTTAAAATGAAATAAACAAATTACTTATCGACAACTGATAAATAAAGTTTAAACTTCAGTTTAGGCACTTTGATATTTCGAAAATAATATTTTTTACTTGTGTTTTTGAGCTATGAAAATCATCATTTTTCGATTTTTTTCAGTTTTAAATTGTTTATAACTCAGAAACGAATAACTTTAGACAAAAACTACAAAAGACCTTTTTTGTTCCATATGATTCAAAGAACCTAAAATAAGTCTGCCAGGGCTGAAACAATTGATTTTTATAATTTGTTTAATTTTTTTTTAAATAAATATAGAAATAACTCAGAAATTACGGCATTTCGGTATAGGAAATATTACATGAAAATTAATTAGTAGTTATTATGGTTCAAAATGCAAAAATATACAGGGTGTTCTATTCGAAATACGAAAGTTCATTATATTTTCAAAAAAAAACGCAAGATCGGGCAACAATCTGTAATTACCACTATAATATCGGCCAACTTTACAAACCAAATTCTATAAAAATCGTTCAAGTCGTTTCCGAGATATTTGAGGCGTTCCATCCATAAAACTCACTCTGTAGGTATAAATGTTATTTAATTAAACAGCCTGTATTACTTTGTATTAATTCTTGTTAAAAAAAGTCAATCTTAAAATTTTCAACTAATAGCAAACAAAAATTATCAACTAATAATAGTGTCAAAGCTATTGCGTACTGTGCTGTAATTTAATTTAAAAAATTTTTTTTTTTTTTGAATAAATGGCAAATTGTAGAACTCTTTTATTCCATTTCATTTCATATACCTAATGTGAGAGTCCATCAATCCCTTTCTAGACAGATAATGTTTTTTAAAATACAGTCAAGTTTATGTCATTTGTTTGTTTTTTTGTGTTTTCACCATGTTTTAGCACATGTCAGGTTATTAAATGCAAACGTTTATTAAGAAACAGACTGACTCCCGTGGGACATGGTAGATAGCCCAGTTAGTTAGAGTATAGGCAGGGATAGTTTAGATCGTGGGTTCAAACCCACCTAATGTGAGTTGTTTATTAATAAATAGCAATATGCTAGTGGGTAACTGCGAGACTTGCAAGACTCTTGCTGCAAGACCAAGACCAAGACCAAGACCAGGTGTACTGGTGCAAGACCAAGACCAAGACAGTCCAAGTCTCGTCTTGGTCTTGCATTTGGGCAACACTAATTTAGGGACAGAATGAAAGGCACCGTTGAAGAAAAACAGGCAGTAGTGCCTATATAAAAGAAAAAGAAGAAGAAGAAGAAGAAGAATTAGGAATAAATTTTTACAATTTCCCATTTAGAAGATAAAATAAACTTATTATATACTTACATCTTAATTGTTAGCTTTCTTACCTTCACATGGCATATTTCCTATAATCTCCAATAATGACGTTATCTAAGTTTGCGATAATGAAACGTTTAGAAAATACCAGTCATTACCTTCTGGTTCCCAGTCTCCCGGTAATTTTGTTATTAAATCTTCATCTTTCCGTAATGTTTTCAAACAGATTACTTGAGTATTAAAAATTAAAAAGTGTAACGATCGAACACGAATATAGTGCTTATAGAAAATTAAAGTTTTGAACTTATGTAATTACTTATGTAGATTTGTTCAACGATCCGTTACGGATGTTATGTTCATTTTCACTTTCATTGATCACATTCTCGCAGCTGGTCTTGTACTCGTATAGATTATAGCCAAAGAAAAACGTGAAACCATGACAATGCCAAGATCGCCTGTCGGCGGAAATTGAAATTTGAAAAGTGTTATTACTTCACGTCTTTGCTTTATGGTTTTAAGTAGTACCGTTGCATAATTAGAATACATAATAGTCGCAGTACTATAGGTTACATGGTTACAACATAAAAATTAAGGATCCTTACTAGTCCCGGGCGCATCTGTTTTGAGATGGACGTTGAGAGGTGACTCATATTTTTTTGCAGAAATTGCTTGGAATTAACTCATATAATAATAATTGAGTTATCCTCCCACTCAAAAAGGTCCGGAACATTGTTTAAATAATCAAAATGTCAAAAAATTAAGGAAAAAATCGATTTTTTTCTTCGTTTTTTGATTATAACTTTAAAAGTATTCACTTCCAAGAAAAGTTGTACTAAAATAAAAGTTGCATAATTAAATTTTCTACAATATAGGATTCATTAAAAATTGTAAAAATTGTCACGCTTGTTGTAAAATAGCAATAATTGCGAAAAAAACATAGAAAACTAGAAAATTACCAAGAAAAACTTTATGATATTGATATTGTAAAATAATACTGTAAATTTCATTAAAATCGGTTCAATAGATTTTGCAAAATAAATTTTGCAATCCAGCTTACGCAAAAAAAATTATTTTTTCAAAATGTTGCAGGACTAAAAATAAAGCAGATAGCAAGTTGAAATTTCTTTTACATATAGAAGAATACTGTACCTTTCATTTGCAATTTGCAAAATTAAAATCGGTTAACTATCACAGCGTCAGGATTTTTTTTTAAATAAACAATAATTTTTGTTGATGATTTCCACCAAAATTTCTTCCAATCTTTATCTAATATATTATTTTCTTACTCTATATTTTGTTGTATTTTAATATTTTAATTCCACAAAAATCAAACTAATTTGATTATTGTTTGTGAAATATTGTTTAAACTATTGCATATGTTTAAAAATAATAAACTTTTATTCTCTAAGTTAAAATATATGAACAAAGAAAGTTTTTGCTAAAAAAGTGTTATTTTAAAGGACAGTGTATGTATTTTTATTTTGCAGTAAACAAATTTATTTATGTATATCGAAATGTACTAAAAATTAAAATTTATCAATCATTATCATAGGTCATTGGAATGCCCAATCAGAGCAAACGTATCCGCTGTCCTGCGCGTAGCACCAAAATTAATGTTTTTTTTTTAATTCCTGACGCCGTGGTAGTTAACCGATTTTAATTTTGCACATTGAAACTGAAAGGTACGGTATTCCTCTATATGTAAAAAAAATTCAACTTGTTATCTGCTTTATTTTCAGTCCTGCAACATTTTGAAAAAATGAATTATTTTTGCGAAAGCTGGATTGCAAAAATTATTTTGTGATATCTGTTGAACCGATCTCAATGAAATTTACAGAGTTGTTTTTTTTTTATATCATAAAGTTTTTTTGAGTGAAATATGAAGGTCTCAAGTGTAGTATAAATGGTTGAAAAACGTAAAATGCGAATACTTGTTTTTTATGGTTTCTTCGCAATTATTGCTATTTTGCAACAAGGGTATGTATGTATATATCGGTTTTAGAACGTCTTTCGACATTGTACGATGCCTAACTTCCACGTCTTTCTATCATCCCATTGGGTATCTCTAAGATCCCTTGTACTCATTGCTTTGGTTACCCCTTCTTTCCATGTCTTTTTGGGTCTTCCTCGTTTTTTGCGGTTTGGTGGTACCCACTGCAATCTTGTGTCTTTCATTCTTTGAACATGACCATACCAAATCAACTGTTTCCTCTCAGTGTCTGTTGTTAAGTAACCATCTATTCCAATTCGTCGTCTTACTTCCTCATTTCGAACTCTTTCCCTACGGGATATACCTAACGATCTTCTAAACACATCCATTTCTACAGCTTCTAATTTTTTCCTGTTGTTCTCGGATATTCTCCAAGTTTCTGCTCCGTAAAGTAGGCTGCTTTTAATAAGTGTTTCATAGATATTGTATTTTCGCTGTATTCCTATTTCGGAGTTGCAAAGTATTCCATTTAGGTAGCCAATTGTTCTTCTAGCTTGTGTTACCCTTTTCTTTATTTCCTCATCGTGTTTTCCCGTTCTATCGAAGATTACTCCCAGGTACGTGTATTCACTATAGGATGTGATTTGTTCATTATCCTCTAGTTCGATATTGGATAACTCAGCTCCAATGGGTAGGTATTTAGTTTTTTCCACATTAATTTCCAAGCCCCACTGTTCATATTCCTCCTTGAGTTTTCTTGCCATATATTGTAGGTCGTTTTTATCATTAGCTATGATGACTTGGTCATCAGCAAATTGTAAGGTATATAAACAAACCTCTCCGAGGTCTATACCCATACCGTGGCATTTACGTTTCCACTGGTTTAGTGCTTTCGCAACATATATCTTGAACAAAGTTGTTGAAATACAGCAGCCCTGGCGCAGACCCTTGTTAACTATGAACTTTTTAGATAGTGTGTTGCCAATTTTTACTTGTGATGTAGAATTTCCATATAAATTTTTTAAGGCTTTGACTAGAGTGTAGCTGATGTTAGTTTCTTGTAGTGATTTCCACAATTTAATCACAGGAACGCTGTCGTATGCTTTATGCAGGTCAACAAACATGAGATGGGTCTCTTGATTGGCTGATTTTTTTTTCAATTAATTGTTTTAGCCAGAAGACATTATCTGTGAAAGTCCTTCCAGGGCGGAAACCAGCCTGTTCTTCTTCTTCTTGTTCCCTATACTCATCTCAATGATATTTCTAAGAATGCGCCCGTACACCCGGCTTAATGTACTAGTTACCGATATTCCTGTGTAATTTGAGCAATCCAACTTATTTCCTTTTTTATGCAACAAGGGTAACAACTTTTAAAATTTTTAGCTAATCATATATTATAGGAAATTTAATTACGCAACTTTTATGTTTGTGCAATTTTCTTGAAAATGAATACTTTTAAAGTTATAATCAAAAAACGAAGAAAAAATCGACTTTTTCCTTAATTTTTTTTAGATTTTGATTATTTAAACAATGTTCAGGACCTTTTTGAGTGGGAGGATAACTCAAATATTATTATATGAGTTATTTTCAAGCAATTTCTGCAAAAAATATGAGTCACCTCTCAACATCCAAATGTACTAATATTTTTACAGATGCGCCCTGGTCTATACTATTTTCCTGTAATATAGTAATAGTTCACTTTTGGTCTTAGGTGCAAGATCTAATAAGTATTTAGTCAGCCAATTCGTTTAATAAGTAAAAAACAGTTAACTTTTATACTTCCTTTATTTTTTTTTATATATGAAATGGAAAAATACTCCGAAGAAAACCTAAATGCAGTGCTGACAATGAAAATGATCAAAATGAGACAATATAGGTAAGTATTATACGGCAGAGCAGCACATTGAAAATCCGAGTAATGAAAGAAGTGGTTCAAATAATAACGAAACTAAAAGACGATAAAGTGCCAGGAACGGAGGAAATTTCGGCAAAATTATTAGAACATGGAGGATCCGGACTCTGGGAAGAATTCATTATCTAATAACATTAATAAGGACCAAGGAGCAAATCAATGTTAGAGGAATGAACAGTCGGCCTTATACAGCCAATATATAAAAAAGGAGATAAGGGGAAATGCTCCAAAATATACTTAATTAGTGATTATCAAAATGGATTCGGAGCGAATAGAGCCACTACAGACAATATAGGTATACATACTAGGAACGATTTAAGAGAAAGCTTATGAATACGACATAGAACTATAATATAATATGTTCTTATATAGATTTCAAACGAGCTTTTGATAGTGTGAAAAGAGACAACATACTGTAAGACCTTCGTAATTTAGGTAGGCTAAAAAACATTTCAGCCTCATAAAAATGACGTTCAAAAGCCGCTGTTAGAATAGATGGAGAACTGACTCCCTTATTTGACATCAATCTGGGAATGAGACAGGGAGATGCAGTATCAACCATGCTGTTCAACCTAGTTCTTGAGACAATCATCAGAAAAATCAATGTAACCGGCCATATAAATACGAAACAGTACGAATTACTGCATATGCAGACGCTGTAGCTATCATTAGTAGGAGCAAGCAACGACTAATGGAAGCGTTTGTTTAAGCTGGCATGGCAATGAAAATAATATCGCAATAGACAACTACACCATTGAACGTGTGAATGGTGTAAATAGACAACTACTAGACCAGGGCGCATCTGTAAAAATATTAGTACATTTGGATGTTGCGAGGTGATTCATATTTTTTCTGCAGCAATTGCTTGAAAATAACTCATATAATAATATTTGAGTTATCCTTCCATTCAAAAAGGTCCGGAACATTGTTTAAATAATTAAAATGTCAAAAAAGAAGCAAAAATTCGATATTTTTCTTCGGTTTTTGATTATAACTTTAAATGTGTTCACTTCCGAGAAAAGTTGCGTAATTAAATTTACGACAATACAGGATCAGCTAAAAATTTTAAAAATTGTCACCCTTATTGCAACGTAGCAATGATTGCGAAAAACCCATAAAGAACAAGTATTCGCACTTTACGTTTTTCAACCATTTATGCTACACTTAGGACTTTCATGTTTTACCAAGAAAAACTCTATGATATAATAAAACAATACTGTCAATTTAATTAAGATCGATTCAATTTATATTGCAAAATAAATTTTGCAACTTAGCTTTCGCAAAAAAAATTCATTTTTTCAAAATGTTGCAGGACTTAAAATAAAGCAGATAACAAGTTGAATTTTTTTTACATGTAGAAGAATACTGTACCTTTCATTTGCAATTTGCAAAATTAAAATCGGTTAACTACCACGTCGTCAGGATTTTTTTTTAAATAAACATTAATTTTTGGTGCTAAGCGCAGGACAGCGCCGGATACGTTTGCTCTGATTGGGCATTTAAATGACCTTTGATAATGATTGATAAATTTTAATTTTTAGTACATTTCGATATAAATAAATAAATTTGTTTATTACAAAATAAAAACACATACCTACTCTGTCCTTTGAAATTACACTTTTTTTAGCAAAAACTTTCTTTGTTCATATATTTTAACTTAAGAGCACACAGTAGCGATCAACAGGTAGCAACAAACGCGTTCCAAGATTGCGGCTGTAATTTTGAATATTCTGTCGAGATATTTGGTACACATATTCGTAATATAATAAAGAATGGCGGTACAGAGCCCAATTTTAGAAATATGTTAGTATGTAGAAATTACTCTAGAACTAAATAAAATATTGAAAAAGGGGCCTGTACCGCCATTAAGAAAGACAAAAAAATAAACTTTTTTTATCCTGTGCCTAGATTTTGTGTCACATTGGAACTACTAAAAATCGATTTTTTTATAACAAGAAATCCAACTCACTGACTTGGCAACATTTCGCGCCTATGTATATAAAATGATTGTTTTTGATAGTATAAACGTCACTGTCAGTGTCGAATTACCGACGCACTGTTGCCTCACTTTTGAAAGTTCGCAGAACTTTCGCAATCTTGGACCGCGTTTGTTGCTACCTGTTGATCACTACTGTTTGCTCTTAAAGAATAAAAGTTTATTATTTTTAAACATATGCAATTGTTTAAACAATATTTCACAAAGAATAATCAAATTAGTTTGATTTTTGTGGAAATAAAATATTAAAATACAACCAAATATAGAGTAACAAATTAATATATTGTTGTATAGGCCTTGACACTTCAGCCACATTTGTGTATGTAGCCACAATTATGTACTTGTCAACAGTGACATCATAGGTTAGAATAATATAGGTTAGGTTGCCAGAATCAACGTGGCTTATCATGTAATGTGTATTCAATCATCATTCTCTTTGCCTTATCCCTATGCGGGGTCGGCTTCCCTAATTGCATTTCTCCACAAAATTCTATCTTGGGTCATATCAATGTCAATTCCCTTTACCAACATGTCCTGCCTTATCGTCTCCCCCCAGGTCTTCTTTAGTCTTCCTCTCCTACTCCTTCCAGGAATCTGCACTTCAGCTATTCTTCGTATTGGGTAATTAACGTCTCGACGTTGAACATGACCAAACCATCTTAACCTATGCTCTCTCATTTTGGCATCAATTGGTGCCACACCTAGACTTCCCCTAATATACTCATTTCTAATTTTATCCTTCTTTGTCACTCCACTCATCCATCTAGGCGTTCTCATTTCCGCCACATGCATTCGTTGTTCCTCTTTCTTTTTCACTGCCCAACATTCAGTTCCGTACATCATAGCCGATCTTATGGCTGTTTTATAGAATTTTCCCTTCAGCTTCATTGGAATTTTTCTGTCACACAACACACCACTCGCCTCTTTCCACTTCATCCATCCAGCCCTAATTCTACTGCATGCATCTCCATCTATATCTCCATTACTCTGTAATACCGATCCTAGGTACTTAAAACTATTGCTTTTCACAATCATTTCACCATCCAAAGATACCATTTTATTTGTAGTAGCTCCATCTTTAAATGAACATTCCAAATACTCTGTTTTTGTCCTACTAAGTTTTAAACCTTTTTCCTCCAGAGCTTGTCTCCACTGTTCCAGTTTTTGTTCCAAGTCTCTTTCACTATTTCCTACTAACACGACATCATCAGCATACATTAAGCACCATGGAATGTTACCCTGTAGTTTCGCTGTTATCTGGTCCAAAACTAATGAGAATAAATACGGACTAAGCACAGAGCCTTGGTGCAATCCTACTTTCACATGAAATTTATCAGTCTCTCCCACACCTGTCCTAACACTAGTCGTTACTCCCTCATACATATTCCTCACAATCTTTACATATTCACCAGGGACTCCTTTCTTATTGAGTGCCCACCACAGAATCTCTCGAGGAACTCTATCATATGCTTTCTCAAGATCAATGAATACCATATGAGCGTGTGTTTACTCCTGTATTTTTCCATCAACTGCCTTATAATGAAAATTGCATCTGTTGTTGATCTACCCTGCAAAAAGCCAAATTGATTCTCGGATATTTCGGACTCTTCACGTATCCGTCTGTCAATTACTCTTTCTCATATTTTCATGGTGTGGCTAAGCAGTTTTATAGCCCTGTAGTTTGTACATTATTGTATATCTCCCTTGTTTTTGTAAACAGGTACCAGTATACTGCTTCTCCATTCATCTGGCATTTGTCAAAATTCCATAATTCTATTAAATAGACCTGCTAGCCACCTTGTTCCTGTCTCTCCCAATGCTCTCCATACTTCCCCAGGAATATCATCTGGTCCTACCGCTTTTCCTTTCTTTATTTTTTGAAGCGCTTGAGCCAGTTCCTCGTTGGTTATTTTGGTGACCATTGCTGCTACTGTCTCCGTTGACTCTACAGGCTGTCTGTCAAATTCTTCATTTAATAAGCTGTCAAAGTACTTTCTCCATCTTTTTTTGACATCCCTTTCGTGAACTAGTATTTTGTTCTGTTTTGTTCTGTTTCGTGAACTAGTATGTTGTTGTAATGTGTATTCAATAAAGTTTATTATTAAAATTAAACTAATAAGTCTTCCTTCAGTCTTAACTACAACATGGCGCTGCAAAAGGTCTGAACAAAGAAAAATTTTATTAATACAATTTAACAAAAGTGTCAAATATATAAGTATAAAATGTCAGAATACACTAGAAAACCTAGTACATTAAATCTCGAAGGCAGCCTGAGTGACAACTGGCGAAAATTCAAACAGAACTATAATATTTATATGGTAGCCTCAGAGAAGAATGAAAAATCTTCTGAAATTAAAGCGAATGTCCTGCTAAGCTTAGCGGGTGAAGATGCAGTAGAGTTGTTCAACACATTTGGCCTCGACGATGAAGATAAAAAGGACGAGGCTAAAATAATCGAGGCATTCGAGTCTTATTGTAATAAAAAAAAATGTAATATATGAAAGATTTAAATTTCATAAAAGGGAGCAGTTAGAAGGAGAAAGTTTCAATCAGTTCTTAGCAGATGTTAAAAAATTAGCGCAAACCTGTGAATTTACCACATTTAGTGATGAAATGATCAGAGATCGCCTAGTAATAGGAATAAGAGACACGCAACTGCAGCAAAGATTGCTAGGTGAGAACGACTTGAACCTAGACAAGGTAATAAATGCAGGTAGAACAGCAGAGATTTCCAAGAAGCAGGCAAAAACTCTTAAGGTAAAAACGACTCACACGTAACTCAGAATGAAAGCATAAATGTTATTGAAAAACGAACAAATAAAAAGAAATCAAACCATGCACTCAATTCCACCAATGTAAGTCCAGGAAAGTTTAAGTGTACCAGGTGTACCAGGATTCATGGCCTTAGAGAATGTCCAGCATTTAATCGCAAGTGTGAAAAATGTGGAAAATTAAATCGTTTTGCTGTTGCTTGTCGTGTTCGAATGGTTCGTCAGCTGGAAGAGTCAGTGGAGGTAGGCCCAAATAATTCAAGCCAGGGAGATAATAATAGTGAGTTTTTAATGTATACTTTATCTGTTATGGATGTTAAATCCAATTCTTGGTTTGAAACTGTAAATGTAATAAATAAACCTGTTAATTTTAAGCTAGACACAGGGGCTGAAGTGCCAAGGCCTATACAACAGCAAGGCAAGCTGTTTATTGGCCTGGACTAATGTCAGATATAGAACGAATAATTTTAACTTGTTCTGTTTGTGAGAGATTCTCGAACGCAAAAACTAAGGAACCGATCATGGAACATGACATACCTGATATTCCATTTAACAAAGTAGGTTGTGACTTTTTTTAATTTAATGGTAAAAGTTATTTAGTTATTCAAGATTATTATTCTAAATGGCTAGAAATTTTGCATGTTAATGATAAAACCTCCAGTGAGGTAATTAAAAAATTAAAATCAGTATTTTCCGCACATGGAATACCTTAAACAGTAATTTGTGATAATATGCCTTTCAGCTCAAACGAATGTAAACAATTTTCTAACAGTTGGAATTTCCAGTTCAAGTTTAGTTCACCTAGGTATCCTAAAAGTAATGGTCTTGCTGAACGCGCAGTCCAAACATCTAAAAACATTCTTAAAAAATGCAATTATACTAAAACTGATCTGGAAACCTTATTAGAATACAGAAACACCCCGATACATGAAATTAATTTAACTCCTGCTCAGTTGCTTTTTGGCAGAAGAGTTAGGACAAAATTACCAACTCATTCTAATTTACTAAAACCAGAAAATACCTAGTAGATATGTACATGATAAATTAATTAAAAAACAAAATCATTATAAAACTTATTATAATAAGACTGCAAAAGTATCAAAAGAGCTAAAAGTTGGTGATAATGCACTAGTAAGGAAAAATAAGATTTGGGAACCTGCTAAAATTATATCCCAACATCATGCCCCTAGATCAGCGGTTCTCAATCTTTTTGTGTCATGTACCACCAAATACTTTTTATTATTTTTGGTACCACCTAACTGAAATACATATCTAACTAGGTGATCTAATTAACTATAATAGTGGTGCTGATTTTGGCTGTTTTTGCGTTTTGTGTACCACCTCAAAAAATGAAATGTACCACCAGTGGTACATGTACCACAGATTGAGAACCGCTGCCCTAGATCATTCATAATAAAGGATCATCAAGGCAATGAGTTAAGACGCAATTCATCACATTTGAAGCCTACACATAATGAGTTCAAAATGTGCACAGATCATAACTATGGTCATAATTTTAGAAATAGTAAGTTTGACTCAGGTAATGCAGGACCCTCAGTTGAGAGTTCAGCTCACATGGAGTCTGTTCCTCCTAAAGATGTGGTACGGGAAAACTCAGCTGAGGCTCTTGATCAGTGTTCCTTTGATAATAATAGTGTTAACCGTACTGAGATAAGTGAAAAGGACATGGGTGAATTGTGCAATAGTGAAGGTGAGCTAGTGACCAGGTCGGGACGATCAATAAAGAGACCATGTCAGTACAAAGATTTCATTATGAATTTTTAGTTAAGGGGGAAGATGTTGTATAGGCCTTGGCACTTCAGCCACATTTGTGTATGTAGCCACAATGATGTACTTGTCAACAGTGACATCATAGGTTAGAAGAATATAGGTTAGGTTGCCAGAATCAACTTGGCTTATCATCATATCATGTAATGTGTATTCAATAAAGTTTATTATTAAAATTAAACTAATAAGTCTTCCTTCAGTTTTAACTACAACATATATTACCTACATAAAGATTCGAAGAAATTGTGGTGGAAATCAACTTGTGTGAATCGAACACCGCTGTCCTGCGCGTAGCACCAAAAATTAATGTTTATTTAAAAAAATTCCTGACGCGGTGGTAGTTAACCGATTTTATTTTGCGATTTGCAAATGAAAGGTACAATATTCTTCTATATGTAAAAAAAATTCAACGTGTTATCTGCTTTATTATCAGTCCCGCAACATCTTGAAAAAATGAATTTTTTTTGCGAAAGCTGGATTGCAAAATTTATTTTGCAAAATAAATTAAATCGATCTTAATTAAATTGACAGTATTGTTTTATTATATCATACAGTTTTTCTTGGTAAAGCATGAAAGTCTTAAGTGTAGCATAAATGGTTGAAAAACGTAAAAGGCGAATACTTGTCTTTTATGTTTTTTTCCCGCAATTATTGCTATTTTGCACCAAGGGTGACAATTGTTACAATTTTTAACCAATAGTGTATTGTAGGAAATTTAATTACGCAACTTTTATGTCAGTACAACTTTTCTCTGAAGTGAATACTTTTAAAGTTATAATCAAAAAACGAAGAAGAAAATCGAATTTTTCCTTCATTTTTTGACATTTTGATTATTTAAACAATGTTCCGGACCATTTTGAGCGGGAGGATAACTCAATTATTATTATTATTATTATATGAATCAATTCCAAGCAATTTCTGCAAAAAAATATGAGTCACCTTTCAACGTCCATCTCAAAACATATGCACCCTGGACTATAATACACTTCATACCTACGTTCAACGTTCACATAATCTGAGAACAGAAATCAATCAGAAGAATTCAGTAATTAAATAGCGAAATTAATGCAAGCATTTCCAGTGTGATTCGTACATAAATAGGTACTATGCCAATAAAAGATTTATGACATCGAAATTATTAGTTTTATAAACTAATGTTGGGTTTTAAAAATAAAAACTTTACAGAAAACTTTTATTGCTTTTCATATTTTTCATTTAATCAGTTGGTATCGAGAATGTATAGCAAATGCATTCTATTTAAAAGACCTAAAACAATCTATTCATCAAAATTTTTCAATAAATAAACATTTGAAGAAAATTTTAATATAAAAGATTTTAGAAAGAATGAATTTGTCACGTACGAAATGATGTAAAATATAAGATGAATTACCACGAGCCTCTTTAGCTCAGTGGCAGAGCACTGGTCTTGTAAACCAGGGGTCGTGAGTTCAATCCTCACAGGAGGCAGATTGACGGGCAATCCTTTTTGTTTTTTTTTCTCTAATGTATTTTGTAAAATTACTATAATAGGTTAAATAATAAAATTTTTATTTTCACAAACCGCTTAAAAAGTATTAATATGATAAATAATTATTCGCAAATCAAAGTAGGCTAATATTATACAGTGTAGAAGCAACTTATGTAATTTAATTTTATCTTTGGATTTATTTACTTTACTAAATTGTAATAAACGCTGCAACCCGTGACTTAAGAACTTCGAATAAAAATATAAATAAATATACAGGGTAAATCAAAAAAACAGCACTAACAGTTTTTTTAATGGGACTTCTTCAGTCTATTTTGTTTGTTTTTAAAGATATTAGGGACATTCAAAAATAGACCACTCACCAGCGGTAAACGACTGTAAAACCGTGGAATTTTGAGAACCAAGGTCGATTTCCTTGAACATTTGGATTTAGGTAGTAATTATAACCTTTGTTAAAATCTACCTTATGCCGAAGTGCGCTTTTGCCCTGGGGGTGAAAACAACCCCATCTACCGGATGAAAATTTTTTAATCAAAGTAACTAGGGAAATCGATAGAGTGATCAATTCTGAGGAAATTTTGTTCGATACATTTTTTTTGCAAAATTGACACTTTTCTAGTTATTTGCGATTGAAACTATGAATTTTTCAATGAAAAAACTCAAGTTTTATAACCGTTTTTCATGAATAACTTAAAAAAAATTAATTATATAGAAACATCATTAAGAACAAAGTTAGGATAATAAAAAAACAAAGAGACTTGCATCAGAAAGACCTATGTAAACCCAATAACGACTGAGTTATTGCTCTTTAAAGGATGGTTATTTTCGAAGAACCTCGAAATGGAGAACCTTCAATCTCAAATAACTCGAATGTGGTGCAATTTTTTGGGAAAACTTAAGAAACCTCTTTTAAAGATCATTAACAAATCTTTCAAATAAGCTCTGACAAAAGTTTTTTGCATAAGAACTGACTGACTTATGATGAAAATGAAAATAAAGTTACTCTCTGCTTTTTTCTTTTTGAAATATAAAAATTAAACCCTCGTCGTTATAATCCTAATAGAAATAAATAATTTCCAACTTGAAATTAACTTTATTTAGGTGTAATTGATACAATCCATGTGATTCGACTGGTTTGGAGTGCTTAGTTTAGAAAAAATAGTTGATTAAATTGATGATGACATTATTATAAATCAAAAAAAGTGCACTTTTCTTAAATAAATCTGAAAGTATTCATGATACAAAAACAAGAAAAAAATCAAAATTTTCTGTAAAAGAAATTTTACAATTAATACTTATTTGAAACATTTTTTCATATTATCAACACTTTTAGATTTATTTAAGAAATATGCACTTTTTTTAATTTCAAGAATGTCATTTTAGATATCAACTAATTTTTCTAAACTAAGTATTCCAAACCGGTTAAATCACATGGATCGTATCAATTATACCTAAATAAAGATAATTTCAAGTGGAAAGCTATTCATTTCTATTTGGATTGTAACGACGAGGCTTTAATTTTTACATTTCAAAATGAAAAAAACAGAGATCGATTTTATTTTCGTCATAAGTCAGTCAGTTCTTGTGTAAAAAACTTTTGTCAAATCTTGTTTGAAAGGTATTTTAATGAGGTTTAAAAGATTTAAGCTTTCCGAAAAAAATTGCACGAAATTCGAGTTATTTGAGATTAAAAGTTCTCCATTTCGATGTTCTTCGAAAATAACCATCCTTAAAAGAGCAATACGTCAGTTGTTATTGGGTTTACGTAGGTCTTTCAGACGCGAGTCTCTTTATTTTTTATTAGCTACAATTTTGTTCTTAATGTTTTTTTCTATAAAATTAAATTTTTTTTTAAGTTATTAATGAAAAACGGTTATAAAACGTGAGTTTTTTCAATGAAAAATGCATAGTTTCAATCGCAAATAACTTGGAAACTGTCAATTTTGCAAAAAAAGTTTTATAAAACAAAATTTACTCAGAATTGGTCACTCTATCGATTTCCACAGTCAGTTTGATTAAAAAATTTTCATCCCCTAGATGGGGTTGTTTTCACCCCCAGGACAAAAGCTCACTTCGGCATAGGGTAGATTTTGACAAAGGTTATAATTACTACCTAAATCCAAATTTTCAAGGAAATCGACATTGGTTCTTAAAATTCCACAAGAAAATGGCTGTTGATTGGACTAAAAACAAAATATTCACAAAACATAAGACTACAATTTGATTCCGATATACAGTGAGCACGTAAAGGTTGGAATAAATTAATTTTCTCGAGAATGGACGATTTTGGAAAAAAATCCCGAAATAGGTCAATTTTTATTTTTAAATTACGATTTTTTGAAATATATATCATACTAGTGACGTCACCCATGTGGGCGCGATGACGTCATCGATGATTTTTTTAAATGGGAATAGGGGTTGTGTGATAGCTCATTTTAAAGGTAATTTAATTATCTATTCAGTAATATAAAGATTTACATAGTTATTTATACAGGGTGCCCAAAAAATCTTTTTTTAATTAAATTTATTGACATAAAAAGAAGAATGCATGTAATTTATTTTGTCCAAAATACATTTTACTGCCCTCAGAAAACAGAAAAAAATGTTTATTTGAAAAATATTCATTGCTTTTCGCTTAAATTAAATGTTCAAACAGTTAAGAGGAAAGTGGGTGGCGGCTTTAATATTGAATTTAAACAAAAAACAATATTTATTTGTCAAATAAACATTATTTCCTGTTTTCTGATAGCAGTAAAATATATTTTGAGTTAAATAAATTACACACATTCTTCTTTTTATGTCAATAAATTTAATTAAAAAAATTTTTTTTGGACACTCAGTATAAATAAATATGTTAACGTTTATATTACTGAATAGAGAATTGAATTACCTTTCGAATGAGCTATCACACGACCCCTATTCTCATTAAAAAATTATAGATGACGTCATCATGCCCAGATGGGTGACGTCGCTAGTATGATACATATGCCAAAAAGTCGCAATTTTTTTCCAAAATCGTCCATTCTCGATAAAATGAATTTATTCCAACCTTTACGTGCTCACTGTATACGTAGGTACATTTGTACCTCGCTCTTCCTACAGGATGTCTCAAACTTAACATAAGAAAAACATTTATTTTCTTCCACTCGGTATACTTAAGTACATAGAAATAAGAAGTTTGAGTAAACCTTTGCACAATTGTGTAAATACTAAAGAACAATCTAAAATAATAAAAAAATAGCGGAATCCGTTAATCTGTTCATGAAAAAATCAATTATGAAAATGAGCATAATTTTCTATATCTCTAACTTTTGACGAGCAGTTTATATTCTAAAAAATATTAAACGTCCCTGTTTTAGACCTTTGTTTACCTTAAATGGATTTGACAAACCATTTATTGCTTTTACTTCTATAATAGTATTCTTTTGTCTAACTCTTTCACATAATTTATTAGTGTGACACTAATGTTCGTACTTTCTCGGACTATCCACAGTCTTGTGTGAGTTACACTGCCAGAGGCTTTCTTCAGATGGAAAAATAAAATATGTATTTCTTGATTAAATGCCCTTTTTATTTCCACTGTTTGGGTGATAGTAAAAACACGAGCGAAATATTTATTAGTTTTTCCAGGATTCGAAAATAATGAGGACTATGTTCGTGGTGATATTTTTCAAATCGAACAATCGGTGAGAAACAAGCAAGGCTGCTAAATATATACACTAAGCATCAAAATTAACGCACCACCTTAAAAATGGGACATTTTTGATGTCTCGTATTTCATAAACCTGTCGTCCGATTTGAGTAATTTATTTAGTAAATTATAGCTTTATTCTTCAAGAATATCGATGTAATAATATTATTGCTAAACAGGTAAGTGTCGTTGTATACCGGGTGTAACAATGATAGTGTGTTTTTTCCTCAAAGTTTGGAACATTCTGTGGAATATTCTAGCGTATATAAAATATTGAAATTAAAACTTGACTATAGCCTTAGTCTTTCTTAACATTTTGCTTTTTGATTCATTCGCTTATGTTGGATAATAAAAAAGTTAGATACTTTAACAACTAGCAATGTTATTCATCAATACAGGGTGCTCCTAAATAAGTGCGACAAACTTTACGGGGTAATTCTGAATGAAAAATAATGACAGTTTGCTTTATAAACATTACGTCCGAAAGTGCTTTGTTTCCGAGATACGGGATGTTGAATTTTTTCTTACAAGCTGACCATTTATTTATTGCTCTAAAACTGGTTGAGATATGCAAATGAAATTTTATAGGTTTTAAGAGGTAGTTATTGCGCATTTTTTGACATACAACTAAGAATTTTATACTCATCATTGGCAAAATGTGTTTTTGACGTATGTCAAAAAATGCGCAATAACTACCTCTTAACACCTACCAAATTTCATTTGCGTATCTCAACCGATTTTAGAGCAATAAATAAATCCTCAGTTTGTAAGAAAAAATTCAGCGTCCCGTATCTCGGAAACTAAGCATTTGTGGACATATGTTTATCAAGCAAACTGTTATTATTTTTCATTCAGAATTACCCCGTAAAGTTTGTCGCACTTATTTAGGAACATACATACATATTTATGAATAACATTGCTAGTTGTTAAAGTACCTAACTTTTTTATTATCCAACATAAGCGAATGAATCAAAAAGAAAAATGTTGAGTTTTAATTTAAATATTTTATATACGCTAGAATATTCTACAGGGTGTTCCAAACTTTGAGGAAAAAACACACTATCATTGTTACACCCGGTATACAATGACACTTACCTGTTTATCAATAATATTATTACGTCGATATTCTTGAAGAATAAAGCTATAATATACTAAAAAAATCACTCAAATCAGACAACACGTTTAGGAAATACGAGACATCAAACATGTCCCATTTTTAAGGTGGTGCGTTAATTTTGATTCTTAGTGTATTTGACGCGGCTTCATGAATATTTTAAGTTGTCTAACATTTTATACTATCAATATTAAATAATATTGATAGTGTATTTGATAAATAATTGATTTAAGACGTGAAATTAATAAAAAGTTATTTATTGTTTATTATTTGTGGAAGATCCAAGCACAAAATACATCAGGGTATATTCTGTGATCCAAGTATTTTGTTGTTAAAGATGTTCAAAATTTATCTAAGCGTTCCATAGTAAAAATGTACTATTAAAATCACTTCATCACTTTTTCTCTGTTCTTGTTTAGTAATTTTTAATAGTAAATTATTGTAATCACTGAATATATAGTTAGTGAAAAAAATATCCCTATTTATTAATTGAATTAATAATTTTAGAGATTATACAAGTAACGGTTATCCAAGAACATTCAAAAACTGAACGAAATAGTCATCCTTATGTTAATAATGATGACAATTGACAATGTCATTGTTAATTAATGTTTATTTCTCCATACCATTGAGAATTTTACTACACGTAATTTGCCATGTAAAGAAAGAAAAGATTGGGATAACCGTAAAATATTTGCGCGTACGCTTTTAAAAAATAAAAATATGTGCAGGGATAGTCGGACAAATAAGTATACCTACGTGTTTTTACCTTAGAGCTTCTTATAAGGCAAAGATATCTTGATTTTTTACAAAATTTACCTTTAAAGACATTTTTCTAATAAAAGTGATCGTAATTTACCAAATAAAAGCTCATCAGCCAAATTAAAACGTTTCAGCAGGACGGTGCACTTCCGCACTTTGCACTTTCGACTGGTAATTTTTTGAAGAGTGGAACAATAGAGTGGCCTTCAGGATTTTCAGATCTTACATTTTTTTCTGTGGGGTTACTGAAAAACAAAATTTTACATCGATCGATCACAAAATTGAAGATTTAATAAATGAAATTAGATTTAGACCAGGGCGGATCTGTAAAAATATTAGTACATTTGGACGTTGAGAGGTGACTCAAATTTTTTTGCAGAAATTGCTTGAAAATAACTCAAATAATAATATTTGAGTTATCCTCCCTCTCAAAAAGGTCCGGAACATTGTTTAAATAATCAAAATGTCAAAAAATGAAGGAAAAATTCGATTTTTTTCTTCGTTTTTTGATTATAACTTTAAAAGTAATCGTTTCCACGAAAAGTTGTACTAACATAAAAGTTGTATAATTAAATTTCCTATAATATAGAATTGGTTAAAAATTTAAAAAATAGTCACCCTTGTTGCAAAATAGCAATAATTGCGAAGAAAAACCGTACAAAAACAAGTATTAACATTTTACATTTTTTCAACCATTTATGCTACACTTAGGACCTTCACATTTCACCCAGAAAAACTTTATGATACAGTAAAACAATACTGTAAATTTCATTAAGATCAGTTTAATAGATTTTGCAAAATAAATTTTGCAATCCAGCTTTTACAAAAAAAATTCGTTTTTTCAAAATGTTACAGGACTGAAAATAAAGCATATAGCAAGTTAAAAATTTTTTTACGTATAGAAGTGTACTGTACCTTTTATTTGCAATATGCAAAATTAAAATCGATTAGCTGCCACGGCGTCAGGATTTTTTTTAAATAAACAATAATTATTGGTGCTACGCGCAGGACAGCGGATAGTTTGCTCTGATTGGGCATTTCAATGACCTTTGATAATGATTGATACATTTTAATTTTTATTACATTTCGATATAAATAAATAAATTTGTTTATTGCAAAATAAAATCACATACTCTATCCTTTGAAATAACACGTTCTTTAGTAAAAACTTTCTTTGTTCATATATTTTAACCTAGAGAATAAAAGTTTATTATTTTTAAACATATGCAATTGTTTAAACAATATTTCACAAACAATAATAAAATTAGTTTGATTTTTGTGGAATTAAAATCTTAAAATACAACAAAATATAGAGTAAGAAAATAATATATTAGATAAATATTAGAAGAAATTTTGGTGGAAATCAACTTGTGTGAATCGAACACCGCTGTCCTGCGCGTAGCACCAAAAATTAATGTTTATTTAAAAAAATTTCCTGACGCCGTGGTAATTATTCGATTTTAATTTTGCAAATTGCAAATGAAAGATACAGTACACTTCTATAAGCAAAAAAAATCACCTTACTATCTGCTTTATTTTCAGTCCTGCAACATTTTTAAAAAATGAATTTTTTTTGCGAAAGCTGGATTGCAAAATTTATTTTGCAAAATCTATTAAACCGATCTTAATGAAATTTACAGTGTTGTTTTAGTATATCATAAAGTTTTTCTGGGTAAAATATGAAGGTCCGAAGTGTAGCATAAATGGTTGAATAACGTAAAATGCGAATACTTGTTTTTGTATGGTTTTTTTCGCAAGTATTGCTATTTTGCAACAAGGGTGACTATTTTTTGAATTTTTAACCAATTCTGTTTTGTAGGAAATTTAATTACGCAACTTTTATGTCAGTACAACTTTTCTCAGAAATGAACAGTTTTAAAGTTATATTCAAAAAACCAATAAAAACATCGAATGTTTCCTTCATATTTTGACATTTTGATTATTTAAACAATGTTTCGGACCATTTTGAGTGGGAGGATAACTCAAATATTATTATTTGAGTTATTTTCAAGCAATTTCTGCAAAAAAATTTGAGTCACCTCTCAACGTCCATCTCAAAACAGATGAGCCCTGGACTAATTGGAAATTTTGTAAACTAACTCCAGAAATGATCCACAATGTTCAAGAAGATTGTCGTCGTCGGTTCAATTAATGCCAAGGGGCAATTTGAACATTTAGTTTAAGCGAAAATTTTATTTGTCAAAAAACATTTTTTCTTTGTTTCTTTTGTTTTGTATATTTGACCTTCCAAAATAAATGAAGATGTATTTTCAACTCGAAACCAAGAAATACCGTGTGGTCTTTGTCAATTATCAATAATCTTATTAACGAGACTAGATCGGACAAAGAAATATTCAAGAATCATCAATGCATAACTCCAGACTACATTCTGAATAGTATAAACTTCACGGTTAAACAAATTCGGCTTTTGCATAACAACACAACGATGCGTTCTATGAATTTGTCATAATAAATTCTGGAACGAATTATAATATTGTACTAGGCTAACAGTAATTTTGAAAAATTAGGTAACCAAGTAATAACGGTCATAACAGAAAACCGAAGAAAACGATGTGATGTTTTTTAAAAAAGCAAACGAAACGAATCGGACATTGTTTTAATACCTGAATAATTGAGCAAGTGGTTTTCTTATGGCGAATTGATGCATTTTTTGAGGTCATGGATACTGTTTATCATGTTCTTTATAAATCGATAACTGTTTTTTCTTTTATTGAATTTGAATATTTGTATCAATAACCGCAGTCTTGTGCGATTTTTTCTTATCCTACTTTTAGTATTAGTGTAGGAAACAGAGGTTGAACCTCGAAAAATGGACACAAGTCCGATTTTATTTTTTTTTCTGATATATCAAGGGATGCTTATTCTAACTTTTTCTTAAAAAAATTCGCCTGGAACCCCCCTTTTCATCCCTTTAAAGGGGGTAATTTGTGGTTTTTGCGAAACATAGCCCTTCCTGTACGTAAGAGGACTATATTTCCTACTATTTATTTCCCGACAGCATATGTCTATCACCCACAACATTTAGCGGGGGTGGAGCCCCAAAGCTGACAAGTTTTTAAAAAAGATGCTTTTAAACAAAAATTATATTTCCCTAACTGTAATGAAAATTAAGAAGAAACCCTGGGGAGGTTAATCACAAGTAAGTGGCTGATTTTTTGGTATAGGTTTCATTTAAGGGCAATTGCCCATTTTTTAATTACAGGGTGTTACATTAAAAAAAACCCTTTTTATACCATCTGAACAGCTTATGCTAAAAATGTGGTTATTTTGTTGAAAAATGGACATATTCACTCGCAAATAATCGAAAAGTGTTGACTTAGTGAAAAAACTGTATAGAACAAAAGTGGCTTAGAATTAGTCATTTTATCCATTTCCGGACTTATTTTGAACAAATAGTTTTTCAACCCCTCTGAGCAAAAGTACACATCGGCACAATATCACTTTTTTTCTTTGACATGTTAGCTACGCTTATGCCAAGTTTTATTTCAGTCCAAGCTGTGCTTTAAAATCCGGAGCAAAAACCGTGAGTAAATGGACTTATTCACTAAATTGCAAAAAACTACTTACAAGGGGAGGAGGAAAGGGGCGCCTAAAATTACTTAACCCGGGGCGCTTGAAAGCCTTGGCGCGGCCCTGGCTGTTTTCTTCCAACCCAGCGTTTTCCTTCGATTTTGCCTGAATGATCAACCGGAGTTAACGATATTTAGGTCCTCTTATTATATAACCAAAGTATGGAACCTTTGTTTGTGTTAACCCTCTGTATTAGTCTTAATATATTGGTCTACATATATCTATATTCCTAATAAGTTATTACTGATAGGATGAAACTGTTGGATACTTTTTTATTAAAGTCATAGATATCTGATAAAGAGAAAAGGCAGTTTTTGTTTTTATTTGATTCAGAGTTGGACCACCATCTCCAGATACCTAGCTATTTCTATTTCATGCGTCATAAGTGTAGCTATACAGTCACAACTCTGAATCAAACACTAACAGGCGGCCTTATTTAAGGCCATGGGTACATAATTCGCAAATATTTTACGGCTATCCCTACTTTTTCTGTCTTTACACGGCAAATTACGTGTAGTAAAATTCACACTGGTATTGATATGTAAACATTACTAGAATGTCATTTTACTTCAAAATGCCATCATTAACTTAAAGAGATGGCTTTTGAATGTTCTTGGATAACTGTTATTTGTATAATAGCAAATTATTAATTCAGTTAATAAATGTGATAATTTTTTCACTAACTATGTATTCAGTGATTGTAATAATTCATATTAACAACAAAAACTAATACTCAATCGAGAAAAGAGGAAAAGTGTTAAAGTTATTTTTTAATAATATATTGTTACTATGGAACGCTTACAATTTTGAACATCTTTAACAACAAAATACTTGGATCTCAGAATATATTATCCTGATGTATTCTCTGCTTGGATCTTCCTCAAATAATACACAATAAATAACTTTTTATTAAGTTCACGTCTTAAATCAATTATTTATCAAAAACACTATATATCAATAGTATTTAATCAACAACTCAAAATATTCCCCGATGTCATGTCAAATATTTAAAATTGTCACTGATTGTCGCTGTCTGACTGACAATATGCTGATAATATTCTATTCGACTGAGTGCGTTGTAAGACAGAGATAAATTTGGAAAATATTACCACCGACATTGTGTTCATTTTTTTCGAATCCTGAAAAAACCAACAAATATTTCTGAAAAATTTAAACGCAGAATGAAAGACTAAATTATTACCGAGAGTCGAAATTCCCTTAGAATAAATAAAAAGTTTATTTTGAATAATCAGATATTTGAAACTAAAAATCACACTAAATTTTCTCTTAGTTTTTCACCACTGTAACTTATTAAAATAAACATTATAGAAGTTCTCAGGGACTTTCGGCCCTCGCTAATAACGTAATCTTTCATTCTGCGTTTAATTTTTCAAAAATACTTATTAGTTTTCTCAGGATTCGAAAAAAATGAATCCCCATTTGAATAGCATTGCAGCCGAAAATACGTACCCATCCTCTTAAGGGAAATAATTATCGCGAATGCAATAATTCCATCTTTGAGACCCAAATCAACTAAACAGCTAACTAAACAACTATTTAAAACTAATACAAAAAATAATAGAACAAAACAGAATACCACAAGAATGGAGATCAAGCATTCTAATACCTCCCTTCAAAAAAGGAGACAAATCGGACCCGGAGAATTACAGAGGAATTAACTTATTAAACACAATATTAAAATTAACAACCAAAGTGATAACAAACAAATTGAATGAAATTATAACATTAGCAGAAGAACAACAAGTTTTTATGTCGGGATGGTCATGCACTGACGCTATATTTATAATAAGGCAAGTTCAAGAGAAATCGTTGAAATACAACAAACCGGCATATTTATGTTTCGTGGACCTTAAAAAGCATTTGATAGGGTCACATTAAAGGGTGTTATCCATTTGTTATACTCGAGAGAGGTACCTCTAGGAATAATTAAAACGATCGAAAACTTCTACCAGAACAACACAATAAAAGTAAAAGTGGACGATGAATTAACTGACCCACTTGAAGCCGGAAATGGGATAAGACAGGGGGATTCCTTGAGTCCTTTATTGTTCAACCTGACCATGGACGAAATAATAAAAAAAGTAAGAACTAAAAAAGGATACCAAATGGGAGAAAAACAACTTAAAATAATCTGCTATGCGGACGATGCAATACTAATCTCTCAAAGTGAAGATGATTTACAACGTATGCTGCACCAATTCAACATAATCGCCAGAAAATTTAACATGTTAATTTCCTCACAAAAGACAAAATGCATGGTTATAACAGCAGATCCAATAAGATGTAAATTGGAGCTGGAAGGTCAGATAATAGAACAGGTGATGGAGTTTAAATACCTAGGCATCACACTATCTAGCTACGGAAGGCTCGAAAGAGAAGTGGAAGATCAAGTGAATAGAGCAAACAGAGCCGCAGGTTGCCTGAATGACACAATATGGGGAAATAAAAATATCGGAAAAGAAATGAAAGGCAGAATTTACAAAAAGTCATCAGACCAATAATGACATACGCGGCAGAAACACGACCCGACACAGAGAGGACAAAAAGATTGCTCGAAACAGCGGAGATGAAAACTCTTCGAAAAATCGATGGTAAAACTCTATGGGACATAGCTAGAAGTACAGATATACGACGGAGATGCAAGGTGTATAACATTAATAACTGGGTAAGAAACAGAAGAATAGAATGGAATGACCACATAAGCCGAATGACAACAAATGTAGTCAGGACAGCGAGAGACGGTTCCCAATAGGAAGACGATCAGTGGGAAGGTCACGAAAACTATGGAACGACAACTTACTAGAGGCACATTGAAAAAACAGACAGAGTCATGTCTATACAAAAAGAAGAAGAAGAAGAAGAAGAAGAAGAAGAAGAAAAAGAAGAAGAAGAAGAAGAAGAAGAAGAAGAAGAAGAAGAAGAAGAAGAAGAAGGAGAAGAAGAAGAAGAAGAAGAATAAGAAGAAGAAGAAGAAAGAGAAGAAGAAGAAGACGCAAATCAGCGACATCTCTCGGAAAAAGAGGAAGACGAAAAGTCTCAGATACAAAGTTTCCTACAATTAAACAATTAAAATAACCGAAATAAAAAGAATAAACAATATTTTAAATCTAAGACTCATAAATATCTAAGAATCTAAGAATCATAGATATCTCTTTGTTTTTTAATACAACACAGTCTTCCTACTGCTGCCCAAGTGATTCGGATTCTTGTGGTGATTTCCGTTTGATTCTGTTTGTCTAGTTTGATCTAGTTATACATATACTCTCCGACACTTTCGATCTAATTTCTTCTTGAATATATCTTCTAGTGCAAAAGTAAACACATTTAGAGAGATGGTGTCTCCCTGTCTAACTTTTCTTTCCGTTATTATTTTGCTTATTTATAGTGATTCCGATCCTATATTTTAATGATTAGTAGTACAGTGGCGTAGCTGAAGATTGGGGGCCCCGCGACAATTTTTGTGGATCCAGTATTATAAACATAATGACAACTAATAACAGTATAATTACTAAAATATGTGTACTTAAATGACAATATTTGGCCTTTCTTTAATAAGTCTTCATCAGTTAGTATTAATAGATTTTTTGGGAATAGATATGAAAACCTATTATTATACATGCATCTTAATTCGACAAACCTATTAGTAAGTTGTTGCAATATTATATCTAAATTTTCATTGAAAACATTAACAAAACTTTGTTTTTCCTGCTTTTTGCAGCAAGGTATTTTTTCGTCGCAGCTAAGCTCATCGTAAAATTTTTTATACGTTTCATTCGTTTATTTTTAAATTCCGGTATAATACCCCACTATTCTACTACATAATATTCCTGCTGCTTTTGCTAAAGTTTCGAAAAACGAATTTCTCATTTCTCGAAGATTATCACGAGATTTTTCAAAAAGTTGATGGGGGACCGTTAACTCTGCCGTTTCAGATTGCAAAAGTTTTGATGTTAGATTAATAAAGTTAAGTATTTTAGATTGAATAGTAATGTTAACGACAAATTCAAAATTATTCAAATGCTCTAATAATGCATTAGCTTCTAATTTTTCATCGTTTTTTAGATAGCAATGAAATTTTCGTTAAAGATTTCATTAATTGTCGGAAAGCTCGACGCAAAGCCATAACAGCATCATGTCTGGATGACCACCGGGTTTCACATAACCTTTTAAGTGTTGGCAAATTCGATGAATCCAAAGTAATAATAGTACATCCCATCTTTTAATACTTGCACTAAAAAACGTAATCTTTTAATTATATCCTAAAAAAAACAACTTCTGTACACCAGCAAATGTATTATTCAACACTAGTTTCAGATTATGGGATGCGCAACGAACATAGGAAGCTGTTTTTTCAATGTGAGTTATGCGCCTTTGTACGCCTGAATATACACCACTTATAAGGCTTGCCCCATCATTTATTTATTTATTTATTTATTTATTATCCTAACAGACCTGTAAGGTCTAATTACAAGGATAAAATACAATAATTTATCTAAAATAAATATGCAATAACATAAAAAATAAAAATAACAAAATAAGTAGTAAATCTAACATATCAGATAATACAAACCATTCTTATATACTATCCATAAGACTACACTTACTAATCCTATGCCGATAAATTAATAATTTGTCGTCACACTATTCCCCGAAATACATTTTGTGAGACTGTCCAATCTAAATCAGTTAGAGTATTGATATTATTAGCTAGTCGAAACATGGTCACCAGAGGAGCCCTGGTGGTACCCGTCTCATACCCGTTTCCTCTGCAGTTGTGTACGGAAAGATGCTTTGATTGTATACATTTTAAAATTTAATGACTTTCTGCACTTTCTAATATGCGAATAAATCCCAAAAATCTTTCAACAACTTCTGCTTTGGAATTATTTGGAAGGTAAATTATTTTTACATACCGGAAAATAAAACTAAGCTGATCGTGTTTTGAAATATCTTGAGTGATATCAAGAATTATTGAATAAAAACAGCTTTTTAATTAAATTGATCAATTTGTTTTCAGTTTCTTGAGCTAGCAAATTTATAACATCGTTTTGTATTTTGAGGCTCAAATAATTTGTTTTATTTTAAGTTATTGTTTTTATCGATTAATTTAGCTAAAACAGGATCATATTTAGCTAGTAAAAGAACCACCGACAAAAAATTACCTTTTTGGGATTCACTTTCATCTAAACTACCAACATGTCCACGAAACGCTAAATTGTACTCGGAAAGAGTAAGAGTTACATCAATTACCTGCTTCATTACTTCCTTTCAAGTTCCCTATTTTGATGCTTATTAGGAAAATATGTTTTGGTCCCCAATTTAAAGAAAGTAGAAGTACTAAGCTTGAAGGCTTTAAAGGACCCCTCTTAACGTCGGGGCACCCCCGCATTGCGTGCCCTGCGGGCCTGTCAGCTACGCCACTGTAGTAGTAGTCTGTGTTCCAGAAAACCGAAGATAACGATATGATGTTAAAAAAACAAATAAAATGAATCTAGCGTTGTTTTAATACCTGAATAATTGAGCAAGTGGTTTTGTTATGGCGAATTGATGCATTTTTTGAGGTCATGGATACTGTTTATCACGTTCTTTATAAATCGATAACGGTTTTTTCTCTTATTGAATTTGTATATTTGTATAAATAACCGCAGTCTTGTGTGATTCTCTCTTCTACTTTTATCAAATTAGGTATACCAACAATACATACTCTTAAGTTTCGACAAGACAAATTATACTTACATGATTATACATGTTCCAAATTTTTCATAATATCTTATATTTTCGACCGATTTTGCTATTTTATCAAATTTTAAATAAATTTTAAATCGTTATGAGGGATGAACTTTATTGCACATTAATAACATGGTGTGAGTTTTTATTGAATCTCACCCCACCGTGGCAAAAAGGGTTTAATTATTACCTTACGTAAATATTTTTGGACCATACGCATGTCCCCAAAGTAGAAGATGTCCTTCGATTATACAAAACACTGAACTTTTAGGAGAACTGGTTCTAAGATTAAATTTGGTCTGGTTTTCTATTTACTACTTAACAAGATTTGAAGGGTTGTGCATATGAGAAATAAAAGTGATAAGCGACAAAACATTTATTAAAAACAACGAGTTTAACAAATAAGCGGCTTAACGATAAATTGTCTTAGTAGCGAAAAAGAGAGAAAGAGTCTATTATACAAAAATCTGCGAGAGGAGTAATTATTGCGAGAACGTAACGTATTTTCACGGCGAAAAGAGAAACACCCACTGACACCTCGCCTAGAGAGAGGCTGGCTAGATACTCGTCTGTTTTTATTCTAAAACTGCAATATTTTGTTTAAGGGTAAGAATGTCACTTAACAAGAGCGTATCCATGGCATCCACACATGTTTATATCCTTGACCACCGAAGACGCCAAAGCAGCAACCATATGTCCGTTATCTTTTGTGCCCTAACACAACACTTAAAAACAAAATTCTTAAATCTCACTGGCAAATGGTACAGATTGTCCTAACAAATTTAAGAGCGATATTTTTCTAAAAACGAATTAATTTACCTATTGTTTTCACAACAAAGACTTCCTTCTTATTCAGCAGGTTTGCATAATACATATACTACTGAGTAAAGTGGAGTTCTCCACTCTTCTCTTCTTCTTCTTCTTCTTCTTCTTCTTCTTCTTCTTCTTCTTCTTGTAATTCCTTCTCCTATCAGAGGTTGTCTATCATCAGAGCTATCCGTACCTTATTGGTGGCTGCTCTGAAAAAATCTACTGAGCTGCAACTATACCAGTCTCTTAGGTTTCTCAGCAAGGAAATTCTTCGTCTTCCTACGGATATTTTACTCTTAATTTTATCTTGAATTATGAGCCCTAATATCTCATATTTCGCACCTCTGGTAATGTGGTCTAAATATTCCAGCTTTCCTGTTTTGATGTTTTTTATGACATCGCAATCCTTTTGCAGCCTCCTTAACACTGCTGCATTATTTGTAACTCGTCGGATCCTTGGTATTTTCAAAATCCTTCTGTACCATCAAATCTCAAATGATTCCAATGTCTTTATATTATCCACTTATATTGTCAATATTTGCATTCCATACAACAAAGTTGAGAACACATAGCATCTTAAGGCTCTTATCCTCAGCTCCAGAGGAAGGCCTAGATTAACAAACATTTTTTTTCATCTTTATAAATACTTGTCTCGCAATTTTAATGCTTGTCCTGATTTCTCAAAAAGTAAGAACAAAAAAATGATACCAAATGGGAGAAAAACAACTTAAAATAATCTGCTTTGTAGACGACACAATACTAACCTCTCAACCTATTTATAACCTGATTTATAACCTATGCTGCACCAATTTAACAAAACCGCTAGAAAATTTAACATGTTAATTTCCCCAAAAAAGACTAAATGCATGGTTAAAACAGCAACTCTAATAAGGTGTAAATTAGAGCTGGAGGGTCAAATAATAGAACAAGTCATGGAGTTTAAATATATAGGCATGACACTATCTAACTACGGAAAGCTCGAAACAGAAGTGGAAGATCAGGTGAATAAAGCAAACAGAACCGCAGGTTGCCTGAATGAAACAATATGGAGAAATAAAAACATAGGAAAAGAAGTGAAAGGCAGAATTTACAAAACAGTCATCAGACCAATAATGACGTACGCTGCAGAAACACGACCTGATACGGAGAGGACAAAAAGAATGCTAGAAATAGCAGAGATGAAAACACTTTGAAAAATCGATGGTAAGACACTATGGGATAGAGCTAGAAGTGCATATATACGACGGAGGTGCAAGGTGGACAACATTAATAACTGGGTGAAAAACACAAGAGTAGAATGGAATGACCACATAAACCGAATGACAACAAATAGAGTAGTAAGGATGGCGAGAGACGGTTCCCCAATAGGAAGATCAGTGATAAGACCACGAAAAAGGTGGAATGACAACCTACTGGAGGGATATTGAAAAACAGACAGAGTCATGTCTACATAAAAAGAAGAATAAGAAAAAGCCCTGATTTCTCTAACTTGGTCATTGCTTTCATTTACCCAGGTTAGCAGTTATTTGTAGATATTCACTCCCTGCACCTGCTCTCCCCCGACACCTAGCCTTCCCACTGCATGCTGCCCAGAAATAACCACAAACTTGGTCCTCTTAGCATTCATTTGTAGTCATTGATATAAAGAAAACATCCAGGATAGAACCTATGAGCAAAATTCTGGCGTCCAAAGTAGCTGATAAAAAGTAGCTAATAACTTGACATAAAAATGGCCGACTCTTGGTTTCCGGAATAATTTCTTGATTTACCAACAGGAATGCATTAAATCATTGACTTAATATTTCCTTAATACATAATGTTACCTGTTTTACAATGTATTTTACATTAAAATATGTCACCAAATAAAATATTTATTATTTATTAACCACAAAAACACCTGTCAACGCCAACTTCACGTCAGAAATTGTAAACAGTATGTGACGTCAGTTCCGTCGCAGATCAGATGCATGTAAAATTATACACAGTTAGACCGCTTGTTTGTAGTTCATATTTTATACTGACTTAATGTACTTAATATATTTAGTAAGCGTTGCAGTCTTTTTAAACTGTCTGCAAAAATACCGGTGTCGTCTGAGAATCTTATACTGCTCAATATTCCTCCGTTTATTGATATACCCTGTTCTTCCTCTAGTATTGCTTCCTCAAAATAGCTTCGCTACACGGATTGAATAACAACGGGGACAATACGCAGCCCTGTCTAACACCTCTCTTTACCTCTATAATTTCTGTTTCGACGTTTTCGATTCTAACCTTTGCTTTTTGATTCCAGTACAGATTGACAATAATACGTATATCTCGACTGTCCACATTCTTTTCTTTTAATTTTTAATTATAATTTTTCTTTTCTTGATGTCGGACTTTATCAACTTTGTTTAATGTATCAGTAATGTAGTTTAGAGGTTTTTACACCTAATGAACTGGCTAGTTTCAGATACCACTGGACGTTCACACTGATGATGGTCAGTTTTGACTGAGCACGTTTTGTGCAATTTCCACTACCTTGTGGAGAAATTTTAGGGAATTTTTTAATAAATTCATATAACAGAAGTGTTTACTTCATTCCACATTAAAAAAGCCTTTTAATTATCTATAAATCAGACATAGAGATCCTGGTCCATATCCAGTCGTCTTTGCACGAGAACGTTAAAAGCGAACAAAGCCTCTATCGTCCCCAATTCTCCTCTGAATCCAAACTGGGTGTTATGTATATACTCCTCCATTCTTTTGCATAGTCTTCCATGTATTATTTTGAGGAATATCCCAAGTGTGTGGCTTATTAAGGAAATTGTTCTGTACTGGGAGCATTCTGTCGCATGTACTGATTTTGGTAGTCTTACAAACGTACACAGCAACCAAGATCACTGATGGCATTAATGCTATGCTATACAACAGATGTTTTCAAGTCATCATGGGCTACAAGACTATTCTAGTACCTAAATGAAACTGAACAAAGGTCTTCCTCTGGGATCGGTGCTGACCAGAGCCGGATTTAAGGCAGTGGGGGCCCCTGGGCATAATTAGTGTAGGGCCCTATCTCCTACCATTGTTGTTATAACTATGGTATATATCCAACTATAGGGTTTTCCCTTTTAGAAATTAAAAAAAATATTGATTTAGTTTCATAAATATATTTTTAAATAATAAAAAATACAAGAACTGTATCTTGTGACAATAAAATATTAGAAATAAACATAGTAACATGTATGATTCAAGTCCGGGTAGTTTTAGAGATTTATTAATTGAAAATTCCTTGATTATGTCGGGCATGTTTAGTTGCTTTAAGACATCGTGTTCAATACTCATTATAGAGAGATGGTTCAAACGCTCCTGGCCCATCATACTTGGCCCATCAACTTAAGTTTTGAGAATGATCTCTCTCCAATGCAATTAGTTAGCATCAGAACTAAATATAACCGAAGTGTCATCTCAACGTTTGGAAACGCATCTTTCATATCTTTTTCTTTTAGCAGTCGGTACATTTGTACAAATTGTACCAGTTCCACACCTAGGTTTTCATCTACGTCATTGCTATAAATGTCGGTAAACTTCAGTGAGTCAGTTTCAACTTTATTGGGAAATTAATTAAATTACAAATGATGTAAAAAGCCAAAATTTAAATGAATGGATTCATATGCAGAAAGCCTCTGACTTAAAGAGGAACTGAACTGATCTAATTCCAAATTTTGAGTCCTAAATGTCTCTGAAGTTGTCATTTCAGTCTCTGGAGATGTTCCATAATTCAGTGCAGTCAGTCGAATATTCATTAAAAGAATATAAATTTATGAGGTGATCTAAGTACCGCCACTTCTGAATTAAGGTCAATATTTGGATCTTGGGGAATACGACTTTTGCTGTTTGTCCTCTCTAAAATTTCAAAATATTGCAAATATTCCTGTTTCCAGAAAACACTTTCAATTATAAAAACCATTTTCATCGCTACGAGTTTTAAATTCTTGCTCATCGTCTTCTGAATTTTTGGATAATGCTCCTTTAATCTGATTATAACATTTAACTAGTAATTAAACATTAAATGAACAAGTTGAATCTATATGAAAAGGAAGTGAAAAATACATATAGTTCTAATAAGAAATTAAAGAATGCTGTGGCAGCAGGACAACACTCATCTGCAGCTTTTGCAACTAAATTTAGAGAGTGGGCGGCACAAATTTTTGTATAAAACAAAAATAATTATATGTGAATAATTTGCTGATATTTTTTACGTTTGAGGCTTTGTGGGGGCCCCGGAATGTGGGGGGCCCGGCCGGCCCTGGTGCTGACCCTTCTAAATAGTAAAAAACAGGATCAAAACCGTAGTATAATTTATGTATGAAATGTAGTACAAAGATGAACAATTGAAATGGTTCGGGTACCTATGTGATTAATGAGGATACCCTTCAGAAAGAATTAGAAAGAAAATTTTGCAGGAACCGATTGATTCAAAACAAAGGCCTGTAAAAAGTAAATAATGTCATCCGTCCGTACTGACCCGTGTAAATTATATCATTTTGATTAGTAGATTAAACAGTTATTAAATCTTTTAGAACGTGACTTACACATTTACCAAAATATTAACCTAGTTATAACCTAAAATAGCAAGTTTATTATAAATTACATTAATTGTTTTAAGTGATAATGACCTGTCGCAACTTTTTTTTGATGCAACGCCTTAATTATTTTTAAATTAACCCAAAATCTTATTTTAACAGTGTCTAACAGTGAAATGGTTTGCGTCAAGTTCAACGATTTTGAAATTGGGAAGTTATTAATGATTCAGTGAACAATTTAGTATTTATTTTTCCTTGGTGTATGCTCCCGTTTATTAAAAAATCAACTGTACGCGACACAGTTAATAGATAAAATAAGCAGCTGCCGTTAACGAAATTAATCTGCTATAGTTGTTTCTTTATTCCTTTGGACCAACGTCATGATTCATGTGCAAACAAGCCAAATCAAAACATTAGGTAACTGAAACGTACGTCGATATGTAACAGGCACGTAGCCAAAGGGTGGTCCATGGGGTCCGGACCCCTCCCAAAAACTGTCTCGGCTTTGGTATCAAAGCAGGAAGTTTATCCCTAAGTGATTATTATTATTTTTGAAAAAGTAAACGAAATTATTATTATTTTTTGCTAGGATTATTTGTTTTTATTCAGTGTACGTTTCAACATATATCCTGTAACATATAAATCAGATTTACCACGAGGAAAAGTATTCTATCAACATTTTAAATTCTTTTACCAGGATTTTCCTCTACAGAAAAAGCAAAATTGCTAGAAAATTTGTCTGCCTATTACTTCCAAGACATTTCTCTTACAGCAATAAAAGCTGAATATAAATATGTTATGGTATAACTGTAACACAATATCATCTTTGGAACCAAATACCGAAATTCTCCGCGTAATGAACATTGTAATAAAGATTTTTTTCCAAAAATTTACAAATTCCTTACAATTTTGGCAACTATCCCTGTCACAACGGCCAGTGTAAAACGTTCGTTCTCAACAATGAATCGAGTACTTAAAAACTTCACCCGGAAACAAGATGGGAAACGAAAGCGAAAGACTCATTTTATTGGCTCTTTGGTCCGTTCATTGGAATGTTGAGTTAAGTCCAACTACATTTTTTATCAAATAACCAAAAATTACTGGATCGACAACTGAATAGAAGACCAGATGTACTCTTTTCTATGGAATCCTATATTTCGGTATACATAGTAGCCTCTAACATCATCCTCTTCTTGCTCTTCTTTAGCCCATTTCTATCCAGCTTTGGACATAGGTCTACCCCAAATCTTTCCATATAATGAGTCCTTGGCTTCGATTTTCCAATGAGTTTCTGTAGCTTATAAAATATCGTCCTTTCATCGCATCTGAGGTCTTCCTCTTCCTCTTCTTCCTATCACGGCCTCCAGTTTTGTATTGTAGCATTCGATCTTTTATCTCCCTGTCTCGCATTGTGACCCGCAAATCTCCACTCTTTAACCCTGTTATATGTGATGACTAACATCATCAGAGACGCTAAAATGATAAACCCTTTCACCCCCAGCTACTAATTTTTTTGAGGTCAATAATCCCAGCGATTTTAAGTTTGGACAAACGGCATAAGTTTCCATGCTTATATACCAACGGCCGTACGTTGTACGTCATAGGAACGAACCTACACTGAAAAATGTATTAACTTGTACAAAAAAAGATATTTTCTATTAAAATGCATGATACCGTTGAGTGAAAAGTATAAAGAGACACAACCAAATGTACGAATTTGTGCCAAACTTTTCTCACGGATAGATGGCACCTGTACAGGATTCTCCAGGATTTCCCACACTTTTTACTTATTTGGATTAGAGATTCAGTGGCGTATTGTTTTATAATAGTATGATACAATTGATTCAAAAGATGGCATAACCCAGACATCCAAAGTGAAAGTTATCCTCCAACACCAAATTGTTGTATATGGTCCATATAATTTTCAGGAAAAAGTCACACCATTTTGAGCGTCGGGTTTGGGGGGGGGGGAGAGAGGAGGGAGAAATCGGTAAATTCGTAGTTTTTTACGTTTTTCGTCAATATTTCTATAACTATGCGGTTTATCATGAACAACCTTCTATACAAAAATGTTCCACATTAAATTTGAAATAAAAAAGGCTCTATGCATAATCCTTCTAAAATGAACAGTTCCAAAGTTACGGAGGTAGTATGGTATAATTATTGGTCCAAAAAGAGGCCAAACCCAGACATCCAAAGTAAAATTTTTCCTCCAACACCAAATTGTTCTATATGGTCCACATATTGTTCAGTAAAAAGTTACACCATTTTGAGCGTCCGGTTTAGGGGGGGGGGAGATGGGGGAGAAGTCGGTAAATTAGTAGTTTTTTACGTTTTCGTCAATATTTCTAAAACTACGCTTTAGCGTAAACAATGTTCTATACAAAAATGTTCTACATAAATTTTAAAACAAAAAAGATCCTATGCATAATTGTTATAAAATCAACGGTTCCAGAGTTACGGAGGGTGAAAAGTGGAGGTTTTCGATACTTTTTATATTTTTTTGGCAATTGATGATGATTTTAGGTGGTGAGGTTGACGTTTCTTCAAGGGCTTATCACCATCGGCCACTGAAATAGCAAATTTTATTTACAAAACAAAATCGTGTTAAAGAAAATTCCTTTCATTAGTAATAATATTATAAATTGCCCAAAAAATATAAAAAGTATCGAAAACCTCCACTTTTCACCCTCCGTAACTCTGGAAACCCTGATTTTATAAAAATTTTCATAAATTAACATAAACTTTCCTCCGGATTATTAATTTAATCCTCAAGAAACTGTGTACCTGCAAAATATGGCTGCACATGGATTCGCTCCCGGCTTCAGGTAGGAAGACCTAACCCTTCGGTCATAACTTAACTTTCGGGTATGAGTTTCGGAGCGAACTCGTGTACAATAAAAGTGGTTTTATAGGGGTTGGGAGCGAACCCATGTGCGCCGCAAAATATACATTCTTATCTGGAACTATAAATTCAGTGTTTACCTGTTGGAAAGTTTATTTACTTTTATTCAAATTTTGGGTAAATATACCTGAAATCTAATGACACAGTATTTATCAATCATAAAATAGGTTTTCCCAAAATGTACTTACTAATTCTGGTTAACTATTACTAAATATAACGGTCTTTTCTACCTGTCTAATCTTTGGACAAAATTGTTTGTTTGAAAAGGGGTCGACCCACGATATACTAAACTGTGACTGAACTAAATAATTGAAGACAGATACTAATTTTCAATATTTATTTACTATTTATTTATTTATTTTGAAACGTTTTTTTCAGTGTAAGCAAAAAATCCAAATAAAAACAGTTCAAACGTAATAAAATAAATTTGACGTACGTCGTACGTCCTGAAGTATAGTAAGTGGACGTACGTCGTACGTCCACTGGTGCTGAAAGGGTTAAAGATACAATGGTGAAATTAGGTGAAATTTGAAACATTTTACCGTCTAATTCTAACAAAAAAATTTGAGTTGTAATAAATAATCATTTCGTTGTGAATAAAAACAAGAGTAGTCTTCTTTTAGTTAGTTCAGAGAGCGCAAAAAGTGCTCTAACTAGTTTTGACTCTTGTTAGAGTATCTTCAGAGAACATATATTTGATTCTCTCTGAACCACTAAAATTCTGGCTGTCAGCCTCTACCCACACACGAAAGATTATGATGATATAGATGCCGTGGTGGCATCTGCTAAAGACTAACGAAAGTTTTACTTCTAATATTAACAATATTAAAAATAAAACTTTATCAGAACTAATTTTCCGGTAACACTATTCGTGGCTTCTAAAATTTGCAAGCCAACGAATCGCTGGAGTAAAGAGGGAGATCTATCAAGTTGCATCTCACTACCCGCCTATCCAGTACGGCAAAATTCAAACAAAGATTAGTTCCCAATACTCAGAATAGGAGTAAACTAATAAAAATAATAAATAATCGTTTCGTTGTGAATCGAAACAAGAGCAGTCTTATTTTAGTTAGTTCAGAGAGCGCCAAAATTTGAGTTGTGTTTGGACCCCCTCAAGCACATTTCCTGGCTACGTGCCTGATATGTAATACATACCATATACCATTGATATTTATGTAATACTCTCAATGTAATAATTGAAGACCTCAGTGGAAAAAGGGGGTATGTGACATTCTCTAAAATTTTGAATTGCCTAGTGAATTAAGGTGATAATATTATGTGACTTATTTATAGTTCAGAGAAATAAGGAAAAAAATATCCTGTTGGTGACACAACCCCCTCCAGGCCGAAACCAAATTTTTGAAGTTATACTTCTTTAGGCACGAGGGTAAATTTTAACATTCCCTGGCGCATGCGCACACCGACAGTATGGTATTAGTCGCTACATCTTTATGTAGCGCAAATAAGGTGTGCGTGAAAAGAATATATTATTAGTGTTTTTAGTAAATATATTTATTATAATTTTTGTGTCTTTGGATTTGTCTTCCTCCGGAATAAGATTTATGATAATAGTAAGTATATTAAATTTAAAGTATTTTTGTATACTTCACTTGGTCTATTAAATTTGTCAGTATGTATGAAAAATTTTGTAACCTGTCAAAGCAAAGGGAATATAGCTCAGTGGTAGAGCGTGTGACCGGAGATCGAGAGGTCCCCGGTTCGAATCCGTGTGTTTCTATATATTTTTTTTATTTTTGGTATTGTTTTAATAAAAATTTTTGGAAAGTAGTAACTAAAAATTAGTTTAATCTTTAAATAAAATACAAATAACCTGTTGAATTTCGTTGAAATCATATAATAGAAGTATAACTTCTTACGTGCGTACAAAGTACACACACATTCTTTTTTTTTTTTTGAGTAGTATGGACATCTATAATAACCTATATGTTTCCTGCAGCCGATTTTGGTGATATACATAGTTATAAACAAATGAAGATCAAAAACGGTAAATTTTCACTTTTTTCGTCTATTACCAAAAAGTTAAGCATTTTAAACAAATTTGAGAGTAAGAAACTCATAAATCGTATAAAAAACTTCAATATGGCGTTCGCTGAGTATGTCTATCCTTATTGGTCGCTTAGAAAATTGCAAAATAAATAATAAATTTTGAGTTTTTATAAATATTCATAACTTATGTAAAAATTAACTTATAACCTTCTTATTACACGGAATACTGAGACTTCTGGTGCTTAAATCATACCCTAAATTTTAAAGCAATTGGTCAAATAGTTTAAAAGTTATTTAATTTGTTTATCCCAAATTATTTTTTTTATGCAACACTATAAGTCAGAAAATGATGAGGTTACAGTAATACTTGGATAGTTTATGAAAGAAGAAGATTTACACTATTATTTTAATTAAAAAAAAATGACAAAAAATAATTCTAAATATTGCAAAATTATTTGGCAAGAACATGTCAACTAAAAAAGGGGGGCTAACTTCGTCCCTAATAATAATTGTGCTAGGACAATTGTTTTTCTTTCTAAATGTGTATAAAAATTCAGTCTTTCTAAATATGAAAAAATTATTTTTCTACGGATAACGGTTAAAAAGGTATTCTAATTGTTTATAAGTAAGCAAAAAATCGACATGTTCTTGCAAAATAATTTTACACTGTTTAAAATTACTTTTTGTCATTTTTTTTATTTAAGTTAATAGTATAAATTAATGTTCTTCTTTCATAAACTGTCCGAATTATTACTGTAACCTTATAATTTTCTGACTTATAGTGTTGCAAAAAATTAATTTGGGATAAACAAATTAAATAACTTTTAAACTATTTTACCAATTTTATTTGACCAATTGCTTTGAAATTTAAAATATAATTTAAGCACAAGAAGTCTCAGCATTCCGTGTAATAAGAAGGTTCTAATTTAATTTATACATAAGTTATGAACATTTATAAAATCTCAAAAATTATGACTTATTTTGCAATTTTTTAAGCAACAAATAAGGATAGACATATTCAGCGACCGCCATATTGAAGCTTTTTATATGATTTATGAGTTTCTTATTCTCAAATTTGTTTAGAATGCTTTACTTTTTAGTAATAGACGAAATTACTTTTAGTAATAGACGAAAAAAGCGAAAATTTAGCGTTTTTTGATCTTCATTTGTTTATAACTATGTATATCATCAAAATCGGCTGCAGGAAAGATATAGGTTATTAATATAGATGTCCATACTACTCAAAAAATTTGGTTTCGGCCTGGAGGGGGATGTGTCACGAGAAAAATCTTATTTCTCTGGACTAATAGTCCGTTCGCTAAACTTAGACACAACTGTGCTAGAGATTTTAGTAAGTAATTTTGCCAGTTTGGTAAAATTGGCAAAAAAATAATTACTAAATAGTTAATAATTATTAATAGTTAGTAATTTTGCCAATTTTGGCAAACAAAATTGGCAAATTGTGTTGTAATGTTTTTACTAACAAAAACATTACCCATTCCATTAAAATCATTAGCCAGTTGTGTCTGAGTTTAGCGAACCGACTATATTATGAACCTAACACTGTAGGTACCTCTAAAAAGCTTAACAACATTGTTATTAATAAAATGTTAAATAAATGATTTATCTTGTAATTGTAGGGTGAATTGTTTATTGTAAATATTGTAGGTGTACACATTTGTGATAAAATTATATATGTTATAAAATAAATTGTTTTTATATTCTTTAAAAACAGTAGGAACACCGACTAAGCCCCAGGTAGGCACAGGACTCAAGTTCGGGACCCCATCTTCAGGACTCAATTTGGCTATCATAAAGACGAATAATTATTATAAAGTCTGAGGCTCAACTAGGTCACCCCGTTGTAAATAGATTAAGTAAGCTTTATTTTTTTTTTCAAAACATTGGTAATTCTATATACTGTACTTAAGAGTAGTAGTAAATTCAACCAAATGGTTTTTTCAAGAGGAAATATTTGGGTCATCTAAATTTAGACTTAATTATCTATTAAAAACAGTTTTGTTACAATTTTTTCCAAATCATTATACTATTTAAAACGCGATTACACGTAAAAATCTTCTTATTTAAAAATGACAATGATCCTGCCTAGCTGTAAACTTGAAAAAAATCGTAGGAGGCCTTGTATTCAACAAGATTTTTCTGTTTTACTATACAATGAAAAATGGTTAGATAATTTAAAACCCATTTGCCATTCCCATATATTACCCGGTCGTTCTCGGTAAGCTACCGAGCTAAGTCACACAGGGGCGTAGCTACCGCAGTATCAGCCGTATCAATTAAACAGGGCCCCTGACATACAGGGGTCCTCGACATACAGAGGCCCTCGACATGTCGAAAAAAAAAAAATGGGAATAATAAATGGGATTTAAATGGGAATTTAATCACATTATAACTTCACCAACTAATGCACAGTCCAATGGTATGGCAGAGAAAAATGTTCAAACTGCTAAAAACATTTTTAAAAAAGTCACTGAAGATCAAAAAGACATATATTTGGCATTGCTCTTGTACAGAAACATGCCAGTTGGTGGAATGTATTCTCCAGCAGAACTTCTAATGTCTAGAAGACTTAGGTCAACTTTGCCATTTACAGACAAACAATTAAAATCTAAAACTGTTAATAATTTTAAGTATAATAAATTCATTAAGGATAGACAAAATTCATATAAAAAATACTATAATGAGAAAAAACTGGTAAAAAGTTTAAAACCATTAAAAATAGGTCAAAATGCTTTTGTACAGTTAAAGCCAAAAGGCAATTGGTTACCCGCTAAAATAATAGAAAGAGTTAGGGATAGAACCTATAAGGTGAGAATGGAAAATGGTTCATTACTCTATCGTAACAGGAAATTTATTAAACCATTTGACAAAAGAGAAAACCATCTTCCATCATCACCATACAAATATTTAAGAAATTTAAAAGAAGAAGGGGAAAGTAGTCATAAGAAAGTTTATATAAGTTTAGAGAATATAAGTGAAGAAGTAGGTCAAGAACTTGAAAAAATAAATAGAGAGAAAGTGGAGGAAAGTGATGAAGAAACGCGAAGTGATAGTGTCATTTCTAAAAAAGATAAGAGTAGTAATTTACGTGACGGCAAAATTATAAATTTAGATTTCGGAGAAAACAGTAATAATGTAGAAATTGAAATAGATCATAGTATAAATCACGAAACCGATACAAGCTCTGAAGATAACAGTTTAGTTTATGAAACTGGTACAAGTCATTTGGTTAATTCCCATGGAAGGAAAATTAAATGTCCTCAGAGGTTGCATCTGTAATTGTAAATTCTGTTTTAGCTTTATTAAGGAAAGGGGATGTCAGGGTAACTAGTCAGTCTAGTTATAGTTCTGTGTTCTATGTACTCCTGTCATGTCCTGTGGGTTGAAGGGATGTCACTTCATGTCAGATAGTATAAGATGTCAGTTGATTGTACTTTTAATTAAAAATAAATATGTGGAAGTAATCCAAATACATTATTAAATCCTAAACCGAACCAGCAAATATACACGGAATACTTGTACAGAAAAAGAATATCAGAGAAGATTGCTGAGAATGGAATATTAGAAAACGATAACATCGAGGAAAGGTGGCAAAAACTCAAAGATAACATAATCAGTGCTGCAACAGAATCACTTGGAGAAAGGAAAGTAACGAACACTAACATATTAAAAAAGAAAACCCCTTGGTTCAGAGAGGAAGTGAAGATCAAATCTGAAGAAAAGAAGAAAGCCTTTTTACAATACAGAACACAACAAACACAACAGGCATACAACCACTACAAACGAATCAGAAACGAAACGAATACTTTAATGAGACAAATAAAAAGGGAACACTGGCAGAGTTTCTCAAAACAGATGGAACATGACTTCTACGGAACACAAAAAGAAGTATGGAGAATGATCAGAGGACAAAGAAAGGAGATGAATGAATTAATAAAACGAAACACATTCAGAAGGAAACATGGGCAGACTACTTCCTATCTCTATTTGCTAAAGCCGACGAAAATGAACCATCAACACCTGAAGTTACGACCAACGAAGAAATAAACATTAGAGAGAGGAGGGAGAGATAAAGGAAGCATTAAGAAAATTAAAAAATAGAATATCTTCAGGAGAGGACAGAATATCGAATGAACTCCTGAAGTACGGAGGACAAGATCTGACTAAACATCTATTAAAACTAATACAAAAAATAATAGAACAAAACAGAATACCACAAGAATGGAGATCAAGCATCCTAATACATCTCTTCAAAAAATGAGATAAATTGGACGCAGAGAATTACAGCGAAATTAACTTATTAAAATTAACAACCAAAGTGATAACAAACAAATTGAATGAAGTTATACCATTAGCAGAAGAACAGCAAGGTTTTAGGTCGGGAAGATCATGCACCCACGCTATATTTATAATGAGGCAAGTTCAAGAGAAATCGTATAATACAAAAAACCGGCAGATTTATGTTTCGTCGACCTTAAGAAAGCATTTGACAGGGTTAAATTAAAGGACGTTGTCCATTTGTTATATTCAAGAGAGGTACCTCTAGGAATAATTAAAACGATCGAAAACATCTACCAGAACAACAAAATAAAAGTAAATGTAGAAGATGAACTAACTGACCCAATTTAAGCCGACAATGGGATAAGATTCTTACCGAAAAGTTTATCTGACAGATTAGCATGTAACCTATCAGATAAACTAACTAGTTGAGTCCTGAGGTGAAAAGTCCGGGCCTAAGTATTCTTTTAAATAGACTGTACGTCATCATAATAATATTCTTCCCCTTCTACCGTTAGGTGTCGAGGGAGGTACTTCTAGCCTTTGATGAATTTTTTCCATTATTTTCTGTTCTTCGCCGTTTGTGTTGCTTCTTGCTAAGATTTGACATTCTTTTGTAATACTTCTGCTACGATGTTGTTCCACTCTTTTATTGGTTTGTCGCTTGTGTTTTTTCCTATTGGTTTAGCTTCCCACACTCTTTTCTCTTGCATGTTACTGTCCATTCTTGTTAAATGACCGAACCACGCTAATTTTTTCTCTTTTATCGTTTCAATTAAAGGAAAAAAGTCTGTTTCTTATTTCTTCATTCCTGGGTCTGTCTGTCCTTCTCCCCCTATTTTTCTTCTGAGGTATTTCATCTCTGGCGCTTGTATCTTACTCTGGTTTCTTTTGATTAAGATCCAGTTTTCTGCTCCGTATGTTAATGTTGGCCTATATATTCTTTGACATTCTTGTCATCTTCGTTTTCCTCGATATTTCTTTGCTGTCGAGGAATCTTCTATTTAGAGCCTGGAATAGTTTTCCTGTACTCTCTAGTCTGTTATTGAGATTGGCCTCGATTCTTCTTCTGTTATTTATTACTATTTCCAGATATTTGTATATGTTTTTTACTCTTTTTTCCGTTGATCTATCTCCACTTCGATTAGGTCATCCGTGTCTTTTTTCCTTGTTATTTAACTGGACTTAAAGATGCAATAAACTAAAATTCGACGATTTGATAAACATTCTGGGATCTCTTAATAAAACAGTCTGGAAGAAAAAACTCCTAAGACAAGTACCTAGTTAAGTAGACAAGTAGTTAAGACAAGACACAAAAGCAAGAATCTATAAAGCAGCAATTAGACCTATATTGACATACACGGCGGAGACAAGACCTGACACATCTAAAACGAGACGACTACTAGAAACAACAGAGATGAAAATACTTCGACCAATATCAGGGAAAAGTCTGTTGAATAGGGAGAGAAGCGAAAACACAAGAGCATGCAATGTAGAAGATATAAATGGATGGGTGACAAAACGGAAACAGGAGTGGAACGAACACATTAGTAGATTGGCAGAGGATATGATAGTACAAATAGCACGATAAGTCACCAAATGGACGAAGAAGTATTAGCAGACCAAGAAAAAGATGGTGCGATAATTTAAACAATTTAGGAGGATAATATTGAAGAAGAAACATACTTTAAAGCCTACATACAAGAAGAAAGAAGAAGAAGATTTGATAAACGAGTCTAAAAGCCTATCAAGAAAGTGGGGTGTACCTATTTTTAAAAATAAAAGACGAAAAGTTACAAAGCTGTTTTTTGATGTTATCAGAAAATTAGAGAAAAAACAAACGAATCATAGAAGGCCTTGTATTTAACAAGACTTTTCTGTTTTATTATACAATGAAAAATGGTTAGATAATTTAAAACCCATTTGCCATTCCCATAAATATATTACCCGTCCGTTCTCGCTAACAGTCACATCTCACATCTCCAAACCAACAAGAAATCATCAAACGGATGAAGAAGCATTGACTTCATTAATGTGCAGTTTGTGTGCAAGCATCCCTAGTTAGCTTGTTACGCTTCCTAGTGAGACTAATTCCATTATTCCAAAGCGCACTTGTCGCTCACGTTAAATTTGTCAACAAATGCTTGGGTGAGCTTTGGCAGTACCCAGGTACTGTTATGGCTTTCGTCCGGAACCGAATTCCGGTAAAGGTCTCTGTGTTAGTGGTTATTCTTTTTCAATTATCACATAACGTGAGAATCATACCGTTTAGCGGTACCGATAATAATTGTTACAGCGTCAAAACGGTACGACTGGAACTGACGTAATGTAAACGGAACTATAAATTCGGGGTTAATTTAAAAATAAGTAGTACCATATTTTCTCTTTATTACTGTTCTGATTGGTTCTTGTTTAATTATTCTCCGCAAGTCTTCATTTGATTTGGTGTTGGGCCAATTTATCTTCAGAATTTTTCGTAGGGATCTATTTAGAAAAACTTCCATGATAGCCTAATACAAAAATGCCGGTCTGGCTGAGGGGTAGGGGTTATTTACCCCCAAAATCCCCCCAAAGTTAAAAAAATGGCCAAACTTGTTATTACAAAAATTATCTTTGAGGTGACTTTAAAGTAAATTTAAATATTCAAATATAAATAAAATAAACAAGTTATGCGACTTGTGAGTTATTTTAGCTCTTCAAGATGCTTTCATAGGCGCCCCAGGATTATTTTCAGGGGGTGCATCTGAATTTGCGGCGATTGCATCTGAATCTATACATACTATTAACTAGTATAAAATATATAGCTATACATGTATAGCTATGTAGGTACTTTCTATCCGGATAGGGGGTACAATTGCTATTTTGACAGGGTATTATTTAATATTAAAAATTGTTATTTTAAAAAGACAGGTTTAATCTGTTGAGATTTTCTATCTGCCAAGTGATCAAAAAATTACGAATGCATGTGAAGAAAAATATTTATAGGTAAGCTGCAGTGTGAGAACAAACGTATTGTCGATAGTTCTTTGCGTCCTCGTTCGCAGCGATTCCATTCGCTCGAGCAAAATCACGTGGCCTGACGTACCCATGTTGTTGTGAGTCAAAATATTGGAGTAATTATTATATATTTTAGAATTTTCAGATATCTTTCTATTAATTGAAAGAAATACAGACTATCAAATAAATTTTGCAATTATGATAGAAAACGATAAATGTATTATTATACATATACATATGAGTATAAAAGTATAAAAATATAAATTAAATTAATTATATGTTCGAATCTTGTACTTCTTCAAACTCTTCATCTTTTTCTTCGTGGGACTCCCCTTGAGACTCGGATTCCTCTATATGATATGTAAATAGCTATGTGTTTATTGAATGAATTTAACATAAATTAATAATTAATTAATTGAGTTGCTACGTATTCTCTGTATGGAGTTGAAGCCTCGATAATCACGGATGCAACTAAAAAAAGTCTTGCCATTTTGAAATGTGGTGTTATCGACGAATGTAAAAAATATTATGGACATACACCTAACAAACACGGAAACATTAAGAAAGATGAAAAAAGAAAAAAATGCTTAACACTATAAAGGAAAAAAATGAGCTACTTTGATCACATACTAAGAAATGAAAAACATGAGTTGATGCGATTAGTTATACAAGGAAAAGTAGAAGAAAAAGGAGAACCTGGAAGACGACGCATATTATCCTGGTTGAAAAATTTAAAGTAGAGGAGTGTAAAAACAAAAATATAACTCTTTACAACTGTTGCAAGCAGAATCCGAGTGTCCAAGAGAGTCCGATGAAAAAAAGAAGAGGAAAATAAATTAGTATTTTAGCTCAGATGAATAGTTTGAAGAAGAAGTATAAGATTCGGACACATAATTAATTTAATTTCTATTTTTATACTTTTACACCGTTATATCTATAATAATAAATTTATCTTTTTTTACCATATTTATTTGCAAAATTGATTTTGTAGTTCATATTATCTTCTTTTAATTAATAAAAACATATCTCAGAAATCTAAAATGTATAATAATTACTCTAACATTTTGAGGCGCAACAACATGGCTATCGTCAGGTCACGTGATTTTGCCCGAGCGAATCACTGTGAAAGAGGACGCAAGCAGCTATCGACATAATACGCCCGCTATCAGACTATAGCTTACCTATAGCACTTTTCATTTACATGAACGCGTATTTTTTTGATTATCTGGCAGGTAGAACATCTCACCAAAAACACCTGTCTTTCTTAGAATATTTATTTTTATTATTAAAAAATAACCAGTCAAAATAGCAACTGCACCCCACTGTCCTGAAAGAAAGCACATAGCTATACATTAGGGTGCATCGAAAAAATAAAAGTTGGAAATGTTATATCTAATAGCGTGAAAAAGTTGCTAGTGTTATTTTTCAGCATATTAGTATTTTTAATTTTTTTTCTAAGCGAATTTTCTGCCCCCCACCAACGACCTTGAATTTTATTAAATATCTGATTTTTATGGAAACTTCAATTTATATTATTTGGAATAAAATATGTGCTAAGTGGATCTAAGATCAATTAAAAAAAAATTAAAATGTTGTAAATGACAAATTTAAACGATATTTCAAATTTTATGTGTTTTTTCAGTCTCCCCAACCCCTTTGAAATGTCCCGCTTCGTGAGTCCGTGCGTGTAATTTTCACTTATGTTTGGTGCGATGCCTTACTTTGTTATTATTGTTGTTTGTAAATTAAAGATTTTTAAAATAGATAAACCAGGACCATGGGAAATAAAATCAAGATGTGCTGTGGACCGCTCCATTTTTGGGCATCCGCCAAATATACCTGAAAATGTTTTACCGAAATACAAACAAGCGATGAAGTTTTGGGGTTGCAAGAGGATAACAAACTCAGCAAGAAAGAGCCAGAATTTTCTGGTATTGCCGAAGAGGTTGCAATTAAATTGGAGGAAATATGGAAAAAGGCTTTAATTCCAATAATTTAACATACAAGAATTATTCAGCTTTTAAAAGCCTATCATGACAAATATATGAAACTTATGAAACCATTTAAGAACAGGCAAAACAGTGAATTTTACAAAAATAAAATTCAATGCTTTAAGAACAAAAGTAAAACTACACGTTTCGATTTTGCAGCATGCAAATGTGACATTCTGATTAATTTTCTTTCTAGCAAATCTCAAAAAGTGCCTCTGGATGAGCGCGAATTTCTATTAAATCAAAGAGGTACCAGAAAAATGGTGATAAGCTCGATTGATAGGGAAACCAAAAACAGATATAATCAGAGAGAACAACGGTAAAAAAAGAAAGTTACTGACGCAAATACAAAACTTTAGCTCAAGTAAAAAACAGTACCAAGTTTTATGGTCAATCGATCGTGGAAGAACACATAACACTTGTGCATGAGCCAGGGTGCAAATATTTCGGATATGGGAATCCGCTGTCTGGTATATCAGAAAGTATCAAATCCAGCTATTGCATGTGACGAAACAGTCGTAAATACTGGCGTTACGGGTGATGTAATACGGCTGTTAGAAGAACATCTTAAAAAATCGCTTCAGTGGTTTGTATGTCTGCGACATTTAAATGATCTACCCCTTGGACATCAAAAGAAGTTTTCCAGTGACCAAATCAAAAAACGTGAGGGTCTTCAAACTCTCTCCTTAAAAATGTAGAACGATGTGTCAAACTTGTGACACAAGTTTCTCTAGCAGTTTGTGGAGCGTATTCGAGGGATGGATTTATAAAAACTCGAATTAATTCCAGAAAAACAATGCCTCACTTTAATGCTAAATCGGAAGACATCTTCGAATAGAATGCTTTTACCATATTTTTTTTGTAATATTTATAGACCTAATTTTGTACTTTGCTTTATATTTATTTTAGTATTAAAAAACTTGGGTGACGTCAGGGAGACGGATAAGTTAGGCTATTTTGTTATAAAAAGAATGTTTTAGTATACTTTTCTTAAGTAAAATTTTTAATTGCGTTGTGAAACCAGAAAATATGTTCCAATTTAATTTTTGAAACAGAAATTTTTGGCAGAAAATGTTTTTTATTTCAACGCAATTTTACTAAAATACTAAATAGTGTGTTAAGCAACTTTTATGAGCTATTACATTTTCGTTTCGAAATAAAAATTTTTGTCGTCTGTTAACATTTTTTCAAAATTTTTAATTGTCTTGGGGGGGGGGGGCAGAAGATATTTTCCAATTTCGAAAAAAATTTACCAGAATACTTAACAGTTGATTGGGCAACTATTGTGAGGTATTACTTTTCCATCGCAAAAAAAAATTTTTTTTTCGCCTTTTTCGATGCACCCTACTATACATGTATAGTTGTATATTTTACACTAGTTAATATTATGTATATATTCAGATGCAATCCTCTGAAGTTCAGATGCATCCCCTGGAAATAATCCTGGGTCGCCTATGCAAGCAAGCATCTTGCAGAGTTAAAATCAGTCGCCAACCGCCTGGCTTGTTTACTTTCTTTATGTTTGAATATTTAAGTTTACTTTAAAGTCACCTCAAATATGTTTTTTGTAATAACAAGTTTTACCCTTTTTTTAACTTTGGGGGGGATTTTTGGGGAAAATAACCGCTACCCTTCAGCCAGACCCAGTGGCGTAACTAACGCCAATGCTAACAATGCGGTGCATTGGGGCGCAGGTCTTAGGGGGGCGCAAAAAACTGATATGTATTCTGGAAAAATTTTAGCAAAAAAAATATGTTGAAGCAAAACATTTGTGGTATTTTATTCCGTTAGCGCCGTGCCATAACAGACTCTGGCCGGGCACTCTGTGGATCCACAAAAGATACATACATAGTTTCCGATGATTGACCGTGGATTCTTATGTGGAGTGGACGTTGCATCACAGACGAGCGACTGTGGCCGGCCACAAATACCCCTAGTTGATGATATAGAAAATAACTTATATTTCAATAATAACTTTGAAATTTCATGTTTCAGGGTCTCTATGAGTCCCAATCACAATCACTGCAGCAGTGCAGCTATGTTTTTATTTTCACGGTGCAAGTAGATGGCGCATAAAACATTTAATTTTCGACATTTTTTTATGAAAATTATTTTACATGTACTTCTTTTCATAATAAATGCTCATGCACATTTTCAAAACAATTGGTACAGTTCTTTTTATTTTAGAAATTAGCAAAAAAGTATTAGTACGTTCATTAAAGGTAAAATATTGCAAAACCTCTAAATTTTAAAGAACCGCTTGGATTGACATGAAATTTGGTATACACATAGCTAACAAGTCAAAGAAAAAAAGTGATATTGTGCCGATGTGTGCTTTTGCTCTAGGGGTGAGTTTGACCCCTTTTGGGGGTGAAAAATATATGTTTGAAATAAGTCCGGAACTGGATAAAATGACTAATCCCAAGCAACTTTTGTTCTATAAAGTTTTTTCTCCGAGTTAATAGTTTTAGAGTTGCGAGTGACTATGTTAATTTTTCTACAAAATAACCACGTTTTCAGACGGTTTTTCGCAAATAACTCAAAAAGTAAGTATTTGGTCAAAAAAATTCTTATCAAAAATACAGCACGTAAAAAAGTGAAAAACATGGTGTATTGTTAGGTTACTATACCTAGCAGAAGCAGAGTTATAGCTAATGAAAAATAGGTTCATATTCGTCAAATTCCAAATCGAATATTTTAACGTGCCATAACCAAAAAACGAAGCACCTTTTTGGGGAAAACTCATTTTAACTTTTTTAAAGTGTTTAAAAAATGCTTATTTTTGTTTTTTAAAAAAATTTTTTAGCATCAAAAGTAAACAAGTTACGCTCAAAATAAAGTTAGTCCCTTTTTTTGGTAAGAAATCGGGAAAATCACCCACCTAATTAGCATTTCAAATGAACTTAATTGTTACCACTTCACAAGTTTTTTACTCGCGTAATTATTGCTCATATGATCTCTAAGTTTCATCGGTTCAAAGTCCTTATTTTTGAAAGAGCTGTAGTTAGAAGGGCTTGAACGAGTCACTTATCACGAGTGTATGATTTTTATGTAAATTTAGAAACACCGAATCTTAACCAATTTTTGTCGTACAGAAAAACAAAAAAAAATACAAAGTATTCAGAAAAGTAAAGCCGACTTTTTTATTGATTAAGATTTTTGGAAATCTCTAACAATTTTTAAGTTATTTTGAAAAAAAGCATTTTTTTCAAAATTAAAATTTTTAAAAATTTTACTTTAAAACCAAATTTGTTCAAAAATAAGCACTTTGAATCGATGAAACTTACAGATCATATAAACACAACATAAGTAAAGTAACTTGTGAAGCGGTAACGATTAATTTTATTTAAGTTGCTAATTAGGGGGTGATCTTCCTGATTTTTTTTTGCCAAAACAAAAGGGACCAACTTTATTTTGAGCGTAACTTGCTTACATTTGATGCTAGAATTTTTTTTTATAAAAACAGAAATAAATATTTTTTAAACACTTTAAAAAAGTTGTAATGTATTCTCCCCAAAGATGCTTCATTATTTGGATATTTCACATTGAATTATTCTATTTGGAATTTTTCGAATATGACCAATTTTTCAGTAGCTATAACTCTGCTTTTGCCAGGTATAGAGACCTAATATATACACCGTTTTTTTTTCACTTTTTTATAGGCTATAGTTTTGCTAAGAATATTTTTTTCGACAAAATGCTTACGTTTTGAGTTATTTGCGAAAAACCGTCTAAAAACATGGTTATTTTGATGAAAAATGAACATATTGACTTGCAAATAACTGGAAAAGTATTGATTTGGTGAAAAAACTCTATAGAACAAAAGTTGCTTAAAATTAGTCAGTTTGTTCATTTCGGGACTTACCTTGGACATATATTTATCACCCCCGAGATGGGGTGAAACTCACCCCCAGGGTAAAATCACACATCATCACTCCAAGCGGTTCTTTAAAATTTACAGCAAAAACCGTGAAATAATGTACTATATGTGAATTTCGTACTTTTACACTAGGATAGCCCCTTAATTTTACTTTCAATTAATTTTTGAATAATGATGTTTTTTAATAATTAACTTTAAAATTACTGTTATATTTCTTTGAATAATTTTTCTCTGATTGGATATAGCTTGTACAATGTCGTCTGTACTGAAATTGAAATAGTATCCCCTGGAAGTACGGAGAAATGTCGTTTAGTTTCGTTGTAGGTTGGGGGGGGGGGATAAGTCTGGGAATAGGGGCGCACGAGGAATACTTGCATTGGGCCGCAGGTCAGACTAGTTACGCCACTGGCCAGACCGGCATTTTTGTATTAGGCTATCATGGAAGAGTTACCTGAAAAATTTTCAGATTGCCTAAAATACCTACTCAAGAATGTCTCACAGCTCTTATATTATGCTATTATGTTTGAGAGGATTCCAAAGGCCTGCTGTGTTTTTTCAATTCTGTGTTTATTGTCAGCCTGCACTCCACCGTTTGCACTAATTATAATGCCTAGGTAACAGAATTTTAAGCTGTTTTATTTCTTCTTGATTGTTGTATAGTTTGCCATGTTTCCTTATTCTCATTTTCATCTCTACTGTCTTACTATTGTTGATTTTAAGGCCAACTTCAGCCGACTTTTCCTCCAGCTTCCTTATCGTATTCTTCCTGTCATTTTTTTGTGATACCAAACAGATATCATCTGCATATTACATATCTGTTTCTTATTCTGAAGGTAATTCCAAGTGATTCCATTTTTCCTTTTTTTATGTACCTATGTGATTAAGGAATATGTTAAAGAGCAGTGGTGAGAGTATGCAACCTTGTACTAAACCTTGTACTATTTTTATTTTATCTGTCATTTGCCCTTTATGTAATACTTGACATGTTGTTTTAGTTCGTTCTTTAACGGCAAAATATTGCAAAACCTCTACATTTTAAAGAACCGCTTGGATTGGCATGAAATGTGGCATACACCTAGCTTACAAGTCAAAGAAAAAAGTGATATTGTGCCGATATGTGCTTTTGCCCTGGGGGTGCTTTTCAATTTCACCCCCTCTTGCGGATGAAAAAATATGCGTCCAAAGTAAGTCCGGAAATGGATAAAGTGACTAATTTTAAGTAACTTTTGTTGTATAGAGTTTTTTCACTAAGTCAATACTTTTCGAGATATTTGCCAGTAAATATGTTCATTTTTTCAACAAAATAACCACGCTTTTAGACGGTTTTTCGCAAATAACTCAAATAGTATTTGGTCGAAAAAACGTTCTTAGCAAAAATATAGCCTGTAACAAATTTAAAAAAATGGTGTATATATCACGTCTCTATACCTAGTAGAAGCAGAGTTATAGCTAATGAAAAATAGGTTCATATTCGTCAAATTCCAAATGGAATACTTTTACGTGAAATAACCAAAAATGAAGCACATTCCGGGGAAAACTTATTACAACTTATTTAAAGTGTTTAAAAAAAAGCTTCATTTTTATCTTATAAAAAAAATTCTAGCATCAAAAGTAAACAAGTTACGCTCAAAATAAAGTTAGTCCCTTTTTTTGGTAAAAAATCGGGAAAATCACCCCCTAATTAGTATCTCAAATGAACTTAATTGTTACGACTTCACAAGTTTTTTGACTCGTGTATGTATTGTTTATATAATCTGTAAGTTTCATCGGTTCAAAGTCATTATTTTTGAAAGGGCTGTAGTTAAAAGGGATTGAACGAGTCACTGATCACGAATGTATGCAAATTTAGAAACACCAAATCTTAATCAATTTTTGTCTAACAGAAAATCAAAAAAATACATGATATTCAGAAAAGTAATGCTGACTTTTTTGTTTTTCGAGATTTTTGGTATCTATAACAATTTTTAAGTTATTTTGAAAAAAAGTATATTTTTCAAAATTAAATTTTTTAAAAATTTTACTTTAAAACCAAATTTTTTTAAAAATAAGCACTTTGAATCGATTAAACTTACAGATCATATAAACACAACATAAGTAAAATAATTTGTGGAGCGGTAACGATTAATTTCATTTAAGTTGTTAATTAGAGGGTGGTCTTCCCGAGTTTTTTTGCCAAAAAACTTAAAAAAAAGGGACCAACTTTATTTTGAGCGTAACTTGCCTAAATTTAATGCTAGAAACTTTTTATAAAAACAGAAATAAAGCTTTTTTCAAATACTTTAAAAAAGTTATAATGGGCTTTCCACAAAAAGTGCTTAATTCTTTTGGATATTTCACGTCGAAATATTCTATTTAAAATTTGGGGAATATGAATCTATTTTTCATTGGCTATAACTCTGGTTCTACACGGTCCAGTGACCTAACGCGTACACCATTTTTTTTTACTTTTTTACAGGCTATAGTTTTGCTAAGAATGTTTTTTTTCGACAAAATGCTTAATTTTTGAGTTATTTGCGAAAAACCGTCTAAAAATGTGGTTATTTTGTTGGAAAATGAACATATTCACTAGCAAATAACTGGAAAAGTGTTGACTTGTCGAAAAAGCTCTATAGAACAAAAGTTACTTAAAATTAGTCAGTTTACCCATTTCAGGACTTATTTTGGACATATATTTTTCACCCCCAAAAGGGGGTGACAGTCACCTCAGGGCAAAAACACACATCGGCACAATATCACTTTTTTTCTTTGACATGTAAGCTATGCGGATGCCAAATTTCATGTCAATACAAGCGATTCTTTAAAATTTAGAGCAAAAACTGTGAAAGAATGTACTGTTTGGTGATACATTATTTTGATTATTTTGACGACCTTAAGCGGTTTTCCATACAGTCTGGGCAGATTATCGGAGAATAGGCTATTTTTGGGAAAAATTATTTAGCAGCAATTTTATTGCTGGAATCGAATCTTATGATTAATATATATCTATATTAATAATATATGTATGCAAAGTCCGCAGATAGTGTGCCACTTTTTTTATAAAGAAAATGGCGCCCGAAAATCATGTTTTTTTCAATTTTTGCTCTATAACGCCAAAGATTTTAACTTTACACCAAAAACACCCAAATAAAAATTCACCGTCATTTTCTTTTTTTCTAAATCTTTAATTTTTAACTAAAATTTTAGGTTAGTAATTACGTATCAATAATTAAATAACTTGGTAATATAAAAGCTCTTTTGGTATAGATTATACTTCCAGGTGCCGATGGAAATTGAATCAACAGTTTAGCAACAATTAAATTGTTAATTAAAAAATTGCTGTCGCTATAATAACCAGAATAATTATGATGCATAAGAATAACTATGATTTTTTGTATAAAAAAGGCACTATACCTATCTAATGTAGTTTACAGAATTGAAATTGGACTGTTTAAGCGGCCTCAGGAATATTTTAAAATTATTAACAATTTTTTGGAAACTGTATTGGAAAGAACGCGACAGGATGCTTCTTTTAAAAGAAAAAACGTTTAATTGCGATAAGTGGTTCCTGAGATACAACCGGTCAAAGTTGACCGGCATGTACAGCGAAGATATAAATAATGGGATGGTAATTTTCGAAGATATAAAATTCGAATTTAAACGTCGAGCATCTACTGTAAGGATATAACATCATGGAATAGACAATAGAATATAGAAAGAATTAAATTAGCAAAACTAATAAGACTCTTATATACACGACAGCACATTACAGCAGCGTTTCCCAAACTTATTTTTCCGTGGCCCGGTTATTTTTGTGCTTATCCCTCGTGACCCACTAATTTCTTGCATAGCCTGGTGTGTGTACAAGAAAACATATTTAAATATTTATTACAGTTTTATATATTTTAATAGAGAATCATTTGCTCAAACAAAAATATAATAAAACAAAATAATAATCAAATATTAATGAGAAGTAGATGTTAATTTTATCCTCAGGTCCGGTTCGACTTCCAAATGGTTCCTATATTTATTTTTAAGGAAAATCAGTGTTAAAAACCCTACCACACACTTATAGGTCGAAACAAAAGGAATTAGAAATTTTATTGCTTTTTCTGCTAAAACTGGGTACCTACTCCTGGTGGCAAAACAGCCAAAAATCTATGAGTGGTATTTTTTCTAATATGTCTTTGAGTGCCCTATCACATGATAGTTCAATTACTGACTCAACATCTAAATCCGAAGTTCTGCCTCGGATTATACGTCCATTGTAAATGGATACCTTATCCACGCTTTGTTGCCGTGGATGGGGGAAAATATTCCTTCAGATTTGCCTATTGCGTCCAGTCCTAACAGGTGTTTCTTGAAAGCCGCTGAAATCTCATCCGACAATGAATTTACGATATTATTTTTTTTTGTAGTTCCGTTAGCTTTGCAAAAGCTTTGTAATTACCTGCTTCCGCGCGATGTGTCTACAAATTAAGTTTTTTTGTTGCAGCTTCCACCTTCTCTTGTACTTTAAATACAGTTACATTGCTACCTTGTAATGTCATATTTAAATTGCTCAAGAAGTCAAAAATATCACAAAGGTAAGCTACCTTAATTAACCAATTGACATTATGAAAACTGTCTTTAAATTGAAATATTGAATACCGTTGGTGGATGTGCTTCTAATAATATTGAAATTTCTTCCTTCAATTCAATGGGACATTCTAAAACATTCCTTTTTGATAACCAACGCACTTCGCAGTGCAAAATAAGATCTTCATGACCACTTCCCATTTCTTTGCACAAAGCAGAGAATACTTTGTGAGTTCAGTGGGCGAGATTTTATGAAGTTTAAAAAATTTACACTCTCCTTCATAGATTCGGTTAAAATCAGTGTCATTTTTTTGACAGCTAATACCTCTCTGTGGATGGTAAATGCACCCAAATACATTCTGGTGCTAAGGCTTTGATCCCCGTAAAAAGTACAGTATGAGTGCCTGCCATTGCGCCCACATTCAATTCCATTATCACTAATGTAGTTAAATCAGATTAAATATTTCTTCAGCAGTTGGTCTTGTTGACAAAGATTTACAAAATGGAAATTCTTCGTGAATAGTATTTTCAAAATCGTGTCTTACAAAACATATTAAACTAACATTATCTGATATGTCTGTACTTTCATCAAGTTGCAAGGAAAAATAGTTATAGTCCTTTAAGTGACATATAATAGTTTCTTCAATATTATCTGCCATCTCCACAACATAGGCGTAACCAGGATGATCCTAAGGGGGGTTACAACTACCTGAAAGGGGGGGGTTACAACTACTGGAAGGTCTCTGAGGGCTATGGTGTTAAGCGTATAGAGCTCAAAGTACATCCCAATGGGGGGGGTTACAACCCCCAAAACCCCCCCTGGTTACGCCTATGCTCCACAATCCTATTCTTCAATGTGTTATTTGATAGAGCCAGCGAATTCACTTCTTGCTTTTCTTGCTTTTCATCACATATTATCCGAGATGCTACTATTTTCATTGCTAGAACTATTAATTTCTTGACAAATGTGTGTGAGTGGATAACCTGTTTCAGCATTTAATTTTGATATTTCATAAGAAGCCAGTACAAGGTTTTCAGATTGTGCGTTCTGAGAAAATTAAATCACATATTCTTTATGGTAGCTATTAATTCTCTTTTTATTTATAAAAAAAACCTATTCGGCAAAGCCAGGCGACCCGGCATTTTGCTTTCGTGGCCCGGTACCGGGTCGCGACCCACCATTTGGGAAACGCTGCATTACAGGATATAGTCCAAGTAATGAAGCTTAATATAGGACAAAACCTCGTAATTTTTACAGAATGGATCGATTTGCTTGAAAATTTGAGAATAAGTAGTGGATAGTCCAAGAATCAAAATCTATATGATGCCGAAAGGCGCTTTTACCATGGGGGTGGTTGCCACCCCATCTCGGGGGTGGAAATTTTATATTATATTTTGACTGCAAAAGTTGATAAAAACATTCATTCTAAGCAAAAAATGTTCTATACATTTTTTTTTATAAAATTAATAGTTTTCGATTTATTCGCCATCGAAAGTGTTAGTTTTATATCGAAAAATCAATGTTTTTCGATATTGGCTCATTTACTATTCACTCAATTTTCGAATTTCGTATCTCTGATGCTAATCTTTCTATTCTGAAGAAAATGGCATTTTTTACCAAACTACCAAAATTCGTTATTCGCTTTTAACTCCAGTTTTATAAAAACTAATCGATCTAAGCCAGTCAAACTTCTAGAATCTATTAATAATACATAAACAAAGAAGAATAAATAGGGTCAATGACTATAAACACCGCTAACTGACATTATTATGCTTTCAACTGGATTTCTCCTTTTTTTTTTTCAAAAAATATATTGATTTTTTAACCGTAATGTTTTATTTTTTATCTTAGAAAGTTTTGTAAAAAATATTGTTGTAGGTTTTTACACGGTCTTTAAGCCTATTGATATTAAATCTTTTTAAAATCCTCAGTCGCAAAAAGAGAGGTGACTTTGAAAGGGTTGGTAAAGGTGGTTTTTGCATGTTGTTACAAGTTTTAATTGTCAATAGCTCACTCAATTTTTGCTGTAGAAAAATTTTTTCTTGGGAATTAAATAAGCTACAATTTCGTATTTAAACATTTTTTGTATCTCTGATTCTGATCTATCTATTCTGAAGAAAATGACATTTTTTTCCAAATTACAAAAATTCGTTATTCGTTTTTAACCACATTTTTTAAAAAACTAATCATTGTAAGCCGGTAAAACTTCTAGAGCCTATTAATAATACATAAATAAAGAAGACCAAATAAGGTCAATGACGAATTTTAATTAGGGTGGTGATTAGGGAGTTGTTTCCCATCACTTTTTCGCTTAAAAAAATAGGCACTGACATTCTTTTCATTATAAGTCACTTAATTTTTGAGCTAGAGACCTTTGTTTTATTTCTAGAGATAGAGATTTTTAAATACTTTAAATTAGTTTGAACAAGTTCTCCTCGAAAAATGCATAGTTATCCCGTCTTTTGGCTTTGAAACTACAATATTTAGCATTTGACGAAGAAGAGCTAACATATAATAAACTATAGCTATATTACTATTGGTCTTAAAGAAAATTAAGAAAAACGGATTTGTCTATTTTTTCAAAAGGTACATTTTTATGTAAAGTTGTTTTGATAAAACGAAAACTTTTGGAGTTAGTAGCAGAAAAAAAAAACACTGATTTTTTCGATATAAAACTAACACTTTCGATAGCGAATAAATCGAAAACTATTAATTTTATCAAAAAAATGTATAGGACGTTTTTTGCTTAGAATGAATGTTTTTACCAACTTTTGTGGTCAAAATATAATAAAAAGTTTCCACCATGGGGGTGGCAACCACCCCCATCGTAAAAGCGCCTTTCGGCATCATATAGATCTTGATTCTTGGACTATCAACTACTTATTCTCAAATTTTCAAACAAATCGATAAATTCTGTAAAAATTGCGAGGTAAAAAGCTTCGGTTCCTGGACTAATAACGAAGTATGTACTAGTTGCAGATGCATTAAATAAGTTTAAATAACGAGAGGTAAAAATATCTTTCTTTTAAATAGAAGTAGAAATTTTTAAATTTCAAAGAGTGGTGTAAGGACAATGATATTTGAAATAAATAACGAAAAACTAATTTGGTAAATTTAAAGTGAATTGGAAAGTGATAAACCATTTTCATGGATGACAGAATTGGCCTTGCGACTCTAGCAGTGCAATTACAAAAAAATTATACATACAAATTAATAATTTCAATGAAAGTTGATTAAGACTCACGACACAACAAAATAAATCAAAATTGTTATTAAGTAATGTGTATTATAATTTTTTTGTAAATCTGGTAATCGTAATTAATCAGCCTAAATTAAAAATTTCCTCTTTGTTAAAGGATATTAATTTCTCCTTGGAATTAATAATAAAATGAGAGGTTTCATATACCTACTAATGAGGGTAATTTCATGAAAGCTGTATAAAATATACAGTGGGCTGGAATAAGTACTATTAACTTATCCATTTTTTACAGATTTTTTCCGCTTATTTCTTTTTCAAATATTTTTCTTCTTATTTTGGTCTTCCGCATTTTCGTCTATTTGTAGACTTATGTTTAGTCAACTGCCTTAATTCATTTTTTCTACGTGTTAGGATTGGTTGGTTATTATTTTGTCAGTAACCAAACAAAGGTTCTTTTTTATCGTTAAAAATAAAATACTTCTGAATAAGGACGATACTAGGGAAGTGCTAAGTAGTGTCTCCCAATAGGGCTTTTCATTCACAGTCATTTATTTCGAGCTTCTGTCATATGTCGTATAATCCGTGTATATTAATATCATATACAGCTTATACAACATGTGACAGAAGCTCGAAACAAATGACAATCGACTAATGCGTTCATAAACATGACAAATATTGTCATCATATATTTTTTCAATCATCTTTTGACGATAATTGACATCTGTAATTTGTCAACTCCTTTCCTTCCAGTAAACCTTTAATACTCTGGGCTAATTAGCAAAATTCATGGAAAAGTTATATTTACCAGCAATTTTATTGCTGGAATCGAATTATAAGATCATATATATTAATAATATAGGTATGCAAAGTCCGCAGATAGTGTGCTACTTTTTTTATAAACAAAATGGCGCCGACAAATCGTATTTTTTTCAATTATTGCCCTATAACTCCGAAGATTTTAACTTTACAACAAAAACACTCAAATAAAAATTCACCGCAATTAAATTCTGCATAGAGATATGTTTTTCCCGATTTGCTCCGATGAACATTTTCCTCGGAAAATGCGGGTTTTCCCAACAAAAACTCTAATTTTCAAATAAAGTTTTAGGTAAGTAATTATTAATCAATAATTAAATAACTTAGTGACATCCAAGCTTTCTTGGTATAGATTGTAATTCCAGAAGCCGGTGAAAATTAAACGAATATTTTAGCAACAATTCAATTGTTAATTAACAATTTACGATCGCAATAATAACCATAATAATCATGATACAGTGATCAAACTTATAAAGATTATAAAGATGAGATGCTTATTTAAGGTGATACAGTAGCGATCAACAGGTAGCCAAAACGCGTTCCAAGATTGCAGCTGTAATTTTGAATATTTTTCGAGATATTTGGCACACGTATTCGTAATATAATAAAGAATGGCGGTACAGAGCCCAATTTGAAAAATATATTAATATGTGGAAATTACTCTGTAATTAAATACAATATTAAAAAAACGAGCCTGTACCGCCATTAAGAAAAACAAAAAAATACACTTTCTTCAAATAAACTTTTTTATCCGATGCCTAGATTTTGTGTCATTTTGGAACTACTAATGAAATAAAAAATTTTAGTAGTTCCAAAATGACACAAAATCTAGGCATCGGATAAAAAAGTTTATTTGAACAAAGTGTATTTTTTTGTTCTATGTAAAAACAAAACTAAATTCAAATTAAATTTTCTAATCAATTTTATTCTCAGGGCTGAATTTGTATTGGCTATAATACCTGTGATCGGTGGCTTTTAATATTTCTGATTGTTTACTCCTTCCAGGGTGGAAACAGGGAAATTGAAAACACTCAATATCATTTAAATGTAATCTATTGTTTTTATCAAATAAGCCGTGTACATGTGATCCAAAAAATATTAAATTTAAATTTTGCTGCAACAATCTCTTACTTAATAAATTAAATTCTAACTCTGATATCTCCTTGTTTTGACAAAAAATTATTCAATTAAGTTATTATTTACTCATACTAAATTTAATAAAATTTACTTTTCTTTTTTTGACTTGATTTCTCAAATTTTAAATGACTAACTGCGTAAAAAAAAGTTCAATAAAAAAATAAACAAATATGGGTTTGATATAAACAAATTTTCTCCATTCCGACAAATAATTTGACTAACCTTTTTGTTTCTTCACTCTCTCGTTCTCTGGATTGCGCCGTCCTTGATTTTCTCAACACGTACTCTCTGGATGTTGTGAAAAAGGCCCTCTCGTCAAACTGCTTCCAAAAATCATACAGGATTTTCTCGAATTCTGTTATTCAGTTTTCCTTGTTCGATATCTTGTGCAAAAAGATATTAATCAGCTACTCGTTTGAGACAAAACAAAGGAAGCTCCCTCGGACCAGGAAAATTGACTTTTCAACCGGTCGACAATTTGGATTCAACTTGATTCTGCTCGCAAAGGCTGATCACACACTCTACACTGATTACCAAACTTTTTAAAATAAAAAACTGGACTGTCTTCCGCCGATGTTAATTACCCAGTGTCCCCAGTGACCTCTCGTCTTGCGCCAAATTCTGATTCCCTTCTACCTCAGCTTTCCCACTCAATCCAAAACACGCCTGTCTCCAAACCTTTCATACCTATTTCTTCTGAAACCAAATATTTTTTCACAGAACTTTACCAATTTGTCATATTTCAAAAGATATCATAATTAGTTCTTTCCTACTTTCTACTTTAACATCTAAAACTCATACAATGTGTATACCACATTAAAAACCTTCCCGGAAAGGATCTTAAGAGGAAACAGTAGCGATCAACAGGTAGCGAAAACGCGTTCCAAGATTGCGGCTGTAATTTTGAATATTTTTTCGAGATATTTGGCACACGTATTCGTAATATAATAAAGAATGGCGGTACAGAGCCCAATTTGAAAAATATATTAATATGTGGAAATTACTCTGTAATTAAATACAATATTAAAAAAACGAGCCTGTACCGCCATTAAGAAGAACAAAAAGATACACTTTCTTCAAATAAACTTTTTTATCCGATGTCTAAATTTTGTGTCATTTTGGAACTATGTACTAAATTTTTTTATTTCATTAGTAGTCCCAAAATGACACAAAATCTAGGCATCGGATAAAAAAGTTTATTTGAAGAAAGTGTATTTTTTGTTCTTCTTAATGGCGGTACAGGCTCGTTTTTTTAATATTGTATTTAATTACAGAGTAATTTATAGATATTAATATATTTTTCAAATTGGGCTCTGTACCGCCATTTTTTATTATATTACGAATACGTGTGCCAAATATCTCGAAAAAATATTCAAAATTACAGCCGCAATCTTGGAACGCGTTTTCGCTACCTGTTGATCGCTACTGTTTCCTCTTAAAAATTTTTCGTTTTTTTGCATAATTTTTAAATTTTGAAAAAAAAAATTATAATACGCTGATCTAATTAGTAAAGTACAAAGAAAGGTTATTTACCATCAATTTTATAGCTGGAATCGAATATTATGATCCTATATATTAATAATATAGGTATGCAAAGTCCGCAGATAGTGTGCTACTTTTTTATTATCAAAATGGCGCCCCCATATCGTGTTTTTTTTTTCAATTATTGATCTGTAACTCCGAAGATTTTAACTTTACACCAAAAACACTCAAATAAAAATTCACTCCAATTTAATCATACACAGAGGCATGTTTTCCCGATTTGCTCCGACGAACATTTTCCTCGGAAAATGTGGGTTTTCCCAACAAAATCTCGAATTTTCAAATAATTTTTTTTGACAAGTAATTATTTATCAATAATTAAATAACTTGGCGAAATAAAAGCTTTCTTGGTATAGATTATAACTGCAGAAGCCGGTGAAAATCAAACGAATATTTTAGCAACAATTCAATTTTTAATTAACAATTTACAGTCGCAATAACAACCAAAATAATCATGAGACATTGATCAAACTTAGAAAGATTATAAAGATGTGATGCCTATTTAATATTTCGTCGACAAAATATAAATTTTTCATTTTCTTGCATCTTTAAATGTTTAAAAAATAGTTATAAACAAATTAACATGTCTCAGAAACTGTTTATTATATTTTAATTTTAAAAAATCATTAAAATGCGTATTTCAAAGGTCTTGAAAATGAATGCTTTAAAAAAATTTTCCAACCATTTGCAAAAAAGTTATGAAACAGCAAAGTATATATACGATTGCTCTGTTGTTTATAATTTGTTTTAATTGTTTCAAAGCCTAAAAGTGAATCTGTAGTACAATCTAATTACTCACAAAGAATATCAAATATTAGTTCAATGGTTATATTTTAATCAAAGATTAAAAATATTTTTTTGTAATTTTTAGCGCGAAAGTAGGCTTGATACAGAACCGGAGCTAAAATGTTCACTCGAAGCGACTGACACGCAGCATACATAATACTATAATTTTATTTATCAAGTGTACGTCGCGCGGCGGTCGTCGATTCGAGTGAAAATTTTAGCTACAGTACTGTATTAGTCTACTTTCGCGCGTGTAAATTACAAAAAAATATATTTATAATCTTTAATTAAAATAAAACCATTAAATTAATAATCGAATTTTTTTGTAAATAATTAGCTTGTACTTTAAACTCACTTTTACGATTTGAAAGAAATAAAAAATATATAAACAACGTAGTAATCGTATGTTTACTTTGTTGTTTCATAACTTTTTTGAAAATGGTTGCAAAAAAGTTTTAAAGCATTCATTTTCAAGATATTTGAAATACACATTTTAGCTATTTTTTAAAATTAGAATATAATAAAAACTTTTTGAGAAACATTAATTTGTTTATAAATATTTTTTTTAACATTTAAAGATTATGCAAAAAAATAAAAAATTTATATTTTGTCGACAAAGTGTTAAATAGGCATCTCATCTTTATAAGATTTCAAAGTTTGATCAGTGTATCATGATTATTTTGGTTATTAGTGCGATCGTAAATTGTTAATTAACATTTGAATTGTTGCTAAAATATTCGTTCAATTTTCACCAGCTTCTGGAACTATAATCTAAACCAAGAAGGCTTTTAAGTCACCAAATTATTTAATTATTGGTAGATAATTACTTATCTAAAACTTTATTTGAAGATTTTGTTGGGAAAGCCCGAATTTTCCGAGGAAAATTTTTGTCGGAGCAGATCGGGAAAAACATATCTCTATGCAGAATTTAATTGCGGTGAATTTTTATTTGAGCGTTTTTGTTAAAGTAACGTTAAAAGTTAAAATCTTCGGAGTTATAGAGCAATAATTGAAAAAAAAACACGATTTTCGGGCGCCATTTTGTTTATAAAAAAAGTAGCGCACTATCTGCGGACTTTGCATACCTACCTATATTATTAATATATATAATCATAAGCTTCGATTCCAGCAATAAAATTGCTGGTAAATAACTTTTCCAAAAATGGCCTATTCTCCGATAATCAGCCCAGACTATAATTTTAAATAGGATATAGACCATGTGTGACACATCATTAGACAGATATGCTCCAGAGAATGCAGGCATCCATGATTTTTTATTTCATATTAACTCTGTAAGTGTAATCCCTTTGAAGATCTAAACGTAACGCCTATGTTGTGCTAGTGTATTTTTTTTTCAACTCAAAAAATACTGAATTCAAAAAAATTTGCAGAAAGTTTTGTTATTTTAACTGTGGTTAGTACTGATTAACAGCGATGTTAAATAAGTATTTTTTAAATTCGTTTGAAATGGTCTATTCTATTTTATCGCAGAGCAGGTTGAAATCATCACTATATTCTTTGAAAATGGAAAATGTGTAAGAAGAACAGCAAAATTATTAAGTTTAATCAACTTTGTCAAGTTAAGCAACTTCATCACTTATAAGTAATAAAATTATACATACCTACGTGATATATTATATTTAAAATTAAGGATTTCAATATCAGGGTCGACTCATCTAGGATGGAGTGGTCATCCAAGTATACAGGGTGTAACAAAAATACACGTCATAAATTAAAACACATATTCTGGGACCAAAAATATATCGATTGAACCTAAGTTACCTTAGTACAAATGTGCACATAAAAAAACTTACTGCCCTTTGAAATTACAAAATGAAAATCGATTTTTTCCAATATATCGAAAACTATTAGAGATTTTTTATTGAAAATGGACATGTGGTATTACTATGGCAGGAGCATCTTATAAAAAAATTATAGTGAAATTTGTGAACTTATAGGGGATTTGTTCCCTTACACCCCCCAAACTTTTGTGTAAGTTCAAATTAAATTATTATTGTGGTACCATTAGTTAAACACAATACTTTTAAAATTTTTTGCCTCTTAGTACCTTTTCGATAAGCCAGTTTTTATCGAGATATTTTGAATATTTGTCAAATCCTCCACACATTATTGTACCTACATATTTATGTATATGGTTAAGTACGATTATAGAGACCTGGTAATAAAAGGAAAATTTCTTTATAATTTACATTTTTATGTATATTTTGAAACATATTAAAAAAGAAGCTAAGAGGCAAAAGTGGTAAGAGGCAAAAAAGTTTTAAAAACACTGTGTTTAACTAATGGTACCACAATAATAGTTTAATTGGAAGGTACAAACATTTGGGAATTTGGGGGTTTAAAGGAACAAAACCCCTATAAAATTTTTATGTAAACATATTAAAAAAGAAGCGGCATCTCGATAAAAACTGGCTTATCGAAAAAATACTAAGAGGCAAAAAAGTTTTAAAAACGTTGTGTTTAACTAATGGTACCACAATCATAATGTAATTGAAACGTACACAAAGTTTGGGGGGGATTAAGGGAACAGAACCCCATAAAATTTTTATGGGGTGTACAAATTTCACTGTTATTTTTTTTAAGATGCTCCTGCCATAAGAATGCCACATGCCTATTTTCAATAAAAAATCTCTAATAGTTTTCGATATATTGAAAACAATCGCTTTTCATTTTGTAACTTCAAAGGGCTGTAACTTTTTTATGTGCACATTTGTACTAAGGTAAGTTAGGTTCAATCGATCTATTTTTGATTCCAGAATATGTGATTCAATTTATGACCTGTATTTTTGTTACACACTGTATACGTTAGTGACAAAATTGTGGTTTATTCTCTTTAATTATAGAAGGCAAATAGAAATTGGCACTAAGCCCCGTATTCATAGTCGGTACTCAAGTATGAGTCGATGCTTAAGGTCGACCTTGAAAAAATTTGTATAAGAATTTGTTCAAGGTCGACCTTAAGCATCGACTCAGACTTGAGTACCGACTATGAATACGGGCCTAAAGCTAAATCGAGAATATACAAAGTCGCATAAGGCTTGAGGATATTAATACATTTTTTTTAAATGTACATATACAGTATGTCCCTGTAAATTGTATCCATATGGAAAACTTTTTTATTATTAATTTTACGAAAAAAAGTTATTCTTTATAAAAAGCTCTGCATGGTCCAAAACCTAAGATTTAACCATCAAATATCAAATTTTTTGAATATTATACAAGGTATGTCAAAAAGTTTGAATTTCACTCAAGAGTAAAGTAGCTTTATTTTTCGTAATATTGGAAATTGCTATCATGAAAAGTTGTTTGGAATTAAAAACTATATTCTAATATGCAATTACATCCTTCTAATTGAAAAAGAAAATTTTGAGAAATTATGGATAACTATCATTATTTTTTCAGTTATTTCAATTCTGATAACTCGTTTATTATTAATTTTACGAAAAAAGTGATTCTTAATAAAAAGTTCTGGATGGTCTAAAACTTAAAATACAATAATCTTATATCAAATTTTATCAATTTTATACGAGGTATGCCAAAAAAAGATAAATTTAGATCAAAAATAAAGTACCTTTATAGTTCGGAATATTTCAATTAGAAGGATGTAATTACATAATGAAACATAGTTTTTAATTCTAAATAACTTTTCATAATAACAATTTTCGATATTGTGAAAAATAAACGTATTTTACTCTTGAGCGAAATTCATATTTTTTGACATACCTCGTATAAAATTGATAAAATTTGACAACAGATGGTTGTATTTTAGATTTTAGACCATGCAGAACTTTTTATTAAGAATCACTTTTTTTCGTAAAATTCATAATAAAAGAGTTATCTGAATTAAAATAACTGAAAATAATGTTATTTATCCATAATTTTTCAAAAAAAAAATTTTTCAATTAGAAGGATGTAATTGCATACTAGAATACAGTTTTTAATTCCAAACAACTTTTCATAATAGCAATTTTCAATATTGTGAAAAATAAAGCTACTTTACTCTTGAGTGACATTCAAACTTTTTGACATACCTGGTATAATATTCAAAAAATTTGATATTTGATAGTTAAATCTTAGGTTTTGGACCATGCAGAGCTTTTTATTAAGAAAAACTTTTTTTCGTAAAATTAATAATAAAAAAGTTTTCCATATGGATACAACTTACAGGGACATACTGTATAAACATTTTCAATTTTAAAAGTTAGTCTTTTTTACATTTTTTTTTTGTTATTATATCAATGGCTTTTGTCTGTCCATCAACAATTTTTAATAATATTTCGTTTTTTTGTTACAGGTGGCGCAACAAGTTACTTCTGAGTGTATTATTATATTTCGTTCCAGAAGTAAGTAAAACCAGCAATGGATATTAACGTAATCTAATTAAAAATCATCTCATGAACAGCGAATCGCAAATAACAATATTAGGTCTGGATCCCGCGTATGAAAAAAAAGTTGATTAATAGCAAGCTGAAAATTTGTTAATAACTTAAGGGTGTCTAGTCGGATAAGCTTTGATATATGGGAACACTGGAATAGGGGCAGTTTTAATTGTGGAATAGGTTAAAAATTTGGAACGGTCAGACCACGAAAACGGCACATTTATTTTGTCCGACAGAATAGAATTAAACTCTCCAAACAGAGATTAAACTCTCATGCAAAAATCAGACTGCTAATTATCACCTGTCATAATTCCTGTCATTTGACATATTCTACATGTTCCACTCATTAAAACGCCCATTTGGTTATCAATAGCAGTCTGATTTTTGCATGAGAGTTTCATCTCTCTTCGGAGAGTTTGAGTCTGTTCTGTCGGACAAAATACATGAGCCGTTTTCGTGGTCTGACCGTTCCAAATTTTTAACCTGTTCCACAATTAAAACTTCCCCTGTTCCAGTGTTCCCATATATCAAAGTTTGTCCGACTAGACACCCTTAAGCTATTAACAAATTTTCAGCTTGCTATTAATAAACTTTTTTTTTCATACGCGGGATCCAGGCCTATATGTATATTTATTGAAAAAAGTTATTTATAAATAGTTAATCATTTTCATGAACTAATATTTTATGTAAAACAAGCTGAAAATGCGAGCATTATCATAACGAAAACTTTGTTTATTTACGTATTTAAATTCATAATATAGAAAATTTCTAGTATGAAAAGGTGTTTAGTATTAAATGCTATGTTTTAATATGCAATTATATCCTAATTTAAATATTGTGAACTAATAAAGGTACTCTACTCTCGAGCGAAATTCATATTTTTTGACATACCTCGAATAAAATTGATAAAATTTGATATATGATGAATGCATCTTAGATGTTAGACCATGCATATCTTTTTATGAAGAATAACTTTTCTTCGTAAAATTAATAATAAAAGAGTTATGAATGAAAATGATATTGGTATCCGTAATTTGAGAAACATTTTCAAATATTTTTTATGTTTAGAAGGATGTACAAGTAATTGCATATTAGAACATAGTTTTTAACTCCAAACAACTTTTTATAATAACACTTTTCAATATTGTGAAAAATAAAGATACTTTAATCTTGATCGAACTCCATATTTTTTGACATACCTCGTATAATATAGATTTGATATCTAATAAAAATAAATAAATACAAAATAAACAGTTTTCCTTGAAAATAGTGAACTGTAATTTAACATTATAGGTCTGGATCCCGCGTATGAAAAAAAAGTTGATTAATAGCAAGCTGAAAATTTGTTAATAGCTTAAGGGTGTCTAGTCGGACAAACTTTGCTATATGGGGACAATGGAACAGGGGAGTTTTAATTGTGGAACAGGTTAAAAATTTGGAACTGTCAGACCACGAAAACGGCACATGTATTTTGTCCGACAGAACAGACTTAATCTCTCCGAACAGAGATTAAACTCTCATGCAAAAATCAGACTGCTATTTACCACCAAATGGGCGTTTTAATGAGTGGAACATGTAGAATATGTCAAATGACAGGAATTATGACAGGTGATAAATAGCAGTCTGATTTTTGCATGAGAGTTTAATCTCTGTTCGGAGAGTTTAAGTCTATTCTGTCGGACAAAATAAATGTGCCCTTTTCGTGGTCTGACCGTTCCAAATTTTTAACCTGTTCCACAATTAAAACTGCCCCTGTTCCAGTGTTCCCATATATCAAAGTTTATCCGACTAGACACCCTTAGGCTATTAACAATTTTCAGCTTGCTATTAATCAACTTTTTTTTCATACGCGGGATCCAGACCTATTACATTAACATAAATAAATAAAATTTGTTTATCTGACATTTCAATTTTATGTTGACGTTTAGTTGCGTCACGCGAAAACAAAGTAGAGTTGACGTTTCTACATATGTCGGAAGAAAATGACAATTTTAAGGAGGCTTGTGACGTCACAATGACGACTTTGAGGTCGGATATGTTGAAGATGGTTGGAGATAGCAAAATGCCGTTTTCAGATTTGGATTCAGAAGACAAAACTTCATAGGAATCCATCACTAGGTGGCCTCTAGATATTTCAGGAGCGGCAACACAATAACACACACACACACTTTTGCGAATTTATAAACGAAAAGTTTTCGTTGAAAATTTACTAAGTTTTCAATCTAATAGCACATAAAATTATACCAAAAATATTACTCTACATCCCACCAGACTGAAAACAATGGGAACCTTCTCTGGTTACACCTCCGAGGCTTCTAAAATTTTCAAGCCATAACGGATGCTGAGACTAAAGAAGATGAGGGAATTTTACAATTTATAATTCACGTCCCATCTGCTCAGCGCGGTAAAGTTCCAACGAAAATGGTTCCCTTCGTACTCCAATCATGTAAATCAAAAATGAATAACCACTTTCAATTTCGTTGCAACACGAAACTACAGCCGCATCATATTCTACTTCAATCAGAGAGTGCAGCAAGTACCTCTACCGGTTTCGAAACTTATTAGTCTCTCGTCAGGAGGCACATAGGCTGCTCTCTCTGACCCAACCAGGACAAACGCCGGCGTGCAGTCTCGGATTGCAACGAACAAAATGGCAGAGATGCCCTAGCGGCAACTGCTAGCAAAAGACTAAGTTTTCAATCTAATAGCTCATAAAATAATACCAAAAATATTACTCTACATCCCACCAGACTGAAAACAATGGGAATTCCCATAGTTATATTCCAGTAGAGTAGGTAACCGCTACGAGTGTTCATGGCAGTCGCGCAAATAGAAAGCAATCCTATTAACCGGAACAAGTAGGTTCCTCCACCAATACTTCTACAGAATACTCGACTGTATAACGCACAAACGCACTAGCACCGTAGAGACCGGTTACACGCTGCTAATAGTTCTAATAGCTAGAACCAATAATTAGTTGAGGCAATGAGGTGTTACGAAGTCTCTGATAGTGGGTCTACACATTAACCCTGTAACCGTCACACATTAAATTCATTGAAATAAAATTCTAAAAATTTGTGTGGGCGTTTTTTAAGCGGCTATGAACGTATCAGTGGGGTTGGTATATGCAATTTTTGTATAAAAAGTGGAGTTTGAAAACGTTGCCCTCAAGTAACATTGTCAATTAGTGGTATAATGAGAACGTTACTCCAAAGCAACAGTATCAGTTTGAAGTTAAAATTTTTGCATTGTGCAAACGAGGAATCACCATCAACAGAAGTAATTCTTTTAGGGCTTACAATATGTAAAAAAATCTACAAAAATAAGCAAACATGAACTTTATTACTTACACAGTTACAAGAAAAAACAAAGATAAAAATTTGTGGAGAGTTATGGAAATTAAAGAAACAATTCTTGCCCGGTGTAAAACATAATCTCATGTCACATTTTTGACACATAATTGTCGTGTAGCCATTCTTGCAAAAGCGGCATCTTCCTTTTGGTCCATAGATGGGCCAGTGTCCCACGTTGTCTTTCCTAGTGATGCCATGTGATCGACTTTTCGTAGGAGTAACAATTTTTTCGATCGTCTCGTTCAGTGAAGGTCGCCCCTTCTTTTTTATTTTACCTGTTTGGTGGAGTCCAAAAAATGTCCATTTTAAAATTTTTTTAAAGGCATTGGTTTTACTTTTAGCTCAGCACAATGATGTTTATATACTAGCCAGGCATTGACAACAGACATATCTAATAGATATGTAAAAATAGCATAGTACCATCGTCTAGCCCTACTAGGACTGCGGTATAATCCTAAAAGAGAATTGGCTTTATCCACACCTCCCATGTGTCGGTTATACTGTTTTATTATGGCAGGGCAGGGCAAGGAACATTAGCTTTTTGTTTGGAATGCTCCATATATTTATTTCTACCTATTTGTATTTCATCATATTCATCTCCCGAATCTGCAATTAAACACTCATCCAAATGCTTACTTTCGATGTCCTCATCATCGGATATACTCTCTGTATCTGATACATCAGCTCTAACAGGAACTATGTAGCTCGTTTTTTTTTTCATAAAACGTAACAGGAGGGATGTCCATATTTCTGAAAAGAAAATTCAGCTTAGTTTTTACTATTACCACTTAGCGTCAACGTTGATTCTAAGCAACATACTTTTTAGGCAAAGTTTTTGCTAAAACTACTCAATGTACAACGTAGATGTATGTTTTAGATTATAAATAAACCTTTCCTAAATAGATTCTAAAAATATTACAGCAAAATACGTGTTTTTACTTACCGATTTGTTTATATTTAACTAGCAACGTCGGCACTACAACACTTTCATTGAAACCTTACACTCCAAATGAGGCTTACTAAGTTAACAAAATTTAATACAGGTGGCGCACATGCCGGAATCATAGACGAACGGTTGTCGCTTGGATACCACACCGTCCTACTGTGGTAAAATTCGACGTATATGGAAATTTTAGAGTTTGAAGTCAACGTTGCTTGAGAGCATCATGCGCGCTTACAGGGTTAAAAAACGATTTTAGCGTGTGGACGCCACTATCTCTGTGAAACACTCGCCTGTAGTACGCCTCAGTAACTCATACGAGTTACTAGCGTCGTGTAACTGAGCCTTTATGCCCGTTTCACTTTATTCCAGTCCAGTAATCCAGCGAGTTATTCCAATACAGTGCAGGACTGGATCATATCTCCACATTATTCCAGTCATTCAAAAGCTGTAAGATCAGTAGCACTATAGTGACAATGCTTTAATGCAATAATCAAGCACTGAATTGGCCGTTTACACTATTTCAGTGGCGCTGGAACGGACGAACTGAAATGAAAAATAGACAGCCATTCCAGTCAACTGGATCGGATTGATCACTAGACTAGGACTAATCTGTAAAAAAACGTGTATTTTTGGATGTGAGAGGTGGCATTCGGATTTTTGCAGATAAAGTTAGGTGACACCTTCAGTAATAATAATTGACGTATGCTCCTCCTCAAATATGCCCGGAACATTAATAAAAAAATTAAAATATTTAAAAATTTCGAAAAACATCGATTTTTTCTGCTTTCTTTGCTTATAACTTTAAAACAGTTCGTTTTGAAACAAAGTCGTAGAGAAATAAAATAAAGATAATTGAATTTTGTATGATATACGACTGGTCAAAAATGTCTTAAGGTATTACCTTTTCTGCAATCATCATCATTCTCTTTGCCTTATTCCTATGCGGGGTCGGCTTCCCTAATTGCATTTCTCCACACAATTCTATCCTGGGTCATATCAATATTAATCCCCTTTACCAACATGTCCTGCCTAATCGTCTCCCCCCACGTCTTCTTTGGTGTTCCTCCCTTACTCCTTCCAGGAATCTGCACTTCAGCTGCTCTTCGTATTGAATGATTAACGTCCCGACGTTGAACATGACCAAACCATCTCAACCTATGCTCTCTCATTTTGGCATCAATTGGTGCCACACCTAGACTTCCCCTAATATACTCATTTTTAATTTTATCCTTTCTTGTCACTCCACTCATCCATCTAAGCATTCTCATCTCCGCCACATGCATTCGTTGTTCCTCTTTCTTTTTCACTGCCCAACATTCAGTTCCGTACATCATAGCCGGTCTTATAACTGTTTTATAGAATTTTCCTTTCAGCTTCATTGGAACTTTTCTGTCACACAACACACCACTCGCTTCCTTCCACTTCATCCATCCATCCCTAATTCTACTGCATGCATCTCCATCTATTTCTCCATTACTCTGTAATACCGATCCCAGGTACTTAAAACTATTGCTTTTTACAATCAGTTCACCATCCAAAGATACCATTTTATTTGTAGTAACTCCATCTTAAAATGAACATTCCAAATACTCTGTCTTTGTCCTACTAAGTTTTAAACCTTTTTCCTCCAGAGCTCGTGTCCACTGTTCCAGTTTTTTTTTTAAGTCTCTTTCACTATTTCCTACTAACACGACATCAGCAGCATACATTAAGCACCATGGAATGTTACCCGGTAGTTTCGCTCTTATCTGGTCCAAAACTAATGAGAATAAATACGGACTAAGCACCGAGCCTTGGTGCAATCCTACTTTCACATGAAATTTATCAGTCTCTCCCACACCTGTCCTAACACTAGTCGCTACTCTCTCATACATATCCCTCACAATCTTTACATAAGCACCAGGGACTCCTTTCTTATTGAGTGCCCACCATTACCTTTTCTGCAATATAGCAATAAATACAAAATAAGGGCGCAAAATACGCCTGTTGTTATTCAATCATTCTTAACCACTTTGGTGGCACTTAGAACCTTAGTAATTCGCTTAGAAAATTCTTATAACTTACTTAAATGGTCTACCAAATTTCATTAAAATCGACCTAATAGATTTTGCATAATAAATTTGCAATGTAAATGTTTTTAAAAAAGTTCAAATTTTTTAAAATATTTCTGAACAAAAAGTAGACCATTTAGAAGTTGGCTAATTCTTTTACATATAAAGAGGTGCTCTACCTATCTAATACACTTTACAGAATTAAAATCGGATTATCAGGGAATCGGGGAATCAGCAATGTTTTAAAATTATGAACAATTTTTTGGCTTATAAACAAATAGCTTTGTTTATTAATAAAAAAAATAATTTTTAGCAATGCAAATAATTAAAACCGGTATAATTTCACTTAAACTTTCAAATGCTGTCAGCAGAATTGCTATTTTATTTTTTAACCAAAAGTTATTCTCGTTCAAAAATTGCAATTTTTCGATTTTTTGAATGTTCCACCGCATTTATCTCGAAAACTATGCATCCTACGAAAAAACTTGTAAGAACATTTTTTGCTTAGAATTACCCAAGAAATACAAAAAAAAATGTTTTATTTTGCGAAAAATCGATGTTATGTAATTCCTCAAGTTCTTTGTTTATAACAATCTTATCGACATCCGGATCAACTGTTACCCAAAAAATTCGTGTTCTACGGATCAAAGTACATAAAAAAACTTGGGTAAGTCCATCTAAATAAAAGAGCCCGTAGCACTACACAGTACTAATTTGTTTATAAGCCAAAAAATTGTTTATAACTTTAAAACATTGCTGAGGCTGCTTAAATAATCCGATTTCAATTCTGTGAAGTGCATAAGATAGGTGGAGTGCTTCTTTATATGTAAAAAAATTGACAAATCTTTGTATGTTCTAGTTTTTGTTGTGCAAGATTTTAAAAAATTTTAATTTTTTAAAAAAAGTTTAGATTGCAAAATTATTATGAAAAATCTAGTAAGTAAATTTTAATGAAATCTGGTGGACGCATTACAAAAATTTTCTAAGCAAATTAGGAAGGTTCCAAGTGTAACGTAAGTGATGGAAAAACATTGAATAAGGACAGGCTTGTTTTGCTCCCTTATTTTATATTTATTGCTATTTTGCAGCAACGGTGTTAAATTAAGACATTTTTAACTAATCGTAGCTGATAGAAAATTTAATTATCTTTGTTTTATTCCTATACGACTTTGTTCCAAAATGAATCGTTTTAAAGTTATAAGCAAAGAAAGTAGAAAAAAAAACGAAATTTTTTGAAATTTTTAAATATTTAATTTTTGTTATTAATGTTCCGGGCATATTTTTAAGAAGGAGCATAAGTCAATTATTATTAACGAAGTTTTCACTTAACTTTATCCGCAAAAATCCGAATGCCACCTCTCACATCCACCTAAAAACAGATCCTTCCTGGTCTACACTGGAATACCTAGTTCATTTCAGTGCAGGTTCACATTGTTCCAGTGGAATTCCACCGCTCTACTGGAATGTTGGACTGGAACAATGTGAACTGGACATTACTCTAAATACTTTTACTTATAGATGTGCCACTGTCAGTCATATGAAGATACAACAGCATCAGTGGAATACAGCGTAAGCAGTAGTAGCAGCACAAGTGTTGGAGACCATCCTGGTAGTCATGAAAAAGGAAAGGTGTCATCAGAACACACAAATCACTCAAGAGAGGCGTTAAATCTTCAAGCTAATTCTCCAGAGCCAGTAAGTTTCATATCAATATAATACCTAGGGTTAGATAGGGAAATATTACTAACTGCTTCTTTATGTCCTTGTCATGTCCATGTATTTACCTTGTCACTAATTGTCTAAGATCCGATAGGTATAAGGACGACCTGCATCGATCTGTTTAATGGATAAAAATTTATTATTTGATATGTAATTTAATATGTTAAAAATTATAAAAAACAAAGCGTGCTCGATATAATTCTGTCCCGACTATAATTATACGTCTGGATCCCGCGTGCCAAAAACAAGTTTATTAATAGCAAGCTGAAAATTTGTCAATAGCTTAGCGGTGTTTATTCGGACAAACTTTGATATACGGGAACACTGGAACAGGGGAAGTTTTAATTGTGGAATAAGTTACAGGTTTCGAACGTCAAACTACGAAAACGTGCCATGTATTTTGTCGGACAGAACTTCCAATTGATTCTTTACCCTTTCATTAAACTCTCATGCAAAAATTAGATTGCTATTTACCACCAATTTTTTTTTATTTAAATTTATGTGTCACGGCAGCGATGGCCATTGACACAAACAATATTGGTTATACAATAATTAATTACAATAAGGACTTAAAACTAGTTAATTTCTAAATCTTAAATAACATTAGGTAAAAATTATGAAGAAAAAAAATTGAATATACAATCATTGGATACTATAGAGACGTACAACTAATTATGAAATTGCTTCGGTCTTCTTGGGATACTTCGGACGTTGTTTAGTCATAGTAATTGCATATGAACTAGTAAGATTACTGGAAGAATTGGGTCCAGACATGGTGATGCTAACAGTGGAGGAACATTGATTTAAATTGTTACTCATGTAGTCAAAAGTAACTTGAATTTGTTTATATGTATTACGCTTTGGATGTCTGGAAATAAGTGATAACCTTGGATAAATCACTGCAATACTGGTTGCCTAACTGTTGGCGTTCGATGGGATGGCGACGGGATAGCAACAGTGAAAAACTATTGATAGTTTGACACTGAATGTGTTTAAGTTGGAAGATTATTAAGCAAAACATCTCTTACTGAAGTTACAGCTTGTTCTTGATGATTACCACGTAACACAATTGTTATTAGTCACTATTTGAGCGAAAACTAATTTTAATAACTAGTATTTACAGTACTAATTACAAATTTCGGCACCAATTTACAGATTGATACATACACGTTCTGACGTTAGTTTGACAGTCACCATCAATTTAATTCCTGTCATTTGACATATTCTACATCTCGGACTTAATAAAATGCTCAACATATTTCTCGGAAAAACATTTTGCCTTATACCGGGTGTCCACTTATATTTCCCCCATTTTAACTGCCTATAACTTCTAAACGCCTCAAGATAGAAATATGCCGTTTTCGCTGAAATGTTTTATTTTATTAAAAGTTTTGTCGGAATGGATTGAATTTTTTATATCGCTTTTAAATACGAAAACAAAAATGGCGGATTTTTGAAAAAAACATTGTTGACTTTTTTTTTAATAGAACACCCAGTATATTTTTTTGTAAATTGAAAGAAAGGTCATTTACCTATCCAGCGATATAAAGTTTTTTAAAATCCGTTGTCAAATCACTGAGTAATTAATTTTTAAAATGAGAGGTGCAACGTGGATATCGCATACATAAATAACATAACTAAGCACATTGATATTGTAACAAAAACGAGCGTTCGGGTATTTATTTACGACTTTATTATTTATTTATACAAGTTTACTTTACAAACTTTAGCTTAAGACTAAACTCTATTCACAAAAATTATGCCTTATATATCCTAGTCGTTATTCTCGATCATTCCGGGCTAAGCCAGCTCTCCGACTATCGTGTGACCTTCCAACAACCGCGCATCGGTTCCACGTATAGCGTGCTTCGATCTAGACTTTTCTCGGCTTACGCCTTGCGGCCGGTGACTCATTGTTTTGCTACAATATATTATGTTATGTGATTTCCAGATTGCATCTCTCATTTTAAAAATTAATTTCTCAGTCATTTGACAACCGATTTTATAAAATTGTATATCGCTGGATAGGTAAATTACCGTTTTTTCAAGTTTTTAGGTAAGTGATCATTTTTTTTATATCGCTATTCAATAAAAAATAGCGGATTTAAAAAAAAAGATGTTGACTTTTTTTATTAAAACACCCAGTATATTTTTTTGTAACTTGAAAAAAACGGTCATTTACCTATCCAGCGATATAAAATTTTTTAAAATCGGTTGTCAAATGAATGAGTAATTAATTTTTAAAATGAGAGATGCAATGTGGAAATCACATAACAATATCAATTTGCTTCGTTATGATATTTAGTTATGTGATATCCACGTTGCACCTCTCATTTTAAAAATTAATTACTCAGTGATGTGACAACCGATTTTGAAAAACTTTACACCGCTGTATAGGTGAATGACATTTCTTTCAATATACAAAAAAATATACTGGGTGTTCCATTAAAAAAAAGTCAACAACTTTTTTTTCAAAAATCCGCCATTTTTATTTTCGTATTTGAAAACGATATAAAAAATTTAATCCATTCAGACAAAACGTTTACTAAAATAAAACATTTCAGCGAAAACGGCATATTTATATCTTGAGCCGTTTATAAGTTATAGGCAGTTAAAATGGGGGAAAATATAAGTGGACATCCGGTATTATACACTGACCGGCACGAAAAAACGGGCACCCCAAAAAATGAGTCATTTTTGATGTCTCGTATCTCCTAAACCAGTTGTCCGATTTAAGTAGTTGTTTTAATATGTTATAGCATTATTCTTTAACAATATCGCTGTAAGAATATTGTTGCTAGACAGGTAAATTTTCATTGTATACCGGGTATACCAATCAAACTGGTTTTTTTTTCTGAATTTTCACAACACCCTATGAAATATTCTAGAATTTATAAAATATTGAAATTAAAAACCCAACTATAACCCCAGATTTTCTTAACATTCTCTTTTTTATCCATTCGCTTATGTTGGATAATAAAAAAGTTAGGGACTTTAACAACTACCCATGTTCTTTTCAATACAGGGTGCTTCTAAATAAGTGCGACAAGCTTTAAGGGGTAATTCTGCATGCAAAAATAATGACCGTTTGCTTGATAAACCTATGTCTGCAAATGCTTCGTTTCGAAGATACGGGATGTTGAATTTTGTCTTATAAACTTTTTTTATTAACATCCAAGATTTTTTACAATCTGTTTTACAATGAAAACAATAAGTAACATTGTTTGTCTTTACAATGACAGAGAGATGTAAGGTCCAGTGACCAAAGCATCACGACACACACATTAGCTTGTTTACCGGTGAGATGCGCACATACACTGATACGCGAGCACGAAAACTAAAACTGGCATAGAACACAATGGCAGGACGCTGTTGAAGGCGTAGCAGCTTCCTCTGCTGTAGGCTCTGTCAGGATCGGTTAGGTAGTTCCAAGGGATCATATCGCTTCAATCTCTTCGCTTGTTGGTTGTTGAGAAGATTGTGTGCCAAGGTGTTAGGATGTACCCGCAACCTATTTTGATATTGTTCAGAAGATTTTTTTGCACTCTTCGGAGAATGATAGTACCTGAAGATCCTTATGTATTGCGTCATTCTGGATGTACCAAGGGGCAATAACGATTGTTCTTAAAGTTTTGGATTGAAATCTTTGTATTTTCATAATATTAGATTTGCTAGCTGATCCCCAGAGCTGCGAACCATATGTCCAAATGGGTTTTATTATTGTTTTGTATATAAGCAGTTTGTTATCGATCGATAGGTGAGAGTTTTTTCCCAACATCCAGTAAAGTTTTCTGTATAAAATTCCCAGTTGAAGTCTTTTTGTCCATATATGTTTGGTCCAAGTTAGTCGTTTGTCAAGGTGAATACCTAGATATTTTACGTCATCCTTTTGAGGTAAAGGATGTCGATCGAGGTTAACTTGTGGACATGTACCTCTTCTTAGAGTGAATGTAATGTGTGTGGATTTTGAGGGGTTTACTCTAATTCTCCAGAGTTTAAGACATTCATTTGTTTTGTTCAGATGTAGTTGCAGTCTCTCTGATGCTATTATTGGATTACCATGAGAGGCCAGGAAAGCAGTATCATCTGCGAATGTTGCAAGTGTCAGGTCGTTGCTTGTTGGCAAATCAGCCGTATATATTAGGTATAGGATCGGTCCGAGCACACTACCCTGAGGTACACCAGATAGGATGGGGTAGAGTTTTGTATAGGCTTCACTATATTTTACCAGATATCTCCTTTCTTTAAGGTATGATTGAAGCAGTTTGAAGTAAGTGTAAGGTAGGTTTTTCTTTAATTTATTGATCTGACGATTAACTTATTGTTCTAAAACTGGTTGAGATATTCAAATGAAATTTGCTAGGCTTTAAGAGGTAGTTATTTCGCATTTTTTGACATACAATTAAAAATTTTATATTCACCATTGGCGTGCTTGCAGGTAATATGACTCGTATGCACGCCAATGGTGAATATAAATTCTTAGTTGTATGTCAAAAAATGCAGGAATAACAACCTCTTAAAACCTACCAAATTTCATTTGCATATCTCAACCGGTTTTAGAGCAATAAATAAATCGTTAGTTTGTAAGAAAAAATTCAACATGTCGTATCTCGGAAACGAAGCATTTGCGAACATAGGTTTATCAAGCAAACGGTCATTATTTTTTCATGCACAATTACCCGTTAAACTTTGTCGCACTTATTTAGAAACACCCTGTATTGAAAAGAACATGGGTAGTTGTTAAAGTCCCTAACTTTTTTATTATCCAACATAAGCGAATAAATAAAAAACAGAATGTTAAAAAACCTGGGGCTATAGCCGTGTTTTAATTTCAATATTTTGTAAAGGAAAGGCTAGAATATTCCACAGGGTGTTGTGAAAATTGAGAAAAATACCCAGTTTGATTGGTACACCCAGTATACAATGAAAATGTACCTGTCTAGCAACAATATTATTAAAGTGATATTGCTAAAGAATAAGGCTGTAACATATTAAAAACATTATTTAAATCGGACAACAGGTTTAGGAGATACGAGACATCAAGAATGGCCCATGTTTTGGGGTGCCCGTTTTTCGTGCCGGCCAGTGTATGAAGTTTGCTATTGAATGAACTTAAAAACATCTTGATATTTTTCACAATCAAAAACTTGTCAGGATGACCAGGAAAATCACGTTCCACAATTAAAACTTCCCCTGTTCCAGTGTTCCCATACATCAAAGTTTGTCCGACTAGAAACCGTTAAAATTTTCAGCTTGCTATTAATAAACTTTTTTTGTTACGCGGGATCCAGGCCTGTTAATTAATAATTAAATAATGACTTTTTTTATAAATTCTACAATAAATTTTTTCGGCCTGGGCATATATTATTTTAGATTTTATGGATCATTCTAAACAAAAAAGATCTTTTGGTAATTTTTCTCTTGAGTTGATCTCTTAAGTATAATTATTGAATTATTTCGTTTATTATTAACTTTACGACATGAATTTACATAAGGGTGGTTCGCCAAAATAAGCGGCATATTGTGTAACTCGCTTTTTTCTTAAGTCCTTTACATACTGTGTTTCAAATTATGTTGCCAAAGTTAATTCATATAATAGATGAATGTACGCCACTTAACATTAATTTTAAAAAAAGTATTTTTACAAGCATTTTATGCAATTTTAATGTCAAAATATCAACTCCGAGGCTGTAACCCATCTTGTTTTTTGATCTGTTTTATAGTATTACACACTGAAAAGTTACAAAAGTGCAGATTATTTTATCAATAATTAATTAAAAACCCAATGTAATTTAAAACTGTCAAATGAATAACTTTCATTTTTAAAATCAAATCATAAAAATCTACTACTAAAAACTGTAACCAACTTTGTGCATCAACACCGAGGCTTCATGAAAATATATGAAAAGTTAGGCCAAACTGCACTATATTGTATGGCAAGCAGCTTGACAAGAGAGGAACGCTTCAGTCTAACCCAAATTGTGGAAGAAAGTGGACGAACATGATATCGCTAAGCGATAGAAAATTTATCAAGGTGTCTTAAGCTAAGCGTATGTTTTTATACAGTCAACACCGAAGCCTTCGTAAAAACTTAATTTTTCTAATTTTTTTAATATGTTTTTCTTTTAAGTATGCGCTATAAAGTTTTTTTGACACCACATGAATAAAGCAGAATTATTTTTAAAATTTGTAGAAAGTAGAATTAAAAATGTATGAAATCATCAACACCGAAGCCATCAACTCCGAAGCTCAGTCGTGCCTCGGAGTTGACGAACGTGCCTCGGAGTTGTTGAAAGTATATGAGTGGTCATTCTTAAACTAAAAAAATACAATTTAAATTTAGTCTGATATAGGAAAAGGGTTACTGGGTAAGCTCTCAAGATGTTTCGGTCGGTTTGGTAGTATTACCTTCTTTTTATAGAAAATGGCTCATATACACTGGAGTACGACGGAAAAATGAAGGCGAAAACCCCAAAATCGTTAAATAAAGATTTTATGAAAGAAAGTAATATTTTATGCAGCTATGCTCATTTCTGTAAGAATATACCATTTTGGGTAGTCTTCTCTAATGTTGATAAAAGAGACATCTGTCTATGTAGGCACATTTATGTGAAAACATGGAGCTCATGTGTGGAAGCGGAAAACAAATCATTATGTTGCGCAGAAAAGACTGAAGAATGTATAGGAAGGAAATGCCAAGATTGTGTTCAAAAGCAGATTAAATTTTTGAAATTTAACGGAGAAGACACGGCTACATATTGGAAAGTTTTGTCAACACGAAGGCCGGTCTAAATCAACTCCGACGCAATTGATATTTTACCTATTTTTCATGTTTTTCTGTAGTAGTTTATATCAAAATGAAAGTGTTTTGTATAGTTTTATTACATACCAATTTTTATTTAATTGTTACGATCATAGATTTCAATTAACAGAGAATTACGTTAACACCGTGGACACTTAGTCAACTCAGAAGTCACATTTCCGTTTTTCGGAAAATATTTAAAAATGATCTCTGCTGGTATCATGGGAAAGTTGAATAGCTCATTTTATAAAAAATATTTAAAAATGAACTAATTCTAAACCATGTTTTAAATTAAATTTCTCTACCTCGAAATTGCCGTCTATTTTGGCGAATCACCCATAAACAAACATGTAGAGAATTATATTTTATACAATTTTGATGTCCTTTTCTGCTAAAATCAAGATTTGAAGACGTAAATATGCGGCAAAGACGCGAGCGCAAGACCTTGTAGGAATTGGTAATGTAGGAATTGTTTTTGTTCAATATCTCGGCCATTTTAAACATCAAGTCAATTTATTCTTTTTTAATTTTAGGTGGTATTTATTGAAGATACAGGAGATTATGTTCCAGTTTCGCCTTTAAGAAAAAGAAATCAAGTTATCTCAGAAGACGACATTGATTGGCAGCATCCGTATGAAACGTGGGATAGGGAATATAGGAGATTTAGATTTAATAATACAAAAGTTCAGCGTAAGTTTAGTGCTTTCATATATAAGTTTATACATATACGAGTAGTGTATATTATCTAAATTTCCCAGTTAGAACGCAAATAAAAAGCATCCTATCCGAAGAAGTTCGCACGACCTTTTTGCTCACAGTTCCATATTCTATTTATCGGTTTTGAGCCAATGTTTTTGTTTTTAATCCATTTCTTAAAATTTTTGGATATGGTATAAGGTATTAGGACCTAAAGGACATATAAAGTATTATACTTATATAAAGGATAAAGGACGTATAAGGTCATCATCATCATCATCATCAGCCTCTCTCAATCCACTGCTGGACATAGGCCTCCCCTGTTTGTCTCCAAAGTGTTCGATCTTGTGCTTGCTGTACCCAGTTTTTTGTTGTTCTTCGTAAGTCATCTTGCCATCGTGTTGGTGGTCTTCCTCTGCTACGTTTATCGGCTCTTGGTCTCCATTCAACTAGTTTACGAGTTTATCTTCCGTCCTTCATTCTGGCAACGTGTCCAGCCCATTTCCATTTTAAGTTACAGCTTCTTTCAATGACGTCTATGACTTTGGTCTTAGCTCGTAGATCTTCGTTTCTAATCGTGTCTCGCAGAGTGGCCCCTATCATTGATCGCTCCATTCTTCTCTGCGCTACTCTTAGCTTTTGTGCGTTTTTCTTTGTGAGCGATAATGTTTCTGCACCATAGGTCATCACCGGTAGCACGCATTGGTCGAAAACTTTTTTCTTCATATTAGTTGGAATGTCACTCTTAAAAACGTTCCTAAGAGCACCGTATGCTGCCCATCCTTGTATTATTCTTCTGGATACTTCGGTTGCTTGATTGTCCTTACCTATCTTAATTTCGTGACCTAGATATATATATTTGTCTACCAGTTCTATTTGTTCATTTTGTATTTCAAGGTGTTTACTTGGTACTAAGTTCGTCATATATTTTGTTTTTGTTATATTCATTTTTAAGTCTATTTTATGACAGGCTGTACTAAGTTCTTCCAACATTTTCTTTGTTTGTCCCAAATCGTCTGCAATCAGGACTATATCGTCTGCGTAGCTTAGGTGGTGTAGCATCTCTCCGTCCACATTTATTCCTTTGTCACCCCATTCGAGGGTTTTGATCGCTTTTTCTAGAGCCGATATGAAAAGTTTAGGTGATAAAGTATCACCTTGTCGGATACCCCTTTGGATTTTTATTTGGTTGCTGTTAGCGTGTAGTTGTATCGAGCTTGTCGCATTTTTATATATATTACATATTAGCCTCGAATATCGGCTATCAATGCGGCTCTCGTTTAGTGCTTCTATAACACAGTCGAGTTCTACTGAGTCGAATGCTTTGTGGAAATCTACAAATGTTAAAACTAAGGGCTTGTTATATTCTATGGATTTTTCGATGAGTTGTTTTATTGTTTGGAGATGATCGTTGGTTCCAAAGTTTGCTCTGAATCCAGCTTGTTCTCTACTTTGATATAGGTCTAATTTCTTGTCTAATCTTGTGGTAATTACTCTCGTGAAAAGTTTATAAAGATGGTTTAACAGACTGATCGGTCGGTAATTTTCCAGATCAATTTTTTCTCCTTTTTTGTGCAGAAGAATTGTTTTGGCTCTATTCCATTCAGATGGTATGGATTTCTTTGTCAAACGTAGATTAAAGAGATCTATTATTTTTCTCATTAGAGGTTCACCGCCATTCTTCACAGCCTCGATCGCTATTCCATCGTCACCTGGTGATTTATTGGATTTCATTTTATTCATCGCTTGTCTAATTTCACTGAGAGATATTTCTGGCATGAGTTCAGAGCCTTGATTTAATATTGTTTTGTTTATTGCATCATTTAACTGTGTTTGGTTCATCCGTCTGCTTTTATAAAGTTCTCCATAGAAGTCTTCTACTATTGTTAAAAGCTCCTCGTATACGTATAAGGTATTAGGATATAAATAGTAGATAGATTAACTTTCTTTTATGTAAACATAAATCAACGCATTTTAAAGGCCTTGAAGAGTTTAGTACACCTTATTACACTTGATGATTCAAAAAATGCTGCCATTGAAATCAGATGTTCAAAATTAAAAGACGCATTCCATATGTGCAACGACATCTACAAAAGTAGAGGCTTTCAACTTAAAACTCAACAGAGTTTAGAGCCTCTACTTTTGTACACCAGAACATCTCTACCATAGCTACCTTTTGTACTATTTTTTTGTCATTCCAAACACCAACTTATTCAGTAAATCTGGCCCAGTCTAACTATTCTTTTTCACCAACTGAAAAATGTCGTCTTCTTCTTTATATGTCTGAAAGTTGACAACTATGATAGCGATTCGAATCTTCGGTACCGTTGCTACGGAGATTTGATAAAATCTGTGAAGGTATGGTTTTGCAGAACAATATGTTTTGCAAAGAAAGCTTTTTGAAAGGTCTAAAGGCGTTATGTTGCCAATTTTGTTCACTTCGGTGGTGCCTAAGAATTTTTTAATACATCCTTGTACATTGAGACTGGAATCGTTTCAGCAGTTTTAGCCAGAAATATTTTAGTAGCGTTTCGGTACCAATAAGCAGACCATGTCAAAAAAAATTAAAAATACTATTAAAAGGAGTATTTTACAATTTAAATTAATCTGTTAATCTTATCGTTTTCTAGATATTGAAGCAGAGTGTCAGGATGATTACATGAAAATTCGTGTTGGCTTTAATGGATCATTCACAGGTCTTGTATATTCTGCAGGTAAGTTTTTGACAATATTTAATAATTTGTTAAGTCGATTTTAAGGTGATACAGTAGCGATCAACAGGTATCCAAAACGAGTTCCAAGATTGCGGCTGTAATTTTGAATATTTTTTCGAGATATTTGGCACACGTATTCGTAATATAATAAAGAATGGCAGTACAGAGCCCAATTTGAAAAATATATTAACATGTGGAAATTACTCTATAATTAAATACAATTTAAAAAAAACGAGCCTGTACCGCCATTAAGAAGAACAAAAAAATACACTTTCTACGATGCCTAGATTTTGTGTCATTTTGGAACTACTAAAATTTTTTATTTCGTTAGTAGTTCCAAAATGACACAAAATCTAGGCATCGGATAAAAAAGTTTATTCGAAGAAAGTGTATTTTTTTGTTCTTCTTAATGGCGGTACAGGCTCCTTTTTTTAATATATATATATATATATATATATATATATATATATATATATATATATATATATATATATATATATATATATATATATATATATATCTCCATGCATCTCTATCTTCCCAAAGGTCTTCGTCTAAACCTCTCTCTCGGATCTCTCTGTCTATTCCTTCTCTCCAGCTCTTTCTGGGTCGGCCTCTTTTTCTCTTTCCATGTGGTGACCAATCTAGAATCTGTTTTGGCAGACGGTGTTCTGGCATTCTCTGCACATGTCCATACCACTTTAGTTGTTGTACTCTTATATCTTCGACAATCGTATGTGTGACTCCCATAATCTCTCGTATACGTTCGTTATTAATTCTTTCGAGTTTTGATTTTCCTGCGGCACGTCTCCAGTAGTCCATCTCCGTGGCTTGTAGTGTTCTTTCAGTAGTTGTCTTTAACTGCCACACGTCACTTCCATACATTACTATGCTCTTTATAATAGTGTTGTATATTCGATGTTTATTTTTTTTTGGATATATGTTGATCCCAAATAATACTATTTAGTTGAGATATGGCCCTTCTACCTTGAGTGTTTCGTTTTTTTATAGCCTGATCTGATTTGCCGTCGTCCGTGATTTCTACTCCTAAATAAGAATATTTATTGTTGTATTTAATGTGTTGTCCGTCGTTTAAAACTAGATTCTGTTCGTTGCCACCGATGTTCATGTACATTGTTTTCTCTATGTTAACTTCTAATCCCCATTTTTTGTACTCTTCGATTAATTTCCGAGTCATGTATTCCAGATCGTCATATTCGTTGGCAATTACAATTTGATCATCAGCAAAACATAGAGTGTACAGGTTGTTATTATTTAATTGTATACCCATGCCGCTGCACTTCCGCTTCCAAAGTTTTAATGCTTGTTCCAGATATATTTTGAAAAGTGTCGGCGATAGGCAGCATCCCTGCTTCAGTCCTTTGTCTACTACAAAACCTTTGGAAACATTCGTTCCTATTTTAACTTTGGCGCTGGCGTTATCATATAGTTTTTCCACTGCTGTTATGAGATTTGAGTTGATGTTCGTTTGTCTTAGAGTGTTCCATAACTTGTTTTGGGGGATGCTATCGTAGGCCTTTTTTAGATCAACAAACAAAAAGTGGACTTCTTGATCTACAGCAACCTTTTTTTCTATAAGTTGAGTGATACAAAAAAGGTGGTCTATGGTCGATCTACCAGCTCTAAAACCCGCCTGTTCTTCTGCCTCCATATCAGTGTATTCTCTTTCTATTCTATTTTTGATCATTTTTCCATAGATTTTACTAATGGTACTAGTAACTGCTATTCCACGATAATTGTCGCAGTTTTGTTTGTTTCCTTTTTTATGTAAAGTTGAAGTGGTAGAGGTTTTAAATTCAGCTGGAACCTCTACTTTGTTTATGCAGTTTTGAAAGAGTATTGTTAGGTGTTCATATAGTTTTTCAGTTCCATATTTTATTAGTTCTGAGGGTATATTGCCAGGTCCGGGTGCTTTTTTGTTTTTGAGTGAAGTACAGATATCCTTTACTTCCTTTTTCGTGATTCTTATAGGAGATGCTTCGACGCGTATGTTTTGGTTATTTTCTTTTATTTTGAATTCCCTTCAATCTTCTTGTAACAGTTTACTGAAGTACATGTCCCATGTTTCTAACGAAATTGGTGAGATTAAATCTTTTTTCTTGTCGTTGGTCCTAAGAGATTTAATAAGTTTCCAGCTTTCTGTACTTCTGGTTCCTCCTATATACGTATTTATTTTTTGAAGTTCTGATCCCAGGATTGATTTTTTTTCTGTCTTATCATTTGTCTTACCTTTGCTTGATGGTTTTTGTAATTAGACCAATTGGTATCTGTTTTTGCACTTAAATAGTGTTCATACTTTTGTTTCTTTTGTTTTATCGCTGTGTCTATTTCTTCATCCCACCAGTATGGAGTATTTTTGTTTTTCTTTTCGTAATAGCCAAGGGCTTCTTTTGCCTCAGAGTGAATACTTTCTTTAATGTAATTGTAGTGGTCTTCGATGTTATTGAAATTTATGTTTTCAAGCTGTTCAGTCCGTTTTGATACAATATTTTTACACTATCTTGTTCGAGGCTTATAAGATTATATCTTACATCTTCTGCCATCTCTGAGCGAACTACTGGTTGTTCCTTCTGGCATCTTCTTAAAAACATTATTTTTGCTTTTAAGAAATGGCGATCGCTTCCACAAACTGCACCTCTATAAGCTCTTACGTCGTAGATTTTAAGATTTGATTTTTGGCGTACAATCAAGTAATCTATTATAGATTTTAGATTCCTTGTTCTCTGTCCCCAGGTGTATTTATGTACTTCTCGATGTTGACAGAATCCATTTGTAATACGGAGCTGGTTCTGTTCGCATATTGTGATGAGTCTGGTCCCATTGTCATTTGTTATGTTTTCTCCGTAAGGACCAACTATTTTACAATGTTGTTTGTTTCCGACCCTGCCATTAAAATCTCCAAGCAAGATTAATTCCCTCGTATATCCTATCGATGTTATTTCTCGGTTTAGTTACTCGTAGAATTCTTCTTTCTTGTTAACCAGTGCATCGTCGTTAACTGCATATACACCTATTATTGTTAGTTTATGACCATGTATATTCAGGTTTATTTTAATTAGTCTTTCATCTATGGCTTCCCAAGTGGTGATATATCTTCTTAAGCTTTTACGAATAATTATTGAGACTCCTTGTTGTGCTCTTTTTTCTTTTGATATGCCGCTATTATAGAAATGATCGTAATGTCCTAAGTTTTCTGACCCTGTACCTTTTTTCTTGGTTTCTGTTAACACCACTATGTCCATATTGAGCTTCTTTGTTTCATGCATTACTTCATTGATTTTTGTAGAGAGACCCTGTACGTTCCATGTTCCTATATTCTTGATCCATTTTCGTAGCTTAAGTCGTCGTGTTTTATTCCATCCGTTCTGAGGCTGTAGATTTGGCTTTTTAACATTTTTCTGAGTATTGAGGAGTTAGCCCAATGCCTCAACCCCCAACCTGGAGGACCGGGTGATTTGTTGTCAAGGTTTTCTTCCTCTAGCCTTTGATGGTTCAGCATCTAACTACAAGGCAGCAGCTTCGCCTGTACCCTAGGTAGGGGCCCCTACAGGGTGCTTCATCCGGGCCAGATGAGCTTTGGTTTTTTAACGAGGTTGTTACTTTTTTAATATTGTATTTAATTACAGAGTAATTTCCACATATTAATATATTTTCCATATTGGGCTCTGTACCGCCATTCTTTATTATATTACGAATACGTGTGCCAAATATCTCGAAAAAATATTCAAAATTACAGCCGCAATCTTGGAACGCGTTTTCGCTACCTGTTGATCGCTACTGTTTCCTAATAGCTTTTCATGCTTAGTCCAAATAAAGCCATTACTTCTGCTTGGCCTAACTCAACTACATTATGAGAAAACCAGCGTCCACAATCAATCTAGTTAATAATAAAATCAAGACTTTTTACATTTTCTCAACTTTTATCGGTTGCTTTTAGTATCTCCCGGGTATGATGGTAAATCGCTTAGTTTAAAAATTCAAATCGAGGCCAGCTTACAGATGTCGTGTTCCTTTTGTATTAAACCTGGATCCCGCGTACAAAAAAAGTTGATTAATAGCAAGCTGAAAATTTGTTAATAGCTTAACGGTGTCTAGTCAGACAAATTTTGATGTATGGGAACACTGGAACAAGGGTAATTTTAATTGTGGAACAGGTTTAAAATTTGGAACGTCAGACTACGAAAACGTTTCATATATTTTGTCGGACAGAACTTCCAATTGATTTGTTGCCCTTTCATTAAACTCTCATGCAAAAATCAGACTGCTATTTATCACCAATATAATTCTTGTCACTTGACATGTTCTTCGTATGATTTATTAAAATACCCAATTGGTGATAAATAGGTACCAGTCTGATTTTTGCATGAGAGTTTAATGAAAGGGTAACAAATCAATTGGAAGTTCTGTCCGACATGTGACGTTTTCGTAGTCTGACGTTTCAAATTTTTAACCTGTTCCACAATTAAAACTTCCCCTGTTCCAGTGTTCCCATACATCAAAGTTTGTCCGACTAGACACCGTTAAACTATTAACAAATTCTCAGCTTGCTATAATCAACTTTTTTGGTACGCGGGATTCAGGCCTATATCATCTCATTCAGAATTCAAAGAATCTCAATCATCTGATGTTATCAGCTTTCCAGTTTCATCACAAATTGCTGAAGCTTCAAGTTGGTTTTGGTTCATGTTGCTTCTGGTTCTTCAGAACCTTCTTAAAATAATCAAGAACTTCCAATGCCTTTGTTCTCTTAATTTTTTTGAGTTTTCTGGAACCTGGTTCTAATGTAAATTTTGTAAATCAGTCGTATCTTGGTTGTGTCGCGTCTTGTTTCTGATGCATAGGGGAACATGGGTAACAATGAGACACGGGGAACAATGAGACACCTGTATTTCTGGCTACCTATGCGACTTTTTCGTCAAAATTTTGGCATGCGCGCTTTAGCTTTTATGTAAGGACCACAAGGTTTCTGTTTGTAGGCATCCCACATGTTTAGTTTCGTTCCGACCGGCAGTGAGTGTTAATATTTGACCAATTCTTTTTTTGTTAAAGGTAGGTATTTTTGAATTTTAAACGAAAAACCTGTTTTCTTTCATTTTTTGGCGAATGGATAATATGCAGGGCCTTATTGTTTGATAATTGGAGATATTTTTTCATTGAATCGATTAAAGGTTAGGTTGAAATTAATTTTTTTTGTTGTAAAGGTCGTTTGGGTAACAATGAGACATTGCTTGTTGGGTAACAATGAGACATGTCGCATTGTATCCCATAATGTAAATTATTTTATATCTTAATTTTAAATTAATTTTTGAAAAAAAATGACGCGAAATCCTCATAGGAAATTCGACAAAGGAACAATTGCGTACAGCTGTAGATGCTGGATCCAGCATCAGAAGAGTAGCTAAGGAAAATAACTTGAAAGTTTTAGACATTGGCAAGAGAATTGAATTACTATTATAACTTTTCCTCCACATTCAACGAACAAGTTGCAACCTCTGGTTTTAAAAGTCTTTAAGCCATTTAGTTTGGCTTACAACGCTGCCAAAAAGACATAAAAATGATTTTGCCATGTCCTGTTAACTATGGCATAACAAAACGCTTTTTATTCATTTGAAATTAAGTTCAATTTAAATATTCAGCAAAATTAATGTTTATGTTTTTCTTATATTACAATAAGGTTTAGTTTATTTATTTCCGAAAGGCAGAAAAATTAATGTTTTTTTTTATTTTATTATTATTGGATCACGTTTTGCTCAGTTCTAATATTCAGTAAAATGAATGTTTATCTACGTTTTTCTTATATTATTATTAGTTTTAGCTCATGCTGGTGTTTTATAATAAATAATTAAACATTTGATATATTTTTTTCATTATTTTTCTAATGTTTTGCCTAAAAAATTGCACTTTTCAAATAGTGTCTCATTGTACCTCCGCTATGGGTAACAATGAGACAAATGGCATTTTGATAGAATATTTTCTGTATTTACTTTATTTATCATTTTTTGCATTATATTCTATTCAAAATTATTTGTAAATACTTATACCATCATGTAAAACTCAAAAAATAAATATTATTTAGCTTAGTTTCTAAAATACTAAGCTCCAAAAAAAAAGTGTCTCATTGTTACCCATGTTCCCCTATATGCCATTATTGGTCTTACACTGGCTTTATAAATTCTTGACATCATTTTAGTGTTAATATGTCGGTTTCGCCATATAATTATATTAAGGCATCTTGCCAGTCTATTTGCTATTTGTACATGATTTCTCACTTCTTCATAGCTGAATAGTGCAAGTCCAAGTTATTTTATTTCAATTACTTGTTCAATAGTAATGCTATCAATTTTAATAAAGTTGTCATATTTATTTTTAGGGTATGCTTATGATCCTGACTGCATGTATATCAATGGAACCGGTAGAGACTACTACGAATTTTTCATCCAGCTAAACAGATGCGGCACATTGGGAAAGAATACACACAATGATGAAAATCAGAAAACACCTACAGTAAGTTCTTACTGTCAAATCTTTAAAATTTAATCATAGTGGGCTCGTAAAGAACGCCCAAAAAGACAACTAATATCGTACAAATTTTGTATTTCATTATAATATGAGGCCATGAGACCCAGAGTGGCCTAACTGATAAGAACATTACTTTACATAATAATGAAAGAAAATGATCAGAAGCTATCAATGTCCGATTGTTTTAGTAATTGTTGACCAATAATAATTCTTGGTCAACATACAATTACTAAAACAATCTGACATTATTAGCAGATCATTTTCTTTGATTATGTAAAGTAATGTTCTTATCAGTTAGGCTACTCTGTCTCTCATGGCCTCATATTATATAGTTCGCTAGGTAAAATAATGAAATATTGCAATAAAATCTGAAAATTGTCAAGAGTTCGGAGATAGATGAAAACTAGATCTTCAAATTCCTCTTCTTCCAAAGCTTTCCCTGCTCAGTACTCTTCCTTGCAGAATGAATTTGAGTACAATAATTTAAATTTGGTTTTATTAATATATTCGCTAAACTCAGACACAACTGGCTAGTGATTTTAGTAGGTAATTTTTTGTTTTTGGCCAATTTTGCCAAAATTGTCAAAATTACTAACTATTTAGTTATTATTTTTTTTTTGCCAATTTTACCAAATTGGCAAAATTACTTACTAAAATCACTAGCCAGTTGTGTCTGAGTTTAGCGAACCGACTATAATAAAAAAATCCGCAAGGAAAAAGTTTTCTTGTAGTTGGCTGTATACGATGTAATACAAAAAAACAGTAAAATCCTTTATAAAAGGTATATTTAAAATCCCTAAAAAGGGCTACATCACAATCACATAACTAGTTTTCGACTGGTTTACCAGTCACCATCAGTGCTTACGTGAAATTTCCATGCTAACCACCAAGATATGATTTAACAAAAATATATGGGTCAAAGCCCTGTTAAAGTAGTCCCTCAAGGAAATATCGGTTGAAAATCACTTGCCACCATACTTTCACCATGTGAACAAGTCAAATCCAGAGCTCAGATGTTACCTGGGGCATATTATTAAAATATTTTAAACATCCATGCTTAATGTAGCATTTTCAACCGATCTTTCCCTGAGGGACTACTTTAACAGGGCTTTGACCCACATATTTTTGTTAAATCATATCTTGGTGGTTAGCATGTACATTTCACGTAAGCACTGATGATAATTGGTAAACCAGTCGAAAACTAGTTATGTGATTGTGATGTAGCCCATTTTAGGGATTTTAAATATACCTTTTATAAAGAATTTTACTGTTTTTTCGACTATAATAAGTTTCTGGACTAATATTTTTTGAATGAGATTAATCCACAATCAAACCCAACATTTATCGGTTAAAGACATTTTCATAATTCCATTTCGGAATTATTTTGAAAACAAATTCCAGATTGCAAATCGAAACGTCAAAATAAAATAAAAAAATATATAAAAATATATACCTATAAATAATTGTCATGTCATTACAATAATTAAGTGTGGTTTAATCCCATTCAAAAAATATCATTGCCACATGCCACAAAAAAATAGTTTTAGAACCATTTAACATTCTGAAATTTGCTTTTAAGTTTTCTGGCACGTGCGGCTTCTGTTGTGGCACATACACTAAAAATACGAATAAATAAGATAAAATTAGGGTTTTGTATTTATTAGCAATTTACAGAACTGTCTCATAATCTTGCAAGAAATTTTTGTTCTACACAGTTCGATAAATCACAACAAATTGTGGAATTATGTGGGATTATACATTGTTCGTGATATAATGTAACTGATTTTACTATTAATTTTAGAAGAATTTTATGTGGAATACGATCACTGTCCAATACAATCCATTAATAGAAGAAGAATATGACGAGCACTTCAAGGTGACATGTGAATACGGTTATGATTTCTGGAAAACCGTTACTTTCCCCTTTCTGGACGTTGAGTAAGTTAATAACAGAAATAGTAGTTATAAAAATTTAAATAAAAATCAATTTAAAACCCTTAACCACCGAAGTGCGGTATACCATACCGCGCCGAAAATATATTTTGTTGTAAAACGTGTTTTATAAAAGATTCCTAGAACATAATTATTGATGGATTCGACCGTTACTTGATGGAAGTTCATTTCATCTAACAATAAAACACTGAAAACGTTTGTTTTCTATACTTCCACAAAATTTATTACAACTAAGTGACTACAGCAGTTTCGGCAGAGTGCCTTTCTCAAGTGATATAGTTTACAATGTGTTTGACTTTTTAAGTCTTTAACTGAAGAGGTTGAGGAGTGGGGAGCTGTTTGTCTCGAGTTGGTCATTCAGAATTATATCTGTATTTTTCAATTTATTAATTTCCATAGATTCTAAAAAAGATAGCTTAAGGCCTTTATTTTGAATATGCAGAATTTGGAACTCTTCATTGAAAGAATAATTATGATCTAGAAGGTGAAGTGCGTATGTAGAAGTGTTTGTTTTTCTATTGTTGAAAGCCCTTTTGTGTTCTGCCATCCGTTTGTCAAAGGTTCTGCCAGTTTGACCGATGTAAGTTTTCGGACAATCACCACAAGTTAGTTTGTACACACCACTCTGTAGTTGCTTTCTCTTTCGGCTTTTATTGTTCTTAATATATTTGCTTAAGTTGTTGTTAGTTCTGAAAGCTGGTGTTATTCCTTTCTTTTTTATGTATCTGGCTATTTTTGTTGTTATCTTGCCAGTATATGTGAGAGAGCAGAAGGTACTGGGTTCTTTCTGTGGTGGTGGATACACTAATTTCAGGGCCTTCTTATGGAGTTTTTGGTTTAAAATTTTGTTAACTGTTTGTTCGTTATAGCCATTGTTTACTGCTATTTGTTTAATGATGTTTAGTTCTATCTCGAAGTTATTTTTTGTCAAGGGAATTTCTGTCAGTCTATGTGTCATGCTATGGTAGGCTGCTAATTTGTGTTGTGTAGGATGGGATGATGAATTGTGTATGGTTGTGTCAGTTTGGGTAGGTTTGAGATATACGGAGAACTCATGTTTGTTGTGTAGTCTGGTAATCGTTACATCTAGAAAGTTTATGGAATTATTCTGTTCTGTTTCTATTGTAAACTCAATATTACTATGAAGTTAATTAATGTATGATAGAAATTGGTCAAGTTGTCTGTTAGTTCCTGTAAATCACACTAGTATATCATCCACGTATCTCCACCAATATAAGAACTGTTTAAATACGGGATGTATAGAAATTGTTGTTTCAAGTTGGTTCATAAATATATCTGATAGCAATGGGCTTAGAGGATTATCCATAATAAGTCCTGCACTGTTCTTTGTGTATATTTGATTATTGAATTCAAAATAGGCTATTTTGAATTCATATTTTTGAACTCGTCTTCTGGAGTTTTCGGCAAATTCATTAAAAATTAGTCAAAAATCATTACTCGCGGGCTTTTGGGGTCGCTGAAAACGAATATGACGTCGGAATTGGTATCCCGAGTACCTGGTGCCCAGGGTACCTACTGTTTACCTTGTCTTCTGGAGTTTTCGGCAAATTCTTTAAAAAATTAGTCAAAAATGCACAAATATGTACCTGGTACATATTTGTGCCTTGGTGTTAAAATGGCCAATGTAAATTTTTTGCGTTTTGTTTTGTCAATATTAAATTTTAAATAAAGCTGTACCAAAAAATTAAAATATTGATAATGGCCCTTTTAGCACCAAGCCACAGATATATTTTAAGCGGAAGATCGTATTTTTACTTTCTCTATTCTCTCCTTCTAATCATATGCAGTGGTACCATCGATTTTATAAAGATTCATCAATGCTGCCACAGAAATTAAAGCGCCAAATTAAAAAAATGTATTATTTTTTTAAAAATATCAAATGAAACTCTATGACGTAGAGGTTCCTCGGAATATCGTTTTTGATATCAAATACGTTCTCAGTGAGCACAAAAACTCCCAAGTATCAAGTTTTCACTAATTATTTATCAAAATTATCGAAAACTCCAGGAGACGAGGTAAACAATAGCTACTCTGGGCACCAGGTACTCCGGAGATCACTTCCGATGTCATATTCGTCGTCAGCGATCCCAAAAACCCCCGACAAACCACCTTAACAACCAACTTGGAGACAGTTTTATTTATTTTTAATAATACTATTAATTAACTTAATTATTTTAATAAGTATACTATTAATTAAACTAATATAAAACTTATCAAATATGTATTTTTTAGAGTTGCTACAGGGAATCCTGTTGTGTTTACGCTGACTCCCCCAGAATGTTACATGGAAATTCGGTATGGATATGGTACCACAGGTAATAGAGTAACCGAACCTGTGAGAGTTGGCGATCCACTAACTCTTATGATTTATATGAGAAGCAAATACGGTAAGTCAATAAGTATTTTTTGATATTGTTCTGAAGGCCTTTATGTAATTTACTATTTTAATTGGAAAATAAGCCACAATTTAACTTGAAAAATGATTTTATTAACGTTTCGAGTTCCACTTACGTACGTCGTTGTCAAAATACAAAATATTAATAAATTAAACAAATTATGTTGCTTAGTAAAAAAATTTTAATAATTTAATTTAATCTGACTGATTCATATCGGGAATTCAGACATACTGTATTATACATTTTAAAGTAGAAGACTTTAAAATGATATTGCCAATATTTACGAGTTACATTCATGGGACGACTTTATTGAAAGATAGTTCATTCGATTACATGAAATCAACTTTAACTTAAGAATATCCGTCACAAAAAAATCATAGCATGTGATCTGTCTTTAAAAAGACAACCACATGCAATGGTGACAGTAAAATTATCGTGTTAGTGATTCCATAGTAAATCATAAGGAAAACCAGGAAAAAACCTCATGAGATTATCCCGACATAATAAGTATTTGGTCTTCCATTCACTTTACTCTCAAAACTAACACCAAATTCTGATTTTATGTGTATCCCACGTAACGATGATGTTCGCATCATGTTCAAAGCATATACCTACATACTACCAACATTCGACAGAGTATATTCTTTTTAGTACATGTGTAGTACAAGCATAGCATGTACCCTAAAAAACATTCTAAATTTCATGTTCTTTGCATATACTTTAAAGAATATTCTCGTAACGAATATACTGTGCTTAAGTATACCGAAAAGTATGTGCTTAAAACATACTTGTACGTATGTACTTTTAAAATATCTTAAAAGAATATGTCTGTATAGGAAGAATACTGTTAACCTTATAGATTATCAACTTATTATTTTTAGAATAATTAATAAAATTTATGTATGTAGGTATCTCGGACGAATTCATTTCTTAAAATTGTTTTAATTGTAAGTATGGTAAAAAAGTTTAAAAATTAATTTGTATTAAAGAAAAAAAATTCGTTTTCATAATTGAAATGAATTTACCATTTTGATTTTACCATGAGTATTTTAACATCGTTGGAATTTATTAGATACATGCAATTGCTGTTTGTAAAAGAATACACCATTACCAGATCGTAAAAGATCGGAATACTGCAAACTGAATAACGGAAATGACCCTTCTCTACCTGCATAGGAATTAACAAAGGTTTTATGAAAATAAAAACGCAAACACAAACACTAAACAGGCACAGGGCACAGTGCACAGGCATTTGTATTTGTATCCAATCTATGCTTGATATGCTGTGTTAGGAGGAAGGCGAACGACAAAGTATACTAGGAACTAGGACTAGGAACATATATAATCTGTTTATTTTGTTTGTGGTGCTTGAAAATATTAAATTCATTTTGGTAACTCAATATTAGTTAAATAGTAGGTAAGTACAAAATATATAAATTTTAGTTATAGTTTAGTTTCACTAAATATTATATCATATTTATATCTAGGTATTATATTTATATATTCAGCATGTTTATTTTGATATGCACATAATACCTGAATATAATATATACTTACCTATATAATATTTATACAAATAACTAAAATTTATATGTACCTACTTACTTTTTAAGTAATATTTTAAAATGTACTAATTACATTCTCGTATGCAATTTGAATATGTAAATATGATACTTGGTAGAACCTAGGATGAGATTAGGTGATGCTGAAAACATACTTCTCGGCAATAGAGCACTTGCTTGGAATATTTTTAAAAGTAGGTATACATGGTGAGGCAGATAAAGGGCCTATTAGAAATATCTCGAGAACTAAAGGTAAGAAAGTTATGAAAATTGGAATGCAGGGGTTTTGAGGTGTGAACTATTTAATCAAAATATTTTGGTCTCTTTGCTACTTCCGGTTATACCGGAAGTTGATGGTTACTTCGTTTTTTTAAATGGGACACCCTGTATGTTTTTACATTTTTGGTTTTTTCTCGATTTCTTTTTTCTTAAAATATATGGTTTTGTAATATTATACAGGGTAGGTTAAAAGATAATTACGTTTTTTTATTTATTTCGTAGCAATATTCACACCCTGTAGAATTGTAGTACTTTGACATAATATTTTCTATTTATGTTCAGATGATTTTTAATATGGTCTATTATTGTTAAGAATTATTGGTATAGTAAAATTTTTTATTTTAGTATACAGGGTTGGTCGAAACTCGGAATGAGTATTTTCTGAGTTTACTTAAATGGAACACCCTGTATTTTAGTATTGTAGTGAAATGTGATTTTATGGTATTTTTTAATTTCTTAAGCATTCCCTATACCTAACTGCTTTAATTTCTGAGTTATTGGTGATTCAAGGCAAACATTAATTGCAACACAAAATCCGTGAATTTTTATTAGGTTGGCCGTGAAAATATTCAATCACAAATAATTTTTCGGAAATAAATACATATTAATCTAGACTGATACTTAAAATTGACAATAATGGTTGAACTATCAAAATACCTACGTAGTTAAGATTGTTATTGCGATTAACAATTAGGCTCGAATTAAAGCAGTTGGGTATAGGGAATGCTTAAGAAATAAAAAAGTACCATATAATATCATTTCATTACAATACTAAAATATAGGGTGTTCCATTTAAGAAAACTCAGAAAACACTCATTCCGAGTTTCGACCCACCCTGTATATTAAAATTAAAAATTTAGCTATACTAATAACTGTTAACAATAGTAGACTATATTAGAAATCATATGAACATAAATAGAGATTTTGATGTAAAACTACTACAATTCTACAGAGTGTGAAATTTGCTACGAAATGAATAAAAAAACGTAATTATCTTTTAAACTACCCTGTATAATATTACAAAACCTCATATTTTAAAAAAGAAGAAATCAAGGAGAATCAAAAAATGTAAAAATATACAGGGTGTCCTATTTAAAAATACGAAGTTAACAGCAACTTCCGGTATAACCGGAAGTACCAAATAGATGAAAAATATTTTCATTAAATAGATCAGACTTCAAAACCCCTTTATTCCAATTTTCATAATTCAATTGCCTTTAATTCTCGAGATATGTCTAATAGGCCCTTTATCTGCCTCACCCTATATACTTCCCACATACTAAAAAGATGTGCGGTAGTATTGGCGGTGTGCAAGTACTTGGAAGGGGAAACGAGAAACGACCCTGCGCGAGTCGCGGAGAAATATTGCAACTATCTTAAATAATTCATATTGTTAATTGAAATTGTCAAATTGACTTATATTTCATACCTTCTGTCAATGAAGCAGAAAAATTATATATTGCTCCACAATATTGATATGATATGCAATTATTATATAAAGGTAAATTTAATTAATTTTATTTTGCTTGCAGTCCTGCATTATAATAACTAATTTTATTTACTACATACAATTGTTGACGTTTTCACAACATAACCTGAATCTTATTTTTTCTTCTTATTATTTTTTTGGACTATGGCCTTGACAATTATCCAGTAACTAGGACTAATATAATTGGCTTATATAATTAAAAGTGCGAATTTTAGTATAGAGCGTAGAAATAGGGGTCGCTTTGCCGAACTTGCACGGTCCCAATATTCTAAGTATATAAATATAAGGTTTATAGCACTTGCTTGGAATGTTCTAAAAAGTATATTCTTGGTATATACTGAAAATAAGTGCGGTAGTACATTCTAAGTATATACATAGAACGTTTAAGTACTGTAATGTAGTATATACTCAGCATCTGCTCTGCACATTCGTAATGGTAATTACGCATATTCTCAATATATACTTTTTCTGAAAAGTATGTTCTATTAATCTACTAAGAACATGAAATTGTTATGTGGGATGTTATTTTATACATATACATCGTTATTAGGTGTCAACGCCCTTCGGTAGGGATCTATGCAGGAGTATCACCAAGCCGCAAGCCCTTATCCCTTGCCGTACCGCTCCTCCATAGGCCGATCAGACACCAGTTTATTCCAGACCAAGTCGTAGATTCTATTGAATTTTATACTACTACGTTGGTCTTTTTATTAATTTCAAATGACCGGGCTAGGGCTCGAACCTCGATCGCAAATCCACTAAACTTATCGATCGACTGCGCCTCGGCCAACTGTGCCGTCTGACCGACATGTTATTTTAAATTACAAATAATATTAATAATACATAGATAGGTACATAAATAATACTAAAATATAAATTACGTACTATCCTTAATATGTTATTGACTTACTAATCGTGGTATTTTCTTTCTACTGACTTCCTCTTTTAGTATGGGTAACCACATCCTACTGCATTCTACCGAGGAATTTTCGACACAATTGGTTTCATTTAGCATAATTATAGTTAGTATTTTTACGTTAAAAAGGGAATCATTAATTCAGGGAAATTAAAACGGGAATCATAAAGTGAGATTAAATTAAATTATTAGAAAATTTTGCTACTAAGCAACAAAATTTGTTTAATTTATTAATATTTTGTATATAGACAACAACCTCCGAAGTGGAAGTCGAAACGACAATAAAGTAAAGTACTTATTTTTTGAAATACAGAATCAATACATTCAATCGGCAGATTGCATAATATAGTAAAAACACAGAGATTAAAAACGAATACTCAATGTTCATCACCTTTTAACATCCCTGACATGTCCATTTTTGAAGATTTTTTTGAGACCTTTGGTCCATCGCGTTGATAATCTTCCCAGTCTTCGCTTGTCTGTCAGTGGTCTCCACTCAAGTAATCTTCTTGTCCACCTGTCGTCTTTCATTGTTGCAACATGTCCTGCCAATTTCCATTTTTGCCTTGTAATTCTTCTTGTGGTACTTTTTCCTTTAGTGGAGGTTAGCGACTACACTGGCAAATCTGTCTCTGTCCAATGCGGTTCTAAACTAGGATGTTGAATCAAGGCCTGTCCAGTCTCTGATATTTCTAAGCCAGGAAACAGGCTCCTACCGGGAAACGAGCTCCTACGGTTTTCGTTCAATCTTACCCTGGATGATCAGTTGCGCGAGGCGGTACTTTTCGTTTCTCATGTGTCCCAGGTAACTAACTTTAATGACTCTGATCATTTTTAGCAGCTCTCTATCTGTACCTATTCTCTTCAGAACTTTTTCGTTGGTTGTGTAGGTTGCCCAAGGTATTTTCAAGATACTTCTATAAAGCCAGATTCAAAAGGCTTCTAACTTATTTATCAGTGTTGTGTTGAGTGTCCAGGCCTCCGTTCCATACAAAAGTATTGACCACACATAGCAATGCAGACAACGACGTGTGAGGCTGATATTAATGATACTGTTACAAAATAAGCTTTTCAATTTTGATAAACCCTTGTCGGGCTACCTCTATGCTCGCTCTTACTTCTTGTTTATAATTAAGTTGATTTGTTGAACCAGCAACCAAGATATTATTTGTATTTGTTTACGTATTCAAGCTTTTGGTGGTTCACATAAATTGGAAGGGGTAAATTTTTGTTCCTTGATATTTTCATAACTTTGGTTTTCGCAGTATTGATCTTCATCCCCATTCTTTCACCACTCTCAGTAAACTTATGGTCCGAATCGGTCATTAAAACCTTGTCATCTGCATAGCGATTAGATTTGAGCGCATATTTTAGTGGTTCAGAGAGAATCAAATATGCGCTCTCTGAAGAAACTCTAACAAGAGTTGAAACTAGTTAGAGTACTTTTGGCGCTCCTAACTAACTAAAATATGTACGACGGCTCTTGTTTCGGTTTACAACGAAATTATTTTTTATTAATAATATATTACTTACATTAATACACACTTTACAATTTTTTTGTATTGTAGATGGATTTGACATTGTCGTTAATGATTGTTACGCACACAATGGAGCGGCAAAGAAAATTCAATTAATTGATGAATATGGGTAAGTTATCCGGGTTAAGGTCCGCTGTTTGATTCCAATATTTGTTCCTGATTCATACAGTGCGCTGGAATAAGTGTTACCCCCCCCCCCTTATTAACTTTTTCATTTTTAGCATATAAACAAAACGCTCCAACAGGAAATTCTTCCTTGTGGATTTTTAAAATAATTATAGTATATTATACCATCAATGTTTCGAACTTTACGCCAACCTTCTTCAGGTGACAGACATAACTTTGATTTTTTTAAATGGGAAAGTACATCATGTGACACCTCATTTAAAAGCTTCTGAAATACTGATTACAAAAATGTATAATACTTTAATCCTATTTGAGAGCGTAAGTGCAAAATTTTGGTGGAATTATTTTTAAATGCATTCATTTTTTTTTGAATTCTGAGAAAACTAATAGGTATTTTTGAAAAATTTAAACGCAGAATGAAATACTACAGTATTATCGAGGGTCGAGAGTCCCTAAGAACTTCTATAATGTTTATTTTAATAAGTGACAGGAGTGAAAAAAAGTGAAAATTTAGTCTGATTTTTAATTTCAAATATATAATTCAACAGAAACTTTTTGTTTAGTCTATAGGACTTTTAGCCTTCCGTAATAATGTAATATTTCATTCTGAGTTTAAGTTTTTCAAAAATACTTATTAATTTTCTCAGAATTCGAAAAAAAATTATGCGTTTAAAAAACATTCGACCGAAATTTTGCGCCTACGCTCTCAAATAGGAGTAAATTGTTATACATTTTTGTAATCAGCATTTCAAAAGCTTTTAAATGAGGTTTCACATGATGTGCTTTCCCATTTAAAACAGTCAAAGTTCCCAAGTAGCAATTTGTCGACGCGACAACGTTGTCTACCGCGTGGCAACGTTTTGTTACAACGTTGTTATTGCCTAGAAGACGACCCAATTCTGCACTAATTTGGTGGACGATTTTTGAGTTGTCTTGACGTTGCCTAGGCAACCTTAAGCGTTGCATAAGACAACTGAAGCGACTATAAAAAGTGCCTGCGTGCAATGGTTGCTCAAAGAGTCGGACTGGTTATGTTTTTTTACCTATATAAAAAGTAAACTATTTTGACATCATATCAGGTATTTAAATTTATATAATTACATAAATAAGGACTTAAACAAAATTACCTGATGTGAAATTTATAAACGCATCTCAGATTACCGTCAAATATGGATATTCCACCTTTAAAAAACACACGCGCTCATTTTTTATCACCTTTTTAACAAAAAATATGTAAATTTAAAAAATCTAATTTTAATATAAAAGCCAGAATTTATGTTAAAGATGTTTTGTATAAATTTAATGTATTGATGGTGCTTTTAAAGGTATTAGAAAATGCCTGCATTTTTTATATTTTGTGTTTTTATTTTCTTTACATCCCAAAAAAACCAAAATGGTGCATTAAACAACATTACCAATATTACTTAAAATATACCTTATTACGAACCATAGACGGATGAGACAACCGAGAAGTCCAATCGCCGACCAAACACGGCCTGGACCGACTATCCCAACCACTTTAGAACGCACTCTCTTATTGGGTGACAGAGGTCATGTGATCAGTGCAATGAAGTGCATCATTCTCGTTAACAGCGTTGCCACATTTAGTAGATATCTACTGTTTTGGTATATTTTTGATATTATTTAAAAAATTCTAGTAGGCAATGATTTTTATTAGATGTTTGGTATATTTCAATATTTGTTATCACTAAAATAAAATTTTCTTTTTAATAGTATTCACCCCATTTCTAAATTAATTTTTAGACATTTTGTTACAATTTCCCAATGTCATTACCGAAAATAAGATTCAGGACGTAGATGATGATAATAGATGGACAGAGAATAGACAAGGCGGAAACGGCGGGTTCGTTGGGAAAATATTCCCATGAGATATTTTTGCAGAATCACATTCGTGAGACATCCCAGAATAAGGTTCAAGAAGTCGCCCACGAGAAAAGTGGGCCAATTTTTTTTTAACAATTTTTTTTTAATCAAATTGCAAAAATAAATATTTTGGACCATTCTGGACAAAAAAGGTCTCTTATAATTTTTCTCTAAAGTTGATCTTTTTCGAGTTAGAAGCAAGTTAAAATTTGAAAAACGCGAAAATGGCCATTTTTAAGGCTTAATAAGTCGGTCAAAAATTATTATTTTGAAAGTCAGAAAGTGACTAAATCAAAGTTTAAAGTCGCCGTTACATGATCCCGAAGAAATCTGTTTCATTAATTTACTACTAAGCTGTTATTTTTAATTAATAACAATGAGTGGTTGTATCGTATTGACGCTGCTGTAAATGTGAGTGCGGGGACTGCTGAAATAGCTTCTCTCTCGCACTCAGCATTTACAGCCCCGCACACGTGAATGGCGCTTATTATTATTACATAAAAATAACAGCTTAGTAATAAAATAATGACAAAAATTTCTTCAGGATCTTGTAGGGGCGGCTTCAAACTTTGATTTAGTCATATATTGACTTTCATAATAATAACTTTTAACCGAGTTATTAAGCCTTGAAAATCGCCATTTTTCGTTTTTTTCAATTTTAAATTGCTTATAAGTCGAAAACGATCAACTTTAGAGAAAAATTATTAGAGACCTTTTTTGTCCAGAATGGTCCAAAAGATTAAAGAAAAAATTGCTCGGACCAAAAATATTGATTCTTGCAATTTGATTAAAAAAAAATTGTTAAAAAAAATTGGCCCACTTTTCACTTGGTCGACTTCTTGAACCTTATTCTGGGATGTCTCATGAATGTGATTATGCAAAAAAATTTCATGGGAATATTTTTCCCTTCGAGCCCGCCGTTTTCGCCTTGTCTAGAAATGAAACTGGTAAATACCAGATCTAAATAAGGAAATCTTCATATAATTGGTTTGGAGAATTTTCAAAATGATTGTAACGCTCGGTTTCATAATCAGTTTTTTAAATTTTAAGTAAGTTGGTACCTCTACCTTTATCACAATTCATATATGGGTAAATGTCAACTTTAAAGTGAACTTTACTTTAAGTTGATTATGAAATCGGGCGATTTTGACAAGTAACCGTTAACACAGATTTTACTGTATTTACAGGGCCTAAAAAGAATCTACTGATTTCTATTGATTTTTTGAAAGCAAAACTACTATCCGCTGCAAGATAATTCGGATGGAATTCAGACAAAATATGTACAAAAAGTACATATTTTGTCGGAGTTTCAGCCAAATTATCTTGCAACGGATATAGTACTGAAAGAGTAAGAACTGGCCTGGCAACCATGTCTAGCAAAGCTGATACAAAGATTAGAGCTTATCAAATCTACTGATAAAACAATGGACAATGGAGAAACCAGCTAATAAAAAACAAATAAACAGGTTGTTAAATAAATCGAAAATTTCCAGCAAAATAAAATATAAAATAATAAGAAAAAAGTAAGGTTATAAAGTAAATTCTTTTTTTGCTCCTGAAGTTGCCGTAAACGTGTCACATATCTATAGAACTATACGTAAAGGCCCTGTGGTCGTGAGAGACAACTACCTAGTCGGCCAGAAAACCCATGGGCGTAAATTAGTTTAGCATTATAACGTTTTTAAGTAGTTGCGATTGTTGAAAAAACTTGACTGTGATATGTAGTTGTCACAATAGTAATAACTTAGTTGCCCATATAACTAAAGATATTACTTAATGTTGTAACATCGTAATGTCAGTCGGGTTAGGGGTCGTTGGCCGAAACAACTGAAAATGCTCTCGGGCAACGTTATATACAGTGCATTTGTTTGTACTGACAACCAATGCGTCGAAAAATTGCTACTTGGGTTATGCCTGTCACCTGAAGAGGAATCGCGTAAAGTTCGAAACATTGATGCTATAATATAATATGATTATTTTAAAAATCGACATGTCAGGGCGTTTTGTTTATGTGTTAAAAATAAAAGAGTTAAAAATAAAAATGAATAATAATGATAGTAAATGTCAAATTGATATAAAATCTTATGTTAGGTAAGTTGGTGACACGGTAAGGTATATTGGTGATAGTGGTTAGAAAATTTAGTGAAACAACCGCAATTTAAGGAATTTAACTTACCTTGGCTAAATAACGAATTCAATGCAGCTTTTTTTATTGATAATTAGTTTATTGAATGGTTTTATAAAATTTTATAAAGAAAACAGCAATTATTCCAATAAATATGTAACCGTATCTCACATTCAATAAGAAATGACTCCACTGTCAACTGTTGCACAACGCAACGGTCAAAACAGTCTGTTTACTAAAAGCGGGTGCGCGCATTGCGAAATCGTAATATATGTTTGTCCTGCTTACATTCATAACAACTTACTAGCGCTGTGTCATGAATGTGCTTGCATAGGGAACTGTGTGGTAATCTGATTAAAAATTATCACCAAATTACTTGTATCAGCAATATACCTATCCTTATCCTACTTACGTAACGTTTATTACTAATATATCTTATCTATTTTTAAGCTGTCCTGTGGATGACAAGTTAATATCAAGATTTAGGGGATCTTGGTCGGATTCTGGAGTCTATGAAACCCAAGTGTACGCCTACATGAAGACTTTCCGATTTACAGGATCGCCAGCTTTATACATTGAATGCGATGTTAGGATGTGTCATGGCAGATGTCCGGTAAATAACCAATTTTCCTTATTACTTGAGGACAATTCTAACTGTTAAAAACAAAAGAGAAAATTCTCTTTTAGGTCGAAATGCAGAATCCTTGGTAGCAATCTATTGTCTGAGCTTTTTACAATTTAAAATGAAGTAAAGAAACACAGCAGTACTCACAATCATTTAATTTACTTCGACGATCGGTTTAGATCTCTACAATATACAGATCATCTTCAGGTCAGCGTTACAAGTGATTAAATGATGCCGATACAAGTGATGAGTTTTAAGTTCATCAATAACATATTTAAACGTCCAGATTATGCTAGTAGGATAGCTAGGTGAAGGACTGGGTAGGCGGACATGCTTCGTAGGTCAAACACAGGGAAATTGGAATGGATCTGAAGGCAGATGTGTTATGTATATATATATAAAGGGTTGTCTACAGCTAATGCCGTTTCCCTTCCGTCAGCCAGGACTTCCATTTTTTTCGATCTTCCCAGTCTCCGTCTTCCAATCCTTTCTTAGACATGGCTTCGTCGACTTCATTTTTCCAAGATCTTCTAGGTCGTCCTCTTCTTCTCGTTCCTCTTGGGCTCCATTCTGCAACCTTGTTTATCCAAGTGTTTTCTGCTCTGCGTACGTGGCCGTACCATTTCAGTCTTCTCTCGTCTATATATTGCAGGACATCTTTTTCCACTTGCATTCTTCTCCTTATCTCCTCATTTGTTATTCTGTCTCTTCTGGTGAGACCACAGCATCTTCTCCAGTATTCCATTTCGGTTGCCAGAATGCTTTTTTGGGTTTTTTTGTTTATGACCCAAATTTCTGCGGCATATGTCATGATGCTTCTTACTATTGTCTGGTATATCATTCTTTTTGTTTTTCCCTTGATGTTTTTATTCCAGATTACATTATGGAGTTGTCTGATGCAAGATCTTGTTTGTCCCAATCTACTTTTTATTTCTGCTTCTGTTGTTCCGCTTTTCGACATTATAAAGCCCAAATATTTAAAATTCTTCGTTCCTTTTATTTCAACTTGTTCTTCTACTTCTAAGTTTTTTACGTCTTCTTCCGATATTACTAAGTATTCCGTTTTCTTCATATTTATTTCCAGGCCCACCTTTTTGTATTCCTCTTTTAGTTTTCTTACCATGTAACTGATATCCTCTTCATCTTGAGCCATCACCACCTGATCGTCTGCAAAACACAATGTGTAGAGATAATCGTCCCTTATCGGTATTCCCATACCCCTACACTTTGTCTTCCAAGTTGTTAGTGCGTGTTCTAAAAATATTTTAAATAGAGTCGGTGACGTTGGGCATCCCTGTAGTAATCCTTTTGTTGTTTTGAAGTTAGCAACTACCTTGTTTCCGATTTTTATATTTACTTCATTTCCACTGTACATGTTTTTGATTGCTTCTGTTAGGTTAGGTGGTATCCCTATTTTAGTCATTGCTTTGTACAGTTCTTTCCTTGGCACGGTGTCGTATGCCTTCCTAAGGTCTATAAACGCCATGTGTACTTAGCTGTTGTTCTTAGCTCTTTTTTTCTCTATTGTCTGTTGTATTGTATGGATATGATCTAGACATGATTTCCCTGCTGTGAAACCTGCTTGTTCTTCTCCGATTTTACCTTCTATATTTTTCTCTATTTTGTTCCTGAGGATCCTGCCATACAGTCTTCCCATTGTAGCGATGACGCTTATCCCCCTGTAATTTTCGCAATATTTTCTGTTACCTTTTTTGTATATCGATGTTATGTAGGCTTCCTGCCATTGTTTAGGGATGTCCTCTCCATTTATTGCTCTTTCCATGATTCGGCATATCATTCTTCTTAATTTCTGTGTTCCGTATTTGATTAGTTCCGCCACAATTCCTCCTGGTCCTCCAGCTTTATTGTGTTATGTGTTATGTAAAACAGAGATAGATGTATTAGATAGAAAGTTTGTAAATGCAGCTAAAGTGCTGATTGACTCTGTGTATGCACTTGTACGATTGTAACGGTCTTTGCTCTTAGATGTTTTTGAGCTATGGGCAAAGGTCGAAGTAAGGAAAAAGACAAATAGGAATCAGTTGTAAGATTGTATTCCTATTTGTCTTTTTCCTTACTTCGACCTTTGCCCATAGCTCAAAAACATCTAAGAGCAAAGACCGTTCCAATCGTACAAGTGCATACACAGAGTCAATCAGCACTTTAGCTGCATTTACAAACGTTCCATCCAAACGTTGTCTTCTCATAGCTAATACATCTATCTCTGTTTCACATAACACATCTGTCTTCAGGATCCATTCCAATTCACTGTATTTTGACCTACGAAGCATGTCCGCCTACCCAGTCCTTCACCTAGCTATCCTACTAGCATAATCTGGACGTTTAAATATATTATTGATGAACTTATAACTCATCCCTTTTAACGGCATCATTTAATCACTTGTAACGCCGACCTGAAGATGATCTGTATATTGTAGAGATCGAAACCGGTCATTCGAAGTAAATGAAATGATTGTGAGTACGTCTGTGTTTTTTACTTTATTTAAAATGAACTCACATATGCAACTCATTCAACATTTTTTTACAATTTGTATAAAATCGGCACATTTCTACTTTCGATCGCCAATAGTGAAACACCAAATTAAAGATGGAACTTTATTTCTCTAACACACTATATCCGGGAGCCCTAAATTTCTACTGATCGACGGAGCCTTACTGCGCGACCGGTCTGACGGTTAAACTGACAATCATTTACAGACTACATGTCTCTTCAAAGTGATACGAATGAATGTATTTAAAACCACATCTTGACTGGTTGAATTGACTCGAATGAATGATTTTAATGTATGCTTTTTCTTAGCGGCAATATGTATTTTCTGGGTCAACCCACGCGTTGAATACATTTACAAATATTGAGAACAAAGAAATATATTCGATCATCAAAATAAATGTGCAATTGCCCAAATTATTGTTTACGATTTGTAATAATTAACTAAATTAAATAGCCCACACATGTTTGCAATATAATAACAAATTGCGTTAATGTGATATACTGATAGATTGTTTAATATCGGATATGAAAATTGAATGTTTGAGATTAAACACAATTTATAAAGCAAACAGGCCGATAAATACCGGACAGGTGATGAATGCAAATTGTAGATTCTGCCATGTTCGCTATTTATCAGTTTAATTGCTTTAAAAATTGTAAAAAGCTTAGGCGATAGATTGCTTCCAAGGATTCTGCATTCTGACATAAAAGATAATTTTCTCTTCTCTCTTTTGTTTAAATAGATGTCGCTAATGCGTCCAGCAGCAAATAATTGTTTATTATTTTACTTAGTACATTTAATTCGCTTCAGGGCACACCACATGCAGTTTTGAAGTCTTCAAAAAGAAGAAACATATGTCAACGTATGGTGGTGGCCCCTGAATCGAATCAAATCTAAAGCTGTCTCCCTTCTAACTGTTAAATGTCTTTTTTAGAGTCAAACATGTCATTGGAGAAACATTAAAAACGTCAGAAAAAGATCTACGGATACCAATCTTACGACGGCTGCTCCAGTATCGTTGTCAGAAAATGTGAACTTATTCCAGTCCTTAAGAGTTCTTCAAGAAGGTGAAACCGACGAAGAAAGAAATATATCCGTGTCCAGTAAGTGTCTTAATCTAATAATGTCTTCAAAAAATATAGGAAAATGTGAAGAAAATTCAACAATAAATGTGAGAAGGAAAGGCATCTTTACATTTAATTCGATTCAGGGGCCCCCATCATCAGTTGACATACGTTTCTTCTTTTTAGTCATCAAAACCGATGTACTGCCTGTGATGTACCCAGAGTAGGTACCTACACCACAGAGGAATATTTATAATCAATGACCACAGTCAGTTATGATGACTCCAAAAAGACGAAACATATTAGGCAAGGAAACGAAGCATTACACCTAGTAATTTTGTGCAGTAAGATGAATCGTCATGCAACTTTTTGCATTCGAATCAAGAGAGTGTCAGGAAAGTTTGTGAACTAAATTGATCTCCGGCAGATGATAATTTCCGTAAGAAAAATGCATTCAGAATGCATCTCGAAGAGATGGAAAATAGCTGGACAATAGAGCACTAATTCCATGACAGCGATCGTCTCCGAGGTACCTGGTGTCCATGGTGGAACTCATCGCCTGGAGTTTTCTGTTATAATAATTCAAAATCAGTCAATAACCATTACTCGGGGGTTTTGGGGGTCGCTGGCCACAAATTTCATGGCGGTGATAGTCTCCGAGGTACCTACCTAATGCCCAGGATAGATGTCGTCGCCGGGAGTTTTATGTTATAATCATTCAAAATTATTCAATATCTACTACTCGGTTGGTTTTGGCGGGGTCCCTGAGCACGAATTTCATGTCCGCGATGTTTTTAAAATTACCTGGTGCCCAGTGTGGAACTCGTCGCCTGGCGTTTATGTTATATTCATTCAAAATCAGTCTATAACCATTACTCGGGGTTTCAGGGGTCGCTAAATATGAATTTTTTCATTAGTAAACAATGCACCTCGTAGACAATAGTCGTTATGAAATTCGTGCTCAGCGACCAGCAAAACCCCGAGTAATGGTTATTGACTAATTTTGAATGAATATAACATAAAACTCTAGGCAACTATTTCCACATCGGGCATCAGGTACCTCGGAGACTATCGCCGTCATAAAATTAGTGCTCAGCGGCCACCAAAACCCACCGAGGAATGGTTATTAGCAGATTTTGAATGATTATAACGTAGAACTCCAGGCGACGAGTTCCACCCTGGGCACAAGGTAATTTGAAAACCATCATCGACATGAAATTCGTGTTCAGTGACCTCCAAAACCACCCATATTGACTAATTTTGAATAATTAACATAAAGCTCCAGGCGACGACTTCCACCCTGAGCATCAGGTACCTCGGAGACTATCGCCGTCATGAGATTCGTGGTCAGCGACCCCAAAACCCCCGAGTAATGGTTATTGACTGCTTTTGAATGATTATAACAGAAAACTCCAGGGGACGAGTTCCACCATGGGCACCAGTTACCTCGGAAACCATCGACGTCATGAAATTCGTGCTCAGCGACCACCAAAACCACCTCCCGAGTAATGTTTATTGACTGATTTTGAATGATTTTACATAAAACTGCAGGCTACGAGTTCCACCATACCATGGGTACCAGGTACCACGGAGATTATGGTCAATAATTGACCTATCGATTAATTCAAAAAATTATTAGGTTAATTCCTCATGAAATTACTTAAATGAAACGTATTTTTACTTCCTGAAAAAAGTGAATTTGTGGGTTACAACCTTTTACCTTTCAACCGTCGATATTTCTGGTAGATTTATTAATCCTTCTTTTCAATAATACGTATAATTGGATTTATAAAATACACACAACCACACAACTTTTATTAGTCCTGTCGCCACGAGGGGTACAACGGCGTCCTTTATTCAGATGGACTTACCCAAGTTTTTTATATATTTTGACCCATAGAACACGAAATTTTTGGGTAACAGTTGATCCGGATGTCGATAAGATTGTTATAAACAAAGAACTTGAGGAATTACATAACAGCGATTTCTCGCAAAACAAAACATTTTTTGTATTTTTTGGGCCATTCTAAGCAAAAAATGTTCCTACAAGTTTTTTCGTACGATGCATAGTTTTCGAGACCCAAACGCGGTGGAACTTTCAAAAAATCGAAAAATTGCAATTTTTGAACCCGAATAACTTTTGATTAAAAAATAAAATAGCAATTCTGCTTACCGAATTTGAAAGTTCTAGTCAAATTATATCGGTTTTGATTATTTGCATTGCTAAAAATTTATTTTTTATTGTTAAACAAAGCTATAAACCCATAGTGTTTCCCGTGCCTAATATGTACATGCGTTTACATGCATGCTACGTAGAAATTGCCTCGCTTGCACTTGTACCTACTCTGCCTACTCGTTCGATTTAAATGATAGATCATTGAAAACATCACTTAGGTAAGCACTTAGGTATTTATAGCTTTGTTTAACAATAAAAAATAAATTTTTAGCAATGCAAATAATCAAAACCGATATAATTTGACTTCAAATTTCAAATGCGGTATTTGTTATTTAATTTTTTAATCAAAAGTTATTCTGCTCCAAAAATTGCAACTTTCTATTTTTTGAAAGTTTAACCGCGTTTATCTCGAAAACTATGCATTCTCCGAAAAAACTTGTTAGAACATTTTTTGCTTAGAATGGCCCAAAAAATACAAAAAAATGTTTTATTTTGCGAGAAATCGCTGTTATGTAATTCCTCAAGTTCTTTATTTATAACAATCTTATCGACGTCTGGATCAACTGTTACCCAAAAAAATCGTATTCTACGGGTCAAAATACATAAAAAAACTTAAGTAAGTCTATCTGAATAATGGAGGCTGTTGTACTCCCGCCCCCCTGGGGACAGGACTATATATGGAATCATCTAATATTTCTTATTATTTGGTGCGAATTTAAAAAAACGAACACACGAAGTCAGACAATATTTATTTTAAAGCAATTTAATAACAAATACATAACAATTAAATAAAACAATAAAGTATTTAACAAACAAATTGAAACTATTTGTTTTAAAGTCAATAGCATAAAAATTTTCAATGTAAAACGAATAATGTTTAAATTGTTTTTATTTATTTTTTTTGTATTTTTTGGTAGTCAGTGTTATCATCTCTAGTCCTTATGCAAGCTTCAGTTTGCGTGGGCACGCTCCTAATCAAATTATCAATATTTTGTTGTGGTAGGTTGCTTCATCCTTCAAGAGCAGCTTCTACTAGCCGTGCGGTGTTTTGTGGATTATCCAGGCGAGCTCTAATTTTTCTTTTAAGCATATCCCACAAATACTCTATAGGGTTAAGTTCGGGTGAGCAAGCAGGCTACTCCAAAGAAGGGATACCTTCTGCTTCAATGATGTCTCTAGTCACTCTAGTGGTATGTGGAGGTCTATTATCATGCAAGAAAATTAATTTTCTCCTGTTTCCCCTCTCCAGAGCCTAACTACAGGTTATCAACATACCTGTGAGCATTTAAAGTTGATTGGATAAAAATTAAAGGAGTTTTTTTACGGATCACAATTCCTCTCCAAAACATTACACCTCTCCTTGTATATTTGTGAACAGATCTGACAGTTTTCGTTCTTGCTTGTCTTCCTCGACCTCTAAGTACACGATTTCGTGAGTCATCTGATTTTACACAAATCCTAACTTTTTCTGAAAATAGCACATTTTGTTAATTCCCAATGTTCCAGTTTTGGTGGTGAAGACACAAATTTAGGCATGTCTCCTACTGTATACTTCTTGGCACGAACTTTTTCAAAAGCTCCCTTTGGAGCTGCAGGTGAGAAATGGTTGGGTGTCTTCCAGCTGATTGGACAATTAATCAATCGTGGCGAGTCCTTATATATTTTTGGCGACTTTCCCTTGCTTTATTTTTGAGCTTTCCTAGGTTTTGGACAGAACGCCCTGTGTTACGCCTAGCTCTACAGCTATGCCCCTTTGAGAACATTACTTGCTCCACAAGATCAATAATCTTTCCCCGTTGTAAGTTCTATAACCCCACATGAGGCATATTTGCGTTTTTGGACGCAAAAGTTAGTTTATTTATTTTCGTTCAATTTGCAACTCAAGCAAATAAGCTATAGTGTACCGAGCTGTACTATCTGATTGTCTTATACAGTACGTAAATCGTTCTGCTGGACATAGGAAATATACATTGAGATCATTGTGGCAACTGCGCTAACCTATGTTAGTTGAAACTTCTGTTGGAGTACGAGTTTCTGGTGCAATAGAGCTGTTAGAACGAATAGAATGAGTGATTTTGAATGCAAGGCAGTCCATGAATAAATCAAAAATAAAGATTATGACTGATGAATTAATAATTTTACTTTAATTTTTAAAATATCTTTTATTTAAAAATTAATTTCCAAATTAAACCGACACAGTTTTCCCAATAGGTCAAAAATAGTTCTACTAGAATGTCATGTTTTGACGTTTGTTTGTGTCACCCGAAATTAATTGTCAATTTTGAGGTTAATGCCCCTTGCTTGCTTGCTTGCTTGGTTATTGGCCTTGCTTTATGCAATTTGGCCAGCTCGATCAGGTTGGCGGTCACGACGTTGACTGGCTCATGACCATGTCGGGCCCACCGAATATGGCTACTTCTTGATCTCTTTTGAAGTAAATTGGCTATGGTGATAACTTTGACTAAATATTTACTTTTTGTACAAGGTACAATAATAAACATAATCTATTAGTAATAAGCATGAATTATAAATAAGTTGTAGCTAGTTGAGCATTATAATTTTATTCTGTTTATGCTAAGAAACCTCATAATTGCTATGATTGATTCTTCATCTACGTTATGTAAAATTGAATATATTGTTATCGGGGTGGGAAGTCCTTTATTGGCGAAAAAATTGTAGATATCCCAGTTTGGAATGGAGTTAATAGGGCATTCAAAAAATATGTGATTAAGATTTTCTATTTTCCCACATTCGCAATAGGGATTGTCTGTCAGGTTCATCCTATGCAAGTTTTCTTTTGTTAGACAGTGCCCTGTACGTAACCTAATAATTGTAGTGATGTGTCTTCGATCTATGAATGGAAGAATAGCAAACCATTTATTTTTAGGAAACGTAGGTTGTACTTTTCGGTATTGATGGTCTTTGATTCTGATTAGGTTGTTCCATTTATTTCTGAAATCATCATACACTTTAGATTTAATGTCAGTATATATGTCTTGGACATCGAGGGGCATGACCATTGGTATGTTCAAATTTCTTCCTATATTAGCTAGGGTGTCAGCTTCTTCGTTACCCGGGATATTTGAATGTCCTGGTATCCATGCTAATCTGATGTCAAAGCCATTTTCAGTTGCATGAACTATAAGTCTTTTTGTTTCAATAGGCCAAAACTCTGATATATTTTTGACTAAACAACTGCTGATTTTTTCAATTGCACTGCTGGAATCCGAAAAAATGATTATTCTGAATAAGTTTTTTCTAAGTGCTAATTTAATTGCCTCATAGATTCCTATAATCTCCGCCTTACATATGGAGAGGCGATTTGGTAACTTTGAGCTGTATTTGATGTTGATATCTGGTATACTTAATGCCCCTTAATCCTAACAACTATAAGTGCGTTCGCGGGAGCCTGTCGGCGACAAATTAGCAGCAAAACGCATGCGCACTTTAAAATGATATAAATAATATCGTTAATAGATAAATATACAAGGTATATTTACCCAGTATAATCTAATAATTAGTTATTAATATTAATTAAAAATAAATATACCTTGTATATTTATCTATTAACGGTATTATTTATATTAAGTGAGGTTAGAAATTGTCGGCGACAATTTGTCAACTGTACCCGCGAACGCACCTTATATTGTCATTGAAAGAGCGAAGTTGCCACAATTATCTTAATATAATACAATGTATGTATTTATGTATCTAAATATATACAATGTATGTACCCTATGTCCAGCTGAACGATTTACGCACTCTACATAATATGTAGATTTGTTTATTTTTAATAAAAACCTTTATTTTTCGCAACAATAACAAGTTTTTTCAAAAGAAATAAATATTATGTACTTTGAAATTCATGGTGATTCCATATAAATTTGATTGTGTGCATATTAGCACTAAATATCTTAATAAATCTCGTCTTTATTATTATTTCCAGATGCCCCTGTCGACCCAAACAGCGTCTGCTTGAAAACCGGATGGTTTTCTGCTCTACTCGCGTTGGGAGGAGGTGGTATGTGTCTTCTGGGCGGTGCTCTTCTAGCCACCTGTACAAGAATGAAGAAGGTTGCCATAGATAAAGTTTTAGTTAGTAGTCAGTTTAATGGTTACATGAACCATAGGGGAAGCATCAATTAAACAAATCTTTGTAAAACCGGGATCTCATTGAAGGCTGCGCGGCAGTTTACGTCGACAAAGAGAAATAGAAAATAGATAATAGTTAAAAGAAAAGAGAGCAATGTTGGCGCACCACGTTAATGTGAAATTAAGAAATACCAGATGATTCACTGAAACACAACGATTTGGCAACGCTGCTGACGATAAAATAGAGGAGCCGCGGGCTTGCGACGGAAACGTTGTGAATCTAGAAAGTGGGAAGTTTAGTTATCATGGAGAAGTGGTCGGGCGAACAACGCGCATTTGCTGTGAAAGCTTATTACAAAAATGGTGAAAGTCTTGTGCTTGCATAAGAAGCGTTTCATTTACACTACATAGGGGAGTGCATATAGATTTTCACTTCGGAAAAAATCAAACAAGATAGAACTTTTTGTAATTTCATTAAGTTGTCATGTTGTTTAATAAACAACATATCAAAAAGTTCTACTCGAGAAGTAGGTACTTCATTTTTTATTAAACAAATGAACTACGAAATTAGATGTTTTTTAAATAACTCCGAAAATTTAAATTTTAGAAAAAAAATGATGACCATTGAAAAATTCAGAAAATTTTACAAAAAAAAAACTTATATAAAGAATTTTCTAAAATTAAATCTGTATCTTCTATAATTTTTTATTTATAACGCTAAAGTCACTCTTCTCACAAACATTGGCGCACTGTAAACTAACGTACGGCGAAGTTCACGGTTGAGTTATTTTAATGTAATTCTTTAACTAATGGATCAAATGAAATTTTACAAATTTAACATGAAATAAGAATAATGATTAATCTATCTTATGGTTATAATAGAAAGAAATAAAATGTATGGGCATAAGTACGGTGTGGGCGGAAAGTGAGCCTTACATGAATTTTGTTTAAAAATGATTTAAAAATGTGTATAACTAATACAATTTTCTTATAAAACTCTCAATTTTGCACAACTTACCTTTCAAGTATCTTACTAAATGATGTTTCATTCAAAATAAATCTTAAAAATTTAATTAAAATGATATGACGTCGCAAAAAATGTAATTTTTGAAATCTTCGTAGTTTTATAGAATTGCCACCGCTTTAAGACGGTATTACTCAAGTTATTTGAACAGATCAATTACAGTTTTATAAGTGCTCTTTTAAAGCTTAGGATGTAATGTTTAAAAGGCACTAAATTATTTTACTTTAGAAATGAAATAAACTATTTATTTTTAAGAAAATTAAGAAAGATAACAAAAATGTAATACAAAAACCGAAAATTACCAGCTAAAAAAATGTTTATACAAAGTGAACAAAACTTGTTTTTGTAAAACTTACCTAAAATACATTTAATAATAAGCTTCAACAATAATAAATGTTCAGCAAAAAAAATTTTTTTAGCTCATACAGTATGTCTGCGTAACTTGGAACCTATTGATAACTTTTTTATTATCAGTTTTGCGAAAAAAAGTTATTCTTTATAAAATACTCTGCATCGTATATAATCTAAGATGCAATCATCAAATATCAAATTTAATTAATTTTATGCGAGGTATGTGAATTTCACTCAAGAGTAAAGTACCTTTACATTTCACAATATCGAAAATTGTTATTAAGAAAAGTTGTTTGGAATTTAAAAATTTGTATTAGAGTTCAATTACATCCTTCTAATTAGAATATGTGAATAATAAAGGCACTTAACTCTTAAGAAAAATTCATATTTTTTACATAACTCGTATAAAATTTAAAAAGTTGGATATCTGATGGTTGTATCTTAGATTTTAGGCCAGGGAGAGCATTTTACGAAGAATAACTTTTTTTTCATAAAAGTGATAATAAAATAGTTATCATAATGGTAATAAAATGATGATGAGTATCCGTAATTTGAGAAAAAATTGAATTTTTTTTTTTTCGATTTGAATGATGTAATTGTATATTTAGACAGTTTCTAATTTCAAACAAATTTTCATAATAGCATTTTTTGATATTCTGGAATATAAAGGTACTTTATTCTTTAACGAAATTCATATTTTTGACATAACTCGTATAAAATTAATAAAATTTGATCGTTCAGTTTTAGATTTTTGACTATCCAGAGCATTTTATTAAGAATAACTTTTTTTCGTAAAATTGGTAATAAAAAAGTTTTCTATGTGGTTCCTAGCTACGCAGTCACACTGTATAAGAGCTTATATATGTATAAGAATTTTCAAATTGCAATGCTATATTCGGATTCAGCATAGTCAAAAACAAAATAGAAACATATTTGATCACAGTAAAATGATGAATTTAACGATATTTTTTATACAAAATTATAAAATTATTTATACAAAACAATTATTGTTTAAACAATTAATAAACAATTAGCGGCCAAATCTGCGAGTAGAACTTTTTACTTTAACATGTATATAAACTAACAAAAAAGTTTTAGAAAAATATAAGCTTGTTTGAATTTTTCCGAAACAATGCATGTTTTCAGTAGTAATAATTGCACAAGAGCTCTAAAATTATTGAATTTTCCTCGAGTGACACTTTGACAATTTTAATTTCACGAGCCGAAGGCGAGTGAAATTATGTCAAAGTGTCACGAGGACAAAAATTCTATATTAATTTAAGAGATCGAGTGCAATTTATTGCAATTATTTCATGAATAAAACTGTTCAAAACCAAAATTTTATTGTAATTTATTTATGTAAGTACAAATTAGTACAATTAAACAAACAGTTTTTATAAATATTTGACGGTTGAAAGTCATCACTTTTAAAATTTTTAACACATTAATTGTAATTAATGTCACTGAATATATTTTTTCATGGCAACGAAGGACATCTGACGTAATATACTTGACGACGGGAAATTATCAAAACTTATCAATTTAATTTTGATTTCTGTAGCTTTCTATTGGTCAGAATCTCATATGAATGAAATAATCGTTCTAATTGCACTCCCCTAACAATTTGACTTGGGTTTGAGACTTAAATTTGGGATTAAGCTATACCACTATGAGCAAAATTTTGCATAAAGATTTCCAGTATCGTCCACGCAAAATCCAGATTGTGTAAGGCCTTAACGTTCTTGATTATCCAATTCTGCTCGTAGTGGTATAGCTTAATCCCAGATTTAATCTTCGTCGTCGCTGGCAGGGATCTTCAAGCACTCGCGTCTAATGAATGTCGTACCGCCTCAATATTCTGGGGTGTGCGCAGGGTCCCCGTAACCGGGCGTGCAACGCTTGCGACGCACGCGGGCGCAGCCCCAAAAGGGCGCCAAACCGAAGGTTTGGCAAATAAGAAATATTTATTTTAACGAGATATTGATTTATTATACAATTTTAATTTTACATTTTAACGAACATCTTGAGAAATTTCAAAAATAAAAAAAATATTGTGTTACTAGTGAAAAAATAATTAAAATCTTATTTTATATCTGGTGTTAATAATTCACTATTTTTTAAAACAGTATACTATCGGAATACCTATTTTGCAGTACGTATTCATAAATAGTAAAAATTTGTTTACAGGTCAAAACTTGTTGGGTTGTAATATTCTGTCCAGATTTGAAACTTGCGTGGATTTTTGAAATTAAAATAATTTCATAAACATTTTTGGCATTGAGGTTTTTTGAGACGAGGAATTCAAATTTTGAAAAATAAATTTTGACGGTGGATAGGTTGGATCCAAGGGTTCTGAGTTGTGAATCCCAGCTGAGTATAAAATGTATCTTTATTAAAAATCAGTTAATAGAAATAATTTCTATCCTTGTGGGATAGGTGAAGGGTGTGCAGACGTTCGGATCCAATTAGCGTCTCTTTGTAAAGACAATGAAGTCAACTTTACTCAAGTAACAAGGCATTTACTTAACACACACACTACACATTACACTATTATCTGAATGTGAAATCAACTGTACCATGCCAATGGCCAAAAAAATTACAGAGATGAAAGTGTTGTTGAAGGAATAATTGCCCAAGTGGGAAAACTGACAGCTGATAAACAAGCTTTTCCTTCGTTAAATATCGTGATACGAAAATATAAACCAAAATTTTTCGATTATGAACATAGAAAAGAGACATTTCATGATCCAAAAACCGCGTTTAAAATATTATTTTTTTTTTAGAATAATTGGTCAAATTCATTAAATAGTAGATTTGATACAATCTCTTAATATGATAATGTTTTTGGTTTTTTCAGTGATATTTTTACATTAAGTGACTATGATATTTTAAAACATTGTCTTGCTCTTCAACAAAATATTGATGCAACTGATTTATTTAGTGAGATGAAAACTTTATAATTAGGTTCTTTAATTGCCTAACTCATCAGTTCCACTTGATATTCTTCAATATATATATTTGAAAATAATCTAACTTCATCTTTACCAAATATCACTGTTTCATGGAATCATCCTCACTTTACCGGTGTCTGTTGCTTCTGGTGAGAGATCATTTTCAAAATTAAAGTTAATTAAAAATTGTTTGAGCTGTACTATGATACACGAAAGATTATCTGGTTTGGTAATACATATTCACAATCCAGCAAGAGAACGTCAATAAAATTGGCTTTAAAGATATTTTATAAAAGAATTTGCTGCCGTCAAATTTAGAAAAACACCAGTTTAATTCAATTTAGATTTAAGGGCGTTGGCGCAAAATTTCGCGCCAATGTGTTTTAATAAATGCATTAATTTTTTTAGAATCCTGATAAAACTAAGTAATATGTAAGAAATTTTTGAAAAATCTAAACGCAGAATGAAAGAGGGCCGAAAGTCCTTGAAAACTTCTGTATTGTTGATTTTAATAAATTACAGGACTAAAAACAAGAGAAAATTTAGTGTAATTTTTAATTTCAAATATCTCATTTAAGAGAAACTTTTTATTCATTCTAAGGGACTTTCGGCCCTCATAATCTTTCATTCTGCGTTTAAATTTTTCAAAAATACTTATTAGTTTTTTTAGGATTCGAGAAAAATTAATCCATTTAAAACACATTGGTCCGAAATTTTACGCCTACGTCCTTCACTAATATACATATTTTTTGCTATTATCAGTAAATTAGTTGCAAGAAAAATAAAATTTGAGTTCTTGCAATTTCTGTTGTTTTATTACGAGTAAAAAATAAAAAATTATAGATTTATTTCATTATTGAATATAGGTGGATTTAAAGGGCGCCAAAATATATCCAGCACGCGGGCGCCGCTCAACCTTGCGGGGGCACTGGGTGTGCGAGCAGTTCTGGCACTGCCACTTTTTTTCTGTGATGTTGAACCACTACTTTCAAAGTTCCTAACTCAATTTTTAACGCCATGTTAGACGGAACTGCAGCGCGGGGAGGCAAATTGTAGTGTAAACGAAACGCTCGTTGTACACGTACAAAATTTTCACCATTTTTGTAATAAGCTTTCACAGCAAATGCGCGTTGTTCACCCGACCACTTCTCCAAGATAACTAAATTTCCCACTTTCCCACTCTCTAGATTCACAACGTTTACGTCGCAAGCTCGCGGCTCCTCTATTTTACCGTCACCAGCGTTGCCAAATCGTACCGTTTCAATGAATCACCTTGTATTTACTTTTTGATAAATTTGGTCGGAACATTCCGATGGAGCGAAGGTACCCATGGGCGCCCATACCCATGAGTACCCTGGCTTTTCGGATACTTTAAACTATATATGGTTATCCAAACTATACAAAATGTAATGTGCAACATCTTCACGTCTGCCCCCCCCCCTAAAAATTTTTATATGGGCACCCGTGAAGTACCTACTGTGTATCAGCTTCTGACTTCTTTTGAACCATGTTGATTTACCGACAAATGATGGAAGAGCGCGCACCGCCCCGTGCCGTCCATAAATCGAGGGTTTTGTCCTAGTAGGCTATTGATTATGTTCAAAATAACAGAGCTAAAAGGAACTACAACGTTAACGGGGTTTTATAGTTTTCTTATGGTCAGTGGATCTCTATATATAAAAAACCGCGGAGTGCTACAATTTAAAGGGGTGCGTTTTTGAGAAAGGGGTGAATTAGTCCCTAGGCACAGGGTGCATTAGGGCGAGTTCTATGCACTGTTGGTACAAACACGTCTACTGAAAAATTGTTCCAGATTAAATTTACTACCGAAATATCACCTTCTAAAGTTAAAAATATTTTTATCTACTCTATCTCATATTATGTATAAATTTTTAGTTTGTGAAAGCTGTCATTATAGATAGCAGTGCGAGAAGAGTTTAAAGTGTGCGTGAAGTAATCCCATTTAAAGTATTTTAAATGGGATTTACTTTTTCGCACTGTTTTTTGCACACTTTCATATAATCAAATATCCTTAACTTTCGCGTTGTCATGGTGATGACATATGAGTAATAAATTACAGCAAAAGTTTTTAACAGTTTTATGGTTTGAAAGAAGTTTCAATTTTTAAATGTCAAAGTTCTAAAAATTGTAGAATAGACATGTATTCCAGTGACGAAGAGTTGTAGTTTTTTTTTATTTGTTTATCGTAGATAAAATATATTCAAAAAAAGAAACAATTTTGTTTTTTGCCAAATAACTTTTTCCCACGGTGATATAGAAATTTCCACGGAATTGCTTTATAGAAAAAAACCTCCTATCCTTCCTCTTTAAAATGACGGTAGAAATCTTTAGGATTTATAATTTCTGAAATATGTATGATTTTTCAAAATTTGCCACTCACAGCATTTTTGGGTCATTTTCCCTATTATTTAGCAAACATTGTTTTGTAACTTTTTTCTACGTAGTTTTTGATATATGCAATGGTGCATTTAATAGGAAGAGAAGTAAATTACCATTAAAATGGTCTATTACATAAAGTTGTATGACGATCTTTAAGCAAGATATTTTGGTTTTTTAAAATTTAATACTTTTAACGATTTTTGATATGTTTTACGATTATTTTTAAATTTCTGATTATAACTTTTTTCGTCTATATTTAGGTATATAGGTACTATAAAAAACAAAGCTTATTTTCTCTACTTTAAAATGGTGTATTGTAATAAATTCTAGAACTATTTTAAACAAGGTATGCTTTTTCAAAATGTGACATATACACATGCAAAAAGTTCTACTAAGTGGAACCATATGGAAAATTTCTTTATTATTAATTTTATGAAAAAAAAATTATACTTCATAAAACGCTCTGCATAGCCTAGAATCCAAGATGCAATTATCAGATACGAAATTTTATCAATTGTTCTGAAGCTATTTCCTTGTGGGATTTTTAGGATTAACTATTTATGTGGGAAATAAGCCACAATTAAATTGTGGCTTATTTCCCATATACATAAATAGTTTATCAATAGCATACGAGGTATGTTAAAAAATCTAAATTTCGCTCAAGAGTAATGTACCTTATTTATATTTCACAATATGGAAAAGTGTTATTAAGAAAAGTTATTTGGAATTAAAAATTATGTTCTAATACGCCATTATATTTTTCTAATTAAAAAAAATTAAAAATATTTCTTAAATTACGAATACCCTTGGATATCTTGTTTAAAAATAGTCCTAGATTTTTTTACAATATATACACCGTTTTAAAGTAAACAAAATAAGCTTTCTTTTTTATTCCACAATGTATTCACCTAAATGTACAAGAAAAAAGTTATAATGGGAAATTTAAAAAATAATCGTAAAGAAAATCAAAAATCGCTAAAAGTATAAAACTATGAAAAACCATAACATGCTTAAAAATAGTCCTACAACCTTATACAATAAACCATTTTAATGGTAATTGACTTCCCTTCCCACCAAATGTACCATTACATATACCTATGTAGAAATGTGTAGAAAAAAGTTACAGAACCATTTTTGCGAAATAACGGTAAAAAGGTAACAAAAATGCTGAGAGCGGCGAAGTTTGAAAAATTATATTTTGGAAATTATAAAGACTTTTGCCAAACGCCATTTTAAAGAGGAGGGATAGAAGTTTTCTTTCTGTGAAGCAATGCCTATATGCTTTTTCTCATAGACATCTTTAAGTGCGTCACAGTTTTTAGATTTCTTTCTAACACACTAAATTGTATGTGACAGAAAAAAGGCACGTCCGTGATTACAGACATTTATAACATTTATTCTAGTTGTCGATAGATGGCGCTATAATCGAAAAAAACTTACAAATTATATAATATATCTACGAATATAATCTGTACAATTTATAAGACTATACAAATCAAAGAAAATACCATTTTATAAATGCAATAAACACAATTGATTTGTTTTTATGCCAAATTGCAAATAAAATGTGACAACTGTCAGATTTAACTTAAATGTCATGTTAGAATAAATGTTATAAATGTGTATTATCACGGTCTTACCTTTTTTTCTATCATTTGTGACGCACTGAAAAATGCCTATTAAAAGGACCACACCTATACCCCCATGGAAAAAAGTTATGGAGCAAAAAACAAAATTGCTTTCTTTCGTGTTTTTCTTTTTGCTGCTTTTTTTGAATATATTTTTGTAAAATAGTTATTTATGAAACATTTCGTGAAGTATGCTTTTTGCGAATGCACGCGATGTTTAGAGCACGAGCGACAACGGAGCGAGTGCTATTCATCGCGTAAGTTAGCAAAAAGTACTTCACGCACAGTTTCATACAATATTTTATCTACGATGAACAAATAAAAAAACTGTAACTTTCGTCACTAGAATTTATTTCTATTCTACAATTTTTAGAACTTTGACATTTAAAAATTCTAACTTCTTTCAAACCACAAAACTGTCAAAACTGTTGTCGTAATTTATTGCTTATTATGTCATCACCATGACAACGCGAAAATTAAGGATATTTGATTATATGAAAGTGTGTCAAAAACAGTGCGAAAAAGTAAGTCCCATTTAAAATACATTGTTACTTCACGTACACTTTGAACACTTCACGCACTGCTATCTATAATGACAGTTTTCACAAACTAAAAACATACATAATATGACATAGAGTAGATAAAAATATTTTTGACTTCAAAAGGTGATATTTTGATAGTAAATTTAATCTGGAACAATTTTTCTGTAGACGTGTTTGTACCAAAAGTGCATATAACTCGCTCTAATGCACCCTATTGTGCCTAGGACTAATTCACCCCTTTCTCAAAAACGCACCACTTTAAATGGTAGCACGCCGCGGTTTTTTCATATTTAGAGGTCCATTGACCATATGTAACAATAAAATCCCGTTAACGTTGTAGTTTCTTTGTAAATTACATAATCAATAGCCTATAGCCCAAGGATCGTAAGTCACAAATTTTAAGGGAAAGAACGCTATTCCAAGCTGCGTTGATTCCCGTTTTTTTTATTACCTATTTTATATTTCTCTTCACGTGCCGCGCCACCTTCCATGGAATCCAGGCTTAAGGTCTCAATTAACTTATTGCTAGGGTAATGTGTGTGATTCTCAAGAAATTTACTTACAGGTGGTCAATGTTTCACGAGGAATGTTAAAAAAGGACGATTTTACTGGTGATTAGTAAAGATTCTCTTATAGGTTAAGGAATATTTATTATAGCATATTTTATTTCTGTACAATATTTAGTTTGTAATAATAAATTTAAGATAATATGAGATTTCGTTTTTAATATGACGACTGCAAGAGAAATCATTAGAATTCAACAGACCGGCAGCATATTTACAGATGCTCCTATACTACGGCACCAGAGTGCTAAAAACGGTTAGCCTTTGAAATACACTATTAGGTAGGTACGCTAATAAATTAAATTATAATAGATCTATTAAATTATGGTGTCTAAGTTTTTATTGCAATTAATATTATTGTAAGTATTGTATATTTCAATTTATTGCTTGAAAGACAGGAATAGAAATGTCGAAACTGCAATAAACCTAGCATATTTTTAAGAATGTGTTTTTGACCCTAACCCGAGAAACAAATAAAAGAAAAATTATAAATAAACGCCAATGAATAAAAAACAAATAAATATTTTTTATTTTTATTTATTTATAAGTACAGATATAATTACTCGTATACAGTGCGTCCATAAAGTAACGCATACATTCATTAATTACACTGGTAAACACACAGTTTGCTGCCGGAAATATTTTTACTGTTTCTAGGTAATTTGGGTCTGCTGAATCGAAAAATGCCACCAGATTTGCTCCATCAGATCGTTTTCAGAAAATACGACAACAGATCACATTTCTAACATAAGGGTAACTTAACGCAGCACTACCCACATATATGTAGTGCTGCTACCCATGAAATAAATCATGTACGAATAAAAAGTAAGATATTTATTGTACAATAATGTACTTACAAAAATCATCACACATATCTGCCAAAAAAGCTTGACTTTTCATATAACCTAACCGGCAGCGTCGGTAACAAAAATGTGTTATTCGGCGTCACCTAAAAACTTCCTTTTATATGATTTTCTTGCAAAGGCTTTAAAAGGACGGTCCCTTTGAAGACTCCAGCAGTAATCCGCCATCATGTGATAGCCCCATCTCCCTGATACCCCTCTTCCATCGTTTTGATATATTGGTGAAGATTTTCTGGGAAACGGTCTAAGTGGCTGTGGAGGTAATGAATTTTAATACGCATATGACAACCGTGTTTGTTAAAATTGTTGAGCATTTCTTCCACTCTAATGCCCAATTGGTATACTTCCATATTTGTTGCCATTATGTAGAAGTACATACTTTAAACTTCGTTTGGAACTGTTGATAAAAAGACGCCCAGTGGTCTGGTGTATACTCCGATACACCCATTTTTTCTAACAGTCCTTTAATATTGTTATAAAAAACCATATCATCTTGCTGAGAAAAAAAGGCAAAAGATCTTTTATCTCTATTACGGTAGTGTGTAATTTGGTGTCTGGGTGAAGAACATTCTTTTCTTTTAGTCTGGAGGTAAGCAACTCGGAAGAATCCTTTGGAAGGTTCAAATTTCTGATAATATCGCTTAGCTCTTCCTGAGTAAAGCGCTCAGGACGTTTTGAATCCCATTCAAAATCACTGTTGTCTTCCTCAAATCTATTAGTCTGCAGTTCGTCAGATAACGTTTCGGCATTATCCTCTGGTAACATAGGTAGACTGCTAAATATTGGAATGGGTATCTGCTCAAGCTGATGTGGAATTGGTCTTATTGCTGAATCCAGGTTAGGATATGTTCACGTATGTCGATTGTTACGATTAATGCCCTTTATATTCACAAGACAGAAATAGCAATCGTCAAAGTGATTTTTTGGTTCCCTCCATATCATTGGAAAACCAAATTTAAACATTTTCGTTGTCCTTTCGTCCACTGTCGCAAATTTTCAAGACAAGCTTTGCACACAACATGTGGAGCTCAAGATTTATCTTGATCTCCTAAATGAACACCAAAATAGGCCCTTTTGTTCATTTGCCCATTTGTCTTAGAATTTGTTAAGTTTGTTTATAAGCATATTGCAATTATAGTGGTGGAATATACAGAACTGTAAGAATATTTAAGTATTTGATAAGTATGTTATATTTCGAAAACTAAAGCTGATACAAAGAAAATGTTTGTATTTTTGGAATCAACACAGATGAATTAACTAAAATCAGTTGATTTTTTTTCGGCAGCAAGACAAAAAATTTTTTTGTTGGTCTGTGTTATTAGTTAAATAAAGAACATTATTAGAAATTACCGAAACAGCACGTCGATTTTTAATTTTAATTTACGATATTTTGGCATATACAGGGTGTTTGGTAAAGAATGGGCCATAGCTTAGATTCCTGAGGTTAACATAGGTCGATTTAAGCTAACTTACCTTAGTACAAAAGTTGATAATAACCGGAATACAGGGTGTCAAAGTTAAAATTTTATTTTATTTATGTATTTTTGAATACTTCCTGACAGGCACGGAACAACACGAAATTTGGTAAGTGGTGCTGGTACTGTACACACCCTACTAAATTATGTTAAACGTTTCTGGCTACTACCAGAGGCGTACGACGGGGGAACGTGAATGGTTGACCTTTCCCAAATTCTACGCCACTGACGGAATTTCTATTTTAGTGCAATTTTTTTATTCTCCAATACTTTCTATGTAAATAACATACTCTTCATTCTTCATTCGTAACGATAAAGCCATTATAGAACAGTAAGCATCTGCGAAAAAAGAATGTGTGTGTACTTTGTACGCACGTAAGAAGTTATACTTCTATTATAATATAATTTCAACGAAATAAATATACCTACTTAACAGTTACAATACAAAAAATTAACAATAATTACCAAAAATGAACCAAAACTTAACAATGCCAAATATTAAAAAAAAAAAAGAAAAAAATATGAATCGTCCGGGATTTGAACCCGCAATCTCGCGATTTTTTGATCGCTGGTCCAATGCTCTACCAACAAGGCCATCAAGCCGCATGCAACTTACCTTTCAGATATACATAATTATACATCACGGTGACAAGTGAAATATAAAAATAGATGTTTTATTATTTTACGCCCAAGGAAGACAAATCCAAAGACACAAAATTATAATAAAAAACCTTTTAAACCACCTTTTTCAAATTGCGCAAGTTGTATTATTAATATTAATGTTAATAAATGAAATATAAATATTTTGACGTTTCACAATTTGACAATTCACTTTTAACTGCAGTGCCTTAAAATTTTTAAAGCACTAGTGCCTTAAAGTAGCATTTTTAACGCTCCTATGGAGTCCTAAAAATTGCATTTTTAACACGTTTGTAGAAAAATATATTTAAAAACACTAATATATTCTTTCCACACCTTTTCTGGACTGATACATACATAAATTAAAACATTTTGAAGTATAACTTCAAAAATATAATATGAAAACTATTTAAAAAGGCAGTATAACTATTAACTAACCTTTGTTGTTTCTCTTCCCACAAATTTTAAAACGCAACAACCATACATAACCAAACCGTCAACCGTCCAAACCACAGCTGCGCTACAGCTGCCATATTGGATAATTTTTGACATGTCATTTGAACATCCAATCAGAACAAAGTTATAATGCGCATGCGCCGGGATCGTAGGTTTTAACATATAAAAATTCAACCTCATAACGCGCGTAAAAAAGTATAACTTCAAAAACGTCTATTTTTGGATGTGAGAGGTGGCATTCGGATTTTTGCAGATAAAGTTAGGTGACACCTTCAGTAATAATAATTGACTTATGCTCCTCAAATATGCCCGGAACATTAATAAAAAAATTAAAATATTTAAAAATTTCGAAAAACATCGATTTTTTTCTGCGTTCTTTGCTTATAACTTTAAAACGATTCGTTTTGGAACAAAGTCGTACAAAAATAAAATAAAGATAATTAAATTTTGTATGATATACGACTGGTAAAAAATGTCTTAAGGTATTACCTTTTCTGCAATATAGCAATAAATACAAAATAAGGGGGCAAAATAAGTCCGTTGTTATTCAATATTTTTTAACCACTTTGATGGCACTTAGAACCTTAGTAATTCGCTTAGGAAATTCTTTGTAACATATTTAAATCGTGTACCAAATTTTATTAAAATCGACCTAATAAATTTTGCATAATAAATTTGCAATCTAAATGTTTTTAAAAAGGTTCAAATTTTTAAAAATCTTTCTGAACAAAAAGGAGACCATTTAGAAGTTGGCTAATTATTTTACATATAAAGAGGTGCTCTACCTATTTAATAAACTTTACAGAAATAAAATCGGATTATTTAAGGGGCCCCAGAAATGTTTTAAATTTATAAACAATTTTTTGGCTTATAAACAAATAGCTTTGTTTATTAATAAAAAAAATTAATTTTTAGCAATGCAAATAATTAAAACCGGTATAATTTGACTTAAAACTTTCAAATGCTGTCAGCAGAATTGCTATTTTATTTTTTAATGAAACGTTATTCGCATTCAAAAATTGCAATTTGTCAAAGTGCAAAAAACTTGTAAGAAACATGTTTGCTTAGAATTACCCAAGAAATACAAAAAAATGTTTTATTTTGCGAAAAATCGATTTTTTGTAATTCCTCAAGTTCTTTGTTTATAACAATCTTGTCGACTTCCGGATCAACACCCAAAAAATTCGTGTTCTACGGGTCAAAATACATGAAAAAAAAATGGGTAAGTCCATCTAAATAAAGGAGCCCGTAGCACCCCCTCCTGGCCACAGCACTAATTTGTTTATAAGCCAAAAAATTGTTTATAACTTTAAAAACATTGCTGAGGCTGCTTAAGTAATCCGATTTCAATTCTGTAAAGTGCATTAGATAGGTAAAGTACTTCTTTATATGTAAAAAAATTGACAAATCTTTGTATTGTCCTTTTCATGATCATTTTTCAGTGCGTAACAAATGATAGGAAAAAGGGTAAATCCGTGATAATACACATTTATGACATTTATTCTAACATGACATTTTAGTTAAATCTGACAGTTGTCACATTTTATTTTCAATTTGGAATAAAAACAAATCAAATGTGTTTCTTGCATTTATAAAATGGTATTTTCTTTGATTTGTATAGTCTTATAAATTATACAGATTATATTTGTAATATTATTATCTAATTAAAAAAATTTTTCATTATGGCGCCATCTATCGACAACTAGAATAACTAGAATAAATGTTATAAAAATGTCACCGACGAAATGTAATCACCGACGTGCCTTTTTTTCTGTCACATACAATTTAATGCGTTAGAAAGAAATCGAAAAACTGTGACGCACTGAAAGATGATCATGAGAAATACTGTATGTTCTGGTTTTTGTTGTGCAAGATTTTAAAAAATTTTAATTTTTAAAAAAAAGTCTAGATTGCAAAATTATTATGCAAAATCTAGTAAGTCAATTTGAATGGAATTTGGTGTACAGTTTTAGCACATTACAAAATTTTTCTAAGCGAATTAGGAAGGTTCCAAGTGTAACTTAAGTGATGGAAAATCATTGAATAAGGACACACTTGTTTTGCCCCCTTATTTTATATTTATTGCTATTTTGAAGCAAGGGTAATAAATTATGACATTTTTAACCAGTCGCATCTGATAGAAAAATTAATTATCTTTGTTTTATTCCTATAGGACTTTGTTCTAAAATGAATAGTTTTTAAGTTATAAGCAAAAAAATAGAAAAAAAAAACGAAATTTTTTGAAATTTTTAAATATTTTATTTTTTTTATTAATGTTCCGGGCCTATTTGAGAAGGAGCATAAATCAATTATTATTAACGAAGTTGTCCCCTAACTTTATCCGCGAAAATCTGAATGCCACCTCTCACATCCACCTAAAAACAGATCCTTACTGGTCATTAGTTTTCGAGATATTTGAAGCTAAAAACGAAGGAGCATAATACATTAATAAAAATAAGTGTGCCTTTTCATTTTTAACTTCAAATATCTCGAAAACTAATGACTTGATCGTTACGAATGAAGAGTATGTTATTTGCATAGAAAGTATTGGAGAATCTAAAAATTATGCTAAAATAGCAGTTTCATCAGTACGTAAAAACAGATCCTACGAACTACCGAGGAATTACACTACTCAATTCTACATCAAAATTATTCACAAAAATTATATTCCAAAAAATATACAAGAAAGTCAACAAGAGGAACAACAGGGTTTCCGCCCAAACAAATCTACAATTTTCATCATGCGACAATTAGTTGAGAAATCAATAGAATTCGACAAGCCCATCTTAGCAATCTTAGCATGCTTTATAGATCTAAAACAGGTATTCGACAGAGTACGATTGAAGGACGTGCTCACTATCCTTGGAAAGAAAAACTTAAGTCAGAAATATAGAAACATAATTAAAGAGCTCAATAGATCCAACAAAACACGAATAAAAACCACACACGGGCTCACGGAAGAAATCAAAATCAATGTCGGCATTTTACAAGGGGACAGCCTCAGTCCATGCCTATTTAATTTAATAATGGATGAAGTTATAGGTAGTGTTAAAAAAATGAATCAGGGATACAAAGTAACCGAACCATGAGAATACTTTGCTACGCAGATGATGCAATCTTAATAGCCGAAAACGAAGATGACTTACAACGCCTACTACAAAAATTTAAAATAACCGCCGAAAAGTATAACCTGATACTATCAACAGAGAAAACCCAATCAATGGTAATATCCAAGAACCCCATTAGATGTAAATTAGTAGTGGACGACCATATAATCGAACGGGTAATGGATTGTAGATACTTGGGTGTGGAAATATCTAGCGACAGGCATCTGTGACAAGAAACAAAACAGCAGACAACGAAAGCAGCGAGAATATCTGGCCTCCTGAGAGATATAATCTGTCGGAATAAATATATGAGCACCGAAAGCAAAGTCTAAGGTGTCACACTCAGAGATAGAATACGAAACGAAGACACATTGAGAGCTAGGCGTTCAAGACGTAGTGAGATGGACAAGAGCACGACGACGCATGTTTAGAGACCACGTAGATCGGATGAACCTTGAACGTATGGCGAAATGGCCGAAGACACAGAAGCCCAACACCAAGCGACTCATAGGAAGACCCAAAAACGATGGTACCAGAGATGGAGCTCCGGATCACAGCAGAGGCTGTAACAGAAGAAACAGGACACACTCCTATTAAAAGAAGAAGAAGGCATCAAACTCGGAAGATATAAGTAGGTAATAAAAAGTCAGAATAGGGTATTAAAAGTGGTAGCAATTAAAACAGTAAATGTTAAAATATACTTATTTTATTATTCCAATTAGGGTTAAAATTGATAAATGCATACATTGCCAATAACTATCTAGCTCAATTTTTTTTGCTTATAATATTTACATAAACGTGTAACAATCATAACAACTATCTCGTACATTTAGGCAGAATTATGAAGGACTTTATTAAAGGACGCATACGCACTTTCAAGATCAAACAACAGTTGCCTCACTTGAGCTTCGGATAATTCATCAGAGGCCTGCATTTCATTTAAAGTATTTAACCATTCAGCCACTTTTACCTTTCCATCGAAATCCGATGGCAGAATGCTAAGTCTGTTCATAGTATCTACTAAGTCCCTCACGTCAGGATGTAAGTTATCCATCGAACGAATGTCCAACCGCAGTTTGTCCATTATAGTGATGAATAGCGATACGATATCAGCAATGCATCGACTAGTGTTGCCTTTGTCGTCTTTGATAGTGATTGGCCTATCTTCCTTGATACGTTCTAAAGCTGCAGGACAGTCAAGCTGAAAAACGAGATATTTAGTTATTTTCCGAATGAAATCCTAAAGAATGGAAGATCAGACCTGATCAAACAACTATTAAAGTTAATCCAAAAAATAATAGAACAAAGCAGAATACCACAAGAATGCAGATCAAGCATCCTAATACCTATCTTCAAAAATGGAGACAAATCGGCCCGGAGAACTATAGAGGGATTAATTTATTAAACACAACACTAAAATTAACAACCAAAGTGATAAAAAATAAACTTAATAAAATTATAGCACTGAAGAATAACAAGGGTAACTAGTAATAGGATAAGACAGGGGGATTCCCTGAGCCCTCTATTGTTCAATCTTATCATGAATCATGGATAATTAAAGTCAGAACGAAAAAAAAAATTCCAATTGGGAGAAAAACAACTTAAAATAATCTGGTATGCAATAGTGATCTTAAAGTGAGGATGATTTAGAATGTATTCTGCACCAAGTTAATATAACCACCAGAACATGTCAATTTCCCCAAAAAAGACAAAATGCATAGTTACACTCATCTACTAAGATGTAAATTGGAACTGGAGGGCCAGATAATAGAACAAGTGATGAAGTTCGAATATCTAAGAATTTAGGAAACATAATATCTAGCTATAGTATGGTATAGTTAGATCCAAACCCAGACATCCAAAGTGAAAGTTATCCTCCAACACCAAATTGTTCTATATGGTCCACATAATGTTCAGAAAAAAGTCACACCATTTTGAGCGTCGGGTTTGGGGGGAGAGTGGGGAGAAATCTGCAAATTCCTAGTTTTTTTAGGTTTTTCGTCAATATTTCTAAAACTAAGCGGTTTAGCATGAACAACCCTCTACACAAAATTGTTCTCCATTGAATTTTAAATAAAAAAGCCTATGCATAACCCTTCTAAAATGAACGGTTCCAAAGTTACGGAGGTAGTATTGTATAATTGGTCCAAAAAAAGGCCTAACCCAGACATCCAAAGTAAAAGTTTTCCTTCAACACCAAATTGTTCTATATGGTCCACATATTGTTCATTAAAAAGTTACACCATTTTGAGCGTCCGGTTTGGGGGTGAGATGGGGGAGAAGTCGGTAAATTAGTAGTTTTTTTACGTTTTTCTTCAATATTTCTAAAACTATGCTTTAGCGTAAGGAATATTCTAGACAAAAATGTTCTACATAAAATTTAAAACAAAAAAGTTTCTATACATAATTGTTATAAAATCAACGGTTCCAGAGTTACGAAGGGTGAAAAGTGGAGGTTTTCGATACTTTTTATATATACCGATTTTCCCCCTCTTCCCCCCTCCCCAAACCCGACGCTCAAAATGGTGTGACTTTTTTCTGAACATTATGTGGACCATATAGAACTATTTGGTGTTGGAGGATAACTATCACTTTGGATGTCTGGGTTTTTGGTATAGTTATATCATAAATATTGCCCAAAAAATATAAAAAGTATCGAAAACCTCGACTTTTACCCTCCGTAACTCTGGAACCGTTGATTTTATAACAATTATGTATAGAACATTTTTTGTTTTAAATTTCATGTAGAACATTTTGGTAAATAACATTGTTTACGCTAAAGCATAGTTTTAGAAATATTGACGAAAAACTTAAAAAAAACTACTAATTTACCGGCTTCTCTCCCATTTCCCTCCCAAACCGGACGCTCAAAATGGTGTAACTTTTTACTGAACAATATGTGGACCATATAGAACATTTTGGGGTTGAAGGAAAACTTTTACTTTGGATGTTTGGGTTAGCCCTTTTTTTGGACCAGTTATATTATACTACCTCCGTAACTTTGGAACCATTCATTTTAGAAAGATTATGCATAGGGCCTTTTTTATTTCAAATTTAATGTAGAACAATTTTGTATAGAGGGTTGTTCATGCTAAACCGCATAGTTTTAGAAATATTGGCGAAAAACTTAAAAAACTACGAATTTACCGATTTCTCCCCCCTCTCCCCCCAAACCCGACGCTCAAAATGGTGTGACTTTTTTCTGGACCTTGTGTGGACCCTATAGAACAATTTGGTGGTGAAGGATAACTTTCACTTTGGATGTCTGGGTTATGCCATCTTTTGGATCAACTATACTATACTACTATCGAAAGCTTGAAACAGAAGTGGAAGATCGCAAAATAGAGCAAACAGAGTTACAGGACTTATATGAAACAATATGGAGAAATAAAAAGTCAAGAAAAAAATGAAAGACAGAATTTACAAAACAGTCATCCAATCAATAATGATGTACACAGCAGAAACATGACCTGACACAGAGAGAACAAAAAGAATGCTAGAAACAGCAGAGATGAAAGCCCTTAGAAAAAGGGCTTAGATGATAAGACACTATGAGACAGAATTAGAAGTAAAAATATATGACAGAAATCTAAAGTGGCGAACACTAAGGGACCGGGTAAGAAAAAGAAGGAGTAGAATGGAATCATGAGTACATCATCATCAAAAGTTTTTGAGGACATAAGTTTAGATGTGAAAGGACACTACATGGAAAAACCTTAAAGCAGAGACAATGTCAAGGGGAAAATTATAAAGACAAACCACCAATATAAATATTGTGTAAAATGTACTGTAACATTGTATAAAAATTGTTTTATACAGTATCATTCAAAATAAACTTTTTTTATTAGATTCAAATTAAAATTTGAATTCTCAACTGTTTTGAACTCATTCCATACATAGGCGAGCGGCACACCCCTAATTTGAGGCTTAGAAATCGAAAAAGCGACCATGACAGGTGAATGGCAAATTTTAGTCATTCTTTATGTTTTCGAGGTTGCTGAATCCGAATATGAAGGTTAATTTTATCTAGAATTGGTGGAACATGTTCAAAAATCAAATTTTATGCAAAAATGCGAAAAATCAATTTTGATGATTTTTCATATTTTCCTCGCTGTATCTTTGGTCGCTGTAAATATTTCCCTTTGAAAATTTTACTGTGTCATCTTTGAAGAATTTAGATAATAATACAATTTGTCTAAGATGTTTAAACAAATTAAAAGAGAAGTTGTTAATTTTTAAATAATTTGTCATCAGATTTCGCTAGTTTCATGTTTACTTAAAAAAGTTGGGTGACAAACTTTTTAGTTTATAATAATTTTAATCAAAACAGCATTAAGTCATAAAAAAGTTTTCTGGAAAATTTCAAGTCAAAATATGCAATAGGAAAAAAATTATGTGACTTTATAGACGAGTGGCACTCCCCCCAAAAAACGCTTATTTCTCGAGATACTGACCACAATGTGGTAAATGGTTAATTCTGATCATACTTTATATTTTTGATGGTGCTGAAAACGAAAATGAGGATTATTTTGAATTTTAGATGGGGAAACATTGTCAAAATCGCAATTTTACCCAAAAAATAAAAAACATGAAATCACGTTTTTTTTTAATTAAAAGTTGCACCATTTTTTTTCTATAAAACATGTTGTTCTTTGTACTCTATATTTTACCATAAAATTGATTAAAAAGCTAATTTTCAATTTTTGTCACTCTTGTGATTAAACTTTGCAATTCAGAAATCTGCACTTTTACTTTAAACAATTCATAACTTTTATTATAATAAGACAGAGATATTGAGACAGAAATTTGTCTTCAGAAAGCTAAGAAATATATACTATAAAACTTTCAGAAAAAAATATTAAAACGGAACAGAGTTGTAGCAAGTTAAAGGCAAAAAAACGTGATTTCATTTTTTTTTTATTTTTAGGTTAAAATAGCGCTTTTGACAATGTCCCCCCACGTAAAATTCATAATTTACCTAATTTTCGTTTTCAGCAGCATCAAAAACATAAAGTATGATAAAAATTCGCCATTCACCACACCGTATCTCGAGAAATAAGCGTTTTTTGGGGTGTGCCACTCGTCTATAAAGTCATATAACTTTTTTCCTATTGCATATTTTGACTTAAAATTTTCCAGAAAACTTTTTCATGAATCATATTTTATTGCTGTGTTGGTTAAAATTACAAACTAAAAAGTTTGTCACTCAGCTTTTTTAAGTAAACATGTAGCTAACGAAATCTGATGATAAAATGTTTACAAATTAACAACTGCTCTTTTAGTTTGTTTAAACATATTGGACAAATCTCATTGTTATTCAAAATGCTTCAAAGATGACACAGTAAAATTCTCGAAAGGAAATATTTACAGTGAGCAAAAACACAGTGAGGTAAATTTGAAAAATCATCAAAATTGATATTTCGCATTTTTGCATAAAACTTAATTTTTGAACATGTTCCACCAATTTTAAATAAAAATAAAGGCTGATTTTCACTATCATGCAAGGCAAGTGCTCGGCATGGGCAAGGCATCGGCTCGGCAAGATACATTTTACATAAAATCTTATGAACTTCACGGGATGTAATTCACACTATGCGTGCCAGGCACCGGCAAGCGACGGGATTTGCATGCGACGTTCTTTTCGAAACAATCTTTGCCTAGCATGTGCCGTGAAGGTCACGACAGTGTGAATACCTTACCGGCAAGCAATCTGCAATCTTGGTTGTTTAAAATCAGTTTTATAAAGACGATAGAGAAAAGAAGTATTTTGTTTTTGAAGAGGTTCCTCAATATGCGCCAATTTTTCTTCTTCTTTTGGCATCATAACACTGGATGGGTCTTTGCCTGTCTGGCTATGTCCTTCCATTCGGATTTCTCTTGTGTACTTTTTCTCCATTGTCTTATGTTCATGGTTTTCATGTCGTCTTCCACGTCATCCATCCCTCGCGTTCTGGCCCTTTCTTTTTTTTTCGCCTTCCTATCGGCTTCCATTGTAATATTTTCTTTGTTGTTTATTCATTGTCTTGTCCCAGCCATGACAGTCTTTGACTTTTCACAAATTGTACAATATCGTAACCTTCATTCAATTCATTAACCTCGTTATGTATATGTAATAGGTATAACAATAAATAATAGACAAACTAAACAGATTATTCTATCATAAAATTAACATAAAAAAATTAACAAGTAGGAAAAAGCACATATTTTGAAATCTATTGTTTATATTTTAAGTCTTTCATTTTCAATATTCCCATTTTTGTCTAGAAAATTATATATAAAAAAATATACAAGCATAATGACTTTTCAAGTAGTTGATCGATTACGCAATACGCAGCAACACTCTTCCATGTTTAAATGCACGCACACTGTAATCTGTAATAGGTACTAAACGAACGTTACCAAACCAAAATATGGTTACAATGCTGATATAGTCGGTTCGCTAAACTCAGACGCAACTGGCTAGATATTTTAGTCGATAATTTTTTTGTTATTTGCCAATTTTGCAAAAATTGGCAAAATTACTAAATATTTAGTGATTATTAACTATTTAAAAATTATTTTTTGCCAAGTTTGCTAAAATTGGCAAAATTGCCGACTAAAATATCTAGAAAGTTGCGTCTGAGTTTAGCGAACAGACTATATACACAGCGTGCCAAAGCGCCGTCTTTAGAGCCGTTGCTGCTTCAAAATTTTCAAAAACGAGCTAGTCCCGAGCGACAGCGAGTATTCTCCTGCGTTACCATACCCAAATGCGGTAACAGCATGTAATAACGTGCAACGGATTCACATCATAATCTCACCAATATTTTCGTGCGTCTAGTTGGCTATTTACTGAATTAGGTACTATTAATAAATATTTCTGTTAGTAAAAAATATAAATGGAATTATTTCATAGTAGTCATAAAATATTTATTTGAAAGATTTTTAACCGTTACCAATGGTAATGGTGGTTACATGGACGCTTCGCCAGAGCAGGCCATATACTTTTCTCAGTATTTTTCTCTCGAATGTACTGAGTTGGGCTTCATCCCTTTTCGTCATTGCTCAGGTTTCACAACCATACGGGTCTAATCAATCTTCTGTAGATAGTCATTTTGATTCTTTTATCTAATAATTTCGATGTCATCAATCTTTTAATAGCAAAGTATGTACGATTCCCCTCTGGAAATACGTGCATTAATTTCGATCCTTATGGAATTCTTCTGATTTCTGTGCCAAGATATGTGAAGGCATCCACACGTTCAAGAGTATAGTGTGGTATAGTTGTCTATTGTGCTAAAGCTCCCTTTTTCGTGCTTCAGGATCAATGTTTTTGAATCCTCCAGTTAGTCGTGTTAAAGTGTAGAACTACATCGTCTGTATATGCAGTAATTTGTACTGTCTTGGTGTTTCATTGGTTTTTCTGATGAGTGGCTCAAGAACTAGGTTGAATATTATGGTTCAATATGCAGCCATAAGTTGTTAAATTCGTCTAAAAGTCCGGAGTGTAAGGTTGCAAATTCTCCTTCTTTTGTGCGTTTCTTTAGCATTTTAAGCACCAACAACGTCTTTGTCTATTTCTGCAATATTTGTTTCCATTTTCTGTTTCTTCGTCTAATATTAGAGCAATTTTTATTAACGTTCAATTTCAACATTGTTCACTACACAAACCAACCAACCGGCGGCAAGCCTTTCGCAGTGTGAATTGGCTCCGAAAACCTTGCCCGTGCCTTGCCGTTGCCGGTTCGGTTCCTTGCACGTCTAATGAGAATCAGGCTTAAAGTTCAGATTCGGGTTCAGCGACCTCGAAAACAAAGAATGACCAAAATTGGTCACTCACCTCAAAGTTGATTTTCGTGGTCGGTATAACGTAATTTTAGGGCTTGCTGCCGCTCTCCTAACATACTTGCAAATTGTTATAAACCCTAACGCCATATTGTGTCCTATTTATAGATTAGGCCATAATTCAAAAATACAAAGATGTAAATTAATTTCATGAATATTTACTTATTAAGAACAACATTACTGATAATTATGTATGTCTGTATAAGTAAAATTTTAAAATTTGAAAAAAAAAAGTAAGTAATTTGGGTGTTAATGGGTTAAGTAGGTAGTAATAAAACATATTATAATTGTATGTACAGTGTGGGCAAAGGAAAAGAGTCCACCTCGATATTTGGCAGTATTTATTAGATTTTAAGGAAATGACGAAACAGGTTGATTTTTGATCTAAGGGGGACACATTTTTACGGTACATAAATCTGTGCTATGTCAACCCCCTCCCTTCCACAGCCCCCACCCCTTATTTTTAAATAGGGAATGGGGGTTGTGTGCTAGCTCATTTGAAAGGTTATTCAATTCTTTATTCAGTAATATAAACATCAACATAATTATTTATACAGGGTGCCCAAGAAAAAATTAAATTAATTGACACAAAAAGAAGAATGTATGTAATTTATTTAACTCAAAATACATTATACCGCTGACAGAAAACCGGAAAAAATGTTATTTGAAAAATAAACATTGTTTGTTGCTTAAATTCAATATTCAACCTACCAAGAGGCAGATGGGTGGCAGCTTGAACATTAAAATTAAACAAAAAGCAATACCAAAAAACATTTTTTTCTGTTATGAGACAGCAGTAGAATGTATTTTGAATTAAATAAATTACATACATTCTTCTTTTTGTGTCAATTAATTTAATTTAAAAAATTTTTTCTTGGACACCCTGTATAAATAATTATGTTAATGTTTATATTACTAAATAGAGAATTGAATAACCTTTCAAATGAGCTAGCACACAACCCCTATTCCCTATTTAAAAATAAGAGGCGAAGAACGTGGAAGGGAGGGGGTTGACAAATGACAGATGTCATTTGTCAACCCCCAAGAAAATCACTCGATTCTAGATCCTGACGCGAATATTAGCGGCGTGTAATTTGTGTTGCCTATATAAACTTGAATCGCGAAACGGGCCTGTTTATATTATCGGTGGCAATTATGTAGTTCACTTTTTCCGCAATAAAACTCCACTAGCATTTGTTTCAAGCTCTATTTTATTCTTCCAAGAAATAAAGTCATCATGGTTGGAAAACTCTATTGTATCGTATTGCATAGGAATGCTATGAGAAGTTTCATAATGTTTAATAAAGTCCTTTTTAAAAGTTGAATGATAATTACACAGAGAACATTTATGATGAAAATGTTTTAGTTTCTGCAGAAACTGATACATTTGTGTGCACTTTTTTGACATTTAACTTATATCTAAATTGTTTATCACAATGTGTGCACTTATAGACGTTGCCTTTAAGCACTTTTAAAGGGGCAATTGCATCCAATTTGTCGGGATGCGAACTTTTTACATGTCTTTTTAAATCATGTTTACGTTTATACACTTTTTCGCATTTCATGCACTTATTAATTCTTTCCACACCTAACATTTTCGATGTCAAGAAAATGAAATACATACTCAAAAGCAAACACAAACACAGAACTGTAAACAGCAGAAATGATTGAATCGGAAAATTGATCTAACAGCTTCACTGTTCAATTGGTAATTATACAAAGAGTCTACATTCTACCACATCCAATAATATTTTAATATTAAATATCATGTAACCGCAGTAAATATCGGTTTTTATTATCACTAACTAGTCTTTTCAGCGTTTTAAATAACTCAAATTTCGTCGATGTTTATATAGGCAACCCAAATTACACGCCGCTAACGCCTCGGGTCAAGATTTAGACAGAATCAAAAATCAACCTGTTTCGTCATTTCCTTAAAATCTAATAAATACTGCGAAATATCGAGGTGGACTGTTTTCTTTAGCCCACTCTATATTATAATGGTAGGGGAGCCCAAGCGGGGATTTTTGCAGTTACTCAAGCGCGTCAGATTATTACATGGGGAGAAACCTTGTACCCTGAAAATGTACCTCTACCATATATTGGCTCTTAATGCAGGGGAGTTCGTTAAGGGAGGGCCGAAAAAAAAATATATCCTTAGAAAAAGTCGAAATCATCAGATTAAGATAAGGTAAGTTAAGTACATGCAAAGTACATGTATATTTAAAAAATCTGACGATTTGAGCGGGGCGTAAGGAAATGGCTGAGTCCCAAAGTTTCACAAGAAAAAAGCGAATATTTCGGGAAATGAATAACAGATCGAAAAACTAAAAAAAAACTCAATATTTTTCAAAAATCTATCGAATGATACCAAACACGACTTCTCACGGAGAGGGGTGGGGAGTAAATTTAATATTTTAAATACGAATCACGCGATATTTCGCGAAATGAACATCAGATAGAAAAACTAAAAAATACACTTATTCAATATTTTTGAAAAATCTATCGAATGGCATCAAACACGAACCCCCACGGAGGTGAGGTGGGGGTTACTTTAAAATCTTAAATGGAGCCCCAATTTTTATTGCAAATTTGGATTCTTTACATAAAAATAAGTAACTTTTATTCGAAACATTTTCTCGAATTATGGATAGATGGCGTTATAATCTAAAAAAAACGACTGTTGGAAGTGTAAAATTAAATTTAAAATGGACAAGTCCCCACTAAAATGGAAAACTTTACTTTAACTTTTTTTGGTTTTAGGACCTACTCTTCACAACCCAACAGGTCCCCAAAGCGCTCGAGTGACTGCGCATTTAGCATACTTTGCTCCTCTACCATAAATCTGAATATAAACTTTATCTTTCAAAGTTTATCTTTTAAAATACATGCCTTATTTTAAAAAGGGTAATAAAAAATATGTATTTAATAAACAAATAGAAGTGATTAGACTTTTATATCAAAAGTCCAGATTGCAATATAAAATTTATATATTAACATCATCAATAAGATCAATTATAAATGATGATCAATTATATCTATATATGTATTATATATTTTTATAATAATTAATACATTATACATATATCATGACATCATTAATTCAATTTCTAAATATATTATTCCACATATTTATTTTTCTTATTTATGCGAGTTGGTGTGTTATCAATAGGATCGTATCCAACTTAATGTCTATGCATTTTAGATTTATCGTAGTTACCGGTTACCCTGACAGAATTGGTGGTTTGGAAAAGACTGCAATTGGAAAAGACTGCAAGACTTATACACACTTCTAAATAGGTCAAAACGGCAAACAGGTGTATGTTTTCAAAAAAACTTTTGTTAGTGTGTAAAAAATATTTTATTGTCAGCTAAGTACTTTCGACACATAACGTGTCATCATCAGAGCTTCCTAAAAGGACATATTTAAGATAAGATTTTTTAATATAAAAAATAAGTGAAAAACTTACGTCCTCTTATAAAACCTTCATAGAAGAGCAATTGCTAAACAACACAATAAAAAACATGGATGCTGGACAAAAGCCACAGATATAGGGTATAATAACCCTTTAAAGTGAATAAAATCACATCTAAATTCTTTTATTAATTAGTAAGACAACATGGCTGAGTCAAACCATTTTGAGCCCACGTGAACAGCAGATCAGCTGAGGAAGACTGTCATTTATTAAAATGATAAAGAAGGAACTACAATCTTATGCGACCTCTATGTTCATAAATATTAATTAAAAATTGAAAATGACTAAAAAGCCATGTATAGGTTAAATGAAATTAAAGTTAAGATAATAAATTTTAAAGTTAAATTTTCAAAAAAAATTTTCTATTAGTGAAATGTTAACGTGTATATTAAAAGTTATCAAAATTCTTCCAAAAAACAAAACTGTTATAGTTTGACCAAATGTAGAAGAAGTTAGATGAAATCATACCTAGGAGAAATATCATTTGATAAGCTCAGAGTTCGAAAGCTGTTATTAAAATTAAAAATCTTATTGATTAATTCAGACAAATAACAAGTATTTACTTGTTTACAAATATGTAAACAATTAACGAAAACTCAAGAATACCTAAAAGTTCAAAATGTTCAGTAATGTTCAAAAAACTTTCATAAATTGTTGGGTATACTGTATACTAAACCAAAATTACTAAAGAAATTTCTTAAAAATAGGATCAAATTTACAATTTAATTGAATCTGGGTGTTAACACAGTTTTGAGGGATTCTTTTCATTTCTCTACTTATTTCTAGATCTTCTAGTATTCTAGTAGATTCATTTTGGTATAGTTATTATAAGGTATGTTGTGTAAGATCCTACTATCTCTTTGTGGACTAATGCTATGTTTCGATGCATGTAAATGATGACCAAAGCTAGATTTATCGATCTTTGACATATGCTTTTTGATACGAGTATCCAAAGGTCGGATCGTTCTACCCACGTAGGTCACAGGGCATTCACCACATTAATATGCGAAAAAATTGACTTGATGTTATCTTTGCATTTAAATGAAAGTTTTAAGTTAGGAATGTTATTTAAGATTTTTGCTATATTGTCTGAAGGATAACCTATGTATGATATAGATCTATACATAACTGCTGAGTTGGAGTTGTCCGGGGGATATTAATTTTTCAAAATGGTAATGCTACGCTAAACTCGGCTTTGGAAAAGAAAGATAGTCGAAATTAGCATGCAATTTGAAATAAAGAAAAGAAAGTATAGAATAGAGAAGAAGGAAGGAAGAAGAATAGGATAGAGCACCGGCTAAGTAGCTCGAGAAACAAGAGACTAAAAGAAGGTGGGATTCGAGAGACAGAAAAAGGAATAAAATTAAAACAGAATTGGTGGTGACATCTGGTGACTGTCTCAATGAGAATCAAACAAATGTATCTATTGTGTTGACCAACTATTACTATATAAACAATGACAGAGGTAAGTTAGAAGTATGAGCTAACCATACAAAAGATGGAGTAACAAAACAACCTTCCATAGAGGTAGCAATCCACCAATCAACAAGCAGAATTGCTTATAAAGAGGAAGAAGAATATCATTGTAATATAAACGGTATACATGCTAGGCAGTTGGAAAAATTATGCTTCTTAATAAATGCATTTACTCTGGGCTAATTAGCAAAATTCATGGAAAAGTTATTTACCAGCAATTTTATTGCTGGAATCGAATTATAAGATCCTATATATTAATAATATAGGTATGCAAAGTCCGCAGATAGAGTGCTACTTTTTTTATAAACAAAATGGCGCCGACAAATCGTATTTTTTTCAATTATTGCTCTATAACTCCGAAGATTTTAACTTTACAACAAAAACACTCAAATAAAAATTCACCGCAATTAAATTCTGCATAGAGATATGTTTTTCACGATTTGCTCCGACGAAAATTTTCCTCGAAAAATGCGGGTTTTCCTAACAAAAACTCTAATTTTCAAATAAAGTTTTAGGTAAGTAATTATTAATCAATAATTAAATAACTTGTGACATAAAAGCTTTCTTGGTATAGATTGTAATTCCACAAGCCGGTGAAAATTAAACGAATATTTTAGCAACAATTCAATTGTTAATTAACAATTTACGATCGCAATAATAACCAAAATAATAATGATACATTGATCAAACTTCTAAAGATTATAAAGATGAGATGCTTATTTAATATTTTATCGACAAAATATAAATTTTTCCTTTTTTGCATAATCATTAAATTTTGAAAAAAAAAATAGTTATAATACGCTGGTCTAATTAGTAAAGTACAAAGAAAGGTTATTTACCAGCAATTTTATTGCTGGAATCGAATTATAAGATCCTACATATTATTAATATAGGTATGCAAAGTCCCCAGATAGTGTGCTACTTTTTTTATAAACAAAATGGCGCCGACAAATCATATTTTTTCAATTATTGCTCTATAACTCCGAAGATTTTAACTTTACATCAAAAACACTCAAATAAAAATTCACCCCAATTTAATTCTACATAGAGGCATGTTTTTCCCGATTTGCTCCGACGAAAATTTTCCTCGGAAAATTTGGGTTTTCCCAACAAAATCTCGAATTTTCAAATAAATTTTTTGGGCCAGTAATTATTTATTAATAATTATATAGCTTGGTGAAATAAAAGCTTTCTTGGTATAGATTATAAATTCAGAAGCCGGTGAAAATAAAACGAATATTTTAGCAACAATTCAATTGCTAATTAACAATTTACAGTCGCAATAACAACCAAAATAATCATGAGACATTGATTATAAAGGTGTGATGTCTATTTAATATTTTGTCGACAAAATATAAATTTTTCATTTTTTGCATAATCTTTAAATGTTTAAAAAAAATTGTTATAAACAAATTAACATTTCTCAGAAATTGTTTATTATATTCTAATTTTAAAAAATACTTAAAATGCGTATTTCATAGGTCATGAAAATGAATACTTCAAAAATTTTTTCCAACCATTTGCAAAAAAGTTATGAAACAGCAAAGTAAATATACGAATTCTCCGTTCTTTATAATTTGTTTTAATTGTTTCAAAGTTTATAAGTGAGTCTATGGTACAATCTAATTACTCACAAAGAATGTCAAAAATTAGTGCAATGGTTATATTTTAATCAAAGAATAAAAATACTTTTTTTTGTAATTTTTGGCGCAAAAGTAGGCCAATACAGAGTTGGAGCTAAAATGTTCACTCGAAGCGACTGACACGCAGCATATATTATTTATTAAAAGTGTACGTTGCGCGGCCGGTCGTCGCTCCGAGTGAAAATTTTAGCTACAGTACTGTATTATTCTACTTTCGCGCGTGTAAATTACAAAAAAATATATTTATAATCTTTAATTAAAATATAACCATCAAACTGATAATCGATATTTTTTTGTAAATAATTAGCTTGTACCTTAAGCTCACTTCTACGCTTTGAAAGAATTAAAAAAAAGTATAAACACCGTAGTAATCGTATGTTTATTTTGCTGTTTCATAACTTTTTTGCAAGTGGTTGCAAAAAAGTTTTAAAGCATTAATTTTCAAGATATCTGAAATGCGCATTTTAGCTATTTTTTAAAATTATAATATAATAAAAACTTTCTGAGAATCGTTAATTTGTTTATAACTATTTTTTTAAACATTTAAAGATTATGCAAAAAATAAAAAATTTATATTTTGTCGACAAAATGTTAAATAGGCATCTCATCTTTATAAGATTTCAAAGTTTGATCAGTGTATCATAATTATTTTGGTTATTATTGCGACCGTAAATTATTAATTAACAATCGAATTGTTGCTAAAATATTCGTTTAATTTTCACTGGCTTCTGGAACTATAGTCTAAACCGAAAAGGCTTTTAAGTCACCAAATTATTTAATTATTGGTAGATAATTACTTATCTAAAACTTTATTTGAAAATTAAAGATTTTGTTGGGAACACCCGCATTTTCCGAGGAAAATTTTCGTCGGAGCAAACGGGAAAAACACGTCTCTAAGCAGAATTTAATCACGGTGAATTTTTATTTGATTGTTTTTGTTGTATAGTTAAAATCTTCGGAGTTATAGAGCAATAATTGAAAAAAACACGATTTTCGGGCGCCATTTTGTTTATAAAAAAAGTAGCACACTATCTGAGGACTTTGCATACCTATATTATTAATATATAGGATCTTATAATTCGATTCCAGCAATAAAATTGCTGGTAAATAACTTTTCCCAAAAATGGCCTATTCTCCGATAATCAGCCCAGACTAATTGTGCAATATGTATTAGTGCGGCAGATTCGTGCAAATATTGTAAGAATTGCACATTTAATGATATAAAGTATATAATTTGGTCCACATACATATACTGCACATATAAAGGTTCAAATTTAGATATGAGGCCATCTCATATTTTGCCTTTCACAAAAATGGCGGTCATTCAAAATGGGCGACTATACATATGTGACTAATAGCACGATATCTTTTGAATGAAAAGTCCGATTTCAACCAAAGGTATATATTTAGGTTCTTTTTGTGATTTACAAGATTTATGTCGTGAACTGGAAGAATCAGTTTACCAGAAGTTGTGTTTTTCCTGGTTTTTATGTAAAACTATTTTATATTATGTAAATAATTTATTTTCAATTTTTTCGCCCTGTATATATTAATTTTTCAAAATGGTAATGCTACGCTAAACTCGGCTTTGGAAAAGAAAGATAGTCGAAATTAGCATGCAATTTGAAATAAAGAAAAGAAAGTATAGAATAGAGAAGAAGGAAGGAAGAAGAATAGGATAGAGCACCGGCTAAGTAGCTCGAGAAACAAGAGACTAAAAGAAGGTGGGATTCGAGGGCCAGAAAAAGGAATAAAATTAAAACAGATTTCTGTCTGAAATAATTTGGGCGTGAAAGACGAACAGCTGGAAGAATAAAAACAGAAATTAAATAAATAAAAACAGACAGACATCTTGAACAAACCAAAATGGAGGGCGCCATCGGTTTTACTCTTCAGCAAATTAACAAATATATAGATAACTAAACTTTCCTGATATAAAATTTATGTTGTTTCGTCCTAAATCAACTACCTTTTGAAGTGAAACCGGAAAGAGATAATGTAATAGGCAAAAAACGAATTCTACTAAATTATTTATTACAATTATTACAAATATAGTACAATTTACAAAAGAAAATATACAATGTCACAATGTCATACATATAGTTGGTAAAAAGTTGAAAATAAAAAGTCCTAGTGAGATTTTATGGTTTTAAAATAGAATAACCAATTAGTTTTTAATGTTTCATAAAATCCTTTATAAAAGGTATATTTGTTAAAATCCCTATACAGGGCTACATCAAAGACAGAACTAGTTTTCGATCGGTTGACCGATCATCATCAGTGCAATCCTAAAATGTGTACAACCAGATAAAATGATGCAAAGCATTTAAAATGTTGACTAAGGTTATAAAAAGTTATAGGTTATACTCACTTAGAATCTACATGCTAACCACCAAAGTAAAAATATATGGGTAAAAACCCTTTACAATTGATCCGTCATCGGAACATATGACAAAGATGTGAATTCATGTTATAATATACCTTTTATAAAGGATTTTATGTTTTTGTAATGGTATACAGCCAACTACAGGAAATTTTTCCTCGTGGATTTTTAATGTTTGTACTGTTAATTGAAATTTAAATAAACCCAAAAACTAAAATACCGGAATATGTGGAATATATTTATGTTTTACCGCTTTTTGAACAGTAGCGGTAGAAAATCCTGGATAAAGTCTCCCTGAAGACTTTAGTAGGCTGATCTTCACATCAGCGATCACCACACCGTGGTAGAGAGAAGTTCAATGGAACGTGACCCATAAATTCACGTCCGATAGAAAGAAACCATTCGATTTTCGGAGACGTCTAACCATATAGGTACCATTCCAGACAGCCTCCATCCAGATAGTAAACCTCTTTACTTCGACGAAACGGAAAGTTTCCAGGTACAGAAAATATGCAGAAACAAAAAAAAAACAAAAAACCATACGACCAAACTCCAAAACTCCAACCAAAATTCAGACGAAAACTAAACGGGAACCACACCAAACCTCCAAACGGAAAACCCTTGTACAATGGGTCTTCACACAAACAACTGCTTATCACCACAGTAAAATGAAGACAAAGCAGATATTTTTGGTCTTTTAAAAACGAACTTTACAAAAACTAACGACGTATAGAGGTGGAAACGGATATATTTTTATAGAGCCTTTGTAACTGTAACAGTAATACCACCATTGAAAAGAGAGTAAGAATATGTTTTAGGAAATATTTTGAACTTTTTAGTTATGTTAATTACCATTTAATAAATGCATAACGTATCTTCACATGTATATACTTATGTGTGGCAGATTCGTGCAAATATTATAAGAATTATTGTGTATTTAATGGTAGAAGCATATAATTTGGACCACATATAGGTACTACACATACAAAAGTTCAAATTTAGATATGAGGCCATCTCAGATTTTGCCTTTTACAAAAATGGCGAGCATTCAAAATGGCGGCTGTATATATGTGACTAATAGCACGATAACTTTTAAACGAAAAGTCCGATTTCAGCCAAATTTGGCATCAAAGTTCTTTTTTTGATGAATAAGTTCGAGGTCTTGAACCGAAAGAATCGGTTTACCAGAAGTTGTTGTGTTTTTACTGTTTTTTATGTAAAAATATGTTGTCTTTTTTTTTCAATTCTTTCACCCTGTATATATTAATTTTTCAAAAAGGTAATACCGCCATTGAAGAATGTAAAAATATTTTTTAGGAAAGATTTTGAACTTTTTAGTTATGTTAATTACCATTTAATAAATGCAAAACGTATCTTCACATGTACCTATGTGCGGCAGATTTAGTTTGAATGCCCGCAATTTTTGTAAAAGACAAAATTTGAGATGACCTCATATCTAAATTTGAATCTTTGTATGTGTAGTGTGTGTGGTCTAAATTATATGCTTTTACCATTAAATGTACAATAATTCTTATATTATTTGCACGAATCTGCCGCACATAGGTTCATAGGTACATGTGAAGATACGCTATGCATTTATTAATTGGTAATCAACATAACTGAAGAGTTCAAAATATTTCCTAAAAAATATTTTTACGCTGTTTTCAACGCCGGTATTAACTTTTTGAAAAATTAATATATACAGGGTGAAAGAATTGGTAAAACAACATGTTTTTACATAAAAATTAGGAAAACACAACTTGTGGTAAATCGATTCTTCTGGTTCAAGACATTAGTCTTACAAATCAAAAAATAACCTATATACCAAATTTGGTTGAAATCGGACTTTTCGTTCAAAAGTTATCGTGCTATTAGTCACATATGTATAGTCGCCATTTTGAATGCCCGCCATTTTTGTAAAAGGTAAAATCTGAGATGGCCTTATATCTAAATTCGAACCTTGATATGTGTAGTATATGTGGTCCAAATTATATGCTTCTACCATTAAATTCACAATAATTCTTATAATATTTGCACGAATCTGCCACGCATAGGTACATCTGAAGATACTTTATGCATTTATTAAATGGTAATTAACATAACTAAAAAGTTCAAAATATTTTCTATAAAATATTTTTACGCTCTTTTCAATTGCGGTATTACCTTTTTGAAAAATTAATATATACAGAGGGAAAAAATTAAAAAAAAACATATTTTTAAATAAACAACCAGTAAAAACACAACTTCTGATCAACCGATTCTTCTGGTTCACCACATCCATCTTGTAAATCAAAAAATAACCTATATACCAAATTTGGTTGAAATCGCCATTTTGAATGCCCGCCATTTTTGTAAAAGGCAAAATCTGAGATGACCTCATATCTAAATTTGAACCTTTATATGTGTAGTATATGTGGTCCAAATTATATGCTTGTATCATTAAATGTGCAATTGTTTCACATACCGGCCGCACTATATACAATTTTCAGATTCGTATGAGCTATGAGTAAGGTTGGTATAAACATCGAAGGAGAGAATATACAAAACTGTTATTATATATCGGAATGGGACGTTTCATCGCCGCCGGTTCATCGCCGCCGTTTCGATGCCGCCGGTTCATCGCCAGTCCATTTCATCGCCGGCCGTTTCATCGCCAGTTAGTCAGTTGATCTTGTATTATGGGAGATGACACGACACGACGTTAAATTCAGTTCAAAACTTATGACAAATAAATAGATAAAAAATATTATTATATTAATTTACTGTTCTATTTCTACTTCCCCTAAATTTGATACTAAACAGTATTAAATTTGTAGTGTTAAATTATATTTTATATTATAAAAGTTTAAAAGTATATTAAAAGATTAAGTATGCAACGGGAATGGTCATATCTCGCATTTCCTAATTAATACTAAAAATAAATAATAAAACTGTCGAAAATTGGTCGAAAATTCGGAAATATATCAGTTAGCGACTAACTGACTGGCGATGAACCGGTGGCATCGAAACGGCGGCGATGAACTGGCGGCGATGAAAGGTCCTAGACCCATTATATATCTTTATGAGTCAAAATATTGCAAAGAAAAAAATTAGTGTTTTTAAAACTTAGTTGTAGCTTGAATTCAAGGGGTTAATACAATTTAAAAAATACTTACCCTGTACTTCTTAACAAAGGCGTCTGGTGTAGGAAATTCATCACTCTTGACTTGTCGAAACGCAGCCTTATACTGAACTAATAATTTACTACAAGCTCCTGTATATTCCTTTGCCACTACACAATCTCGAATATATGCCTTCTCTAATTGTTGCAAAGTGTTTATTACAGCATACAAATCTGCTAAATTATCGTACCTACAAACATAAAATTATATAGACCTATTTTCGTGAAGGAAAGAATGCCAAAAATGGTACTATCACGAAAACCAATACAAAAAAGAAGAAAAGGTGGTCCAAGAAGGAGATGGAAGGACAGATTATATGAAGAATCTCTCTCTCCTATGGCGCTACAGCTTAAGTCGGGCCCTGGCCTCCCCCAGCATCCGCTTCTAAGTATCTCTGTCTCTGGCTGCTCTCCTCCAGCTGTCCACCTTCAATATCTCTTTAGCATCGGTTGTCACTTCGTCTATCCACCTCTTACTAAAGGTCGCCTCATATTATAATGCACGTCGCGTTTTCGTCACGTAGCGTTTCGTTTGCGAAAAATATAATTTAATGGTTTTTAAATTGAACCATTCATATTGTGCGTATAAGACACGTAACGTAGCGTATAAGACACGTTACGTCTGCGTTCGGTTCATTCGAAAACAATATTTTTCGGATGTTGACAGATACGGGTCGTTTTCCCCTTGTTGTTTATGTAGGTATTTCTTTGAATTTGATACCGAGTATTTAGACCGGTCAGTATCGTCGCCCTCGCTAGCGAAATTATTCCGATTCGATTTTTTGCACAAATTTACTCAAAGAGAGGTTCTTATAACATATCCACAGGGTGCCAGGCGGTGCCGTGGTCGAAAAATTGTTTAAACAATCTTTTTTAAACAAATTCACAAAAATATTTTTTCATTCGAGCAATATTTTTTTTAGATAATTTGGGTAATTCTGAGCAAAAAAGGTTTCTTGTCATTTTTCTCTAAAATTGCGAAAAATCAAGGCTTAATAACTCGATTAAAAATTATTATTATGAATTTCAGTAAGTGATCAAATCAAGTTTCAAACAACTTCGTCAAGGTCCTGAAGAGATTTTTGTCATTATTTTATGACAAAGCTGTTATTTTTAACTAATAACAATTACCGCTATAGTCCAACTGTATCGTCGCCCCCGTTAGCGAAATTAGATTTTTTTGCACAAACTTACTTAAAAAGAGGTCCTTATAACACATCAACAGGGTTCCGGGCGGTGCCGTGGTCTAAAAATTGTTTAAACAATTTTTGTTAAACAAATTCACAAAAATAATTTTTTATTAATAATTTAATTAAACCCAAATTAATAATAATTTGAGTTATTCTGGGCAAAAAAGGTCTCTTGTGATTTTTCTCTAAAATTGATTGTTGTCGAGTTATATGGCCATTTCCGCATTTTTGCAAGATACGTTTTTTGCTAAGAATAACCCAAATTATCTAAAAAAAAATCGTTCGTAATGAAAAAATTATTTTTGTGAATTTGTTTAATAAGAATAATTGTTAAAACAATTTTTTGACAAGGGCACTGCCCGGCACCCTGTGGATGTGTTTGTTATAAGGACTCTTTTTGAGTAAGTTTGTGCAAAAAAATCTAATCGAAATAGTTTCGCTAACGGGGGCGACGATACAGTTGGACTATAGCGCTAATTGTTAATAACTAAAAATAACAGCTTTGTAGTAAAATAATGACAAAAATCTCTTTGGGACCTTGAAGAAGGGGTTTGAAACTTGATTTGGTCACTTATTGAAATTCATAATAATACTTTTAATCGAGTTATTAAGTCTTGAAAATGGCCTTTTCGCATTTTTCAAATTTTTAATCGCATGTAACTCGACAACAATCAATTTTAGAGAAAAATGACAAGAGACCTTTTTTGCCCAGAATGACCCAGTTTATCTAAAAAAATATTGCTCGAAATGAAAAAAATATTTTTGTGAATTTGTTTAAAAAAAAATGTTTAAACAATTTTTCGACCACGGTACCGCCCGGCACCCTGTGGATATGTTATAAGGACTTCTTTTTGAGTAAGTTTGTTTAAAAATATCGAATCGGAATAATTTCGCTAGCCGGGGCGACGATACTGCCCGGTCTAATTTAAAAAGTAGTTTTCGAGGCAATTTGTCATGTAAACATGTGTTGTGACAATAAACACATCTGCACCGCACCAAACTGAAACCAACGTAAACGTTCTATGTATGATAATGTGAATGGGCAGTCCGATTGCCGGTCTGCAAACGCTACGTGCCAAAAACGCGACGTGCATTATAATATGACGCGACCTTTAGTCTTCCTTGCAGGGGCGTAACAGAGGCCCCTGCAGCGTGAAGCTTGCGGGGGGGCCCCAATCGATCAGGCGCCCCATCTTGTCGTCTGATATTATGTAAAAATCTGTTAGAGGTATATGATTTTACTTTGTGTGTTTAAATTTAAGGGAGAAGTCTACTGTGACAAGGGAAAAAACAGGCCGATTTTCCGGATTTTTTTTTCTAACAAAATATGACTCGTACATTAAATTAAATTAAACCGTCATCATTATTATATATTCAGTATTTGTAAAACAATTTTCAAGTCGAAATATTCAAAATTGCCGTCGTGGCACTCCTTCAAGCGCAGGTCCGTTTTTTTAGGTGCCCAAACGGTGTACATGAAATCTCACGCCTGGGTGATCTGAAACAAAAAACAAAATATGGTTATCATCTACATAGTATTGACTCTCGTCTGACGGAGAATTTTTTTGATATCGTTTTTTGTTTAATTGTTATAAACAATAATAACATCAAATTTGGGCAAAAAATAGAAAATAATTTCAAGAATTTTTTTCGGCGCCAAAATTTTTTATCGACAAAATCCACCGTCAGACGAGAGTCAATACTATGTATATGATAACCATATTTTATTTTTTGTTTCAGATCACCCAGACGTGAGATTTCATGTACACCGTTTGGGCACCTAAAAAAACGGGCCTGCGCTTGAAGGAGTGCCACGACGGCAATTTTGAATATATCGACTTATATATATTTTTTACAAATACTGAATACATATATAATAAAGATGACGGTTTAATTTAATTTAATGTACGAGTTATATTTTGTTAGAAAAATAATCCGGAAAATCGGCTTGTTTTTTCTCCTGTCACAGTAGACTTCCCCCTTAAAAAGGTAAATTTCTAAATAGGCTTATTCGGCAAGTGAATCATCTCATATCTAGAAACTTAATCCTTTCCGGTCTCACGAACTTTTATGGGTGACGACAATAAACTATAATGCTTTGTACGTAACTATTAAGATTTGAAAATTGCAATTTGCCGAAATTTAGAACAATATTTCTAAATCTAGAAATGGGTTTTCTCTTTAATCTTTACCTTTAGTATTTCGAAACAATTATCCAGAGGCGTAACAGAGGCCCCACAAGATGAAGCGTACAGGGGGGGGCCAATATGTCAAGGGTCCCATTTTGGTCGTCTAATATATGTAAAAATGTGTTGCTATATTATTTGCAGAATTGCATTATATTTTTAAGCAGTGCAGCATTGAAAATGAAGTTCATCCGAATTAATAAAATTGTAGATATTTTCGCTGATAGTAGTGCACGAAGAAAATTGTCCATCTCATAGAATAATACTATGTACTAATGTAATCATTTAGTAATTTTTACTCTATTTTATTCTATACCAATAAAGATGAAAAATGTAAGTCGTCATAAACAATGCATGAATACACCAATAGCTCAGTAAATGACAGTTTTGGAGTGAAATTATCAGCGTCACGACGGACGTACTTGCTTGACAATTTGGATTTAGGTTCTAGTTACCCTCCACTTCAAAGTTGGACTTATGCCGTTGGTTGCTTTTACTTCTGGGGGTGACATCCCTCGTTGAGGTGAAAAACATACGTTTAAAATAAGTCCGGAAATGCATAAATTGACTAATTATAAGCAACTTTTGTTCTATAGAGTTTCTTTATCTATGTTAATACTTTTCAAGTCATTTTCGAATGAAATGTTTATTTTTTTAACAAAAAACAACGTTTTCGGACGGGTTTTTCGCAAATAACTCAAAAATAAGTATTTATCGAATTAAATATTAGATATCGAAAAATATTTGTAGCAAAAATTTAGCTTATAAAATACAAAAAAATTGTGTACTTATTCATGAAGTCTATCGACACAGTAAAAGCACAGTTGAAGCTCATGAAAAATTATTCTTATTCGTCAAATTCCAAATCGAATATTTCAACCTGGAATAACCAAAAAATTAAACACTTTTCGGGAAAAACTCAATAAAACTTTTTTAATATTTAAAAAAAAGCTTTATTTTTATTTTTTATAAAAGTTTCTAGCACCAAAACTATACGAGTTACGCTCAAATAAAGTTGGCCCCTTTTTTGGTAAAAGAAATCGTGAAAATCTTCCCCTATTTCGCACCCCAAATAAAATTTATCGTTAGCGCTTTACCATTTACTTTAAATACACCCATACCTCGCTTTACGGCCTAGATACGTTCCACAAAACTTGGCCGCAAAGCGAAAAGCCGTATAACGAATCAATTATTCTAATACAAATTCATATAAATTCAATGGGATCGGTTCCAAATTTGTTAAATATGTTAAATGTAACATACTCCAAAAACCAACAAAAATCTATAAACAAAAATGAAACAACTTCATGTTACATAAAATATGTGTATGTATGCACACATTTTTTTTAAATGGCTTTAATCTGAAGAACGATGAAGAAATGGTAACCAGCAGATAACTGCCGTCATCATTTTTCACTGGTAAGGATGGACCTGGCTTAGAAAAACTGTCCAACATTATTTGTGTTGACATGTTGTCTATTTCGTTCTTCAGTGGTTTATAACAGCTAATTCATAGAGAAACTTTTAGTTCAGAGAAATAAGGAAAAAAAATAGCCTGTTGGTGACACAACCCCCTCCAGGCCGAAAGCAAATTTTTTGAGTAACATGGACATCTATAATAATAACCTATATATTTCCTGCAGCCGATTTTGATGATATACATAGTTATAAACAAATGAAGATCAAAAAACGGTAAATTTTCGCTTTTTTTGTCTATTACTAAGAAAATAGGCATTTTAAACAAATTTGAGAGTAAGAAACTCATAAACGGTATAAAAAAACTTCAATATGTCGTTTGCTTAATATGTCTATCCTTATTGGTTGCTTAGAAAATTGCAAAATAAATCATAAATTTTGAGTTTCTATAAATATTTATAACTTATGTAAAAATTATCTTAGAACCTTCTTATTACACGAAATGCTGAGACTTTTGGTGCTTAATTCATACCCTAAATTTCGAAGAAATTGGTCAAATAGTTTAAAAGTTATTTAATTTGTTTATCCCAAATTTATTTTTTTTGCAACACTGTAAGTCAGAAAATGATGAAGCTACAGTAATACTTTGGATAGTTTATGGAAGAAGGAAATTTACAGTATTAATTTAATTAAAAAAAAATTACAAAAAATAATTATAAATATGGCAAAATTATTTTGCAAAAACATGTGAATTAAATAAATGGGGGGGCTAACTTTGTCCCTAATTGTCCTAGGGCAGTTGTTTTTCTTTCTAAATGTGTATAAAAATTCAGTCTTTCTAAATATGAAAAAATAATTTTTCTACAGGTAACGGTTAAAAAGTTATTCTAATTGTTTATAAGTAAGCAAAAAAACGACATGTTCTTTAAAAATAATTTTACACTGTTTAAAATTATTTTTTGTCATTTATTTTTAATAATGGTAATAGTATAAATGTTCTTCTTTTATAAACTGTCCGAAGTATGATTGTAGCCTCATAATTTTCTGACTTGTAGTGTTGCAAAAAAAATGAATTTGGGATAAACAAATTAAATAACTTTTAAACTATTCGACCAATTGCTTTGAAATTTAAAATTTAATTTAAGTACAAGAAGTATCAGCATTCCGTGTAATAAGAAGGTTCTAAGTTAATTTTTACATAAGTTATGAATATTTTTAAAAACTCAAAATTTATGATTTATTTTGCAATTTTCTAAGCAACCAATAAGGATGGACATATTCAGCGAATGCCATATTGAAGTTTTTTATACGATTTATGAGTTTCTTACACTCAAATTTGTTTAAAGTGCTTAACTTTTTGGTAATAGACGAAAAAAGCGAAAATTTAGCGTTTTTTGATCTTCATTTGTTTATAACTATGTATATCATCAAAATCGGCTGCAGGAAACATATAGGTTAATAATATAGATGTCCATACTACTCAAAAAATTTGGTTTCGGCCTGGAGGGGGATGTGTCACGAGAAAAATCTTATTTCTCTGGACTATTTCGCGATACATTCGACGTCAGGGCCCAGAGCACGCCAAATAAGAATTCTATTTTGCTGACGTCACAAAATAGAATTTTATAATGGGAGAAACGTGACGACACTAAAATATAATTCTATTTTAGTGACGTCACGTTCCCTAGCAACCGTCGATTCTCCCATTATGAAATTCTATTTTGTGACGTCAGTAAAATAAAATTCTAGAGAAAGAAATAGAATATTTATTCCTTGTTCGAAATACGAAAAGCTTTCGACAAATGTTTGGATGTTAGCTGTTAGAAACAACAAGCTCTGTCGTCTCTTCATCAAGTGCCAGTTCTGTTTACAACTGAATGAGTTCTTCAAATGAAGCGGGAGATTATGTGCTAGATACAAAATGTTTGGGCTAATTTCAGGAAGGATTTTCACTTCTGCTTCAGTAGGATGTGTACTTTTACACATTCTGGCCATATTATTTTTTTTTTCAAAATGCAAATATTTTTTAATGTCTTCTTTTTAATTGCAAATTTCAAAAATTTTCTCTCCAGCTAGCCGTTATAGCGAAACATTTTAGGCCGTATATCGAAAACGTGCCTTAATTGAAGAGGGCCTTTATAGCGAAATGCCGTATAAATAGCGGCCGTATAGCGAGGTATGGGTGTATTTATTGTTTATATGATCTGTAAGTTTGACCGGTTCGAATTTCTTATTTTAAAAAAATTTGGTTTCATAGTAAAAAAAATTTTTTATTTTGGAAAAATGCCTTTTTTTCAAAATAACTTAAAAAGTAAGTATTAGTGATACGAAAAATCTCAAAGAGTAAAGAAATGTAGGTCTTGCTTTTATAAATATTATGGCTTTATTGTGTTTTTGTGTAAGACAAAAATTGGTTAAGATATTATGGCTGTTTAAAATTTGCATATACTCGTGATTAGTGACTCGTTCAAGCCCTTTCAACTAGAAGCCTTTTAAAAATAAGCTCTTCACTTCGAACCGGTGAAACTTACAGGTCATATAAAAATGTTAAATAATTTGTAAGGTGATAATGATGTTTCATTTGGGGTGCTAAATAGGGGGAGATTTTCACAATTTTTTTACCAAAAAAATGGGATTAACTGTATTTTGAGCGTAACTGGCTTAGTTTTGATGCTAGAAAGTTTTGTAAAAAATAAAGCTTCTTTTAAACACTTTAAAAAGTTCTAATGAGTTTCCCCGAAAAGTATTTCATTTTTTGGTTATTTTACGTTGAAATATTCAATTTGGAATTTGACAAATAAGAAAAACTTTTCATGAGCTACAACTTTTCTTTTACTGGGTAGAGAGACTTCATTTTTGTTTCATTTTTTTATACAATTTTTTGTATAACATTAAGATACATTTTTGCTAACAATATTCTGTTCGATCAAATACTTACTCTTTGAACTATTTGCAAAAAATCGCCTAAAAACATGGATTTTTTTTTTTAACAATAAACATTTTTACTCATAAATAACTCGAAAAGTCTTGAGTTGACCACTTCGGTAATAAACTATTTTTAATGGGAAATAAGCCACAATTTTACCAAAAAAATGATTTTATTAACGTTTCGAAGCCCAAATCGGGTTTCGTTGTCAAAATACAAAATACTACTAAAATAAACAAAAATGTTGTTGCTAAGTAAAAAAAATTCTTCTAATAATTTATTTAATCTGACTCATTTATATTGGCAATTCAGACGTATGTTATACATTTTAAAGTAGAAGACTTTAAAAAGATATCGCCAATATTTATGAGTTTCGTTCCTGGGACGACTTTACTAAAAGATAGTTCATTCGATTACATGAAATCAATCCCAACTCAAGAATATCCGTCACAAAAAAATCATAGCATGTGATCTGTCTTTAAAAAGACAACCAAATGCAACGATGACAGTAAAATTCTCGCGTTAGAGATTCCATAGTAAATCACGAGGGAAAACCAGGAAAAAACCTCGTGATACTATCCCGACATCGTAAGTATTTGGTCTTACATTTAATTTACTTTCAAAAAACTAATACCAAATTCTGACTTTAATATGTTTAAATTATAAATAATATTAATAATATATAGATATACAATAAGTAATACTAAAATATAAAATTTGTACTAACTCGATATGTTATTGACTTACTAATCGTGGTATTTTCTTTCTATTGACTTCCTCTTTCAGTATGGGTAACCACATCCTACTGCATTCTACCGAGGAATTTGCGACACAATTGGTTTCATTTAGCATAATTAGAGCCGCTTCTTTGATTTTTCTCTTTTTACTATCTGATTCTTTCAGGACTATACTTGAATCTCTCCACTGAACTCTATGTTCATTATTCCATGCGTGTTGACATATTTGAGATCTATCAAATTCTCTATTTTTAATATAAGACTGATGTTCACTTATTCTAACGTTCAATGGTCTTGATGTTTCACCTAAATAAAATTGTTCGCATTCACAAGGTATTTTATAAATGCAATTCTTTGCTCTTTCTTGTTCATTGTTAGGCTTAGTTTTAGACAGAATAGATCTCAATGTGTTTGTTGTTTTGAATGTTGTTGAAATGTTGAATTTATTTCCTATTGTTTTAAGTTTCTCGGATAGTCCTTTTATGTATGGTATTGATATTTTCCTCGTATTATTTCTTGTGAATGTTGTAGGATCCCGTTCTAAGTCGTTCTGTTCCATTCGATCCAATTTTGACAATTCCTTATTTATAAACGATAAGGGATAATAATTTTTTAATAAAACAGATGTTAACAATTGTTTTTCTTCTAAAAATGAATTTTAGAAGAAAAACAATTGTTAACATCTGTTTTATTAAAAAATGATTATCCCTTATCGTTTATAAATAAATAAAAATGAATTTTAGAAGAAAAACAATTGTTAACATCTGTTTTATTAAAAAAATGATTATCCCTTATCGTTTATAAATAAGGAATCCTCAAAATTGGATCGAATGGAACAGAACAACTTAGAACGGGATCCTACAACATTCACAAGAAATAATACGAGGAAAATATCAATACCTTATATAAAAGGACTATCCGAGAAACTTAAAACAACAGGAAATAAATTCAACATTTCAACAACATTCAAAACAACAAACACATTGAGATCTATTCTATCTAAAACTAAACCTAACAATGAACAAGAAAGAACAAAGAATTGCATTTATAAAATACCTTGTGAATGCGAACAATTTTATTTAGGTGAAACATCAAGACCATTGAACGTTAGAATAAGTGAACATCAGTCTTATATTAAAAATAGAGAATTTGATAGATCTCAAATATGTCAACACGCATGGAATAATGAACATAGAGTTCAGTGGAGAGATTCAAGTATAGTCCTGAAAGAATCAGATAGTAAAAAGAGAAAAATCAAAGAAGCGGCTCCAATTATGCTAAATGAAACCAATTGTGTCGCAAATTCCTCGGTAGAATGCAGTAGGATGTGGTTACCCATACTGAAAGAGGAAGTCAATAGAAAGAAAATACCACGATTAGTAAGTCAATAACATATCGAGTTAGTACAAATTTTATATTTTAGTATTACTTATTGTATATCTATATATTATTAATATTATTTATAATTTAAACATATTAAAGTCAGAATTTGGTATTAGTTTTTTGAAAGTAAATTAAATGTAAGACCAAATACTTACGATGTCGGGATAGTATCACGAGGTTTTTTCCTGGTTTTCCCTCGTGATTTACTATGGAATCTCTAACGCGAGAATTTTACTGTCATCGTTGCATTTGGTTGTCTTTTTAAAGACAGATCACATGCTATGATTTTTTTGTGACGGATATTCTTGAGTTGGGATTGATTTCATGTAATCGAATGAACTATCTTTTAGTAAAGTCGTCCCAGGAACGCAACTCATAAATATTGACGATATCATTTTAAAGTCTTCTACTTTAAAATGTATAACATACGTCTGAATCGCCAATATAAATGAGTCAGATTAAATAAATTCTTAGAAGAATTTTTTTTACTTAGCAACAACATTTTTGTTTATTTTAGTAGTATTTTGTATTTTGACAACGAAACCCGATTTGGGCTTCGAAACGTTAATTAAATAATTTTTTTGGTAAAATTGTGGCTTATTTCCCATTAAAAATAGTTTATTATAAAAATGCCACAAGGAAATAGCTTCAGAACAACATTAAGACCACTTCGGTGGTGACACTGAAAATTACACGGTATCGCCATATTCTACGTTCATTTAATGGGCTGTAAAACATATATTTAGTTGTTACACATGTCGCATTTAGTAATTTTTTAAAGGGGGCCCCATTTCCAATTCTGCGGGGGGCCCCGACGGAGTTTGTTACGCCACTGCTTCCTTGGCTTACAATATGAAGACTTACAAAAAAGTAATCCAGATATTATAGTATAACTCTACCGACAAACGAAGACAGAAGATTCCTCAGATAATTTTAAGACAATTTAACCCAATTCATCTAGTCCGAAAATGTTTCCTAAAGGAGCTAGAGCTATTTGAAAATGGCGTCTGGTAATTAGTTTTTCTTAAATATCTCCAAACACTTCTATCTAGAAAAATGAAAATTCATACACATATTTATCTTCCAGAGATAAATCGATTCATTCATTGCAAATTTCTAGTACCGGTCATAGGCGTCCGTTTTGGGTAGGGCAACAGGTATATCGCATAGCTTTTTTGTTTTTAATTTTTAAGCATTTTGAGTCTGGATTATTACTCTTACTTACTCTTAAAGTTACTCTTACTTTAAGTCGATAGGATACACCGTTTCCTAAAAAAATCGATTTGAAAATTTTTCGTTTTTTGAATATCGAAAAAAAAATAAAAAAAAAAATATATACAAAAACGAAAACTGGTACGTTTATTTATATTCCAGAGGCGAATCGATTTCATTAATTGCGAATTTCTAGTACCGGTCATATGCGTCCGTTTTGGGTAGGTCAACGGTTATTTTATCGCATAACTTTTTGTCTTTAATTTTTAATGAATTTTTGATACTAGATTACTAAATTATGCGGTATTCTAGTACTTAAAGTTACTCTTGCTTTAGGTTGGTAAAATAACCCGTTTTTTTTTTAATTTTTTTCAAATTCAGGAAACGAAAAATTTTGAAATCGATTTTTCTAGAAAACGGTACGTCCTACCGACTCTTAGTACTAGAATACCTCACAATTTAATAATCCAGTATCAAAAATGCTTAAAAGTTGAAAGACAAAAAAGTTATGCAATAAAATAACCGTTACCCCACCCAAAACGGACGCCTATGACTGGTACTAGCAATTCACAATAGATGGAATCGATTTATCTCTGGAAGATAAATATGTGTACCAATTTTGGTTTTTCTAGCTAGAAGCGTTCTGCAGGTATTTATGAAAAACTAATTACAAGACTCCATCTTTAAATAGCTCTAGCTCCTTTAGGAAGCATTTTCAGACTAGATGAATTTGGTTAAATTGACTTAAAATTATCTGAGGAATCTCCTGTCTTCATTTGTCGGTAGAATTTCTGGACACCCTGTATATACAGGGTGTTTCATTAATAATTGTCCATATAGTAACTGGAGAAACCTTAGCACAAAAAACACTTAAATAAAATGTGGTTCCTTACTAAGTTACAGGGTGTTTTATCTAAAAATTTAAAAACTATTTTTGCTCAGCATTTTAAAACTATTCTACGTATCCTTTTCATACTTGGCAGAAAGTGCAACTACTAGACACCCTACTAAATTATGATAAATAAACGTTTCTAGCTGCTACCAGAGGCGTACGACAGGGGATGGTGAATGGTTGACCCTTCTCAAATTCTACGCCACTGGAGGAATTACTATTTTAGTGCCATTTTTAGATTCTCCAATACTTTCTACGTAAATAATATACTCTTTATTGGTAACGATAAAGTCATTAGTTTTCGAGATATTTGCAGTTAAATATGAAACGGCACAGTTATTTTGATTAATTTATGATATGATTCATGTGATTAAAATTTAAAAATTATTTGTACCCAGTACTTTAAAACTATTTGCCGTATCCTTATCATACTTGGCAGAAAGTGTAGGTACTGTACACCCTACTAAATTAAGATAAATAAACGTTTCTAGCTACTACCAGAGGCGTGCGACAGGGGATAGTGGCTGGTTGACCCTTCCCAAATTCTACGACACTCACGAAATTGCTATTTTAGTGTAATTTTTTTATTTTGCAATACTTTTTATGTAAATAATATACTCTTCATTTGTAACGATAAAATTATTAGTTTTCGAGATATTTGAAATTAAAAATGAAGCGACACAATACATTAATCAAAATAACCGTGTCGTTTCATTTTTAACTTCAAAGATCTTGAAAACTAATGACTTTATCGTTACGAATGAAGAGTATATTATTTTCACAGAAAGTATTGGAGAATCCAAAAATTAAACTAAAATAGCAATTTCGCCAGTGGCGTAGAATTTGGAAAGGGTCAACCATTCACTTTCCCCCGTCGTACGCCTCTGGTAATAGAAAGAAACGTTTGTTTAACATAATTTAGCAGTTTGTATAGTACCTATACTTCCTGCCAAGTATGAAAAGGATACGTCGAATAGTTTTAAAATGCTGAGCAAAAAACTGAGTAAGGAATCACATTTTATTTAAGTGTTTTAGGTTAAATCTTCGTATTTTGTGCTAAGGTTTCTCCAGTTACTCTATGGACAATTATTAATGAAACACCCTGTATAAATACAGAGTGGGCCAAATAAAAGTGTCCACCTCGATATTTGGCAGTATTTATTAGATTTTAAGAAAATGACGAAACAGGTCGATTTTTGATCTAAAGGGGACACATTTTTACGGTACATACATCTGTCATTTGTCAACCACCTCCCTTCCACATCCCCCACCCCATATTTTTAAATAGGGAATAGGGGTCGTGTGCTAGTTCATTTGAAAGGTTATTCAATTCTCTATTCAGTAATATAAACATTGGCATAATTATTTGTACAGGGTGTCCAAGAAAAATTATTTTTAATTAAATTAATTGACACAAAAAGAAGATTGTATGTAATTTATTTAATTCAAAATACATTCTACTGCTGTCACAAAACAAAAAAAAATGTTTTTTGATAAATAAACATTGCTTTTTGCTTAATTTCAATGTTCAAGCTGCCACCCATCTGCCTCTTGGTAGGTTGAATATTGAATTTAAGCAACAAACAATGTTTATTTATCAAATAAACATTTTTTTCTGATTTCTGTCAGCAGTAGAATGTATTTTGAGTTAAATAAATTACATACATTCTTCTTTTTGTGCCAATTAATTTAATTTAAAATATTTTTTCTTGTACAAATAATTATGCCAATGTTAATATTACTGAATAGAGAATTGAATAACCTTTCAAATGAGCTAGCACACGATCCCTATCCCCTATTTAAAAATAAGGGGTGCGGGATGTGGAAGAGAGCGGGTTGACAAATGACAGATGTATGTACCGTAACAATGTGTCCCCCTTAAGGTAGACTTCCGCACCAAGCGACCGAGACAGGAGACCGCGACAGGCGAGGTCTCCCCACGACTGCTGTCAATGCAATTATATCAGGGTAGTTCTGCAGCCCGCGACCGAGACCAGCGACCAACTATCGTCTATCGCGACCTATCTGTCGCCTGTCGCGGTCTCCTGTCTCGGTCGCTTGGTGCGGAAGTCTACCTTTAGATCAAAAATCGACCTTTTCGTCATTTTCTTAAAATCTAATAAATACTGTCAAATATCGAGGTGGGCACTTTTATTTGACCCACTCTGTATAATATTATGTAATAGTAATTGTAAGGAAAAATTAAATCTTTCAGCTCTAGGCCTTCACAGCCTATTGAGCTTAATAAATAAATATTGTCGTGTAAGGTGTTAAGATTGGTGGTAAAATTATTAATAACATGAGATACGCAGATGACACCGCCATAATGGCAGAGAGTCTAGAAGACATTCAAACCCTGTTGAACGCTGTAAACAATGAATGCACTGCAGAGGGCTTAACAATAAATGCAAAAAACAAAATGGATGGTGGCTGGAAAAATTAATATCGAAGACTCAGTACTAAAATGAGATAACAAAATCTTGGAAAGGGTGGAGCACTTTAGACATCTGGGTAGCTGGATGGACTGCAGGGTTAGAAGTGTTGAGGAAATTTCGACCAGAATAGACTTACACAAAAAATTTATTAGCTGGTGTTCTGTATTGTGCAGTAAAAGTCTGTCATTAACCACACGTTTAAGTGACCCGTGTTGAGCTGCCCCCCCCCCACTTGCAAAAATTAAAAAACAAATAGCCCTGATTTATGAGCTTTCATATTCCGCAAACTAAAAATTTTGAGCTCGTTCCACTGAGCAGGAATTTGATACTTTTGTGGGGGGGGCTGAGTCAGCCCCCCCCCCACTACTTAAAAATAGGAATATTGAATCGGTTTTTGCGGCAGAATTACGAGCTATTTATGAGCTCTTGAAATTATATAGTTTCGATTTTTGAGCTCATCCCCTTCACCCCCAAACAACCCTTTAATTGATTTAACTTAAGAGAAAAATGCTGAGAAAACTTAAAATATATCGTATTGCGAATATAATTCCTATAGCTTATATACTCTAAGAATAAACTATTAAATCACGTGCATTTCGATTATTGAGCTACACCCCTTCGCAAGAAAACCACCCTATCTTCCCGGCTTAAGAGAAAGTTGTACTTAAATACATTAAATTAATTATTTGGCGACTACATATCATTTAATAATTTATAAGCTTCCAAATTACGCGCACTTAGATCAGTAAATTGCAATTTAATTTGTATAGTGCAGTCACTGAAGGTAAAAATCAACGATTACCTTCAATTTCGGTGAACCTTCATCGATCTTCACGAAAATTGCTCAGTGGTTACAGGATACCTCAAGAAACAAAGGTGAGATGGTACCACCTTGCGCTTTTACCCTGAGGGTGGATACCGCCCCTTCTCGGGGGTGAAAATTATTTTATAAAAAATAACTGCACAAATCTATAAAAGAACAAATTATAAGCAAAATTTATTATATAAAGTTATTAAAATAAGCCAATACTTTTTAAGTTATTAAAGATAAAAAATTTTAATTATTCGTGAAAAAAATGCATGTTTTGAAGCGGTTTTTCGTAAATCACTGAAAAACTGTAAGTTTTTACAAAAAAGTTAATAGTAGTTTAATTCGTATAGCTTATATTCAAAGAATAAACTCTTAAATCACGCGCCTTTCGATTATAGAGCTACAACCTCTTCGCAAGAAAACCATCCCATATTCCCGGCTTAAGAGAGAGTTGTACTTAAAATAATTTAAATTAATTATTTGGCGACTAGATATCGTTTAATAATTTATGAGCTCGCAAAATATACGCATCTCAATTATTGAATTGCCAGTTTCTTTCTATAGTGCAGTCACTGAAGGTAAAAATCAACTATGACCTTCAATTTCGGTAAATCTCCATTCATTTTCACGAAAATTGGTGAACGGATTTTGAGGCTATCAACTTTTTCTGGAGCTCATTTTTGATAGGTATTTCTAAGTACTTTGACAAGTATTTAGTCCCTAAGTGTTATAAAATGCATCTCTTTCCCGTTATTTAAGCTTGAATCCTTAGATTTGAAGAGTCGCAGAAAAAAATATACATTTAATTACCAATAACTTACTTTAAATTAACGTTAAAGGGTTTTTCAAGTAAGCAATTTATTATATTTTTTATTAGCTTCAATTTTAGTGATGAAAACTTTTTTGCAAAAACTTACAGTTTTTGAGTTATTTATGAAAAATCGCTTTAAAGCATGCATTTTCTTTCACAAAAATTAAAATATTTGATCTTTAATAACTCAAAAAGTATTGATTTATTAATAACATTTTTTGTCCCTCTCTCGATTTGTGGAGTTATTTTTAATAAAGTAATTTTCACCCCCGAGAAGGGGTGACATATACCCCAGGCTAAAACCGCAAGTTGTTATTGTCAATTCGTGAAAATGAATGGAGATTTACCGAAATCTAAGGTCATAGTTGATTTTTACCTTCAGTGACTGCACTATAGAAAGAAAACGGCAATTCAATCATTGAAATGCGTATATTTTGCGAGCTCATAAATTATTAAACGATATGTAGTCGCTAAATAATTAATTTAAATTATTTTAAGTACAACTCTCTCTTAAGCCGGGAATATGGGATGGTTTTCTTGCAAGGGGTTGTAGCTCTATAATCGAAAGGCGCGTGATTTAAGAGTTTATTCTTTGAATATAAGCTATACGAATTAAACTACTATTAACTTTTTTGTAAAAACTGACAGTTTTTGAGTGATTTACGAAAAACCGCTTCAAAACATGCATTTTTTTTTTCACAAATAATTAAAATCTTTGGTCTTTAATAACTTAAAAACTATTGACTTATTTTAATAACTTTATATAATAAATTTTGCTTTTAATTTGTTCTTTTATTGATTTGTGCAGTTATTTTTTATAAAATAATTTTCACCCCCGAGAAGGGGCGGTATCCACCCTCAGGGTAAAGGCGCAAGGTGGTATCATGTCACCTTTGTTTCTTGACGTATCCTCTAACCACTGACCAATTTTTGTGAAAATCGATGAAGGTTCACCGAAATTGAAGGTAATCGTTGATTTTTACCTTCAGTGACTGCACTATACAAAATAAATTGCAATTTACTGATCTAAATGCGCGTAATTTGGAAGGTTATAAATTATTAAATGATATGTAGTCGCCAAATAATTAATGTAATGCATTTTAATTACAACTTTTTCTTAAGCCGGGAAGATAGGGTGGTTTTCTTGCGAAGGGGTTGTAGCTCAATAATCGAAATGCACGTGATTTAATAGTTTAGTCTTAGATTATATAAGCTATAGGAATTATATCCGCAATACGATATATTTTAAGTTTTCTCAGCATTTTTCTCTTAAGTTAAATCAATTAAAGGGTTGTTTGGGGGGTGAAGGGGATGAGCTCAAAAATCGAAACTATATAATTTCAAGAGCTCATAAATAGCTCGTAATTCTGCCGCAAAAACCGATTCAATATTCCTATTTTTAACTAGTGGGGGGGGCTGACTCAGCCCCCCCCCCCACTAAAGTATTAAATTCCTGCTCAGTGGAACGAGCTCAAAATTTTTAGTTTGCGGAATATGAAAGCTCATAAATAGCTCATAAATCAGGGCTATTTGTTTTTTGATTTTTGCAAGTGGGGGGGGGGGCAGCTGTTTAAGTGCACCTTCACATACACTGCTATGGCGCAATCAGCGATGCGATGCTATGCTATGATATCAAACACTTGTATCTTAAGCATCTTGTTCAAATAGCGCGCGATGTAGTGCGATTGGTTTGGTTTTCAAGAATGTTTAATTCCATCGCCAGTAGTCGCATGTCCAACGAGCGATATGGATGTGGAAAAATTAATAAATAATTGAAGACCTAAGTGGAAGAAGGGGGTATCAAAGCCTACCTTTTGAGATATGGGCAGTTAAAGTTTTTATTCGTCTACTTTTATCATGAAAATATTGTTTGTGTTATTTGGTTTTATTTACATTGCTATAAGTATTCCTTTACATATATAATGTTGATAATTTGTTTTTATTTTTAGTATTTTTTCTAAAAATAAATAAAAACTGTACATACCGCCTTCTTCTATTAATTTTAGTTTGTATAACTATCCTTTATCTAAATGGATGTTGGCGTGTGGCATGAAATAATACTCTATAATCAGTTTTACAGAAATTTGTGTAATTGAACACACAATAATCTTTTTTATGTGCCGTGCTTGATTATTGAGCGTTGGCTATCAAATTGGCTATAGTAATCTTTTTGATGACAGCTCGGTAAAGGGACGCAGAAGATCTGTTAAACCATTCTCACAGGTGTCTAAGCCATGACAGTCTTCTTCGACCTGGCCTTTCTTCTTCGACCCAGCCTTTCTTCTTCCGTCTATCTTGACTTGTATTATTTAATGGAGTATATTATACAGAGTGAGTTTTATGTATGGAAAGCCACAATTATCTCGGAAACGGCTTGCACCATTTTTTATAGATTTTTGTCACAAAGAGTTTTCTAATGGGGCCGATATAATAGTGATAATTACATTGTTGTCAGAACTTCCGTTTTTCTGGAAATCTAATGAATTTTCTTATTTCAAATGGAACATCCTGTATATTTTTGCGTTTTGAAGTCCTTAAGAAATGCTGATTATTTTTCGTGTTATATTACCTATTGGGACCGTGCAAGTTCGGAAAAGCGACACCTATTTCTACGCTCTGTACTTTTATTCGCACTTTTGATTATATTGGCCAATCATATGGTCCTGGTTACTGGATAATTGCCAAGGCCATAGTCCAAAAAAAAATAATAAGAAGAAAAAATAAGATTTAGGTTGTTAATTAAACGTAAACAATTGTATGTAGTAAATAAAATTTGTTATTAAAATGCAGTACTGCAAGCAAAATACAATTAATTAAATTTACCTTTATATAATAATTGCATATCATATTAATATTGTGGAGCAATATATAATTTTTCTTCTTAAATGACAATAGGTATGAAATGTACGTCAATTTGACAATTTCAATTGACAATATGAATTATTTAAGAAAGTTGCAATATTTCTCCGCTATTCGCGCACGATCGTTTCGCGTATCCCTTCCAAGTACTTGCACATCGCGAATATCTAAATGCCATAATTCCGGAGTTATTTAGCTACATTTATTAAAAAAAAAATTTTTAAACAAATTTAAAAAATCAATTTTTTCAACCCGGGTACATTATTTTAGGTTCTTTTGATCATTGGAAACAAAAAAGGTCTTTTGTATTTTTTCTCCAAAGTTAATAGTTTTCGAGTTATAAACAATTTAAACCTAAAAAAGACGAAAAATATTTCATTTATTTATTTATTAACGGGATAAACCCGATACATACAAAATACAATAAGGCAGAGCTTTTGTCATAATAATGAAAATATAAAAATTAGATACACGCAAAACTACAACTATAAAACACAAACATAAAAAATAAAAAAGAATATAAATTATTTTCAAATGATGAAAACAACTGAATCAATTACAACAGTTAAATCTATTTAATTTTTTCTTTTTTAAATTCAAAATTCAAGATGCCTGAGTTCTTGTTTAGTAGAGGAAATTGAAGAACCAAACAGATCTATTAGATGACTTATTTCCATACAGGGCCAATCTACTAATTGGTGCATATTGACCATAATTTGTAGCATGTCATTGTTTCTTGAATATTTGTGGATTTCGTGTCAATCTAGCAGGTATATTAAAGCACACAAGAGTTACCAATTCTTCGGAGTCAATAACACCAGAGATAATTTTGCGAAGATAACAAATATCCAACATGACCCTTCTGGTTTCAAAAGTTTGTAAATTTAATCTCATTAATATATTGTCATAAGTATAATTTCCTTTTCCCTATAATAACCTTTTCAATATTTAGGATTTGATATGCATAACTAGGTGACCAGACAATAGAACCATATTCAATAATTGATCTCACGGTACTGCAATATAAGATTTTGATTGTGTGAACTGACAAATCTTTTGATGAACATAATACAAAACCCAACATCCTAAATGCCTTCGAAACAGTATGGTCAATGTGAGAGTAAAATGTTAATTTACAATCAAATATTATACCTAAATCCCGAATTTCGTTCACATGTGTGACAGGAGTATTATTAATAAAATATTGATAGTGAATAGGCGAATGGGATCTAGCAAAAGTTATTAAAAAGCATTTATTAATATTAAGTTCCATATCATTTCTACCACACCACTCATAAAAATCATTTACTTGTGACTGAAGCTGAGAAATGTTATCCTCATTTTTGACAGCCTTATATATTTTAACATCATCAGCAAACATTAAAAAGTTAACTTCCTTTAAAATAGAGTGAACATCATTCAAGAACAAATTAAATAGAAGGGGGCCACAGTGGGAACCTTGCGGTACTCCAGATGTAGCTGTAAAAGCATTAGAAAGAAAACATCCTATTTTTACACTTAAACTTCGATTAGTCAGGTAACTTTGCATCCAATCAAAGAGACTTCCAGAAATACCATGCCATATGCTGTAAGTTTCGCAAGTAATATATTATGATTGACCTTATCGAAAGCTTTAGATAAGTCAGTATAGATGGAATCTACTTGTAACTTGTTTTCCAAAGCAATAACAATGTCATTCTGATAAAGAAGTAAATTAGTTACTGTAGATTTACCCTGTACAAAACCGTGCTGTTCATTCACCAGAATACTACTGAATTCACAAGTAAGCTGCTTAGTAACTAAATAATCTAATAATTTTGGAATTGCTGATAAAGTACAAACTGCTCTGTAGTTTTCAACATTTGACTTTGAACCAGATTTAAATATAGGTTTTACGGAACTATGTTGCAAGCAATCAGGGAAAACCCCTTCTTGCAAAGATTTATTAAAGAGTAATATACAATGGCTTAGATATAGTACAAACACATTGTTTTAATAGATAGTTAGGAATGCCATCAGCGCCAAAATTTAGTTTAGGAGACAAATTGTGAATACTCTAAAAAATAGTATTAATGTTAAAAGAGCATGAACTCATTACCAGCATTTTCAAATTGATATTGTGGGGGGGGGGGTGGTATTGTGGTCAGTGAACACTGTAGAAAAACATTTTTTTCATACCTCCCTCTTCCATTCAAGAATCGTACTTTACATGTTACATACCACCTTGATACACTAAAACTCAAAATTTTAGAAAATGTTACATACCCCCTTCTTCCACTTAGGTCTTCTTCAATTATTAACTTAAGTTATAATTCACTGAATGTAGTCTGTTTCTAAAGACATCCGAAAATGTTCTCGAAATTTTTTAGGAGGCATAATAATTATTATTTTAGCAAATAAATGATAAAACTCCCCAAATGTCGCCCTTTCTCTATTCTCATCCAAAAGTTATTAGGATGCAAAATTAGTTTAGCAAATAAATGATGAAACTCTCCAAATGTAGCTCTTTCTGTATGAATTTTATGAACTGATTTACATTTCCTATTTACACACTTTTTGAAAATATTGTACTTTAACAATGAATTTTCCATCAATATATAATTCAGTTTTCTTTCCATCATCACGTCTGACACAGAAAGGACTATGGTGGCGACTAGCTCACAAACATATCTTTGTATGGAAACACCACCCACAGATAACTGCTTGCTATGTAACGCATAGCATAGCATCGCTGATCGTGCCATAGCAGTGTATGTGAACATGCACTAAGAGTATTGAAGTGCTATGTCTGGTCCATTTGTTAGGTGGATATGAAACCTGGACAACAAAAATAAAAAATCTTAACAAATTAGAAGCGTTCCAGGTGTGGTGTTACCGTAGCATGCTCAGAATCCCGTGTATAGCACACATATCTAACGAACATGTGTTAGAGACCATGCACAAAGAGCGAGAATTGATCAACATCATAAAAATGAGAAAGGTTCAATATTTCAGTCATATAATGAGAGGGCCTAAATATCGCTCACTTCGGTTAATCATTCAGGGCAAAATCGAAGGAAAACGCTGGGTCAGAAGAAAACAACTGTCCTGCCTGCATAACATTAGACAATGGACCCAACGGTCCAGGAATTATTTCATATAGCTGCCGATCGAGAAACATTTCATCAGCTTGTTAATACGACGATAGCCAACGCTTGAGAACAAGCACGGCACACAAAAGAAGACCTATTAGATAAAAATTAACATTTACTTCTCTCTTTCCCTGGCATTGTGATATAGCTTGACTTCCTCATACAGCTCAGGGCGATTTTCTAAAAAGGAATTTAATTAATACTGAGTTACTAAGACTGTAACTAATAGTTTTACCTGCTGACATTTTTCTATTTATATTTGTTTTTTAATCCAACCAAAGACAAACTCCTTTTTTTTTATTATGACTTATCAGTAACCAATTTTTGACATATATCATGTATGTATTTGACTTTGACAAACACAGCATAGAACCATAGAGGTATTATAACTCTATGCATAGAATGACAAAACTTGCACAACACTTAAATCTGACAGTTGACATGATACTGATGAAACCGCAGCACGGTTCTTAGACATCTACGGTTGCCTAAATCGACTAACCAATGAACATTAAGGGTGAGATTACGTCACGAGAGTTTACTGTCATTTGAATCGTAATATGATTTTTTTCGAATCCTGAGAAAACCAAGTATTTTAGAAAAATTTAAACGCAGGATGCAAGATTACATTATTACCGAGGGCGGAAAGCCCCTTAGAATAAACAAGCAGATTCTATTGAATGAAATATTTGAAATTAAATATCACACTTCTCTTTTATTTTCAGCCCTGTAACTTATTAAAATAAACATTATAGAAGTTTTCAGGGACTTTCAGCCCTCGGTAATAATGTAGTCTTTCATTCTGAGTTTAAATTTTTCAAAAATATTTATTAGTTTTCTCAGGATTCGAAAAAAAATGAATACAATTAAAACACATTGAGAATTTTGACATGCGTCAAAGTTTTGCATTAACTCAATGTAAAATTCTGAACTGTTATATTCCAGCTTCCCTAATAATTATTTTACATCAAAAGACATTAGAAACTATTTGAAGAGGATTGAAATCTGTATTGGAAATAACTGTTAAAATTGGTCTACGTAATTAAACATATTCCAAAATTTTGTAAAAATGTAATACATTTTAGTTTTCAGCCCAAACTTAGGCCACACACAATGCAATAATGTTCACATTTTTGAACTGTCAATATTTTTATTTTATCATCTATTGTTTAAAAACAATACAGTTGATAAGATACCTTCAGTTGCGGAGAAAGGATTAATAATAAAGATTTTTTTATTCAGTCAATGGTGTGAGCACTGTCAGTTAAATAGTAACGTGTGGCCTTTTACACGCATACCTATTGTGGCAAATGTATCATATTTTTCAAAATTTTGGAATGCATTTAAATCGTAGAACAATTTTAACTTTTGATTTTAATACAGATTTTAATTCTCTACAAATATTCTCTCATGACTTTTGATGTAGAATAATTAGGGAAGCAGGAATTCAACAATTCAGAACTTTACATTGAGTTTCCTATGGCCCTTTTTACGATTCGCCACTCGGTATAAGATAAAATGTGTACTATTTGTCTTATTATTTCATAATAACACAAATAATACACATATATACACAATAACACACATTCAATGATCGAAAATAATTTTAAAATATGGGAATGTAAACTCTTGTGACGTAAAGTCAAAAATATAAGTCTCCCCACCACCGTCGGACAAGACAACCGTAATAAAGTCTAATAACCGTGAAACCGCAGAGCATACAGTCCGTCTAATATAAGGTTCGTTCCAAGATGACACATTTGTACGATCCCTTGAACGGCCACGAAATCGATTGGACTGTTTTAATGCGCAGAATCGCCCTTGAACGGTTTTCTTTCGATCCCGAACCGATTACCGGTACGTAACCCTCTTGGAACGGATTTGTGTACCATTTCAATGCATTTCAAGTTCGAGTTGCGCCTGAGCCATTTTCAGTACGATTACCACAGTACCACTAGTAGTTTGCTAGATGGTTACAAATTATCATTTCTAACATGTTCATTAAACATCACTTCAACTTCAAAATCTTCCTCAGAATCGATATCTGACATAAAATCGCTGTCTTCTATGAAAAAAATAATAATAAATTATCCATATTTTTATGATTAATTTGAAAAAAAAAAAGAATTAATAATTATTTAAACGAAAATCAAGATTCACAGGTACTAATAGCGTGGATTGTGGATTATTCTATTACCCACTCTTCTATGATTCTATTATTGAATCTTCAGCTAATCTCATAGAAGTGACCAGTAAAAATGAAAACAATCCTACTGCGCAAGTCAGTACAAATAGTTTCTGCTTGAAGGCATGTATCAAAAGGACCGTTCAGTTACCGATTTCGAAGCGGTACATGGATCGCTTGGAACAACATGTGTACGATACGAATCATCGTTCATGTTCGCTTGGAACGCATTTTTTATAATGCGCATGACGAGGGCAGTACGAAGGACGGTTTTCATGTCACTTGGAACGGGCCTATACTTACCATTATCTACGTCAGAGATCTAAGTTGACATAGTTGCCAAAGTATAAAAAAAATCCTGAATCCATTTTAAATCAAATAGAACAAAACAAATTAATATTCAATGTAAATAAATAAAAACGTTAGAAATAGAAAACAAGAATTAGGATGTTGTTCGATTTCTTGCCCTCGCTGTTGCATTTCTGTTTCTGTTTGGGCTTTATCGTTTAATAATTCTCCGAAGTATTCTGCCCATTTCTGTCATATTCAATTTTTCTGTCTTGTCTCCCAGCAACATAGGTACCATCTTTATTTCTGCAAAACATTGGGCATTTATTTCGAGTCCCTCGTGTTTTCTTTTACTCCTTGATAAAAAATTTTAACTTCTTTTTTTACATAGTTTTCTTCTATTATTTCTAGTTGCTTTTCCAGTGATTTTCTCTTCTTTTGCCTACATAATCGCTTAGCTTCTCTTCTTTTGTCTTTATAATACTCTTTACTTTTTTCTGTGTTGTTTCTCTGCTCCAGAATTCTTTTGCGGTCCTCATCAAACCATTGTTCTCTATTTTCTTTTTCTGAAGATGAACGAATTAATAAAAACGAAACAAATTCAGATGGACACATGGGCAGACTACTTTCGATCTCTATTAGCTAAAGACTACGATAATGAACCTCCAACATCTGAAGTTACGACAAACGAAGAAATAAATATCGAGGAGGGAGAGGTAAAAGAAGCATTAAAAATAGAAAATCTTCAGGAGAGGACAGAATATCGAACGAACTCGTTCGTAGAACTCCTAAAATGGAGGACAAGATCTGGCTAAACAACTAGTAAAACTGTACAAAAAATAATAGAACGAACCAGAAGTCCACAAGAATGGAGATCAAGCATCCTAATACCAGTCTTAACAAAAATGAGACAAATTTGACCTGGAGAACTAGAGAAATTACAGTGAACCTTAAGATGAACTAACTGACCCAATTGAAGCTGGCAATGGGATAAGACCGGGGAGTCCCTGAGTCCTTTATTGTTCAACCTGATCATGGATGAAATAATAAAAAAAGTGAGAACTAAGGGCTTGTTATGTAGGCGGTTTGCCAGCGGTTAGCCGACGTTTACATCGTACACACGAGAGCGATTGACTGGCGGTCTCATTCCTCCCCTAGTACTAACTTACAACCGCCGCGCCGCGATTTGACGACGGAGAGGTTGCATATGTACGATTCCATGATTTGTTTCTTGGCAACTCGAACCGCAGCGGTTGAGTTTTTCAGGTAAACCGCGGCGTCAAACGTTGGCAAACCGCCCTATCTGAACAAGGCCTAAAAAAGGATACGAACTGGGAGAAAAACAACTTAAAATACAGTCGAACTCGCTTATTATAATACCGGTTAAAGGAATATCCCGGTCTAAGAATATAAATTTGAGGTCCCAAAACCTTTTTACTAGGCACATATGATTGGTTATTAGAATATCCCTGTTATAGGAATACTTTTGCTTGGCACGAAGGCTATTGAGCGGGTTCGACTGGAATCTGTTATACAGAAGATGCAATACTAATCTCTCAAAGTGAAGATGATTTACAACGTATGCTGCACCAATTTAAATGGATGGTTATAACAGCAAGTTCAATAAAGTCGACTTTACATTACATGATTTATCATGCGATTTGTCATATGATTTGGTCATGGAGTGAAATTTACATATGTTTACACTGTGTGATTCGTCATATGATTTTGCATTGTTATACGACTAGTTTTGTCATAAGCATTGTCATGCGGCTCCTCATGTAATGGGAAAAATCATATGACAAATCACATGATAAATCATGTAGTGTAAAGTCGACTTTAGATGTAAATTCGAGCTGGAGGGTCTGATAATAGAACAAGTGATGGAGTTTAAATATCTAAGAATCACACTATCTATCTACGGAAGATCAAGTGAATAGAGCAAACAGAGCCGCAGGTTGCCTGAATGACACAATATGGGGAAAACGCAATTCGAAATGTTATTTAGAAACATTATTAAATTTTTATTATAATATTATACAAAGTGGACAAAAAATACTACAATAGTTTTAAAATATATAATGAACATTTTGTTGTTTTTATAATACAAATATGCACAGGTTTGTACTATTTTTCGAAAGCACTTTGAACTCTATTTTTACAAAAAAAAAATCGTCTACTTCCTTATGCTGGGACAACACTAACGTTAACGTTCATTATCGTATTAATTCATACACCAAAAATGATGGAATAAACTGCGCATTAAAGTGACTGGCCACACTGTTTTTAGCCGTAGTCAATAGAAAACGCGTTTTTTAATCAAATAATTCCAAGATGGAAGTCGAAGATGCTATGCTGTTATATTTTATGAGTGCTAATTATTATTTTATGAATTTATTATTTTATATGGATCAAGTAAAAACCAAGACTCAAAAGAAGATGGTGGATGATAAAAATGCACAGAAAACGATTTTTTATATTTATTTAAATGTATAGTATCCCATGGAGTCGTCAATTAGCAGCCGAAGCGAACGGTTCTACGAAAAAGTTGTGATAAACAAACCTGTTAACGAGCTATCCGAGAAAAACATTTATTTATTTTATTTGAATGCGTTCAAAAACGTGAGTTTTATTATTAATATTATCAATTTTACGAACATGGGACGTTTATGAAAGTGCAAGGGTTGCTGTTTCCGTCCTAAGAAAGATCTATGTATTTTTAATAGTGTTTTTCTTCGGCAAAAAACATTACACATAATTAGTAATTAGTGAATAGTGATAAAACTTAGTACTTTTGTGTCAAAACATTCTACCTTTACGTTGTAAGTGTTGGCGGAGATATAAAGGTGGGATTCAACGCTCCAAAGGAACGGTTAGTAAAATTTCAATCATTATTAGGATTTTTTGTAAGAATACATGAGAAATATATATATAAAAAAATAGAGAATAGATAATACAAAGAGAAATATATATAAAAAAATTAGAGAATAAATAATACAAAAAAGAAAAATAAAAACATACTGAGAACCGATAGGGGTTAATTTTCTGAGGAGATAGTCCGAAATTAACTCTTTTCGCGGTTATTTGGTAAACTAGTAGTTATAAAAACTGTATATATTTAAGAAATAGTACGTAATTTAAACTAGGTATATTATATTACATAGGTAAAAAAAATTAATAAAGCTGGAGCTGGATAGAGACGAGCCTCTGATCGAATATCGCAAGAGAAAAGACAGAGAATCAGTACCCATACAGCACAGGTCATCTTTAAGATATCTTATTTACAACCAAATATGGTCTTAATGTCTTAGGTCTCAATTAAGACTCTTAAAAGATAGTTATCTTTAAAACGCCAAATTTAAGATATCTTTTAAACATCATATTTAAGACATTTTTTCTTAATTACGAATTTAAAAGTTAGGTTAGGTTAGTAAAACATTTAAGACAAGAGCTGGTAGCAAAAAGACAAACTCCAAACAATAGCTATTTGTATAACAAGGGAGGAAAGTGCTTCTTTTCCTCCCGAGAATGAAGTTTACTGCCCGACGCGTAGCGGAGGGCAGTAATCATTCAAGGGAGGAAAAGGCACTTTACTCCCATGTTATACATATGGTTTTTCCACCTTCCTCAAATAACAAGTAATTTTTTCATTTTTACTTAATTTATTTATGTAACTAACCAACAAAATTTATTAGAACTAAAACTAATTAGTAGGTACAATATAACTGTCAACTGTCAAATAAAAGTCAAATTATTAATGTAAACATTGTTAAATCAGAATAACAATTTACTGTTTTTTACCATTCTGCAAAATATAGAGTGTTTTTAAATAAACGTTAAAATGTATAGGTACTTACGTAATAGAAAATAGATATTGTACAGGGCGTCAATAAGTTATATTTCATGAATGAAATACCGTGACGTCACTTTTACTTTTCCTCCCTAGGGAGGAAAAATATTTTCCTCCCTAGGGAGGAAAAGTACAACTTTGCTCCCTACAATCAGGTCCGGAAAAGTATACTTTCGGTAGAGGTAGGTGGAAAAAGCTTTTTCACATCAGTGACTTTAGTGGTATTTCCAATATGGTTTTATTTGAGGGATATTTAGAAGACTACACATTTTAATAATGAAGTAAGTTTAGATTTAGATTGTTATATTATTAAAGTAAAAAGTTAACTTTGTTATCAAGAGTAAATGCATGTCTCCTAATTCAACAGCTTACCTTAACAATATGCTCTTAAAAATATATTTTTTAGGTAGGTATCGGAGCTTGTTAAAGTAGGAGGATCAAGAGCCTATGATTTTGTATAAAGAGTTGGAAAATTAATTATTAGCAATGAGCAAGCTCTAAGTACAGTTGGCTGGGACAAAAAGACAAACAAAAGTTTTGTGATACCAGAATTGCAAATCTGATAATTGGTAAAGCTTATTCTACATGTACATGTAAAATTTTAATAGCAATAAACGTATTTTTAGAACCTAATTATTTTTATTAAAAGTTCGTTTAAAATATTTCATAAAAAATTAAAAAGAAAGCTATCCTAAACACCTTAATAATATACAAAAAAAGACATCTTTAAGATGTAAGGATTTGTAACATCCGTACATAATCTTTAAGACGTCGTAAAGATATCTTTCCGGAAATACCAGACATCTAAAATATCTTTAGTGAGTTATCTTTTAGATTTCTTTAAGATGTCTTTGTGTTATCTGGGTATCTCCCCCAAACCCAACAAAAAAGCTGCAAATCGCAAAGGGAAAAACGGAAGACATGGAGAAAACAATGGACACAGAACAAGAAACAACAAATACCCTACTGAAAGAAGTTTTGAATGAAATTAGACAAACGAGGGAAGAAAACAAGGTTTTTAGAGATGAAATACTAGAATTAAAGAAAGAAAACAATAAGGTAAAGACAGAACTCGAGGAAACAAAGAAAAAGCTAAATATTTTGGAAATTAGAGTAGAACGGTGTGAAAAAGAAATGAAGCAAAATAACCTAGTAATATCGGGTCTAAAAATAAATACGAATGATGAAGCTGCACTAAAAGAAAAAATGACAAACTTCATCAAACAGCACTTGGAAGAGAACACAAAAATTGAGAAAGCAGTTAAACTGGGAGACAGAACCTGTCTATTGAAAATGGAAAGTATAGAAGAAAAAAATAAGGTGATGAAGAAGAAAAGTAAATTGAGACATATCAAAGGGGAAAAGACTTTCATAAGCCAAGATATGACAGTCTTAGAAAGAAATATTCAGAAGGAAATAGGAGCAAAGTGTAAGGAATTAAGAGACATGGGGAGAAATGTTAAAAGGGACTACAATGGATTAACCGTGGATGGTAATGAAAAATGGAGATGGAGAAAAGCGTCACCATGAACACCACGATTTTTATGTTATTTTTGTCGGGGATCCCATAAACAAGATTCTGTTTCAAACACTTAAAAATTCGATTATTTTTTCATTACTCCACTTCATCTTCGTAGAAATGTATTTCACAAAACAAATTACTCTGCTGCACTTCAAGCTAGAACTTGTTGCGTATAATTAAAACAGCGCTAGTGTAGCCAAAACAACGCGATAAGTAACGGAGTAACTTCTTTGATGTGTCGAAAGAAACCGCCAGCTGAGCTATCGCCTAAGGGCGCATGCATAGTGAACGCTGGTTTCAGAAGTCAGCGTCGAGTCCGTGTGCAAATAATCCTTTGTATTTAAACAAGCCTGCCCAAAGTGTATATGCACGCTGTTATTACGATTATTCGCACAAGGACTCTGCTTTCTGACTCGGACGCGCTTTTACGTTTAGGCCCGGCGCAAATTGAACCTAACCGAGACACAACCTGTGACGGCGGGACGGGTGACCTATGCGTTTATTTTTCTAGCGGACTGCATATTGATCCCAACCGTTGGCTGTCGCTGTGGCAAATAGAGACGAGCAAAATCAGTGTGGATGTGTAACGGTTACTTTTGATACAGATTCTCAGTGGTAATGAATACAAATACTAATTACAAAATACTGATGTATGTGATCCTTGTACTTAATTGAGTAGGCGACTTTAAATTTGCGCCGGGGCTTAATGTGATTAATAATGGCAATAACAAATTAGGGCGCTAAGGCCCTAACTACACCTTTCGTTAATGTCAAATAATGCGATAATTAACGGCATTAGACGTTACTGTGGCCCCAGCATAACTGAAATAAAACCTTCCAAGATAAATTTGCATAATTGAAGATAAATTTTAAGGAAAACCATCTATTCTTGTTCTCATGATCATTTTTCAGTGCGTCACAGTTTTTCGATTTCTCTCTAATGCATTAAGTTTGATGAGACGGAAAAAGCGGTAGCTCCGTGATTAAACACAAAAATAATGCAGCATTACAATGGTTATATACATAAGATGTCTATTCCTAACCTACGTTTGATTCGTTGATATTTAGAATGCGCGTTTTTCTAGCCAATCAAATACACGTATTACGAACATTTGACGAAAACTTCGTCCATTTTGGCCATTTTTTTAGAAGTGTTAAAGAGCCAAGTTTTTTTTTTTTTTTTTATTTAAATTTATTTTGCAATCTGTTGAGTGTCAACAATAAACAAAAGTAATTACATTGACTAAGGACAAGAAAGATTTTACCCACTGGCAAAATCAAAGTACAATTTTTATAAAGTTCTGTACAAAATAATTACATTTCATAACTACTAACTCATTAGTTTAAAAGTTTACTCTAAATGGTAAGTCCAATGGTTTCAACCTCTTTAACCTACGCTGTTCTTGGGAATTGTCTAGGAGGTTAAGTGCAAACTGGTTTTCATGATCCTCCAACTTGGCAATGTAAGCAGCGCTACGTTTTGTGATGACTTCTTGTACCGTATCAGTTTTAAGGTCTCGATGAATAATTCTATTGTTGATGTACCAAGGTGCATTAGTGATGGTTCTGAGGGTTTTTGATTGGAAGCGTTGGATGATTTCGATGTTGGAGTGACTGGCTATTCCCCATAGTTCCAACCCATATGTCCAGATTGGCATAAGTATTGCCTTATAGAGCAGCAATTTATTATCCAGAGATAGTCTTGATGAACGGCCCATTAACCAATACATATTTCTGAATTGGAGACCTAGTTGCTTTCTCTTGGTCCAGATATGTTTCCTCCATGTGAGACTTCTGTCCAAATGAATACCAAGATATTTTACCTCGTTGGCTGATGGTAATTGGTGATTGTTTAAAGTTACAGGAGGACAAGTTCCTCTTCGTGTTGTAAATGTAACTTGAATAGATTTTCCTTCATTCACTTTAATTTTCCATTCCAAAAACCAAATTTGTACTCTGTCTAGATACGCTCGAAGGATATGCGAGGCATAAATAGGGTCTCTGTGTGAGGCTAGGATTGCAGTATCGTCGGCAAATGTTCCTAGCATCATTTCTTCTGTAAGTGGTCTCTCCTCTAGTGGTTCCTGAAGAGGTGGAGGTATATCTGCGGTAAACAAGAGATACAAGGTAGGTCCCAGCACGCTACCCTGTGGTACGCCAGCTTTGATAGAATAGAGTTTGGAAATTGCATCTTGGTATTTAATAAAGTAACACCTACCTGACAAATATGACTCAAGAAGAATGTAAAAGCTGTGCGGTAATGTCTTTTTTAGCTTGTATAGGAGGCCTTCATGCCATACCTTGTCAAATGCCTGCCTAACGTCAAGAAATGCCGCTGAACAGTACCTTTTGGCCTCAAAATCAGCATTTATATGTTTTACCACTCTGTGAACTTGTTGGATTGTTGAGTGATGGGATCGAAATCCAAACTGGTGGTCTGGAATTAGATTTTTGATCCAGGGTTCGAGTTTTTTTACTAATAGTTTTTCGAAAACTTTAGACGTGATTGGCAAGAGGCTGACTGGCCTGTACGATGTAGTTTCTTCTTGAGGTTTCCCCGGTTTTAGAATGGTTATTATCTGAGACACTTTCCATTGATCAGGAAAGTAACCTAAGTTTAATATGGCATTGAATATAAACGTTATAAGTTTTATGCATTTGATAGGTAATTCTTTCAATACTTTTCCACTGATCAAATCGTACCCTGGAGATTTTTTATCGTTTAAATTATTAATAGCCAAGATGACCTCGGACGACTTAAATTTCGGAATAGGCAAACTCATTTGATATGGACTTTGAAGAAATGAGAATACGTCTACTTCCACAGGTGAATTCACTTGATTGGGAGTAAATACTTCGGAAAAATACTCTGCAAAACAACTTGCTTTCTCTTGTGCACTACGAGCCCATTCTCTGTCCGATTTTCTAATTGGAGGTGACGGTTTCTGGGGTTGTTTCAGTTTTCTCGTGGCTTTCCATAGCGAATAATCGGTATCTTTAGTGGAATCTAAATTTTCCAAGTAGTACTGAAATGATTGGTTTTTGAGATCTTCGAAGAGCTTTTTTAATTCCCTTGATGCACTATTGAATCTACGCTTATCAGCAGGATCTCTGGTCTGTTGCCATCTTTTCCTCAGTCTTCTCTTTAGCAAAATTTTTTCTTTGACAACTTGTGGGCAGTCATTTATTATGCATTTATTTTGTATTGTTGGTGTTGCTTGCCAGGCAGCTGATTGGATATTTGTAGTTAGTTGTTCCACAGCAAGAAAAATGTCCTCTTTGGTTTTTAGTGGAATGTCTAGAGACACCTTGTTCTCCAGTATAGATCTGAATTTTGGCCAGTGTGTGCGTCTGTTATAAAGTGAGGGGGATATTTCTTTAATAAGTACCTGGGTTCCAACTGTGAATAGTATAGGCGAGTGATCAGAAGATAATTCGTAGCATGATGTAGCTTTTATATTAGACCTAGGGATGTTCTTAACTACAGCAAAATCGACCAAATCGGGGATTTTATTTCTGTCCGAGGGCCAGTATGTTGGTTCGCCGGTTGATGAATAATCCATATTATTTGACTCTATGATATTTAAGAGAACTCTACCTCTCGGAGTGATTAGTCTTGATCCCCACCTGGTATGTTTGGCATTATAGTCCCCTGCTGCTATGAAGCGGCTCCCAAGTGAATTGAAATAATCTTTAAATTGTTCGTTTGTGATAGAGTGTCGTGGGGGGCAATACAGCGCAGATACTGTAAGTGGTCCATCCCAGTCTTCAACCACAATATTGGTCGCTTGAATGTGATTTGTTTGGTACTCGCCAGCATTATGATGTTTTATTGTATTTCTAACTATAATAGCAGAGCCTCCATGTGCTGATCCATCTGGATAATTAGTAGTATATATAGTATAGTTTGGAATTTTAAGGTAACTTTTTTGTGTAAAGTGAGTTTCGGATACTAGCAGTATATCTATTGTATGAAGGTGTAGAAAGTATTTGATTTCCTGTGTATGTTGTGATAAGCCATTGGCGTTCCATGAAGCTAGTTTTAGAAACGCCTCCATCTTAGGGTTTTTTAGCAATGAGAGCGGTTAAGAGGTTTAACATTGTGCTCATTTGTTCTACCAATTGTTTGATCATATTTTTAAGTTCGAGCATGTCAGTGGATTGTTGAAGACTGGGAGCTGTATTTGATGGTATTTGATTACCAGCGGTTGCTACCTGAGCATAGGTTACATTCGGGACTACCAAGTGTTGGTTTGATTGGACAGGCTGACTTGTTGGTTTGCTTCTCAGTTGTGGAAATGCTCTTTTTTGCAGCTCTTTGTGGACTAAGCACCCACGATAGTTTGCTGGGTGATTTCCTTCACACAGCACGCATTTCACCTGGTTGTTTCTTTCTTTGTAAGAGCACTGATCAGATCTGTGGTTACCCGCGCATTTAACACATCTTGGAGAAAGGTAGCAAAAATTTTTGGTGTGGCCGTAGCGTTGGCATTTTATGCACTGAGGTACTACACGCTTTTTATGTGGAGGTTCAAAAATTACTTTATAGTTCAACAATGAATCGATCTCATATATATCTTTGTTATTCTCGGCTTGTTTTAGTTCAACGTAGAACAGTGGTAATGGCTTTTTTGTACCTGATTGACGATTACGGTTATTATTCAGGTCAGTATTTTGTGTACCTGTCATTTTGAAATTTCGAATTCGACTTCCCTTGTGTTTCACAACTTTTTTGTGCATTATTTTGTGTTTTGGTTTAGAATTTAGTTCGTTAAAAGTTAGTTTTATATTTTGGTTTAGAAATTCGTTAGAAGTTAGTTTATACTCCAAGGTCATTATGCAAGAAAAATATCAATAGTAAGGAGACGTAACTCATGGCTGAAGAACCTTAGGAACTGGTTTGGATGTAATAACAATGAATTATTTAGAGCCGCGGTTTCAGAAATAAAGATCGCTCTGATGATTACCAACTTTTTAAGCGGAGACAGCACCTAGAGAAGAAGATAAAAACACAGTGTATGGATAGTTTTATGTCATTTTTTAATGTTTCCATATTTATAAATTTAATTAACAATATTGTTTACTTTTTAATTTTATTCCCCTTTATAAAAAATACCTACATGTTAACATATTGTGTAAAAATCAAATCTACTAAATTACTAATTAGTTTAATTCCACAAGCGTTTCATCTAAAGTACGATTCTGGCACCTGTCAGTTTAAAGAAAATGTATGTATCTAACCTTTAAATACCCGCGCATTAAGTTATAACATAACTACACGCGTGGCGTACTTTATACACCACAGGAGAATACACTTAAAAACATCGGTTTTGTTTATTTTTTTAAATAAACCTAGTTGCTTATTATAAACCTTATTCGGCATCAACGAATGCTTGAATTTCCTTCTCCGAAAGTCAATTGGGATTTCTAACTGGAATCTGATCCCACGAAAAATAAAATTACTAGTGAAAAAATTTTTGAAATGTGATTTTTTACATGAAAAAAAGTATTGTTTATAAAGAAAAACATATTTTGTGCAATAATGACTAAAAAACAGTTGAAAGATGTACTTACATTACTACAATCGTGGCGTATTATGTACACCACCGGAAACAACAAATAATAAACTGGTAACTACGATTTTCTCAGAACGCCGATTATAACGAAACTAAAACCAAATGTAAAGTACATTCCAGTGATAGAGAAACAAAGTCAAAAATTAAATTTTTTGATATACTTGCAGTAATATTCTTATATCTGGCGTACAAAATACGCCAGCGCGTGTAGTTAAAGGTCAAGTGTGTAATAAATTTTATTTATTTATATTTATTCATTTATGCACACTTAAATGTTTTTTCAAAGCATTTGCTGTAATAAACTGCTTACAACACATTCCACACTTGTGAGGTTTTTTTCCAGTGTGAACTCTCAAATGTGTTTTCAAAACACCTGATTGATTAAATTGCTTTAAACAAATTTCACACTTGTAAGGTTTTTCTCCTGTGTGCACTCTTAAATGTCTTTTTAAATTACTTTGCTGCGAAAACCGCTGAAAACAAATTTCACACTTGTAAGGTTTTTCTCCAATGTGCACTCTCAAATGTTTTTTCAAATCACCTGCTTGAATAAATTGCTTTAAACAAATTTCACACTTGTAAGGTTTTTCTCCAGTGTGCCTTCTCAAATGTACTTTTAAATTACCTGCTTCGCTAAATTGTTTAAAACAAATTTCACAATTGTGAGGTTTTTCTCCGGTATGACCTTTCATGTGACCAGTTAATTGAGCTTTTTGAGCGAACTGTTTTAAACAAATCTCACATTGATAAGGTTTTTCTCCAGTGTGCACTCTCAAATGCATTTTCATAACACTTGATTGAATAAATTGCTTTAAACAAATTTCACACCTGTAAGGCTTTTTTCCAGTGTGCAATTTTAAATGTTTTTTCAAGTCACATACTTGAATAAATTGCTTAAAACAAATTTCGCACTTGTAAGGTTTTTCTTCAGTGTGTCTTCTCAAATGTCTTTTTAAATTACATGCTTCACTAAACTGCTTAAAACAAATTTCACACTTGTGAGGTTTTTCTCCAGTGTGCACTCTCAAATGTATTTTTAAAGTACCTGCTTGACTAAATTGTTTAAAACAAATTTCACACTTGTAAGGTTTTTCTCCGGTATGACGTTTCATGTGACCAGTTAACTGAGCTTTTTGAGCGAACTGTTTTAAACAAATCACACATTGATAAGGTTTTTCTTCAGTGTGCATTCTCAAATGTCTTTTTAAAGTACCTGCTTGACTAAACTGCTTCAAACAAATTTCACACTTGTGAGGTTTTTCTCCAGTGTGCGCCCTCCAATGTACTTTCAAATCACTTGCCGTAATAAACTGCCTAAAACAAATTTCACACATGTGAGGTTTTTCTCCAGTGTGCACTCTCAAATGTCTTTTTAAAGTACCTGCTTCACTAAATTGCTTAAAACAAATTTCGCACTTGTAATGTTTTTCTCCAGTGTGTCTTCTCAAATGTCTTTTTAAATTACATGCTTCACTAAATTGTTTAAAACAAATTTCACACTTGTAAGGTTTTTCTCCAATGTGCACTCTCAAATGTTTTTTCAAATCACCTGCTTGAATAAATTGCTTTAAACAAATTTCACACTTGTAAGGTTTTTCTCCAGTGTGCACTCTCAAATGTACTTTTAAATTACATGCTTCACTAAATTGTTTAAAACAAATTTCACACTTGTAAGGTTTTTCTCCAGTCCCAACTTTCATATTTTTATTTGATGTTTCTCCTTCCGCATGTTGATTCAGTTCAGAATGTTCAGTTAGTGTCTCCACAACTTCGATCTTGTTCTCTTGAAGACAACCTAAAAATCAAACTGACTATAATAAAATCATTTAGGTTCAAGAGAAAATGAATGTAAAAACAAAGAAATGTAATAGTCCCCAGTACACCGTCCTTTTTTGAAAATGATTACAAGTCTTAATAATGGTTTTAACTGCTTCATCTGGGCGAGTCTACTACTTTCGGAAAATTTTCAGAGTGGAGGTAGGACGTGTTTCCGCCCGCACACTATTTAAACTTGTAGCTCTACCGCGGTTATGTTTTGTTATCGCAAAACTATAATTTTTAATTTTAATCAAAAGATTATACGTTAAAATAATATTAGATTATTTTTGTCGGACGAAAAATAGGGAGCGATCCTCGAGTCCGATGCCCACAGTTTTGATATTACAAAACTCTCAATTTTCAAGTACTTATAATTAATTACAAAGAATTGTCGATCTCTTGTCCGACAAATTTACAGCCTCGTTACTTTAGTCTTTAGTCCGACAACGTAAATATGCATGCCCCGCTCACTCAATGAAAAAAATGGTTCCATATTATATATAGCGATCTTCCAAAATTATAGATGGTGCTGGAATACGGCACCATTTTAGTCTATAGAGAGTTCATTTTACCCCACCCTCTTATCTATGTAAATATGATAATTCTGGCAGGTTATGTTTCGCGATTACAAAAGTAATAATTTTTTAACTTACACATAAAACATGTTTATTAAAAAACTAAAGGCCGCGTCTCACCATCAAATAATTTGATCAAACAGTTTGAGCAAACTTGACGTACTTGAGGAAGTACGTCAAAGTGACGTCACAATTGCAGTCTTTTTCAAATTCTAAAAATCTGTGCTCTCACTATCAGTCTAGTTTGATCAAATTTTTTGTATTAAGTTGTCTAACTTGTTTGTACCTTATTTAAAATTAAAATTTTTCATTATTATCCACAACGAACACTCAGGATGTGACGTCACTAACTGTCACTTTCAGTTTGCTCAAACCAGTTTGATCAAATTATTTGATGGTGGGACGCGGTCTTAAGTGTCCGACAAAAAGCAATGATGCAAAATTATAAAAAAAGGAAAAACATTTATTTTCCCTTATTTTAAATTTGGTACCCTAGCGCGCGCAACAAACCGAGCCGAAGAAGTGCTTATAGACAAGACGAAAACGGCGGGGTCGTTGGAGAAAATATTCCCATGATTTTTTTGCATAATCACATTCGTGAGACACCCCAGAATAAGGTTCAAGAAGTCGCCCACGCGAAAAGTGGTCCAATTTTTTTTAATCAAATTGTAAAAGTCAATATTTTCGACCCGGAGATTTTTTTTAGATTTTTCGGACCATTCCGGACAGAAAAGGTCTCTTTAATTTTTCCCTAAAGTTGATCGTGTTCGAGTTATAAGCAATTTAAAATTTGAAAAACGCGAAAATGGCCATTTTTAAGACTTAATAACTCGGTTAAAAATGATTATTATGAAAGTCAGAAAGTGACTAAATCAAATTTAAAGACCCCCTTCATGATCCTGAAGAAATTTGTGTCATTAATTTATTACTAAGCTGTTATTTTTAATTATCAATAATGAGTGGTAAGATCGTATTGACGCGGCTGTAAATGTAAGTGCGAGTGAGATGTTCCAGTGGACTGCCTGAATTGCATCTCTTTCGCACTCATCATGAACGGCCGCCTAACACGTGCATGGCGCTCATTATTTTTACTTAAAAATAACATCTTAGTAACCAAATAATGACAAAAATTTCTTCAGGATCTTGTAGGGGGGGCTTTAAACTTTGATTTAGTTACTTTCTGACTTTCATAGTAATACCTTTTAACCGAGTTATTAAGCCTTGAAAATCGCAATTTTTCGTTTTTTTTTCAATTTTAAAATGATTTTACGTCGAAAACGATTAACTTTAGAGAAAAATTATAAGAGACCTTTTTTATGCAGAATGGTCCAAAAAAACCTAAAAAAAAGTTTGTTCCGGCCAAAAATATTGATTTTTGCAATTTGATTAAAAAAAAATTTGGCCCATTTTTCGCGTGGACGACTTCATGAGTCTTATTCTGGGATGTCTCACGAATGTGATTATGCAAAAAAATCTTATGGGAATACTTTCTCCAAAGAACCCGCCGTTTTCGCCTTGTCTATAGACAAAAGGAAGAAAGAGTATAGATAACTCTCATTAATAAACCTTCGCAAAGTGACTTATTTTTAATCAAATAATTATACAATTTATTAGTAATTATTTATGCATACCATATTGCACATATCTTTTGAACGGTTATACTTATGTAAGCTTTGTGAATGTTTGGTATTACATTAGGTACGGAAAGCAGCCAGCAGCTTGTTTCCAAGTGACGCACTTATTCAATGAATTTGATATTTGTCACTCTGTTTTAATTTAGCTATTGTCAGATAGATAAAATAATTTGTTAGATTTTTGGAAGCATAAACTTTTAACTGTTGATTCTCTATTTTTAGGTTTGTATAATTTGTTAGCACATAATTTTGTAATTAATAATAAACTCTATTTTTAGACAATCAACTTTTGTTTTGATGCACCAAGGAACATTATAAATCAACAATTGTCACGTTTGTGCAAGAAATACGTGAGTATACAATCAATATTTAAATATAACTGGAGAATAAATCCGTTTATTAGTTAATTATTAATTGCTATGGAGAGACTAAGATTTGAATTTGAACTTGTTGCAGCAGAAGATCAAAAATCCAATATAGTAGCAGTTAAATCAATAACAAATGAACAAAAAGAAACATTTTACATTCCAAATCATCTATGGCCAATAAAATATCACACACAACTTGCCAATCTACCTGAATATAAAAGAGTTTCAACAACACTAAAAAAACGTGGTCAAAAACGAAATGTATGGTTTAATTTAAGAGGATCGGAACGTATTTTCGGCTGCAATGCTATTCAAATGGGGATTCATTTTTTTCAAATCCTGAGAAAACTAATAAGTCTTTTGGAAAAATTTAAACGCAGAATGAAAGATTACGTTATTAGCGAGGGCCGAAAGTCCCTGAGAACTTCTACAATGTTTATTTTAATAAGTTACAGGGGTGAAAAAACTAAGAGAAAATTTAGTGTGATTTTTAAATTCAAATATCTCATTCAAAATAAACTTTTTATTTATTCTAAGGGACTTTCAGCCCTCGGTAATAATTTAGTCTTTCATTCTGCGTTTAAATTTTTCAAAAATATTTATTGGTTTTTTCAGGATTTGAAAAAAATGAACACAATGCCGTGGTAATATTTTCCAAATCTGTCTTTGTCTTACAACGCACTCAACCGAATATAATATTGTCAGCATAGGGCTTTTCATCGATTGTCATTTGTTTCGAGCTTCTGTCATGTGTCACATAATATTAATATATCTACGCCATACGTCTTTGGTTTCTATCATTGTTATTACCAATAACGTATGACGTAGATATATTAATATTATGTGACACATGACAGAAGCTCGAAACAAATGACTGGGAATGAAAAGCCCTATATATTGTCAGTCAGACACTGACAATCAGTGACAATTTTAAATATTTGACATTGCATCGGGAATATTTTGAGAAATTGATTAAATATTATTGATATATAGTGTATTTGATAAATAATTGATTTAAGACGTGAACTTAATAAAAAGTTATTTATTGTGTATTATTTGTGAAAGATCCAAGCAGAGAATACATCAGATATATCCTGTGATCCAAGTATTTTGTTGTTAGAGATGTTCAAAATTGTAAGCGTTCCAAAATAACAACATCCCTAATAGCACAAGGACGTCCAATGGACGTCCATTGGACGTCCTTCACGGACTTTAGGGACGTCCTTTGGACGTCCGTTTTCGTCCGAGGAACGTCCTTTATACGTCCTATTTTGGTCCAAATGTCGCGCTACCGAACGTCCATTGGACGTCCATCTAAGGTCCGAGGGGACGTATATTGGAACTTAATCGGACGCAAATTGGACCTTAATCGGACGTCCTAGGGGACGTAAATTGGACCTTAATCGGACGTAAATTGGACCTTAATCGGACATAAATTGGACCTTAATCGGACGTCCTAGGGGACGTAAATTGGACCTTAATCGGACGTAAATTGGACCTTAATCGGACCTAAATTGGACCTTAATCGGACATAAATTGGACCTTAATAGGACGTAAATTTGACCTTAATCGGACGTAAATTGGACCTTAATCGGACGTAAATTAGACCTTAATCGGACGTAAATTGGACCTTAATCGGACGTAAATTGGACTTTAATCGGACGTAAATGGGACCTTAAGCGGACGTAAATTGTACCTTAATCGGACGTAAATTGGACCTTAATCGGACGTCCTAGGGGACGTGAATTGGACCTTAATCGGACGTCCTAGGGGACGTGAATTGGACCTTAACAGGACGTCCAATTTTGGTCCAAAGGCCAAGTTGTTAAACGTCCAATGGAGGTCCACCTAACGTCGGAGGGGACGTTCGGTGGACGTCATTTGGGCATTCATAGGATGTCCCAGTTTGGTCCAATGTCTTGCTGCTGAACATCCATCTAACGTCCTGGAAGGTCATTCGGTGGACGTCTAGCGACGATATTTAGACCTGTGGAGAATGTATTGTGGGAAATAAAAAATATATTTTTTAAGGAACTTATATTTCATCTTATATCAAATTACAATTATTGGATATTACAGTATTTACATTAAATTACAATACACTTCTCCAAGAAATTAACGCACCACCTTAAATATGGGGTATATTTGATGTCTCGTATTTCCTAAACCTGTTGTCCCATCTAAGTGATGTTTTTATAATATTATAGCCTAGGCTATAGGTTACCTCCTTAAGCTTGTCATGCTGTAATATATGTATATTATATCATATCGCTCTCTATAGTAATGTGATATAATATATATTACAGTATAGCTCCCTGTGCATGACAAGCATAAGGAGGTAACATATTCTAGGGCCTAGGCTAGAATATTATAAAAAAAATCACCTAGATGCAACAACAGGTTTAGGAAATTCGAGACATCAAAAATGCCCAATTTTTAAGGTGGTGCGTAATGGGCTGTATATACAGGGTGTAACAAAAATACAGGTCATAAATTAAATCACATTATTCTGGGACCAAAAATAGTTCAAATGAACCTAACTTACCTTGTACAAATATGCACATAAAAAGTTACAGCCCTTTGAAATTACAAAATAAAAATGGATTTTTTCGATTATATCGAAAACTATTAGCGATTTTTTATTGAAAATGGACATGTGACATGTGGCATTATTATGGCAGGAATATCTTAAAGAAAAATTATGGTGAAATTTGTGCACCCCATAAAAATTTTATGGGGGTTTTGATCCCTTAAATCCTCCCAAACTTTTGTGTATGTTCCAATTCAATTTTATTATTGTGGTACCATTAGTTAAATTCAATATTTTTGTTTCTTAGTATTTTTCAGATAAGGCAGTTTTTATCGAGTTGCGACTTCTTTTTTAATATGTCCACGTAAAAATTTTATGGGGGTTTTGTTCCTTTAAACCCCCCAAATGTTGTATGTTCCAATTAAACTATTACTGAGGTACCATTAGTTAAACAGAGTGTTTTCAAAACTTTTTTGCCTCTTTGTATTTTTTCGATAAGGCACGTTTTATCGAGTCTGGCTTCTTTTTTAATATGGTTCAAAATATACCTAAAAATGTAAAGCATAAATAAGTTTGCATATTATTACCAAGTCTCCATAATCGTACTTAACCATATACAAATATGTGGTGGATTTGACAAATATTCACAATATTTCGATAAAAATTGACTTTTCGAAAAAGCAATAAGAGGCAAAAAAGTTTTTAAAACGTTGTTTAAATGGTAGGTACTACAATAATAATTAAATTGAAACGTGCACAAAAGCACATTGTTTTCGATACATTGGAAAAAATCACTTTTCATTTTGTAACTTCAAATGAGTGATAAAGGCACAGAGACTTAGATCACGAGGTCACATTGAAAGGATGCCAAAAACGAGGACTCCGAAAAGGGTACTAAACTACACTATAGCTTCAAGAAAGAGAAGAGGAAGACCGGAAAATAGATGGAAGCAAGAGGTCGAAAAAGATTTGGAAAGAATGGTGTTACAGGGTCAGAAAAGAAAAATGAATAAGAGGAAGGAATGGAGAAAAATCACATATCAAGCCAGAGAAGATCTCAGTACATAAAGAAACGTGAAAATGAAGAAAAAACAAACTTTTCAAGCCATGGGCCTCTAAGGCCCTTGGTGCTATTAATATATAACTTCAAAGGGCTGTAACTTTTCTTTTGTGCACATTTGTACTAAGGTAAGTTAGGTCCAATCAAACTATTTTTGGTCCCAGGATATGTGATTAAATTTATGACCTGTATTTTTGTTACACCCTGTATATATATAAAGGTTATATTTGGTTCTTGGGACATCAAAGTATATTTTTTAGACATTCCCTGGATATAGTCACTGATGTGACATACCTCCGATTTGTTTTTTCATGAGTTTTGTAAGAGAGACTAAAAACTTTTTTATGGTTACCTCCTGTTTTCATATATTTTTTGACATGTTTTGTAGTAAATTCAACTATCTATTTACTACAAGACATGTCAAAATTTACATGTGAAAGCAGGAGATGATCCTAAAAATGGTTTTTCGTCTCCTACAAAATTCATGAAAAATCAGATAGGAGAATTTGTACATTACAATTCTCTGATGTTTGGGAAAAAGGGCTTAAGTCAGAAATGCACATCGATAATGTTTTGATGATTTCTGGACCAGAAAAATCGGCTCTTTTTATTGGTACATACAGTTTACGTCTACAACAGTTTTTTGCTGGTCCAGAAATCATCAAAACATTAGCAATGTGCAATTCTGACTTACGCCCTTTTTGCCAAACATAAAAAAAGCAATCTGGTCATAACTGACCAATGAGCAATTTTAATTTAACCTAAATTACTAATGTTTCTTAAAATGAAGAGCTTACCCGATAGCGTCTCTTATCTAATCTAACAAGATCATGCACTATTCTAACATACACAGCCACATCACGCACTATGCTCTGCTTTTCACTATCACCTATCACTCAAACTAGTTCAAAAGGCTTTGTCCTCTTCAATCTTCTAGTTTGCCCAGTAGTATCGAGGAGGATTTCCTCAATATTCTTGTACTTATTTAAGTTGTTTGTCGGGATTCCTGCTATCTTCTTGATGATTATATCCAGGTTCCATTCCTAGGTATTAATATTTGTTTATAAAGTAATAACTTATTATGCATGGACAATGTTGTTTCTTCCAATTAGCCAATACACTTTTTATATCTTTATTTTGGTTATATCTGGTTTTTTGTAGACCACTTTCAGCTGATTCTAAAAAAAATTAAAATGAACGGTAATTTTTCTATTCTTTACAATTAAAAATCAAAATATTTACAGGTAATACATGCATAAATGATTCGTTTCATAAAGAAAATTGAAAACGGATTTTATAATACTTACATAATTGTTTAAGAGATCCAGCCATAGCCAAAACTAGCATACTAAACAGTACAGTTGAGTACAGCAAAAAAAGCCACTAATTTCCATTTTTCACCCCCTTATCGATGCATTTTTTTCCAATCAAAATTTTTACTAAATTTTTAGGTTATCTTATGATGAAAATGAAATAATTGATGACTTGATGACCAATGACCACGCGACGCTACATAGATACTCGCGCGGCAAATTTGAAAATGAACGCAAATTGAATAGTAAATGGCCTCTCTTTAGAGTATGGAAAATTTTACCCCTCCAGGAGGACATTGTACTCTTTTCATAGAATATCTTGTGGTAACTTTCCAGCCATAATTTAATCAGATGTTCACGGAATAGAACTTTGATAGTAGAATTCCTGGAATGTTTTGTTGTTAGGGGAAACTTTTATTTTATTTATTCTTGAATATTTCCTGTTGTTAAACATTGTAACCAATAATTTACAAATAAGATTTTCATTACATTACATGAAATCAAAACATGTTTTGGATATTAAACTATATAGTTTTATAATTGTAATAATTTAATATACAATTTTGAATTAAGATTTAATCTTTCGATCTAATCGATTTAAACTACAGTAAAACTTGTGTTACCGGCCCCCTGCCAACACCGGCCACCTGTACTAACGGCCAGTTTAAAAATTCCCCACACTAATTACAGTAAAACCTGTCAGTAACGGCCGCTAAAAATGAAAAAGCTATTGGCCGATATAGAAAGGTGACCGGTATTGCCAGTTTTTGTAGTCTAGATATAATTGGTTTGGGGAATTTTTAAACTGGCCGTTAGTACAGGTGGCCAGTAACACAGGTTGTACTGTATATCTAGGCTACAAAAACTGGCAATAACGACCACTTTTCTATATCGGCCAATAGTTCTTTCATTTTAGTGGCCGTTAGTGACAGGTTTGACTGTATTTCATTAACGTAAAGTTAACGCAAGTTAATATTTTATTGAATTATTTTGCTATTTGATCTCGTAATTGGTATAATGTGTCCAATATAAGCGTTCATAAAACGTCCGTATTTCGTCCAGTATGGACGTCCAAAGTCGGACGTCCAAAGGACGTCCATATTTATTCCGTCCGAAGGACGTCCATATTTATTCCTTCCGAAGGACGTCCAACATGGGACGTCCGTTTATAGTCCATGGACGTTAGGACCAAAAATGGACCTATTTTGGACGTCCAAATGACGTCGTGTGCTATTAGGGAATTGTCCGTATTTCGTCCAGTATATATACGTCCATATTTGTTCCATCCGAAGGACGTCCAACGTCGGACGTCCATTTTTATTCCGTCCGAAGAATGTCCAACGTCGGACGTCCAAAGGACGTCCATATTTATTCCTTCCGAAGGACGTCCAACGTCGGACGTCCATATTTATTCCTTCCGAAGGACGTCCAACGTCGGACGTCCAAAGGACGTCCATTTTTATTCCGTCCGAAGGACGTCCAACGTCGGACGTCCATATTTATTCCTTCCGAAGGACGTCCCACGTCGGACGTCCAAAGGACGTCCATTTTTATTCCGTCCGAAGGACGTCCAACGTCGGACGTCCAAAGGACGTCCATATTTATTCCTTCCGAAGGACGTCCAACGTCGGACGTCCAAAGGACGTCCATTTTTATTCCGTCCGAAGGACGTCCAACGTCGGACGTCCAAAGGACGTCCATATTTATTCCTTCCGAAGGACGTCCAACATGGGACGTCCAAAGGACGTCCATTTATAGTCCATGGACGTTAGGACCAAAAATGGACCTATTTTGGACGTCCATTGGACGTCGTGTGCTATTAGGGATATTATTAAAAAATCACTTTAACACTTTTCCTCTTTTCTCGATTGATTATTAGTTTTTGTTGTACAAATAAATTATTACAATCACTGAAAACATAGTTAGTGAAAAAATTATGACATTTATTAACTGAATTAATAATTTGCAATTATAAAAATAACAGTTATCCAAGAACATTCAAAAGCCATCTCTTTAAATTAATTATGACATTTTCAAGTAGAATGACATTCTAGTAATGTTTACATATCCACACCAGTGTGAATTTTACTACACGTAATTTGCCGTGTAAAGACAGAAAAAGTAGGGATACACGTAAAATATTTGCGAATTATGTACCCATAGCCTTAAATCAAAGTACTTTAAACATTTACAAAAATGAGAGTGGAAATATGGCAATAGAAGATTATCTTTTAGAAGAAGTTCAACAATACACATCTCCACACACTTCTATGAAGATTTAATACAGATTTTGGAAAAATTGTCCAAAAATAAAGAAGAAAATCAAATGCAAACAAATCCAAATATAAATAAAATTTCTGAAAAGTTCATAGTTGATAGATTTAATGGTAATAATGTTAATGTAAATCAGTGGCTATCAACATATGAGAGTGAATGTAACCGATTTAATATTACAAAAGATGTTGAAAAAATTGAAATTTTAAGATTGTTTTTAGAAAATACTGCTAAAGACTGGTATACCTCAATGCTGATAAAAAATACACTAGATTCACAATGGAGAATTTGGAGAGAAAATTTCTTAAAAACCTTTGCAGATAAAGGATGGTATCCAGTGACACATGCTATAAATTACAAATTTTTGACTGGTTCACTGTTAGACTATGTCTTAAAGAAAGAATGTCTACTACTAGAAACTAACAAAAATATAGATACCATAACTTTAATAAATCTAATTGCAGTAGGATTACCAAAATTTGTAAGAGAGAAAATAGATAGACAAAATTTAAACAATACACAAGACTTATTTAATGAATTACGAAGATACGAAAAAATACTCAATAAGAAGAGATAAATGATGTTAAAAAAACTACAAAACCAGTAACTAAGAAAAATTTTAAAACCCCATGCAAAATTTGTGAAGAAAAAGGTAAGAGTAACCGCTATCACCCAGAAAATATATGCTGGTACAAATCAGAAACAATTAAAAATATGTCCACAAATTCAATTTTAGAAGTTGAATTAAACACAGAAGACCAAAAAAACTAAGTTTCCCACCATTAATCAAAATTGATGTATTGCTGAATAACAAACTGAATGTTACAGGAATTTATGATCCTGGATCAAATGTTACAGTAATAAACTCCAAATTATTACAAGTAAAAAATCAAGAAAAAGATGAACAAAGCGGTACATTAAAGTCGATTAATGGTAGGGGAAAAACTAATGGCTTAGTAACATTAAAAGCAAAAATTTTAGATGCAGAAAATAATATAAATGCATTTATTTTAGAAAGTAAGGAATTTGATAGTGATCTCATATTGGGATTAGATACAATAAAAAAATTTAGATTGACCCTTATGGGAATCTCATCAACATACAAAAATTAAAAGATATCGCAGAAATAGAAGAAGACATAGGCAAACCATCTCAAGAATATGAAGTGAATTTCAATGAAGGAATAGACACTAATCAATTTGCAATTAATACAGAGCACTTAGAATCAGGTCAAAAAGAAATAATAAATGTCCTAGTGAATGAATGTGAACAAATATTTGCTAAGAACAAATTTGATGTAGGCAAAGTAAATAATTATGAAGCCTTCATTGAGCTACAAACAGAAAAATATTGCTATAAAAGGCCATACAGATGTTCAATAGAAGATAGAATGGAGATAGAAAAACAGATTGCAGAATTATTAAAGCATAATTTGATTGAAGAATCATACAGTCCTTTTGCAGCACCAGTCACTTTGGCATTAAAAAGAGATGAAGGAAAAATAAATCGACTATGTATCGACTTTAGAGACCTTAATAAGATAGTAGTTCCTCAATGTCAACCTTTTCCTTTAATAGAAGACTTAATGATTAAGACTATAGATTGCAAATATTTTACAACTCTAGATGTAAACTCTGCTTTTTGGTCCATACCTCTAAGAATTCAAGATAGACCAAAAACAGGATTCGTAACTCAAGAAGGTCATTATCGAAGGACATTATCCCATTTGGCCTTAAGACTTCCCCAGCAATGTTTCAAAGTATCCTAGGAAATATTATTAAGGCTATGGGTACATAATTCGCAAATATTTTACGTGTATCCCTACTTTTTCTGTCTTTACACGGTAAATTACGTGTAGTAAAATTCACACTGGTATGGATATGTAAACATTACTAGAATGACATTCTACTTGAAAATGTCATCATTAATTTAAAGAGATGGGTTTTGAATGTTCTTGGATAACTGTTATTTTTATAATTGCAAATTATTAATTCAGTTAATAAATGTGATAATTTTTTCACTAACTATGTATTCAGTGATTGTAATAATTTATTTGTACAACAAAGACTAATACTCATCGAAAAAAGAGGAAAAGTGTTAAAGTGATTTTTAATAATATATTGTTATGGAACGCTTACAATTTTGAACATCTTTAACAACAAAATACTTGGATCACAGAATATATTATCCTGATGTATTCTCTGCTTGGATCTTCCACAAATAATACACAATAAATAACTTTTTATTAAGTTCACGTCTTAAATCAATTATTTATCAAATGCACTATCAATAATATTTAATCAATAACTCAACATATTCCCGATACAATGTCAAATATTTAAAATTGTCCCTGATTGTCAGTGTCTGACTGACAATATTATATTCGGCTGAGTGCGCTGTAAGACAAAGATAGATTTGGAAAATATTACCACGGCATTGTGTTTATTTTTTTCGAATCCTGAAAAAACCAATAAATATTTCTGAAAAATTTAAACGCAGAATGAAAGACTAAATTATTACCGAGGGCCGAAAGTCCCTTAGAATAAATAAAAAGTTTATTTTGAATGATATATTTGAAATTAAAAATCACACTAAATTTTCTCTTAGTTTTTCACCCCTGTAACTTATTAAAATAAACATTATAGAAGTTCTCAGGGACTTTCGGCCCTCGCTAATAACGTAATCTTTCATTCTGCGTTTAAATTTTTCAAAAATACTTATTAGTTTTCTCAGGATTCGAAAAAAATAAATCCCCATTTGAATAGCATTGCAGCCGAAAATACGTACCGATCCTCTTAAGAAATATGATTTATCTGGAAATGCAGTAAATTATATTGATGACATATTAATTTTTTCAAAAACATTTACTGAACATATAACACACATTAGAAAATTGCTGGATGCTATACAAAAAGAAGGACTTAGACTGAAATTTACGAAGTGTAGATTTGCATCTAAGTCGGTTAGATATTTGGGTCATTTAATAGAAGATAATACAATAACACCTCTTAAGGATAACTTGAAAGCAATAAGTGAATTTCCCACTCCACAAAATAGAAAACATATACGACAATTTTTAGGAAAAGTCAATTTTCACGGTAAATATATCCCAAATTCTACAATAGTGCTTGAACCTCTGCATAACTTATTGCGTAAAGATACAAAATTTGATTGGTCCAATGAGTGCCAAATAGCCTTTGACATAATAAACAATCTCTTATGTTCAAGGCCAATTCTTGCAATTTTTAATCCAAAATTACCCATATTTATTTATACTGATGCAAGTATAAATGGTTTAGGAGCTGTTCTACAACAAACACAATTAAATGGAGATCAAAAGCCTGTAGCATACTTTTCAAAGAAATTAAACCAATATCAAAAAAAGAGAAAAGCTATTTTTTGGAAACTTTGGCTATAAAAGAAAGTATAAAATTTTGGCAACATTGGTTGCTTGGAAACTTCTTCACTGTATACACAGATCATAAACCACTGGAAAAGCTTAATATTAAAAACAGAACAGATGATGAATTAGGAGATATGATTCACTATTTATCCCAATATAATTTTAAAATAGAGTACAAAGCAGGAAAAACAAATACAGAAGCAGATTGTCTGAGTAGAAATCCAGTTTTTGAGGATCATGAAAATAATGAAGATATCCTAAAGACAGTCAATCTTATTAGTCTAAAATGTATAAAAAGTGATCAAGCACAAAACCAACAAATAAAAGAAAAAAAATAATTTTATTATGGAAAACGATATTTACTACAAGAATGATAAAAGAAAAAGAAAAAAGATAGTATTAAGTGAACAATACAGTAAACTTGTTTTAAAGAAAATTCATGAAACTTATTGTCACATAGGAATAAATCAAATGAAAACAATGTTTAAACCTTTTTATATTGCACCAAATGATACTGAAAATATAAAGGTAATATGTAAAAACTGTGAAGTTTGCATAAAAAATAAAACGAGATTAAACAAGAAATATGGTTTAATGTCACAACTAGGTCCTGCTGAGAAACCGTTTCAAATAATGTCTTTGGATACGATTGGTGGTTTTGGTGGCTGCAGATCGACAAAGAAATACCTACACCTATTAGTAGATCACTTTACAAGATTTGCATTTATCCTCTGTTCAAAAGGTCAAACTGCTCAAGAACTCATAAAGCTGATAGAAAAGGTTTCTGCAGAAAATTAAATAGAGACAATACTTACAGATCAATACCCAGCTCAAAATTCGAATGATTTTAAAAACTATCTTGAACAGACGAACATTCAACTGATTTTCACAGCAGTAGATGCACCATTCTCAAATGGTTTAAACGAAAGATTGAACCAGACATTAGTAAATAAAATACGATGTAAATTAAATGAAGAGAAAAAAATGGCATGGTCTAAAATAGCACAAGAATGTACAGATAAATATAACGAGACAAATCACACACAGTTACAGGATTTTCACCAAAATATCTTTTAAGTGGTGAATCTACTGACTTGTTACCACCTGAGTTAAAAGAGAAAAGGGAAGAAATAAAAAATTTAGAACAAGATCGAAAAATAGCAGCACAGAGATCAACAAGGTATCATCAGTATAACAAATCTGTATTTGATAAGAAGAGAATACAATATGAATTCAAAGAAGGAGATCTAGTTTATGTAGCCAATGGTAATAAACTAAACAGAAAAAAAAATGGATGAAGTCCGAATTGGTCCATTCGAAATAATGGAGAAAGTGTCTGATTCAGTTTATAAAATCAACACAGGACATGGAAAGAGATCGATTGGTTTGTATCACATCACAAAGCTCATTCCTATGTCTAGTGATATACCATAATTTGCACTACATAGTGAAAATTATATCTTGTGGAGGGAAGATGTAAGCTTTGTGAATGTTTGGTATTACATTAATTACGGAACGCAGCCAGCAGCTTGTTTCCAAGTGACGCACTTATTCAATGAATTTGATATTTGTCATTCTGTTTTAATTTAGCTATTGTCAGATAGATAAAATAATTTGTTAGATTTTTGGAAGCATAAACTTTTAATTGTTGATTCTCTATTTTTAGGTTTGTATAATTTGGTAGCACATAATTTTGTAATTAATAATAAACTCTATTTTTAGACAATCAACTTTTGTTTTGATGCACCAAGGAACATTATACTTATAATGGTGAAATTTGGAGAGAAGAAATAAACGGACGTAGGCTTCTCAACTAGTCATAACAGGAGACGTAATAGTCACAGATGACATTACAAGGACACTTTGACCGATAATTGTAAATGGGACGTTAGGTCAAATGATATCTCGTTTGAAAAATGTTAAATATACCTATTCAATTAACACTAATTTTGTTTGGGTTTAAGTTAATTTTAATGAATAAATGAAATAAATATAAAATTGTAGTTTGGCATTAAATAAATAATGATTCAAACGTCCTCCTATGGTTATTTGTCAAAACAGTCGACGTTGACGTAAAAACAATTAGAGAATAGACCATTTGAAGACTTTGACGTTTATGGCGCCTCCCAATAAGTGTATTCGCAGAGACAATCGGGGACTAGCCGACGATAAGTGGAGCATGCCAGGACTAAGCCCCGGCGCAAATTGAACCTAAGCCAGACACAACCTGCGTCGGCGGACTTCGTAGACCGTTCTGCGCATCCTACTATCAGTTCATGCGTTCGCAGGTCGAGCTTGGGAAGGCCTGTCGTTAGCGTACAGTTTTCTGGGCCTTGGGACAGGTGACTCACCGCCAGATGTGTTATTTTTACGTGTTTTTGTTTGCGAGATGGAAGTATCTGAAATTAATAAGCAGCGATATATTTACACTATCTGTATGAATAACATTTTATTCCTCTGTTGTATCAATCAGCACTACTCTACAAGTTTTCGTTTATTCGTTTTAATATTTTATTGCAATAGTAGGGAATATAATATATCTGATTAAAACAGTGAATTTATTACATGTTAATTATTTTTAATTTCTTGTGGCCTATCTAATGTAGGTTTAGCCAATAAATCAAAGTTATGCGCTTAAAAGAGCATATTATTTGAAAAATAAGGAGTGCCATAATGTGTCATAATTATAATCTCCTTTATACAGGTTTTAAAAACATTGTTTAGTATGTATTTCTTAAATCCACACAATCATTGGAAAATTATTCATGGTATTTAAAAATATCTGTTAATGACACTGTTATCGACAAAGTCGATCAATTTCAAACTTGTCATCATATTAGACTTTTGTTTATCGTTAAAAATTAAATGATGGTTGTGAATTGTATTTGTTATTTAATATTTTAGAAAAATACATAATCAGCAAAAATCTTATTCAAAACATGCGAACCGTTTTTGCAATCACAATCAATGCCAGTGTTTAACTTATGCTTAAGCACATAAACCCACATATTCCCACATAACAATTTCATGTTCTTAGTAGATTCATAGAACATACTTTTCAGAAAAAGTATATACTGAGAATGTGCGTAATTACCATTGCGAATGTGCAGAGCAGATACTGAGTATATACTACATTACAGTACTTAAACGTTCTATGTATATACTTAGAATGTACTACCGCACTTCTTTTCAGTATATACCAAGAATGTTCTTTTTAGAACATTCCAAGGACGTGCTATAAACCTTCTATGTGTATACTTAGAACATACTACCGCACATCTTTTTAGTTTATACCAAGAAGGTACTTTTTAGAATATTCCAAGGAAGTGCTATAAACCTTCTATTTATATACTAAGAACGTACTACCGCACATCTTTGTATGGGAAGAATATTATATTTTTAAGAATATTCTAAGAAAGTGCTATCAAGTGCTATATTGCTTAGAAGTATGTTTTCAGCATCACCTAATCTCATCTTAGGTTCTACTGGTTCTACCAAATATCTATTTACATATTTTAATTGCAAATGAGAATGTAGTTAGTACCTACATTCTACAATATTACTTAAAAAGTAAGTACATATTTATAAATTTTAGTTATTTATATAAATCATTATATAATATTTAGCTAAACTAAACTATGCATAATAAGTAACTAAAATTTATATAATACTTATATGTACTTACCTATTTAAGTAATATTGAGTTATCAAAATAGATTATATGTATTTTGAAGCACCGCAAACAAAATAAACAGATTATGTATGTTCTTTAGTCCTAGTCCTACTACTACATCATTCGCCTTCATCCTTAACACTGCATCTGCATAGATCCATAGATGATACAAATAATGAAATAATGCCTGTTTTCTTTTTCATATTTTACGGTTTTTTCCTATCCCTGATCCATTCAGGTAATAAGAATAGAAATGGTCAGAATATGATGGGGGGGGAGGGGGGGGGGGGTTATGAATGTATTGTGGAATAACAAAATCGGTGTTGCCAAACGGAGAGAAATTTCCCTTTTTGCGGGAATTTTCAACATAAAAGGTGATAAAGGGAAAAAGTTAACTCAAAAGGGAATTATTGTTCCAGTCCAAATTGTAAAATATTAAGAAAAAATCAAAATATTTGAAAATAATTCAACATATCTTCTCAGATTTTGTAAACAGGAGGGAAGTTTTTTTTATAAAAGTGGGAATTTTTAAGGTAAGTTGACGGAAAAAGCTTACTCGACGGTTGGCAACGCCAAAGCCTCTGGTTGCTTTGGTTGTGCAGTTTGGCACGTTTTGGTTCTGCGAATGGCCTATTGAATTGAATGTACCTAAATTCAAATTCCAAGGATGTAAAAATACTAATGATTCATGATAAACTCGAAATGGTAAAGTCATTTCAATTATGAAAACGAATTTTTAATAGTATCTATGTAAACGTTAATACAATTAATGTTTAAACTTTTTTACCCTACAACAATTTTGAAATGAAATTCGTCCAATACTACCTACATACATAAATTTTATTAATTATGTATTCTAAAAAATAACGAAGTTGATAATCTATAAGGCTAATATTATACTTCCTATACATACAAATTATTTTTAAGATATTTTAAAAGTATCTACTTATAAGTATGTGTTAAGAATGTACTTATAAGTATGTGTTAAGAATATTCGATAAAGGTATATTCTAAGAATAAACCTTTACGAATATTCCGAGATCCTACGTACACGAATATACTTAGTATATTCGGTACGAGAATATACTCTGAAGTATATGCAAAGAACATGAAATTTAGAATGTTTTTTAAGGTAGATGCTATGCTTGTACTACACATATACTAAAAAGAATATACTCCGACGAATGTTGGTAGTATATGCTTAGAACATGATGCGAACATCATTGTTATGTGGGTTGTTATTATAAAGGTATGTAGAAATAAAATACTCAGTGTAAGATATCTTTTTATGCACCTGCTTATGATCAAATTCGATGTTTTCGAAAGTCATACCGCTACGACTACTAGGGACGTGTAAGATATTTTTAAAACGTTACTAGTTACAAGTATGGAACTACCGATTTTAAGTTGCCTACTCAATTCAGTAAATACAAGGATCAGATACATCAGTATTTTGTAATCAATACCACTCAGAACCGGTATCAAAAGTAACCGTTACATGTCCGCACTGATTTTGCGAACCGTTTTTGCAATCACAATCAATGCATTGTTAAACTTATGCTTGTCATTATAAAGGTATGTAGAAATAAAATACTCAGTGTAAGATATCTTTTTATGCACCCGCTTATGATCAAATTCGATGTTTTCGAAAGTCATACCGCTACGACTACTAGGGACGTGTAAGATGTTTTTAAAACGTTACTAGTTACAACCCTAATAGCACAAGGACGTCCAATGGACGTCCATTGGACGTCCTTCACGTACTTTAGGGACGTCCATTGGACGTCCGTTTTCGTCCGAGGAACGTCCTTTATACGTCCTATTTTGGTCCAAATGTCGCGCTACCGAACGTCCATTGGACGTCCATCTAAGGTCCGAGGGGACGTATATTGGACCTTAATCGGACGTAAATTGGACCTTAATCGGACGTCCTAGGGGACGTAAATTGGACCTTAATCGGACGTAAATTGTACCTTAACCGGACGTAAATTGGACCTTAATCGGACGTAAATTGGACCTCAATCGGACGTAAATTGGACCTTAATCGGACGTAAATTGGACCTTAATCGGACGTAAATTGGACCTTAATCGGACGTAAATTGGACTTTAATCGGACTTAAATTAGACCTTAATCGGACGTAAATTGGACCTTAATCGGACGTAAATTGGACCTTAATCGGACGTAACTTGGACCTTAATCGGACGTAAATTGGACCTTAATCGGACGTAAGTTGGACCTTAATCGGACGTAAATTGGACCTTAATCGGACGTAAGTTGGACCTTAATCGGACGTAAATTGGACTTTAATCGAACGTAAATTGGACCTTAATCGGACGTAAATGGGACCTTAATTGGACGTAAATTGGACCTTAATCGGACGTAAATCGGACCTTAATCGGACGTCCTAGGGGACGTGAATTGGACCTTAACAGGACGTCCAATTTTGGTCCAAATTCCACTTTGCCAAACGTCCAATGGAGGTCCACCTAACGTCCAAGGGGACGTTCGGTGGACGTCAATTGGGCCTTCATAGGGCGTCCCAGTTTGGTCCAATGTCTTGCTGCCGAACATCCATCTAACGTCCTGGGAGGACGTTCGGTGGACGTCTATAGTTGATATTTAGACCTGTGAAGAATGTATTGTGGGAAATAAAAAATATATTTTTTAAGAAACTTATATTACATCTTATATTAAATTACAATTATTGGATATTACATTATTTACATTAAATTACAATACACTTCTCCAAGAAATTAACGCACCACCTTAAATATGGGGTATTTTTGATGTCTCGTATTTCCTAAACCTGTTGTCCCATCTAAGTGATTTTTTTATAATATTATAGCCTAGGCTATAGGTTACCTCCTTAAGCTTGTCATGCACAGGGAGCTATGCTGTAATATATGTATATTATATCATATCGCTCTCTATAGTAATGGGTGAGCCTGCAGACAGGAAACAAATGGTTCCGTATGTGCAGGCTCACTCATTACTATAGAGAGCGATGTGATATAATATATACAGAGAGGTCCTAAATTATGGAATAAATTAATTTTCTCTAAAATGGACGACTATAGAGAAAAATCCGGAAACAGGTCGATTTTTGTGTTTAAATTACAACTTTTTGACATATATTTCATACTAGTGATGTCATCCATCTGAGCGTGATGACGTAATCAATGATTTTTTTAAATGGGAATAGGGGTTGTGTGGCACCTCAGTTGAAAGGGTTTTCAATTCTCTATTCAGTAATTTTGAATGTGTACGTTCCAATTAAACTATTACTGAGGTACCATTAGTTAAACAGAATGTTTTTAAAACTTTTTTGCCTCTTTGTATTTTTTTCGATAAGGCACGTTTTATCGAGATCTGGCTTCTTTTTTAATATGGTTCAAAATATACCTAAAAATGTAAAGCATAAATAAGTTTGCATAATATTACCAAGTCTCCATAATGGTACTTAACCATATACAAATATGTGGTGGATTTGACAAATATTCAAAATATTTCGATAAAAATTAACTTTTCGAAAAAGCAATAACAGGCAAAAAAGTTTTTAAAACGTTGTGTTTAAATGGTACTACAATAATAATTAATAATAATAATAATAATAAAACCATATCTCCAAACCGACCATCTCCCATATTATCAATACGTCCCTGAGAGTATGCTTGAGGATGGCAACTACAAGCTATACTGGGACCCCACTGTGCTCACAGACCAAACAGTGGCGCATAATAGACCAGATCTCGTATTAGTCAATAAATTAACGAGACAAACAACCCTCATTGATGTGGCACACGGAACTAATGGTTCCGTGTGTGCAGGCTCACTCATTACTATAGAGAGCGATGTGATATAATATATATTACAGTATATAGCTCCCCGTGCATGACAAGCTTAAGAGGAAACAGTAGCGAGCAACAGGTAGCGAAAACGCGTTCCAAGATTGCGGCTGTAATTTTGAATATTTTTTTGAGATATTTGGCACACGCATTCGTAATATAATAAAGAATGGCGGTACAGAGCCCAATTTGAAAAATATAAAAATATGTGAAAATTACTCTGTAATTAAATACAATATTAAAAAAACGAGCCTGTACCGCCATTAAGAAGAACAAAAAAATACACTTTCTTCAAATAAACTTTTTTATCCAATGCCTAGATGTTGTGTCATTTTGGAACTACTAATGAAATAAAAAATTTTAGTAGTTCCAAAATGACACAAAATCTAGGCATCGCATAAAAAAGTTTATTTGAAGAAAGTGTATTTTTTTGTTCTTCTTAATGGCGGTACAGGCTTGTTTTTTTAATATTGTATTTAATTACAGAGTAATTTCCACATATTAATATATTTTTCAAATTGGGCTCTGTACCGCCATTCTTTATTATATTACGAATACGTGTGCCAAATATCTCGAAAAAATATTCAAAATTACAGCCGCAATCTTGGAACGCGTTTTTGCTACCTGTTGATCGCTACTGTATCACCTTAAGGAGGATATTATAAAAAAAATCACCTAGATGGGACAACTGGTTTAGGAAATTCGAGACATCAAAAATGCTCAATTTTTAAGGTGGTGCGTAATGGGCTGTATATTATATATATTTCAAATCGACACCTTGCTCATTTGGAGATAATGGACAATTTCTTAAAAAGAAGATATTCTATCTATGTATACTTATTATATAGTGTCCCTAATAGCACACGACGTCCAATGGACGTCCAAAATAGGTCCATTTTTGGTCCTAACGTCCATGGACTATAAATGGACGTCCTTTGGACGTCCCATGTTGGACGTCCTTCGGAAGGAATAAATATGGACGTCCTTTGGACGTCCGACGTTGGACGTCCTTCGGACGGAATAAAAATGGACGTCCTTTGGACGTCCGACGTTGGACGTCCTTCGGAAGGAATAAATATGGACGTCCTTTGGACGTCCGACGTTGGACATCCTTCGGACGGAATAAAAATGGACGTCCTTTGGACGTCCGACGTTGGACGTCCTTCGGAAGGAATAAATATGGACGTCCGACGTTGGACGTCCTTCGGAAGGAATAAATATGGACGTCCTTTGGACGTCCGACGTTGGACATTCTTCGGACGGAATAAAAATGGACGTCCGACGTTGGACGTCCTTCGGATGGAACAAATATGGACGTATATATACTGGACGAAATACGGACAATTCCCTAATAGCACACGACGTCATTTGGACGTCCAAAATAGGTCCATTTTTGGTCCTAACGTCCATGGACTATAAACGGACGTCCCATGTTGGACGTCCTTCGGAAGGAATAAATATGGACGTCCTTCGGACGGAATAAATATGGACGTCCTTTGGACGTCCGACTTTGGACGTCCATACTGGACGAAATACGGACGTTTTATGAACGCTTATATTGGACACATTATACCAATTACGAGATCAAATAGCAAAATAATTCAATAAAATATTAACTTGCGTTAACTTTACGTTAATGAAATACAGTCAAACCTGTCACTAACGGCCACTAAAATGAAAGAACTATTGGCCGATATAGAAAAGTGGTCGTTATTGCCAGTTTTTGTAGCCTAGATATACAGTACAACCTGTGTTACTGGCCACCTGTACTAACGGCCAGTTTAAAAATTCCCCAAACCAATTATATCTAGACTACAAAAACTGGCAATACCGGTCACCTTTCTATATCGGCCAATAGCTTTTTCATTTTTAGCGGCCGTTACTGACAGGTTTTACTGTAATTAGTGTGGGGAATTTTTAAACTGGCCGTTAGTACAGGTGGCCGGTGTTGGCAGGGGGCCGGTAACACAAGTTTTACTGTAGTTTAAATCGATTAGATCGAAAGATTAAATCTTAATTCAAAATTGTATATTAAATTATTACAATTATAAAACTATATAGTTTAATATCCAAAACATGTTTTGATTTCATGTAATGTAATGAAAATCTTATTTGTAAATTATTGGTTACAATGTTTAACAACAGGAAATATTCAAGAATAAATAAAATAAAAGTTTCCCCTAACAACAAAACATTCCAGGAATTCTACTATCAAAGTTCTATTCCGTGAACATCTGATTAAATTATGGCTGGAAAGTTACCACAAGATATTCTATGAAAAGAGTACAATGTCCTCCTGGAGGGGTAAAATTTTCCATACTCTAAAGAGAGGCCATTTACTATTCAATTTGCGTTCATTTTCAAATTTGCCGCGCGAGTATCTATGTAGCGTCGCGTGGTCATTGGTCATCAAGTCATCAATTATTTCATTTTCATCATAAGATAACCTAAAAATTTAGTAAAAATTTTGATTGGAAAAAAATGCATCGATAAGGGGGTGAAAAATGGAAATTAGTGGCTTTTTTTGCTGTACTCAACTGTACTGTTTAGTATGCTAGTTTTGGCTATGGCTGGATCTCTTAAACAATTATGTAAGTATTATAAAATCCGTTTTCAATTTTCTTTATGAAACGAATCATTTATGCATGTATTACCTGTAAATATTTTGATTTTTAATTGTAAAGAATAGAAAAATTACCGTTCATTTTAATTTTTTTTAGAATCAGCTGAAAGTGGTCTACAAAAAACCAGATATAACCAAAATAAAGATATAAAAAGTGTATTGGCTAATTGGAAGAAACAACATTGTCCATGCATAATAAGTTATTACTTTATAAACAAATATTAATACCTAGGAATGGAACCTGGATATAATCATCAAGAAGATAGCAGGAATCCCGACAAACAACTTAAATAAGTACAAGAATATTGAGGAAATCCTCCTCGATACTACTGGGCAAACTAGAAGATTGAAGAGGACAAAGCCTTTTGAACTAGTTTGAGTGATAGGTGATAGTGAAAAGCAGAGCATAGTGCGTGATGTGGCTGTGTATGTTAGAATAGTGCATGATCTTGTTAGATTAGATAAGAGACGCTATCGGGTAAGCTCTTCATTTTAAGAAACATTAGTAATTTAGGTTAAATTAAAATTGCTCATTGGTCAGTTATGACCAGATTGCTTTTTTTATGTTTGGCAAAAAGGGCGTAAGTCAGAATTGCACATTGCTAATGTTTTGATGATTTCTGGACCAGCAAAAAACTGTTGTAGACGTAAACTGTATGTACCAATAAAAAGAGCCGATTTTTCTGGTCCAGAAATCATCAAAACATTATCGATGTGCATTTCTGACTTAAGCCCTTTTTCCCAAACATCAGAGAATTGTAATGTACAAATTCTCCTATCTGATTTTTCATGAATTTTGTAGGAGACGAAAAACCATTTTTAGGATCATCTCCTGCTTTCACATGTAAATTTTGACATGTCTTGTAGTAAATAGATAGTTGAATTTACTACAAAACATGTCAAAAAATATATGAAAACAGGAGGTAACCATAAAAAAGTTTTTAGTCTCTCTTACAAAACTCGTGAAAAAACAAATCGGAGGTATGTCACATCAGTGACTATATCCAGGGAATGTCTAAAAAATATACTTTGATGTCCCAAGAACCAAATATAACCTTTATATATATACAGGGTGTAACAAAAATACAGGTCATAAATTTAATCACATATCCTGGGACCAAAAATAGTTTGATTGGACCTAACTTACCTTAGTACAAATGTGCACAAAAGAAAAGTTACAGCCCTTTGAAGTTATATATTAATAGCACCAAGGGCCTTAGAGGCCCATGGCTTGAAAAGTTTGTTTTTTCTTCATTTTCACGTTTCTTTATGTACTGAGATCTTCTCTGGCTTGATATGTGATTTTTCTCCATTCCTTCCTCTTATTCATTTTTCTTTTCTGACCCTGTAACACCATTCTTTCCAAATCTTTTTCGACCTCTTGCTTCCATCTATTTTCCGGTCTTCCTCTTCTCTTTCTTGAAGCTATAGTGTAGTTTAGTACCCTTTTCGGAGTCCTCGTTTTTGGCATCCTTTCAATGTGACCTCGTGATCTAAGTCTCTGTGCCTTTATCACTCATTTGAAGTTACAAAATGAAAAGTGATTTTTTCCAATGTATCGAAAACAATGTGCTTTTGTGCACGTTTCAATTTAATTATTATTGTAGTACCTACCATTTAAACAACGTTTTAAAAACTTTTTTGCCTCTTATTGCTTTTTCGAAAAGTCAATTTTTATCGAAATATTGTGAATATTTGTCAAATCCACCACATATTTGTATATGGTTAAGTACGATTATGGAGACTTGGTAATAATATGCAAACTTATTTATGCTTTACATTTTTAGGTATATTTTGAACCATATTAAAAAAGAAGCCAGACTCGATAAAACGTGCCTTATCGAAAAAATACAAAGAGGCAAAAAAGTTTTGAAAACACTCTGTTTAACTAATGGTACCTCAGTAATAGTTTAATTGGAACATACAACATTTGGGGGGTTTAAAGGAACAAAACCCCCATAAAATTTTTACGTGGACATATTAAAAAAGAAGTCGCAACTCGATAAAAACTGCCTTATCTGAAAAATACTAAGAAACAAAAATATTGAATTTAACTAATGGTACCACAATAATAAAATTGAATTGGAACATACACAAAAGTTTGGGAGGATTTAAGGGATCAAAACCCCCATAAAATTTTTATGGGGTGCACAAATTTCACCATAATTTTTCTTTAAGATATTCCTGCCATAATAATGCCACATGTCACATGTCCATTTTCAATAAAAAATCGCTAATAGTTTTCGATATAATCGAAAAAATCCATTTTTATTTTGTAATTTCAAAGGGCTGTAACTTTTTATGTGCATATTTGTACAAGGTAAGTTAGGTTCATTTGAACTATTTTTGGTCCCAGAATAATGTGATTTAATTTATGACCTGTATTTTTGTTACACCCTGTATATACAGCCCATTACGCACCACCTTAAAAATTGGGCATTTTTGATGTCTCGAATTTCCTAAACCTGTTGTTGCATCTAGGTGATTTTTTTTATAATATTCTAGCCTAGGCCCTAGAATATGTTACCTCCTTATGCTTGTCATGCACAGGGAGCTATACTGTAATATATATTATATCACATTACTATAGAGAGCGATATGATATAATATACATATATTACAGCATGACAAGCTTAAGGAGGTAACCTATAGCCTAGGCTATAATATTATAAAAACATCACTTAGATGGGACAACAGGTTTAGGAAATACGAGACATCAAATATACCCCATATTTAAGGTGGTGCGTTAATTTCTTGGAGAAGTGTATTGTAATTTAATGTAAATACTGTAATATCCAATAATTGTAATTTGATATAAGATGAAATATAAGTTCCTTAAAAAATATATTTTTTATTTCCCACAATACATTCTCCACAGGTCTAAATATCGTCGCTAGACGTCCACCGAATGACCTTCCAGGACGTTAGATGGATGTTCAGCAGCAAGACATTGGACCAAACTGGGACATCCTATGAATGCCCAAATGACGTCCACCGAACGTCCCCTCCGACGTTAGGTGGACCTCCATTGGACGTTTAACAACTTGGCCTTTGGACCAAAATTGGACGTCCTGTTAAGGTCCAATTCACGTCCCCTAGGACGTCCGATTAAGGTCCAATTCACGTCCCCTAGGACGTCCGATTAAGGTCCAATTTACGTCCGATTAAGGTACAATTTACGTCCGCTTAAGGTCCCATTTACGTCCGATTAAAGTCCAATTTACGTCCGATTAAGGTCCAATTTACGTCCAATTAAGGTCAAATTTACGTCCTATTAAGGTCCAATTTATGTCCGATTAAGGTCCAATTTACGTCCGATTAAGGTCCAATTTACGTCCGATTAAGGTCCAATTTACGTCCCCTAGGACGTCCGATTAAGGTCCAATTTATGTCCGATTAAGGTCCAATTTACGTCCGATTAAGGTCCAATTTACGTCCCCTAGGACGTCCGATTAAGGTCCAATTTGCGTCCGATTAAGTTCCAATATACGTCCCCTCGGACCTTAGATGGACGTCCAATGGACGTTCGGTAGCGCGACATTTGGACCAAAATAGGACGTATAAAGGACGTTCCTCGGACGAAAACGGACGTCCAAAGGACGTCCCTAAAGTCCGTGAAGGACGTCCAATGGACGTCCATTGGACGTCCTTGTGCTATTAGGGGTAATATTATATTATAATATTATAATAATCATTCAACTTTTGTCTAATTTTTTTTCATCCGCCTTCGCTTAGATATTTCAATATTATAAATAGATTATAAAATACTGAGATAAATACCTTTTGCTTACCAGGTACATACCAACCCAATCTGTTTGACAAAAGAACCGTTGGGTAGAGGTAAATAGTAAGACGAACAAAGGGGCCACCGAGCTAGCGGAAATTTCCTTTAACAATAAATTTTAAATTCAAATCCAAGAAGTTACATTGCAGTAAAAATTCAAGGAAGTCTGTACTTTATAGAAAATCAAAAAGATTGGCTAGAATGCAATTATGTACTTATACAGAGTGTTTGGTAAAGAATAGGCCATAGATTAACCTTAGATTTCGGAGGGTAAAATAGGTCGATTTAAGTTAACTTAAATTAGTACTAAAGTTGATAATAACCGAAATACAAGGTGTCAAATTTAAACTTTTATTTTATTTATTCTTGAATATTTCCTAACAAGCATGGGATAATATCACGAAATTTGGTAAGCGGGGGTTTTTTGGGACAAGAAATCTAAATTCAACACCAAAAATGATGTATTGCCCAGGAAATAATCAAGAATAAAATAAAAGTTTAAATTTGACACCCTGTATTTCGGTTATTATCATCTTTCGTACTAAAGTAAGTTAGCTTAAATCGACCTATTTTAAGCTCAGTAATCCAAGGTTAAGCTAGGGCCCATTCTTTACCAAACACCCATAAGATTGAAAAATGTATGAAAAATATACCAGAAAGCATAAGAAATATATCAAAGAGCATGAAAAAATATGTAAATGTAATAAAAAACGTAAATAATACCAATGTTTGGATACCAGTTGTCCTGGCTGGTGGTTTTGTCCACCATTCTCGGCGAGTTTGTCCTCTAGGCCATCAGGAATCGATAGGCTATGTCCAGACGGTGGTAGCAGCAGAGTCTGAATGCTTCCTCTTTGGCGTTCACTTACCAAGAAGTGACTGGCTGCAACGTGGAGCTCCAGTAGCTGTCTGGGGTTGATGGCTCCGAAAACTTCTCATCTGATCGAGGAATCAGGAACATAGACTGTTTCGGCACTTCAGAAAATCTCCAGGAGCAGGAATCCTCAGGGTGGTAGATTAAAATGTTGTGCGCCTATGTCAAAGGGGCACATAATAATCCATTGGATGGACTTATGCATTGATGCTCTAAATGGCCCGATGAGGCGGTCGGACTCTGTGTTATGTTGTGAAACAGCGTCTTCATAGTTTTACGTAATATATAGTATATGTATAAGTATATTACACTTTAATTCGTATATAATATAATTTCTTACATTATGAAAATCAGTGGTTAATGAATAAAACTCTACGCGGAGCCCTAACGACGACAACGACTGAGAGATCAACTCTCCAACTTCGAACTGATACTGATATCGGTGGGTGAATCGAAAATCTATCGCCTATCGTTATAGTTTTGTCAACAGAGGAACCAAGTAGTGGGGGTGATTTTCAGACGTCCACAAAAAGTCCGTATTTCGTCCAGTACGGACGTCCAAAGGACGTTCGTATTTATTCCACCATCGGACGTCCGAAGGACGTACATATTTAGTCCACCGTATTCATATTTATTCCACCCGAAGTACGTCTAACGTCGGACGTCCAAAGGACATCCATTTATAGTCCATAGACATTAGGACTAAGACTGGACCTATTTTGAGCACGTATATTCAACTTCAAAAAGATGCTCTTAAGATTCATTTGTAGTACGGATACATTGATAAAAATTATATTTTTGCTTACTAGAATTAATTAGCAAACTTATGTGATCTTGGTAACTAGAATAATAAAACATTGTAACAAATAATTTACAAATAAGATTTTCACACTTTACAAAAAAAAACAAAAACATGTTTAGAATATTAAACTGTGCAATTTTGAATTAAATATAATTATCTTTTCGATGTAAACTATTTTATTGACATAAAATATTTTATTGAATTATTTTGCTATTTTATCCCGTAATTCGTATAATATGTCCAATATAGACGATCAGCAAACGTCCGTATTTCGTCCAGTACGGACGTCCAAAGGACGTTCATATTTATTCCACCCGAAGGACGTCCAACATCGGACGTCCGAAGGACGTACATATTTAGTCCACCGAAGGACGTCCAACGTTGGACGTCCGAAGGACGTACATATTTAGTCCACCGAAGGACGTCCAACGCCGGACGTCCAAAGAACGTCCATTTATAGTCCATGGACGTTAGGACCAAAAATGGACCTATTTTGGACGTCGTGTGCTATTTGGGAAGCGTTCATAAAACGTCCGTATTTCGTCCAGTATATGGACGTCCAAAGGACGTTCATATTTATTCCATCCGAAGGACGTCCAACGTCGGACGTCCAAAGGACGTCCATTTTTATTCCGTCCGAAGGACGTCCAACGTCGGACGTCCAAAGGACGTCCATATTTATTCCTTCCGAAGGACGTCCAAAATCGGACGTCCAAAGGACGTCCATTTTTATTCCGTCCGAAGGACGTCCAAAGTCGGACGTCCAAAGGACGTCCATATTTATTCCTTCCGAAGGACGTCCAACGTGGGACGTCCAAAGGACGTCCATTTATAGTCCATGGACGTTAGGACCAAAAATGGACCTATTTTGGACGTCGTGTGCTATTAGGGAAGTACGGAACTACCGTTTTTTAGTTGCCTACTCAATTCAGTACAAGGATCAGATACATCAGTATTTTGTAATCAGTACCACTGAGAACCGGTATCAATAGTAACCGTTACACGTCCGCACTTATTTTGCCCGTCTCTATTCGTTACGGCGACAGCCGACGGTCGGGTTGGCTTGTGTTCAATATGCGGCACGCTAAAAAAATAACTGCACAGGTCACCCGTCCCGCCGGCGCAGGTTGTGACTCGCTTAGGTTCAATTTGCGCCGGGGCTAAAAGTCCGCGTCAGGATCTGCGAATGAACATATTTTCTTTGTTTATATTTTTTGACATTCATCCGTGTGATGGATGACCGAAGTTAGCGTTACCGTAAAGTTATCCTGTAGTTATGTTATAATTCTCGAATTGGTGTGATGTATCATATTTAACTTAACTACTTGCGTTACTTCTTGACAGTTTTTGAGTTATCTGGTATATCAACTGTCACTTTATAACGCGACGTTAAAACGAGGATATGTAGGGTTACTTCATCTTTTGACTTGTTTTTAGATATAAATCAAGTGAATATTCAACGAATAACTCTGCTTCATGTTGTCCTATGATTTTGTGCGACATGTTATTAATTTAATATCAAATATAAAGCAGTACAAAATTAAAAATATCAAAAAAATAGACTTCAAATAACAATTAAAAGCCCGTAGGTAATAATACGATTAAAATAATTAACAATAAAAAGTAAAGCTAATAATTTAAGAATAGAAGGGTAATACAGTTTTAAAAATCATACAAAAATCAACTCGAGATATAGGTAATTGTTGAATAGGTATAAGTTGAAATTTATAAACATATGCAGTGTTGCCAGAGAAATTTTTGTAAATGCACTGGACTGAGTGAAATAGTGACACAAAATGTACTAAACTAACACATTTTGTATAAAAACTTAAAAAACGTCGTTTAATGTTATTTGAAGCAAATTTCTTATATCACAAAATTTGAGGTTTTTACTTTAAGATACTTTAGTATCAAAAGTTTGGTTGTTAATTGTATCAAATTTTGATACAAACAGCAAACGCTGCTTTTATGGGTATTTGCCCATCCTTTCAAGCTTGAGGCATATTCCGATCGATCTCTCGCGCTCACTCCAACTTATACTATTTCTACATAAGGTTCCCTTTGTTACTTCAAACTTTGTTAGTCAAATGTTATTTCTCTTTTTTAACGCTGAAGAAATAACTATCTCATAACGGTGGAAGATACATCACACCAAATTTACGTAAATAGTTATGGGCACGTTATCCCTGAGAGTTATCTTAACTTTAACTCAACCGTAAAGTTAACTTCGGTCATCCATCACACGGCTGATTGTGTTTCTTAAATTTTTGCCCCTTTAATCGTTTTTAGTTGTATTTTGTGAACACTTTGTGTAGTTTTTAGTTGTAGAAGTACTTAAATGACATTATTTAGTTTTAAGCACTGAATAAATACAGATGAGTGAATATTTTCGAAAGTTGTTGGCAGACAATACAAATGTTGCTTGTAGGTACAGTAAATAGTTATTTAGCATTTTTATAGTGAATTTTATAGCTTTATTGCTATATTTATTTAACCATTGTTTATGTCTCTCAGATCATAACTTATTTAATTCAGTTGGTTGTAAGCTTAAAATGTAGCACTGATGGTAACCAATAAAACTGAACTACTTTATCAGGATTACTTCGCATTCCACTCTTCAAAACACAACAGAAATGAAGCATATTATCGATTATTCCAGTAAAAATGTTTAATTAATCCTTGTACAACACAAAATTACAAAGAAACGCAACTAAAATGATCTAAAACACATTAAGAACCTGATAGAATAAAATTCTCCCAACTGCCATATTGACATAATCTTGATAGCATGTTGGAATGGTCTATTGAAAAACGTCAACATTTTAGACAAATAACCACAGGCGGATGTTTGAAACTTAGGCCCGGTACTTTATGTCTCGATTAACAGCCGGTTAGTTAACCGGGGTTTAATCGGGACCTCTTTACGGTCTCTTGCGTTGTAATAAATGCAATTGCAAGTATTATTATAATTATAAATAAGTATAATAATAATTACAATTGCATTTATTACAATGCAAGAGACCCTAAAGAGGCCCCGATTAACTAACCGGCTGTTAATCGAGACATAAAGTACCGGGCCTTAATATTAATTAATTGAAATTAATTTATCGGACTCTGTATCTGATAAAAAAATTTTTATCTGATAGTGCTATATTTGGATAAAGGCCCCTCCAATCTATCGCTTATGATTCGTGTCCGAAATTTTGTAATCTCAAAACAGAACATGATATGATAATTAACATAAGTTGTCGGACTAAAGAAAGGATGCTGTAAATTAATTGTACAAGAGATCGACAATCTTTTGTAATTAATTATAAGTACTTTCAGGTACCCTACATTAAAAAGGAAAGTCCATAGGAGAATACTAGGACCTATGAGGGAAAACCGAATCTGCAGCATTCGATACAATGAGCTTTATCAACTTTATAAGGAAACGCCCCTGTCAAGCTTCATTAGAATACAAAGATTGCAATGGTGTCATAAATAAGTGTGTATAATGCCTTTTGGGTCCAAATTAATTAAAACTCTGTTGTTCAGCTAACATTATATTTACATCGAACAAACGGCGATTCAACCATAAGTTGTTTACAATAACATCACATTACCTATACCAATACATTTGTACAACTCAAGTATCTAACAATAACCCTAATACTAAATTCACCTACACTGCATTTATACCCGACATAATATTAATACATCACGTTTCTAATTCACGGTCAAATGTCAGTGTCTTCGTATCGGGCTAATACCCTATTATTATATTTTGATAAAGTTATTTAAAACTTAAAACATATTTTATATAGATTGTCCTAATTATATTACCATGGGCCAAATATGTGATAAGAATGGGAGAGTATAGGCTACCAAAAAGAGTACTACACAAGCACTTTTAGGAGTCCGTGTGTGGAGAGGAGCAGCCACAAACATGGTAGGACGCAAAAGAAAAATACATCAAACTCACTCGATATAGACAAAGTGGACAAAAAATACTAGAATGGTTTTAAAATATATAATGAACATGTTGTTGTTTATATAATACAAATATGCGGAGGTTTGTACTATTTTTCAAAAGCACTTTGAAACTCTATTTTTACAAGGAAAATCGTCTACTTCCTTAAACTACGATAACTGAAATAAAACCTTCCAGGATGAATTTGCATAAATGAATATAAATTTTAAGAAAAACCCTCTAAAACAAATTAAACACTTTAAGATCATTTCTTGTTTGGCTTTTCTATATTGTAAACTGTCAAATGTGTTTTCAAATTATGTGGTTCACTAAACTTTAGGTTTGTCTCTGATGTAAACATTAATGTGACCAGTTAATTGAGCTGTTTGAGCAAACTGTTTTGAACAAATCTCACACTGATAAGGTTTTTCTCCATTGTGAACTCTCAAATGTGTTTTTAAATGACCCGCTGTAATTAACTGCTTAAGACAAATTTCACACTTGTAAGGTTTTTCTCCAGTATGCACTCTCAAATGTACCTTTAAAGTATCTACTTTACTGAATTGCTTAAAACAAATTTCACTTGTGACGTTTTTCTCCAGTATGTACTCTCAAATGTTTTTTTAAAGTACCTGCTTGACTAAACTGCTTAAAACAAATTTCACACTTGTGAGGTTTTTCTCCAGTGTGCGCTCTCAAATGTACATTCAAATCACTTGCCGTACTAAACTGCTTAAAACAAATTTCACACTTGTGAGGTTTTTCTCCAGTATGTACTCTCAAGTGTCTTTTTAAAGTACCTGCTTGACCAAACTGCTTAAAACAAATTTGACACTTGTGAGGTTTTTCTCCAGTGTGCACTCTCAAATGCTCTTTCAAATGACCTGCTGTAAAAAACGGCTTAAAACAAATTTCACACTTGTGAGGTTTTTCTCCAGTGTGCGCTCTCAAATGTACATTCAAATCACTTGCCGTACTAAACTGTTTAAAACAAATTTCACACTTATGAGGTTTTTCTCCAGTATGTACATTCAAATGTCTTTTTAAAGTACCTGCTCGACCAAACTGCTTAAAACAAATTTCACACTTGTGAGGTTTTTCACCAGAGTGTACTCTCAAATGCTTTCTCAAAGAACTTGCATAAGTGAACTGCTTAAAACAAATTTCACACTTGTAAGGTTTTTCTCCCGTGTGCGCTCTCAAATGTACTTTCAAGTTATTTGCCACACTAAACCGCTTAAAACAAATTTCACATTTGTGAGGTCTTTCTCCAGTGTGCACTCTCAAATGATTTTTCAAAGTGCTTGCCTTAGTGAACTGCTTAAAACAAATTTCACACTTATAAGGTTTTTCTTCAGTGTGTACCCTCAAATGCGATTTTAGACCAGACGCTTGACTAAACTGCTTAAAACAAATTTCACACTTTTTTTCTCCAGCATGTACTCTCAAATGTCTTTTTAAATCACCTGCTTGAGTAGATTGTTTAAAACAAATTTCACACTTGTAAGATTTTTTTCCAGTCCCAACTTTCATATTTTTATTTGATGTTTTTTCTTCCGAATGTTGATTCATATAATTTTCTTCCTGTGATGAATGTTCAGTTAGTGTCCCCACAACTTCCGTCTTGTTCCCTTGGAGACAATCTGAAAATCAAACTTACTATAATATAAACATTTTATTGAATACAATACAAGTTGAAGTTTTTTACTTCTGTATGAGTTTTTTAAACTATGGTATACAGCCAACTATTGGGTTTTTCCAATTGATTTTTTAAACATTTTAGTGCAAGAGAAAATTAATGTAAAAACAAAGAAAAATAATATTCAAATTAAAGGTTATTGAAATGCAAGACAATGCAGAGAAACAGTTGGCCATGTCCCGGACCGGAATCTCATATGGAAAAATTGGGGAATTTCCCCCACCACTTCCACACCGCTCAGCTAAAGAAAGAGAAACGACAGCCTTTCTCGCTCACGAAGACTTTAACAGAATAGCATTACTACTTAATTAAAGCAGAAGGAGATTCTTTCTTGTGTATATATGGGACTAAATCATTCAAATATCCTAGGTATATTAATAATGGGTTGAATACAATTTACTTTTTTAAATGATTTTGAGTAGGTATATAATAATTTTGAATTGGGGATAATGCATGTAGTACATTAATATAAATTCCTCCTAACATGTAAACCATGGTGAAAAAGAGATTCAACTAAAGATTTATGTATGAAAATTAGTAGTTTTTCCCTTAAGTTTAACATAAGAGCATCTGATTACGTTAGGTACTGGATTATATATATAAAACTATTAAAACATTATGATTCCATTCAATAGGTATCTGTGAAGTTTTACATTAACAGTAAATTATAAAAAAATACAATTTCAGTGCAATAAAGGGAATTTTCCCCATTTTATATATTAATTTAGTTTATAATTGTTTATTCAAACGATCTTCAGATGGCTGCAATATTGGTTATAATTTTATATGAAACAATTACATATAATAGATCTATTATCTATACTTAGACTTAATTAGATATATTGTTCAATAAGTCTAAGCAGTCTAAGCTGAAGAACCACAAGAGACATTAGAGAACTGTAATGTCTCTATACAAGAATGTCATTTACTATACAATACAGCAGAATGAAAATCCAGTAAGTAAGTAGGTACTTAATACAAACACATTAAAATGTACCTTAACACTTGTAAAAGAGTTTTGGGTTTAAGTTATTATACTAAAAACACTTAATGATATATCTATAGATACATTATATCTCAAGATATAAACACAAATTAAAACACTAACGATATTTAATAACAAAATATAGCCTCCAAACCACGTATCCTATTATGTTTACAAACAATTCGTAAAATTGATCGTCTGGGTGACGTCACGATGACAATATTTCATTTGTCAATGTCAAAGTTACCATACAACCTATGGTATAGGGACCTTGGTCACAAATAAAATAATCAAACGAGGCTTAACTCGACGATGTCAAAAGTAATGACAGTTAGAGTTAGTAGTGCAAATACAAATAATTTTCTATTAGTTTACAGTTTTTATTGTATTATCTGTAACGATTTATTCTTAGTAATTTCAATTTCAGTTGGTTCCTTATCCTTTGTTTATAAAGTGTAGTGTGTAGTTTTGTTTTAGTTGCGAAAGAACTTTGGTATTGTGTTAAAAAAATAAACATGGTTTATTATTGTTGTGTACAAATCATAGAAAAGTTAGAAAATGCATAGGTAAATAGTAATTAGTTTATAACTGTTTTATCTGAAACAACAAATAAATACACGTACCTATATTTAGAAAAAAATTGTCTAACTTTTTTATATCCCTTTTCCTTACTAAATTTGACAGCAAAAATAACATATTTTGCAACTTGAGAATTCCGAATAATTTATGAGTATTACTTAGATATTATTTAAATAAAATACTTTAACAAGCTTAGTAAGTTTTGGTATTTTATTTTAATAATATAGGTGAGATTATTTCTTGTAAAATAACAAGATATTTTAATTAGTAACGAAATTGCCCGCAAGAGGCGCTAAACGGATAAAATTAATGCTTGTCCATTTGAATTTCCCGCCAAATTGTGATTAGTTAACACATCGCTCGCAAATGGCGTAAGGAACCAAATTTTTACAGTGAGTTGCCTATCTATCTGGTAATACTATATATTATTTATCTATGCAGTTGGCTTTCATTCGTCGTAGTAGTAAGACGTGCGTAAGAAAGAAGCTTATTTGTAAAGCCGGTGTCTATTACCTAGGTCAGCGTTTCCCAACCAGCGGGCGGATATCAGGTGGGTCGCGGCGCGTGTCTCTTACAGTAGCTGAGTAGCGACCAGAACCGTTTTTTTCCCAGGCGCCAGGGAGTCAATTCTCGAGAACGATCGTTCGCTGAACGTATACGTTCGTGACGTAATGAGCGAACGTTTCTAAAAAATGCAATTCTGGAGGAATGAATCTTGAACGATTCGTTCGAAATCATCGCTCAGCTCAAAGTGATCGTTCGACAACGAGTGGTCTTCATCATACGTTCGATAATAGTAACGGCGTTCTTCTTAACCTCAACTCTGTTTTTTGTTGTAAATAAGATTTTGGGAAAATGAATGTGGAAGATTTGATATTAGAAAATATGATGAGTGTTGTGAGGGAAGCTGAAATTTTAGTGGAAGTTTTAGTGGCCGCGAAAGACATTTTTATGATAGATTTAGGTTAGATACCTGGTAATTTTACATTCTTTCAAAAATTGATTGGTACAGTAAATAAGTTATTTTTAGATATATGTAGTAATTATAAGATAATGAATGTAAATACACGTTATCCAGGCGCTACACATGATGAACTTATTTGGAATCAATACAACTACCAAAATGTGCCACGAAATCTTTTTTTAAGATTAAGGCCCGGTCTTTTCACCTCCGAATAAATATGCTCTTATCTGGCAGTTAGCTATCTGGAGGATAAATATTTATTCGCCAGATAAAATGTACCCGTCTTTTCACGTCAATTTATGTTCCAGTTAGTTATCCGGTAGATAAGCTTAAAAGTAAGTTTGGATTCCGAACACACCTGACTTTTATGTTTATTTTTATAATTTCAGCTTTAACTTAACCTAACATAATTAGATTCAAAGATGATTTTATCGATTTTATTTCCATTTTGGAAGAAGGAATGAAGGAAATGTAAGTAAATCAAAGAATTACAACTTAAAAAAATAAGTATACAAAGTCATAAGGTTTAGAAATACATTTCCATATTTTAATCAGACAACAATATTGTTTTAGAAAGAAAACATTGATTATGCTGAAATAGTTTACTGGAGAGCTTGAACAAGAGGTAAATCCATTTTAAATTAGAGGAAAACTGTTGATTTGTATGTAAAATAGAAGACAAAGACAAGTTTAAATAAAGACAAGCTAGCTAATGAAACAGATGCAGTGGTAATTTTGTTTACATAATTATATATGTACATATTATATGATTATTAATATTAGGTTTGTTCTAGCAAACAGTCAAACTAGTCAGAAACCGTCAGCAATTAGTTGCTCAGTGAGAGAACATAATACAGTCACCAGTGCTATCCCCTATCTACTCGCGCTGATCGACTATTCGCTGATGGTTTCAAACCGTTTGAAACTGATGCTAGAACAAACCTAATAATTGTTCAATGATGTAAAAATTTGTTAATGTGGAGAAAACTTTTATTTAAATTCAATACTATATTTCTGTAGTGGTATGGCAAAACTTGATGTTACGTCTGATTTTAGCCATAATGAGATTATTTGCTTGATATGCTATTTAGTAACATTTCTTCAAGTTGGTATAGTTTGGTATGTGTATGATGAAGGTAAAACCCCCTTTGTCCCACATGTCCCCTTTTAACTTACAGTAGAACCCTAATTATCCGTGCTATGATTTTCTATTACTCAAGTTGCATTTTTGAGGTTTTATCAACATAGCGTCATTGTAAATCACTTAACGGAAACTCTATATGACGAAAGAGAGACTCATAATGAAAGATTTATTTTTTCTGTTATCTTTTTATGGTAGGTACATAATATTATAATATGTATGTGTATAAGTACTTATTATACATAAGAAATACATGTTCGGATTATCAGTGCCACCTTCGGTCCCGAGGAGCACGGATAATCTGGATTCTACTGTATTAGGTAGGCCAGAACTTGATATATTACTTGATTTCTTATGTTGATTACTTTTCGTTTTTGGGTTGACAAAACATGATTTAAACTTTCAAAATGCCCTCCTGAAAAATTAGGCTAGATGGACATATCAATCATTGTCAAAACGCTACAGATTTATAATCCATCCAACTGGTATATTGAATAGTAAACTAGGGATAAACCAACTATGTATATCAAAACACAATATTTTAAAGATTGGATAATTTACATGGTAAATTGAAGAATCCCAATAACAAGAATAAAACCTAATTTTAATATTTGTTAGTAGATATCTTTCACTCTTCTAATTAAAAAAAATTGGTTACAGATATGACAAACACCTAGAAGATGGAATCCTGTGTTCTCAAAGAAAAAGCTAGTTCCAGAAATAAGCTACCAATAATAAACTAGAGAATGTATTACAAGAAAGAACAACGCTAATACTCAACATAGCTCAATTGCTTCAGATAGAAAAAGAGGAGGAAAGGGTAGAACACAAGCGTGCCAGAGAAAATTAAAGGGCAGAAGAGACACAAAAATTCATTGATTTATTAAATTTAATAATTAAATTATACAAAGGACAATTAAATAAAGAATAAAAAATTATACATGTATATTAATGATCCTTCTATTTCCCCATAAAGCTTGTTACTGACCAGGAGGTATACTATAATAGATATATTACATCTCATATTGCTCACTATAATAATGAGTGAGCCTGCATAAACGGAACCATAATATACATTAGGTATAGTTCCATGGTACAATAAATTCCGCCAGGTATGGCACGTAATGTTCCAAAATCGGTCGCTTTCGCGCATGACGTAGTAAAGATCCTTCTTCACGCAATATTTGAATGTAGTTTTATAGGAAAGACTTTTTAATTTTAAATTTTTAATATAATTTGGCTAATTTATTTATAGTAATTATAAAGAAATGATGAAGCTGTGTTATTATAATATTTAATAATAAAAAATTTTTTGTAGCTAATTTAATTTTCTTGATTTTCGGGTAGTTATTTTAGCGAGGTTTTGAAACTGATATTTTAGAAACTTATTATTTTGTTAACACAGATATCCATTATACCTAAAGCATTTTTTAATTATTATTTGTTTATTATACATACAGGTTGATCAAGTGGTACTCCAGAGTTAGATATTTCAGTTGTTTAAAGATACAAAAAAAGTAATATCCACATAAAAATGTTTCGCTACAACTTTTAAAATTATTTTCAAATATATACAGGGTATCCCACTTCTTAATTTGTTGATGATCACTTTGTAATTTAGGTACTCAAAATTTGTAGCTACACTTGAGTCCAGACTTGAGTACAAACACACAAACAAACAAATACACGAAAACAAATAAAACTATATGGGCACTAACGAGTAAATGTTCTTAAATTAGTCTGTACAAACTATACAACACATATATACTATCCAAAAAAACTGAAAAAAATCGCTAAAAACCAGTTAATTATAAGCATTTTGTAAAATAATCTACATAATAGTAACTACCATTACAAATAATGGCTCACATGGATCTTTGCTACGTCACACGTTTGACCTCAGCTGTCAAATGTCATGCGCAAAATTGTACCATGAAACTTTATTGTACCATGGTATAGTTCCGTGTATGCAGCCTCACTCATTACTATAGAGAGTGATATGAGATATATTTTAGTATAGTTCCCCGTGCGTGACAAGCTTAACACAAAATTTTTTATAAGGTTATCAAACATCATAACTTCAGTAAATTCAATAATTTAGCTTATTCCTGGTCTATACTTATCAATTCATTTTCAAAATTGTCTTCATTTTCATCTCTCTCTATGTTATAAATATATTGCTTCAGTGTAGGACAACTGAATCAATGTAATCGTTTTGTTTTCTGCTATATACAAAAAGGGATGTATTTGCGGACTCATTAAAAAGGTAACAACCCATTGCTATGATCTGAATTTAAACAGCAATAATACAGAATTACTTATATTTGGCACAAAAAAATATTAGTAAGAAGGTACCTATTTAAAACATATCCGGGGAGTATTACGAAATTCTCAGAATATAAAATCAGTCTTCCTATATTCTATTTTTTTAGAATTTCATGATACACCCAGTATGTTTTGGATACTTAACAGCAGCTTTTTTTTCAAGGTAGGTATCATCTACTGTTTCTGAGAACCATGTGCATACATAATTCTAGTTACTACCTACATATATCAATACCTTTCATTTTGGAATCGTAAAATATTTGGCAATTCAAAGAAATGATGGGATAAGAAACTATTCTATTTTTATTTTTTACAACTTGTTTTCCTTTGTAAATGAATATAGTTGGGTAGGTATACAATAATACATACCTATTATAATTTTTTCAAATTATAACCCATCTTTAATTTAATATCTAATAACTCTGCTTAAAAAATTACAGTAGGTAGGTATGTATAAAAACAAAATAACATAAAATTTGTGATTGAGAATTTTTAGAAAGAACAAAATTTTACTTTTGCAATAAATTCAATCAGACCCTCAAGATTTTAGGTTATATTTTTAGTTTCCTGGTAATCAGAAACCATGAAATATACGAAAATCAAAGTTTATCTGCCAGATAACTTCTTATTCGGTACTTTATTCGGCAGTTAAATATTTGATATTTAACGTCAATTTATCTGCCGGATAACTTTATTCCAGAGTGAAAAGACACTACTTTTTTTATCTGTCAGATAAACTTCCCGTTAACTATTTATCCGGAGGTGAAAAGACCGGGCCTAAGGTCATTTTATCTATTAGGTCAGAATTTATTTATAATATACCACAAGGTATGACCTGAGAATTGACCCTGAATTATTAGAATAAGATTTAATTAGTAGGTACTGTTATATTATTATGAATTATTTTCACTATTAAAGAAATAAATTGAAAATTTACTGAAATCATTTTCCATTTTCATAAATGTAATATATTTCAATATTGGTGAATGAATGTGACAAATCAGGTTTTAAATAAACACCGAAACAGTTTTATCACATGGAACACAAACTTTTCAATAATTACCACGTTGCCAAATCTATAGATCTGTTAAAATGAGCGAATACGTTCATCGGAGCGAGTAGTTAAAAATATCCTCGAAAATTAACATTGCCGGAACTATACGTTCAATTTCATTCGTTCGTGAACGTGTACGCTCAGGGAACGATCATTCTCGAGAATTGACTCCCAGTACGATCGGTTTTCTCCCACTCGCTCGTTTAATCTTTAATTGTACCCAAACACTCGGTTCTTGTTTTCTCTTGAGTCTGCGTCGACACCCCTCACATTTTAGATTTACGTAATTTGCTTTGCGCATGTGCGGTCTCATTCACGGTTTGAGATTCAAATCTGACAGCTGTCATGAAGTGTAAATAAATAAATGTGATATTTTGTAAACTTAAATTTACATTTAATTAAATATTCTATCAGAATCTTGATTACAGTTATTGTATTTAATTTTGTGTTGATCTAAAATAGTGAAGCATACCAGTTATGGCCATTACTTGTTCCTTATGTAATAAGAACTTTTCACGTAAAGATGTGCTAAAATTACATGTTAAAAAGAAACATCCAAAGGACTTTGACAATGTTTATAAACAGCAGTTTACTAATATTACCTGTACTTGTAATACTGTACTAATAAAGGGTTTGCAACACTCAAAGAACACGTTAGAAGCCTTCATCCAGAAGATTTTAAACAATTATATCCTGATAAAAAATATGCTTTTCAATGTGTTGAGTAGGCCAAGACTCACAAAGGGTTGTAAAGCCATTATAAGAAGAAGGGTCTAATAAGGCTACGGGCAAAACATCCCATTATAATAAAAAAGTTAATGTGCCATTTATCCTACATCAGTTCTCAAAAGAATAATGGGGTATGGAAATGGATAAATTTGTGCATATCTGTTCTAATAAAATGTTAAGAAGTTTAAAGTGTATTTTTATTTCACCTTAAACAAAAACTTTATTGTGCTCCTGTACAAAATGCGGTAGGTACTTGCTAAGTTCATGTCATTTTTAAGTGATAGACATATCAGAACAAATTTCTTTTTATTCTAATGAAATGAAACTTTTTTAATTTTAACTGCATTCCCCTTAAACATCACTCTGAGTCATCAGACATCACATTATTGTTGTTCATAGTAGGGACCTTATTTATTTTTTGTACCTACTACTACAATATGCTCTTTCTTGTTCTAATAGGTAAGTATACGTATATTTTTTGTTTTCTTTATTGAATTAAACTTTTAATTTACTTCTACTAAAATAATATATATAATCAGCAACAGAAAATGCAAGTAGGTATACCAAACTAATTTAAATGTAGAATAATATATCAAACAAAATTCAAGTGACATAACAAAATTTTAAGATCTGAAAAATATCTAAAAATATTAATTAACAGTGCAAAAGGTGCTCTATAATAATGTAAATATTTTCAACTTTACAATATTGTAATTTTAGCACATCTTTACGCGAAAAGTTCTTATTACATAAAGAACAAGTAATGGCCATAACTGGTATGCTTCACTATTTTAGATCAACACACAATTAAATACAATAATTGTAATCAAGTTTCTGATATACAGGGTGTCCCGAAAAGATTGGTCATAAATTATACCACAGATTCTGGGGTCAAAAATAGGTTGATTGAACCTCACTTACCTATATACAATAGTGCACACAAAAAAAGTTACAGCCCTTTGAAGTTACAAAATGAAAATCGATTTTTTTTCATATATCGAAAACTCTCAGAGATTTTTTATTGAAAATTGACATGTGGCATTTTTACGACAGCAATATCTTAAAAAAAAATTAAGTAAAATTTGTGCACCCCATACAAATTTTATGGGGGTTTTGTTCCCTTAAACCCCCCCAAACTTTTGTGTACGTTCCAATTAAATTATTATTGTGGCACTATTAGTTAAACACATTATTTTTAATACTTTTTTGCCTCCTAGTACTTTTTCGATAAGCCAGTGTTTATCGAGATATTTTGAATATTTGTCGAATCCACCACATATTTGTATATGGTTAAGTACGGTTATAGAGACCTGTTAATAATCTGAAAATTTATTTATAATTTACATTTTTAGGTATATTTTGAAAAAGAAGCTACATCTCGATAAAAGGTAACTTATGAACAAAAAACTCAGAGACAAAAGTTTTAAAAACACTGTGTTTAACTAATGGTACCACAGTAATAGTTTAATTGGAACGTACACAAACATTAGGGGGGTTTAAAGGAACAAAACCCCCATAAAATTTATACGTAAATATATAGAAAAAGAAGCCGCATCTCAATAAAAACTGGCTTATCGAAAAAATAATAAGAGGCAAAATAGTTTTAGAAACGTTGTGTTTAACTAATGGTACCACAATAATGAATTAATTGGAACGTACACAAAAGTTTGGGGGGGTTTAAGGGAACAAAATCCCCATAAATTTTTTATGGGGTGGACAAATTTCACTATAATTTTGTTTTAAGATGTTCCTGACATAAGAATTATACATGTCTATTTTCAATAAAAAATCTCTAATAGTTTTCGATATATTGAAAAAAATCGATTTTCATTTTGTAACTTCAAAGGGCTGTAACTTTTTTTGTGAGCACATTTGTACTAAGGTAAGTTAGGTTCAATCGAACTATTTTTGACCCCAAAATGTGTGGTATAATTTATGACCATTCTTTTCGGGACACCCTGTATAGTGGAGTCACTGAAGGTTTTTACCTCCGATTTCGTTGAACCTCTATCGATTTTCATGAAAATTGGTAAGTAATTAGAGGATACCTCAAGGAACAAAGGTGACATAATGCCAACTTGCGCTTTTACCCTGGGGGTGGATGCCACCCCTTCTCGGGGGTGAAAATTATTTTATTAAAAATTACACCATAATTCGATAGAGGGACAAATTATAAGCAAAATTTGTTATATAAAGTTATTAATATAAATCAATACTTTTTGAGTTATTAAAGACCAAAGATTTTATTTTTTCGTAAAAAAAATGCATGTTTTAAATCGGTTTTTCACGTATAACTCAAAAACTATAAGTTTGTACAAAATAGTTATTATTATTGAAATTGATGGTAATAAAAAACTAAATACATTCCTCACTTAAAGAACTAAACTAATGTTAGTTCAAAGTGGGTTATTGGCAATTGAATGTGTATTTTTTTCGACGAATACTCAAATCTAAGTATTCAAGCTTAAACAACGGAAAAACGATGCAATGTATAAAATATACCTGCTAATCATTTGTCAACGTACTTCGGAATACCTATTAAATGAGCTTCAGAACAAGTTAATAGCGTCAAAATTAAGCAAGTTATGATGAAAATAAAAAAGCCCTTTCGAATTTTTTAGGAAAAAGTGAAAAATAAAACATACGCCATTTCCACAAAAATTAAAATGTATAGTAATCCTTAGAAGAAATTCTTTATATTAGCATAAGTAATGATTTTAATAATTTTGACCGGTTTAGAATGCATATTTTTGAAAAAAAGATATAATTTAAAAAAATCATAATTTTTAAAATTATTGTAATTTTCATATTCTTTTGATAATAACTCCAAAAATACTCAATATATGTAAAAAATGATATATACCTAAATTTTAGTTTTTTCTATGCCAAATATTTTACCTGTTTTACTATTTCCATAGGGTAAAAAATAACCGAGATAGAAACGTTTAAATCTTAAATTTTGCTGTGAAAACCATGCAACCGGGGCCATTTAACCTTTTATTCTTAAAAAAGGAAGGGGTCTAAAAGATTAAATTCAACCTGGTTAAATAACCCTTGGAATTAACTTGCAAACGGTTTTTAGATAAACCAGATATCCTAAAAACAAACGGAGTTATTAAAAAAAAAACAATAACATTTTTTGGAAAAATTTATAAAAGATAAATTTTGAAAAAATTTTGGTGCATAAATTTTAATGCTATCAACATGTTCGGGGGCTCATTTGATAGATATTTTTAAGTACTTTGACAAATGTTTAATAAGTTTATTTTACAAAATGCATCATTTTCCCGTTATTTCAGCTTGAATACTTAGATTTTTTTACTCGCCGAAAAAAATATATATTCAATTACCTATAACTCACTTTTAGTTAACATTAAAAGGTTTTTGTAGTAAAAGGTTTATTTCGTTTTTTTATTATCTTCAATTTTGGTAATAATAACTTTTTTGTAAAAACTTATAGTTTTTGAATTATTGATGAAAAATCGGTTAAAAACATGCATTTTTCTCAAGAAAAATTAAAATCTTTGATCTTCAATAACTTAAAAAGTTTTGATTTATATTAATAACTTTATATAACAAATTTTTCTTAGAATTGTTCCCTCTATGGAATTATGGGGTTATTTTCAATAAAATAATTTTCACCCCCGAGAAGGGGTGGCATCCACCCCCAGGGTAAAAGCGCAAGTTGGCACCATGTCACCTTTGTTCCTTGAGATATCCTCTAACCATTCACCAATTTTCATGCAAATCTATGCAGGTTCAACGAAATCGGAGGTATTAGCTCATATCCACCTTCAGTGACTGCACTAATAGTATTTAATCAAATGTAAATTTTGTGGTTAAGTTTACAATTTATTTATTTACACTTCATGACAGCTATTAGATTTGAATCGCAAACCGCAAATGAGGCCGCACATGCGCAAAGCAAATTATGTAAATCTAAATTGTGAGGGGTGTCGACGCAGACTCAAGTCTTGTTTTCACTTTCAGTTTTCAGTCTGACTGTGGTATTTGTCCGAGCAATAACATACGACAGTGATATTTAACTATCAACTATTTAACGATGGAAAACTGGCTGAAAAGTGGTTCTTTTGTTAAGACCTAACTGCAATCTACTGGCGAAGTTGAGCTTAATCGTCCATCTACTAGCAATGAAGCTGAAGTGCCCCAAGTATTTTCAAATGTTAATAAAGGGAAGAAAATGTTACGAAAATATTGTCCTGAATACCTTCAATATGGATTCACGTTCATAGATACGGAAGAAGAACCTATACCCCAATGTACTTCTTTGTTTCGAAACCTTGGATAACGAAAGTATGAAGCATTCAAAACCTAATTTCAACCACATTTCAACTAAACATCCAGAAACCTTAAATAAGCCTTTGATGTTCTGTCAAAGAAATGACTTCGGCTCGGTCGAATATGAAGAATGCGGCGTCGGGGCAAGGTAATAAAGAAAATTACCATGGCCTCTTACCAGCTGTCTTTGCTAATAGCAAAATATAGCGCTCCGCACATATCAGGCGAGAACCTTATTTTGCCCGGGCAGAAATAATTTCGTCACTTGTGTTTGACGAAAAAACAGGTCAACAGATATGTAAAATACCCCTATCCAACACTACAGTGAAACACAGAATCGAGGAAATTTCTCTTGACATAAAGGAGAGTTTAATATATGTTATGAAAGAAACTCATTTTTATTTTTTACAATTAGACGAAAGTAAAGATATTGCTGACAAAGTTAAATTGTTATGCTTAGTAAGGTTTAATTTCAATGGGTCAGTTGAAGAAATGTTATTTTGCCACACACTAAACACTATTACAACTGGCCAAGACATTTTGGATTTCTTGCATAGTTTCAAAGAGAGTTTGAATATCTAAGAATCACACTATCTATCTACGGAAGATCAAGTGAATAGAGCAAACAGGTTGCCTGAATGACACAATATGGGGAAAACGCAATTCGAAATGTTAAATAAAAACCTTATTAAATTTTTATTATAATATTATACAAAGTGGACAAAAAATACTACAATAGTTTTAAAATATATAATGTACATTTTGCTGTTTTTTAATACAAATATGCGCAGGTTTGTACTATTTTTCGAAAGCACTTTGAACTCTATTTTTACACAAAAAAAATCGTCTACTTCCTTATGCTGGGGCCACACTAACGTTAACGTTCATTATCGTATTAATTCATACACCAAAAATGATGGAATAAACTGCGCATTAAAGTGACTGGCCACACTGTCTTTAGCGGTAGTCAGTAGAAAACGCGTTTTTTAATCAAATAATTTCAAGATGGAAGTCGAAGTTTTATGAATTTATTATTTTATATAGATCAAGTAAAAAACCAAGACTCAAAAGAAGATGGTGGATGATAAAAATGCACAGAAAACGATTTTTTATATTTATTTAAATGTATAGTATCTCATAAGAATGTATTTTAAATGCTGAAAACGTGGTCATGAGGCGAAAAAGTCCCTCCCTAGATAGCATGTAAACTTGTGGCAAGTTTGATTCTTCTTTGATTTTAAATTGCTGCGTCAAATATGACGAGGCAAGTTTGTGTTAAGTTTGCTGCAATATTGTTATGACAAAGATGATGATTCAAGTTTGTAGCAACTTTGCTACAAGCTTAGTTGCAAAGCCGTCATCTATTTGGTTGACTTACACGTTACGGTCGGTTCGGTTTCGTTCGTTACCCTGACTGATGTCACGCCCACGAAAACGAAAGTGTTGCCACCGGAGAGAATTTTCAACATAAAAGGGAAAAAGTTAACTTATAAAGGAATCTTTGCTCCAGTCCAAATTGTAATATATTTAAAAAAATCAAAATATTTGAAAATAATTCAACACATTTTCATAGATTTTTTAAATAGGAGCATAGGAGGGAATTTTATCATAAAAGTGGGAATTTTTAAGGTACGTTGGGGGAAAAAGCTTACTCGACAGCTGGCCACACCGGAAAAGTAACCTGCCTGCCAACCTAAGCGGTGATAATTTGTGGTTATGTCCTATGTCCTATCCCTATCCTATGTTGATATTTTTCTTTAGTTGTTTACAACATTTACCATACAATTCTCCGAGACTATTACTTTAATTACTAAGCTGAAGCTTCTTTTCTTCAGTTTTTCATAGACCCACCTGCTTGTAATGATTAGGTACAGATTGGTATTCTTTTTGCTTTGGTGAAATTGAGGTAAGTTTTTTTTATGTTTATCGTAGCTTCTAGGCTTCTAGCTGTATTACTATCTAGCTATTTACTATCTAAAATAAATTATATTTATAATAATTTTATATGTAAATAAGTTTCAGGTTTTACTGTAAAATTGTTACTTTAACATATTTTTGTCTCTTTTAATAGCAAATATTAATTATGTTCACACAGCAAGAGTTTATAACAATTTCTTTTATTTGTTTCAGAGCTGATAGACAAAACTGAGCATCGGAATCTGAAGCTAGCGGGTTTAATATAAGTTCCAATAAATAATTTTAGACAATAGATTGTATTTTAGTTGAGTGATTACTGAATAAATGGTTATATAAAATGGTATTGTATTTTTTATTCACGTTGTTTTATTCAAATTATGACTAGTATGTCAAAACAAACCTTAAGGAAGTTTGTATCAAGTCTGAAAAAACAAACTTCATGCAACAAAACAAAAACAAACCTTCAGCAAGTTTGTTATATCAAGTTTGAAAAAACAAACTTCATGCAAGTTTGTCACACTCCAACTAGCAAGTTTGATTTAAACTTGCTGCAAGTTTGCAAAGTTGCCATGGCAAACCTGCAGCAAGCTTTCATGTTTGATGTATCAAACTTGTTGCAAGTTTGAAACAAGTTTATATTGCTATCTGGGTATTTAGGGATTTTCGTGTTTACAGTTGTTGTTTTCTCATACTATCGTTAAGTCGTAATACGCAGGTATAAGAATCAGACTGGATAATATCCAGTCTGATTAAAACAAATTTCACACTTGTAAGGTTTTTATCCAGTATGACCTTTCATGTGACCTTTCATTTGAGCCTTTTGAGCGAACTGTTTTAAACAAATCTCACACTGATAAGGTTTTTCTCCAGTATGCACTCTCATATGTTTTTTCAAATCACCTGCTTGAATAAATAGTTTAAAACAAATTTCACACTTATAAGGTTTTTCTCCAGTGTGCGCTCTCAAATGTACTTTCAAATGCCTTGCCGTAATAAACTGCTTAAAACAAATTTCACACTTGTGAGGCTTTTCTCCAGTATGCAGTCTAAAATGCAATTTTAAATTACCTGCTTCACTAAATTGTTTAAAACAAATTTCACACTTGTAAGGTTTTTTTCCAGTATGTATTCTCAAATGTCTTTTTAAAGTACCTGCTTCACTAAATTGTTTAAAACAAATTTCACACATGTGGGGTTTTTTTTTAAGTATGTATTTTCAAATGTCTTTTTAAAGTACCTGCTTCACTAAATTGTTTAAAACAAATTTCACACTTATAAGGTTTTTCTCTAGTGTGCACTCTCAAATGTTTTTTCAAATGACCTGCTTGAATAAATTGCTTTAAACAACTTTCACACTTGTAAGGTTTTTCTCCAGTGTGCACTCTCGAATGTATTTTTAAATTACCTGCTTGACTAAACTGCTTAAAACAAATTTCACACTTGTGAGGCTTTTCTCCAGTATGCAGTCTAAAATGCAATTTTAAATTACCTGCTTCACTAAATTGTTTAAAACAAATTTCACACTTGTAAGCTTTTTTTCCAGTATGTATTCTCAAATGTCTTTTTAAAGTACCTGCTTCACTAAACTGCTTAAAACAAATTTCACACTTGTGAGGTTTTTCTCCAGTGTGCACTCTCGAATGTATTTTTAAATTACCTGCTTGACTAAATTGCTCCAAACAAATTTCACACTTGTGAGGTTTTTCTCCAGTATGCGCTCTCAAATGTACTTTCAAATCACTTGCCGTAATAAACTGCTTAAAACAAATTTCACACTTGTGAGGTTTTTCTCCAGTGTGCACTCTCAAATGTCTTTTTAAAGTACCTGCTTCACTAAATTGTTTAAAACAAATTTCACACTTGTGAGGTTTTTTTCCAGTATGTATTCTCAAATGTCTTTTTAAATTACTTGCTTCACTAAATTGTTTAAAACAAATTTCACACTCGTAAGGTTTTTTTCCAGTCCCAACTTTCATATTTTTATTTAATGTTTTTCCTTCCGCGTGTGAATTCATGTAATTTTCTTCCTGTGATGAATGTTCAGTTAGTGTCTCCACAACTTCCATCTTGTTCTCTTGAAGACAACCTAAAAATCAAACTGACTATACTGCCGTCCTCAAATAAAACGCGGTATGTGCAGCCAACTTAAAATCGAGAAATCGGCTCTCAAAGTTTTTTCTCAGGACTCTATATGCACAAACGGCATATTTCAATTTGTTTATTTTGGTAGTAAATAAAATTATACGGGTTTCAGACATTGCAGAAGCATAAATAAGGTCACAAGGAAACCATATATAGCAAAAACTCGATTTTCAATTTTTTTGTAGATACCGCGTTTTAATTGAGGACGGTAGTATAATAAAAACATTTGGATTCAAGAGAAAATTAATGTAAAAACAAAGAAATGTAATATTCAAATTAAAAGTTATTGAAATGCAAGACAATGAAGAGCAACAGAAAAGACAAATAGAAAAAAACACTAGAACAACGTAGACTAAAAGCCCGTATATGTGAAATTTGCTAATCATTTTAGGCACCATAAGACTCTATAACTTAAATATGTAGTAGAACCTAAAAGGAAACATATAAACACCACCCCCTGTCCCCTTCACCCACTATCAAAAACTGCATTTTTCGTCTTTATTTTTTTTTTAGTTGGGATGCAATTAATTTTATACTTTCAAAAAATTCACACGCATAATTGAGGCTTTTACAAAACATGTCTATTTTTTATGAATCCGTAAGTTGTGTACATAACCTCAAAAAAATATATTTTTTTTTGGAAAAATTTTTTTATTTATAAATATCAATTTGTTCGGCCCGGGCAGGCATTATTATGTTAGGTTCTTTGGATAATTGAGAGCAAAAAAGGTATTTTGTAATGTTTCTCTAAAGTTGATTGATTTCGAGTTAAACAATTTAAAGCTAAGAAAACGACAAATGACGATTTTCAATGCTCAAAAACACAAGTAAAAAATATTATTTTTGAAACTATGAAGTACCTAAATTCAAGTTTAAACCTTATTTTATCAGTTAGCGATAAGAAATTTTGCCTTATTTCATTTTAAAACCTAGTCTTTTAATTATTAATGCAGCCCGATCGCCCGGCCTTTCATAAGCGCTTCATTAACAATTAAAAAACAATGTTTAATAAAACATGCCAAAAATTCTTATGGGGAACTGATAGAAGAAGGTTTGAATTTGAATTTAGGCACTTCGTAATTTCACAAATTAGATTTTTAAGTTATGCTTTTGAGCCTTGAAAATCGACATTTTTTGTCGAAATAAGTTTAAAAAGCTTAATTAATAATAAAGCATTAATAAGCTTAATTAATTATCAATACGTCCCTGAGAGTATGCTTGAGGATGGCAACTACAAGCTATACTGGGACCGCACTATGCTCACAGACCAAACAGTGGCGCATAATAGACCAGATCTCGTATTAGTCAATAAATTAACGAGACAAACAACCCTCATTGATGCGGCGATTCCTAACAACAATAATCTACGTACTAAATTTACTGAAAAGATCGCCAAGTACAGAGATCTGGAAATTCAAATACGGAGACAATGGAGAATGCAAAGCACCCAGACGATACCGATTATTATGTCTACTACTGGAATCATTCCGAAGACCCTCCTCGAAAGCATAAAAAAGCTGGGTCTTAATGAACATCTTTATAAGACCATGCAGAAAGCAGTACTACTCGCAACGGCCAGATGCGTACGAAAATTTTTGGGAGATACACCTGCATACCAAGTCACCTAGGGCTCGATAACACGGAAAGAGTCCCACCAGAGCTCAATCCTTTTGATACCGTAGGTATCTGGGATGAGTCAAATTTCCCCTTAGAGGGAGTGTGAGCCGTATGGCTAAATCTGGATAGCTTAATTAATAATAAGTTTTATACTGTTTAAATTTGAATTTAAACTCGAAAACGACCAACTTTAGAGAAAAATTACAAAATACTTTTTTTGTTACCACTGATCCAACAAACCTAAAATAATGTCTTCCCGGGCCACAAAAATTGATTTTTATAATTTATTTAAAAAAAAATTAACATTAAAAATAAATATAGCAATAACTCAGAAATTACGGTATTTGGGTATAGGGAGTATTACACGAACAATAATCAGTATTTATTAAATACACAAAAATATACAGGGTGTCCCATTTGAAATAAGAAAGTTAATTTCCAGAAAAACGGAAAATCTGGCAACAATGCAACTACCATATAATATCGGCCGCAAATCCTTACTCACTAAAATTTATAAAAATTGTGCAAATCGTTTCCGAGATAATTGAGGCGTTCCATAAATACATCAAACTCATTCTGTATATACAAATTGGACAAAAAATACTAAAATAGTTTTAAAATATATAATGAACATTTTGTTGTTTCTATAATACAAATATGCGCAGGTTTGTACCTACTATTTTTCAAAAGCACTTTGAAACTCTGTTTTTACAAGGAAAATCGTCTACTTCCTTAAACTACCATAACTGAAATAAAACCTTCCACGATGAATTTGCAGAAATGAAGATAAATTTTAAGAAAAACCTTCTAAAACAAATTAAACACTAAGATAATTTCTTGTTTGGCTTTCTATAGTGTAAACTGTCAAATGTGTTTTCAAATTGCGTGGTCCACTAAACTGTAGGTTTTTCTCTGGTGTGAACATTAATGTGACCAATTAATTGAGCTTTTTGAGCAAACTGTTTTGAACAAATCTCACACTGATAAGGTTTTTCTCCAGTGTGTACTCTCAAATGTCTTTTTAAATGACCTGCTGTAATAAACTGCTTTAAACAAATTTCACACTTGTAAGGTTTTTCTCCAGTATGTCCTCTCAAATGTCTTTTCAAATTACCTACTTCACTAAACTGCTTGAAACAGATTTCACACTTGTGAGGTTTTTCTCCAGTGTGCACTCTCAAATGTCTTTTCAAAGTACTTGTTTCACTAAACTGCTGAAAACAAATTCCACACTTATGGGGTTTTTCTCCAGTGTGAACTCTCGAATGTTTTTTCAAATGTCCTGCTTGACTAAACTGCTGAAAACATATTTCACACTTGTGAGGTCTTTCTCCAGTGTGCACTCTCAAATGTACTTTTAAATGATCTACTTTAGTAAATTGCTTAAAACAAATTTCACACTTGTAAGGTTTTTCTCCAGTATGTCCTCTCAAATGTCTTTTTGAATTATCTTCTTCACTAAACTGCCTAAAACAAATTTCACACTTGTGAGGTTTTTTTCCAGTGTGCACTCTCAAATGTTTTTTTAAACTATCTACTCGACTAAATTGTTTAAAACAAATTTCACACTTGTGAGGCTTTTCTCCAGTGTGCACTCTCAAATGTCTTTTTAAAGTAACTGTTTCACTAAATTGCTTAAAACAAATTTCACACTTGTAAGGTTTTTTTCCAGTCCCCACTTTCCTATTTTTATTTAATGTTTTTCCTTCCGCATGTGGATTCATATAATTTTCTTCCTGTGATGAATGTTCCGTTACTGTCCCTACAACTTCCATCTTGTTCTCTTGGACACAATCTAAAAATCAAACTGACTATAATAAAAAATGTGGGTTCAAGAGAAAATTAATGTAAAAACAGAAATGTAATATTAGAATTGTTCAGACCTTAGCCAACTTAAAAACATTGTCCAGCGCGACGCTCGACAACGAGAGTTTATTAAAAGTTGTAATAAAATAAGATACACACGTATTTTGTATTGTTCTGCGAAAGTATAACTCCCAGTATTAATTTGCAATCGAAAGTACATAGCAAAAATTCTAATTATAAATTCTAATCATTGTGATCCTTCGAGGAGATACAGTAACAGCCCTATTATCGAGGAAAACAAGAAAATCGACGAAAAAGTCCCCAGTTTTGACAAAAAATCAAAACGTCAAATACAGGATAACTAATTTCTAATTTATGCGAAATTCAGTTTTATTAAACTGTTTGGCTAACTGGTAATAAAACACTTGAACATTCCTAAGTTTAAATCCCATAAAAGTTCCAAGTAAAAGATCCATTTATATTTTTCTAATAACATTACTGTCTTTTTGACATTTGTCATAAATCATAATGGCTCCATCCTTGCTGAAACTTCGAATATCGATTATTCGCGGTGTGCAAGTACTTGGAAGGGATACGCGAAACGATCGTGCGCGAATAGCGGAGAAATATTGCAACTTTCTTAAATAATTCATATTGTCAATTGAAATTGTCAAATTGACGTACATTTCATACTTATTGTCATTTAAGAAGAAAAATTATATATTGCTCCACAGTATTGATATGATATGCAATTATTATATAAAGGTAAATTTAATTAATTGTATTTTGCTTGCAGTACTGCATTTTAACCAGGACCATATGATTGGCCAATATAATTAAAAGTGCGAATAAAAGTACAGACCGTAGAAATAGGTGTCGCTTTTCCGAACTTGCACGGTCCCAATAGTCTAGTAAAATAAGATTACACTACATGTACTCTGGGCTAATTAGCAAAATTCATGGAAAAGTTATTTACCAGCAATTTTATTGCTGGAATCGAATTATAAGATCCTATTAATTAATAATATAGGTATGCAAAGTCCGCAGATAGTGTGCTACTTTTTTTATAAACAAAATGGCGCCGACAAATCGTATTTTTTTCAATTATTGCTGTATAACTATAAAGATTTTAACTTTACAACAAAAACACCCTAATAAAAATTCACCGCAGTTAAATTCTGCATAGAGATATGTTTTTCACGATTTGCTCTGACGAAAATTTTCCTCGGAAAATGCGGGTTTTCCTAACAAAAACTTTAATTGTCAAATAAAGTTTTAGGTAAGTAATTATTAATCAATAATTAAATAACTTAGTGACATCAAAGCTTTCTTGGTATAGATTGTAATTCCAGAAGCCGGTGAAAATTAAACGAATATTTTAGCAACAATTCAATTGTTAATTAACAATTTACGATCGCAATAACAACCAAAATAATCATGATACATTGATCAAACTTATAAGATTATAAAGCTGAGATGCTTATTTAATATTTTATCGACAAAATATAAATTTTTCTTTTTTTTTGCATAATCTTTAAATTTTGAAAAAAAAATAGTTACAATACGCTGGTCTAATTAGTAAACTACAAAGAAAGGTTATTTACCAGCAATTTTATTGCTAGAATCGAATTATAAGATCCTATATATTATTAATATAGGTATGCAAAGTCCGCAGGTAGTGTGCTACTTTTTTTATAAACAAAATAGCGCCGACAAATCGTATTTTTTTCAATTATTGCTCTATAACTCCGAAGATTTTAACTTTACAACAAAAATATCCAAATAAAAATTCACCGCTATTAAATTCTGCATAGAGATATGCTTTTTCCGATTTGCTCCGACGAAAATTTTCCTCGGAAAATGTGGGTTTTCCCAACAAAATCTCGAATTTTCAAATAAATTTTTTGGGCCAGTAATTATTTATCAATAATTATATAGCTTGGTGAAATAAAAGCTTTCTTAGTATAGATAATAAATTCAGAAGCCGGTGAAAATGAAACGAATGTTTTAGCAACAATTCAATTGTTAATTAACAATTTACAGTAGCAATAACAACCAAAATAATTATGAGACATTGATCAAACTTAGAAAGATTATAAAGGTGTGATGCCTATTTAATATTTTGTCGACAAAATATAAATTTTTCATTTTTTTTGCATAATCTTTAAATCATTAAAAAAATTGTTATAAAAAAATTAACATTTCTCAGAAATTGTTTATTATATTCTAATTTTATAAAATACTTAAAATGCGTATTTCATAGGTCTTGAAAATGAATGCTTTAAAAAAAATTTCCAACCATTTGAAAAAAAGTTATGAAACAGCAAAGTAAATATACGATTTCTCCGTTGTTTAAGATTTATTTTAATTGTTTCAAAGCTTAAAAGTGAGTCTATGGTACAATCTAATTATTCACAAAGAATGTCAAAAATTAGTGCAATGGTTATATTTTAATCAAAGATTAAAAATACTTTTTTTGTAATTTTTAGCGCAAAAGTAGGCCTGATACAGAGTTGGAGCTAAAATGTTCACTCGAAGCGACTGACACGCAGCATACATTATTTATAAAAGTGTACGTCTGGCGCTGCCGGTCGTCGATCCGAGTGAAAATTTTAGCTACAGTACTGTATTATTCTACTTTCGCGAGTGTAAATTACAAAAAAATATATTTATAATCTTTAATTAAAATATAACCATTAAACTGATAATCGATATTTTTTTGTAAATAATTAGCTTGTACTTTATACTCACTTCTACGCTTTAAAAGGATAAAAAAAAATTATAAACACCGTAGTAATTGAATGTTTACTTTGCTGTTTCATAACTTTTTTGCAAATCGTTGCAAAAAAGTTTTAAAGCATTAATTTTCAAGATATTTGAAATGCGCATTTTAGCTATGTTTTAAAATTACAATATAATAAAAACTGTCTGAGAAACGTTAATTTGTTTATAACTATTTTTTTTAACATTTAAAGATTATGCAAAATAATAAAAAATGTATATTTTGTCGCCAAAATGTTAAATAGGCATCTCATCTTTATAAGATTTCAAAGTTTGATCAGTGTATCATAATTATTTTGGTTATTATTGCGACCGTAAATTATTAATTAACAATTGAATTATTGCTAAAATATTCGTTTAATTTTCATCAGCTTCTGGAACTATAATCTAAACCAAGAAGGCTTTTAAGTCACCAAATTATTTAATTATTGGTAGATAATTACTTATCTAAAACTTTATTTGAAAATTAAAGATTTTGTTGGGAAAACCCGCATTTTCCGAGAAAAATTTTCATCGGAGCAGATCGGGAAAAACACGTATCTATGCAGAATTTAATCACGGTGAATTTTTATTTGGGTGTTTTTGTTGTAAAATTAAAATCTTCGGAGTTATAGAGCAATAATTGAAAAAAACACGATTTTCGTGCGCCATTTTGTTTATAAAAAAAGTAGCACACTATCTGAGGACTTTGCACACCTATATTATTAATATATAGGATCTTATAATTCGATTCCAGCAATAAAATTGCTGGTAAATAACTTTTCCCAAAAATGGCCTATTCTCCGATAATCAGCCCAGACTAATGTAAATCAAAATGTAAATTCGTACAGGTTGGAACCAATTTTATATCAAAGTTTAGGTGAGTACAAAATATATTTTCAAGAAAGTATCCAAATCAAATAAGAGGATCATATTTTAAATAATTAAAAAGGGGTCATTTTTGCACAATATTGAATTTTTTAACTGCTGAGGTAATTTACATTTTAATGAAGGTCTTTAGGGTTGTTTTCTACAAAGCTGAAGGAAAAATCTTTCACCTAAGACTTACTAAATTAAATTTGACCCCCTATTTATTTAAATAATTATATATAAAATTTAAAAATCAAATTTGCAAAAAAAAATATTTTTTGCGTTTTAAATAAGCACTATAAATTATTTTCTTTTATATGAGAAGTTGCGCTATGTTACCAGTATTAAGCAAAAAAAATGGTTAAAAAATATTTAACAATTTATGAGATATTTAATTTGTTTATTAAATGTTACTATATTTGCAATTGCAAAAACGCGGTTGTTACCAAAAGAATATAAACCTGTTTAAAATCTCATGGCTTTTATTTTTATATATGTTTTCGATAAATGTATTGATAAATTCAAATTTCAATTTAACTCCCCTCTAAAATGACATTTGAAAATTGTTCTAATTTGTTTTTTTAATAACCTCGCGGGGATAAAACATTTTAAAATGCTGTTCCGATAATGGGTTCCTGGGAATTTTTCACTAATTAACAAATTTTTTTTGTCGTTTTTTCTCCTTCTTTTCCTTACAGTTAAAGATACATGTAGTTTTGCTTATAGAGGGGGTTTCATTAAGAATGTCCAATCTCTGAGTTGTCGATTCTAGACCGCAAAATATATTAAGATTTAACCAAAATCACCTAAATAAAATATGGCTCCTCATTGAGTTACAGGGTGTTTTATTTAAAAATTTAAAAACTATTTTTGCTCAGTATTTTAAAACTATTCGACTTATCATTTTCATACGTGGTAGAAAGTGTAGGTACTATACACCCTATGAAATTGTGTTAATACAGGTTTCCGGCTATTACCAGAGGTGTACGACAGGGGAAAGCAAATGGTTGACCCTTCCCAAATTCTACGTCACTGGCAAAATTGCCATTTTAGCGCAATTTTTAGATTCTCCAATACTCTCTATGTAAATAACATAACCTGCACTCGTAACGAAAAAATGTCATTAGTTTTCGAGATATTTGAAATTAAACACGTAACGGTACAGTTTCTTTGATTAATGTTTTGTGCCTTTTAATTTTTAATTTCAAATATCTCGAAAGCTAATGATTTTAACGTTAAGACTGAACAGTATATTATTCATTCTTAACGATAAAATGATTAGTTTTCGAGATATTTGAAACTAAAAATTAAGCGGCACAATATATTAATCAAAATAACTAAATAACTGTACCGTTACATGTTTAACTTCAAATATCTCGAAAACTAATTAGTCCGTTCTTTAACGGTAAAATATTGCGAAACCTCTAAATTTTAAAGAACCGCTTGGATTGACATGAAATTTGGTATACATATAGCTAACAAGTCAAAGAAAAAAAAATGATATTGTGCAGATATGTGCTTTTGCCCTGGGGTGATTTTCACCCCCTTTTGGGGGTGAAAAAATATTCGTTCAAAGTGAGTCAGGAAATGGATAAACTAATTTTAAGTAACTTTTGTTCTATAGAGTTTTTTCACTAAGTCAATACTTTTCGAGTTATTTGCCAGTGAATATGTTCATTTTTTTAACAAAATAACCACGCTTTTAGACGGTTTCTCGCAAATAACTCAAATAGTAAGTATTTTGTCGAAAAAACATTCTTAACAAAAATATACACTGTAAAAATTTTTAAAAAATGGTGTACATATAACGTCTCTATACCTAGTAGAAGCAGAGTTATAGCTAATGAAAAATAGGTTCATATTCGTCAAATTCCAAATGGAATACTTTAACGTGAAATAACCAAAAATGAAACACATTTCGGGGAAAACTTATTACAACTTATTTAAAGTGTTTAAAAAAGCTTCATTTTTGTTTTATAAAAAAAATTTCTAGTATCAAAAGTAAACAAGTTACGCTCAAAATAAAGTTAGTCCCTTTTTGTTTTGGTAAAAAAATCGAGAAAATCACCCCCTAATTAGTATCCTAAATGAACTTAATCGTTACGACTTCACAAGTTTCTTGACTCGTGTATGTATTGTTTATATGATCTGTAAGTTTGATCGGTTCAAAGTCCTTATTATTGAAAGGGCTGTAGTTAAAAGGGGTTGAACGAGTCACTGATCACGAATGTATGCAAATTTATAAACACCAAATCTTAATCAATTTTTGTCTAACAGAAAAATAAAAAAATACATGATATTCAGAAAAGCAATGCTGACTTTTTTTGATTTTCTAAATTTTTGGTATCTCTAACAATTTTTAAGTTATTTTGAAAAAAGCATATTTTTCAAAATTAAAATTTTTAAAAATTTTACTTTGAAACCAAATTTTTTCAAAAATAAGCACTTTGAATTGATCAAACTTACAGATCAGATAAACACAACATAAGTAAAATAATTTGTGGAGCGGTAACGATTAATTTCATTTAAGTTGCTAATTAAAGGATGGTCTTCCCGATTTTTTTTTTTGCCAAAACAAAAGGGGCCAACTTTATTTTGAGCGTAACTTGCTTAAATTTAATGCTAGAAACTTTTTCTAAAAACAAAAATAAAGCTTTTTTTAAACACTAAAAAAGTTATAATGGGTTTTCCCCAAAAAGTACTTAATTTTTTGGATATTTCACGTCGAAATATTCTTTTTGAAATTTGGTGAATATGAATCTATTTTTCATTGGCTATAACTCTGGTTCTACGAGATCCAGAGACCTAACGCCTACACCATTTTTTAAACTTTTTTATAGGCTATATTTTTGCTAAGAACGTTTTTTCGACAAAATACTTACTTCTTGAGTTATTTGCGAAAAACCGTCTAAAAATGTTGTTATTTTGTTGAAAAATGAACATACATATTCACTCGCAAATAACTCGAAAAGTGTTGACTTGGGGAAAAAGCTCTATAGAACAAAAGTTACTTAAAATTAGTCAGTTTACCCATTTTCGGACTTATTTTGGACATATATTTTTTCACCCCCAGGGCAAAAAGCACACATCGGCACAATATCACTTTTTTTATTTGACATGTAAGCTATACGTATGCCAAATTTCGTGTCAATCCAAGCGGTTCTTTAAAATGTAGAGCAAAAACCGTGAAATAATGTACCAAATGACTTTATCGTTACGAGTAAAGACGATGTTACATACATAGAGTATTGGAGAATCTAGAAATTGTGCTGGAATGGCAATTTCACCAGTGACGTAGAATTTGGGAAGGGTCAACCATTTACTGTCCCCTGTCGTACGCCTCTGGCAATAGCCGGAAACTTGTATTTAACATAATTTCATAGGGTGTATAGTACTTACACTTTATACTATACCAAGTATGAAAAGGATACGTCGAATAGTTTTAAAATACTGAGCAAAAATATTTTTTTAAATTTTTAAATAAAACACCTTGTAACTCAATAAGGAGCCATATTTTATTTAAACAATGTTGGTTAAATCTTAATATTTTCAGGTCTAGAATGTACAGCTCAGAGATTGGACATTCTTAATGAAACCCCCTCTATATGCAAAACTATATCTTTTACTATAAGGAAAAAAAAGAAGAAAAAACGACAACAAAATTTTGTTAATTAGTGAAAAATTCCCAGGAACCCGATTATCGGAACAGAATTTCAGAATGTTTAATCCCCGCGAAGTTATTAAAAAAACAAATTATAAACAAATTAGAAAAATTTTCACATGCCATTTTAGAGGGGAATTAAATTGAAATTTGAATTTATCAATGCATTTATCGAAAGCATACAGAAAAATAAAAGTAATGAGGTTTTACACAGATTTATATTCTTTTGGTAACAACCGCGTTTTTGCAATTGAAAATATATTAACATTTAATAAACAAATTAAATATCTCATAAATTATTAAATATTTTTTAACCATTTTTTTGCTTAATACTCGTAACATAGCGCAACTTCTCCCATAAAAGAAAATAATTTATAGAGCTTATTTAAAACGCAAAAAATATTTTTTGCAAATTTGATTTTTACATTTTATATATGTATAATTATTTAAATAAATAGGGGGTCAAATTTAATTTAGTAAGTCTTAGGTGAAAGATTTTCCTTCAGCTTTGTAGAAAACAACCTTAAAGACCTTCATTAAAATGTAAATTACCTCAGCAGTTAAAAAAGTAAATATTGTGCAAAAATGACCCCTTTTTAATTATTTAAAAAATTATCCCCTTATATGATTTGGATACTTTTTTGAAAATATCTTTTGTATTCACCTCAACTTTGGTATAAAATTTATTCCAACCTGTACGGAATTACATTTTGATTTTCTTTTTATTTTATTAGGCTATTAAACAAAAGCAAACATATCAGTATTTCGTTGAGCGAATAATGAGCGAAAAGTTTGAGGATATACAGGGTGAGGCAGATAAAAGTCCTATTAGAAATATCTCGAGAACTAAAGGAAACAGAATCATGAAAATTGGAATGAAGAGGTTTTGAAGAGTGATCTCTTTAATGAAAATATTTTCATCGATTTGCTACTTCCGGTTATACCGGAAGTGGCTTATAACTTCGTTTTTTTAAATGGAACATCCTGTATATTTTTACATTTTTAGATTCTCCTGGATGTCTTCTTTCGTAAAATATGAGGTTTTGTAATGTTATACAGGGTAGTTTAAAAGATAATTACGTTTCTTTTTCTTAATTTCGTAGCAACATTCACACCCTGTAGAATTGTAGTATAGTTTGACATCAAAAACTCTATTTATGTTCAAATGATTTTTAATATCGTCTACTATTGTTAAAAATTGTTACTATAGCTAAATGTTGAATTGTACTATACAGGGTTGGTCGAAACTCGGAAAGAGTATTTTCTGAGTTTTCTTAAATGGAACACCCTATATTTTATGATTGAAATGAAATGATATTTTATGCTACTTTTTTATTTCTTAAGCATTCCCTATACCTAACTGCTTTAATTTGTGAGTTATTGGTGATTCAAGCCATTAATTTCAATAAAAATTACGTGAAATTTTATTAGGTTGGCCGTGAAAATATTCAATCACAAATAATTTTTCGGAAATAAATACATATTAATCTAGACTGATCTTTAAAATTGCCAATAATGGTTGAGCTATCAAAATACCTACGTAATTAACATTCTTGGCGCGATTAACAATTAAGCACCAATTAAAGCATTTAGGTATAGGGAATGCTTAAGAAATAAAAAAGTACCATAAAATGTCTTTTCATTACAATACTAAAATACAGGGTCCATTTAAGAAAATTCAGAAAATCCTCATTCCGAGTTTCGACCAACCCTGTATGTGCGAAACAACAAAAGTGCCCCTGTATACAATCATGTAAAATTAATATTTTACATACCGGCAATGACTCACTAATCAGCAGCAGAGCTTCGAAAGTGACTTAATATGACTTCTAGGCGTCTTAGATCATTAAATACATTGGGCCAACCGACTGTTTCTTTGGACACACTATTAATTTGTTTTCGTCTTACTAAGGCGGGCCGAATAATATATTGCTTGTACTATTTCTGCAACTTTAAAACAGTACTTCGGATTGTAACTCTTAAATCCTGAAGTCCAGGGTCAAATTTCTCACCTTTAATACCATCCTTGGGTTATAAGCTTTCATTTGACACCTCATTTGTCATTATATCTGCTATAATGACGGAGGAGTTGTGTTTATAAAGTCTGTGGTACAAACGGACATGGATAATTCAATGTACATATTTATTCACATTTTTTCAAAATGAGTGAAAACAACAACAAATACATAGTCCTGTCGCCAGGGGGGGTACAACGGCCTCGTTAATTCAGATGGACTTACCCAAGTTTTTTTTATGTATTTTGACCCGTAGAAAACGAATTTTTTGGGTAACAGTTGATCCGGATGTCGATAAGATTGTTATAGACCAAGAACTTGAGGAATCAAATAACAGCGATTTTTGGCAAAACAAAACAATATTTTGTATTTTTTGGGTTATTTTAAGCAAAAAATATTTCTACAAGTTTTTTAGTAGGATGCAGAGTTTTCGAGATAAACGCGGTTGAACTTTCAAAAAATCGAAAAACTGCAATTTTTAAACCCGAATAACTTTTGATTAAAAAATAAAATAGCAATTCTGCTAAGCGCCTTTGAAAGTTCAAGTCAAATTATGTCGGTTTTGATTATTTGCATTGCTAAAAATTTATTGTGTTATTGTTAAACAAAGCTACAAACAACTAGTGCGTGAGTGATGTTTCTATGATTTCTCATTTAAAATCGAACGAGTAGGTAGAATAGGTACTAGTGCAATCAAGACTATTTCTACGTTACATGCGTTAAAACGCATGTAAAAGCACGGGAAACCCTACGTGTTTATAGCTTTGTTAAACAATAAAAAAATAAATTTTTACCAATGCAAATAATCAAAACCGATATAATTTGACTTAAACTTTCAAATGCGGTAAGCAGACTTGCTATTTTATTTTTTAATCAAAAGTTATTCGGGTTCAAAAATTGCAGTTTTTCGATTTTTTTAAAGTTCAACCGCGTTTATCTCGAAAACTGTGCATTCTACGAAAAAACTTGTAGAAATATTTTTTACTTAAAATGGCCCAAAAAATACAAAATATTGTTTTGTTTTGCCAAAAATCGCTGTTATTTGATTCCTCAAGTTCTTTGTTTATAACAAACTTATCGACATCCGGATCGACTGTTACCCAAAAAATTCGTGTTCTACGGGTCAAAATACATAAAAAAACCTTGAGTAAGTCCATCTGAATTAACGAGGCCGTTGTACCCCCCCTGGCGACAGGACTAACAGGCAGTGTTGACATCGAAGAATATTGGGAAGAAATCAAAACAAAAATAATGAAGGCAGCAAGAAATGATCGTCAAGCTGGGATTGTGATGATGATCATGATACTTCACTCGATTCCTTACTGACTGGATGAGATTGAAGTAAGTATGTTAAGGCGGGTTCTCACTTGTCAGTTTCGCAGACGCAGTCTGACCGATTCATTAATGAAAAATAAAAAACGACGTTTCTATTCACACGTTTCATGTTTTGCTACATTCAGTATGCAGTTAGTCCAAACCTTTTTTATCATGGTTAAAAAAATTGAGATCAGCTGTTCGCGAAGTATGTTTTTAATTATTAGCAAATGAATTACAAAATATTCCAGCGAATCAAAAGAAAAGAAAATGTCATAGTTGGTGGGTCAGGTCCTGGATATTGCGCAGAAATAAATGGGGTGCCAGTGAAACTGTATTAAAAGAAGTAGCTTTGGAAGATTGTGATTAATATACAGCCCAATTAAGAATGACCGAAGACAAATTTCAAGAGATTCTGCAAAAAATTGTTCAAAAAAATACAAAAAGCAAATACCATTATGAGACAATGATCAGTCAAAATGATAAAAAGCGGAACTGGTTTTCACTTTAACTGAGAGTATGAATGTACTGATCATTTAAAATGAAAATGTGTTCTCATGTTCATTATTTGTTCCGTATAACTGAATCAGTTGAACTGTGTCAGCGAAACTGACAAGTATAAATTGAATTTCATGCATTATTTTAACCCTTAACTACAGACATTCCATTATTACCACATAGCGCAGGTTATGCATTACCACATATTATGGTAAACAAACAGTCGTAGTGTCCAGAAACTCTACTGACAAACGAAGACAGGAGATTCCTCAGATAATTTTAACCCAATTCACCTAGTCCGAAAATGCTTCTTAAGGAAGCTAGAGAGAGCTCTTTGAAGATGGCGTCATAAAATTAGTTTTGCTTAAATACCTCCAGAACGCTTCCATTTAGAAAAACGAAAATTGGTATGCATATTTAGTTTTCTAGAAAAATCGATTTGAAAGTTTTTCATTTTTGGAATTTGAAAAAAAAATTAAAAGAACTTTTCAACAAAAAACGAAGTATTTTACCAACATAAAGTAAGAGTAACTTTTAGTACTCGAATACCTCATAATTTAATAATCTAGTGTCAAAAATGCTCAAATATTCAAGACAAAAAAGTTATGCTATAAAATAACTGTTGACCTACTCCCAAAACCGACGCATATGACCAGTACTCGAAATTCGCAATTAATGAAATCGATTTATCTCTGGAATATAAATAAATGTACCAGTTTTCGTCTTTCTATACAGCTTTTTTTTTTTAATTTTTTTTTAATTCAAAAAGCGAAAAATTTTCAAATCGATTTTTCTAGAAAACGGTGTGTCCTACCGATTTAAAACAAGAGTACCTTTTAGTACTAGAATGCTCCATAATTTATTAATCCAGTGTCAGAAATGCATAAAAGTTAAAGATAAAAAAGTTATGTGATAAAATAACCGTTGCCCTACCCAATACGGACGCCTATGATCGGTACTAGAAATTTGCAATGGATGGATTAGATTTATATCTTGAAGATAAATACGCGTACCAATTTTTGTTTTTCTAAATAGAAGCGTTTTGGAGGTATTTAAGAAAAACTAATTACAAGACGCCATCTTCAAAGGGCTCTAGCTCCCTTAGGAAGCAATTTCGGACTAAGTGAATTGGGTTAAATTATCTAAAGAATCTCCTGTCTTCGTTTGTCGGTAGAATTTCTGGACACCCTGTATATCAAAAAATCTTTAGAAAATATTTCCTCTTTGTAAATATAATTATTGTATCTTAAGTATTTAAAAAACTGTACGTAACATTTTACTATTTCCAATAATAATGATGCTATTCTGTTAAGGTGGTTAAATAAGCAAATTCAAAATTATATACGTACCTATCAGCTTCCATGGAAAATCAGAAAAAACTGTAGTTACAATTTTTTGAATTGTTCGTGCACATTTTCGCTGAACACTGACTAATACCACTTCGAATTTTACTCATGTTCAACTTCACAATACAGTAGAACCCCGCAAATCCGAACCCCGCAAATCCGAACTTTCGGCAAATCCGAACCAATGGAAAGTGAAATTTTTTTTAAAAATTCAAAATAAAAATTTAAAAACATGTTTATTATATGTACAGAGAACCAGAAAATTTAACAATGTAAAATTAATAGGAATTTGGACATGTGAAATTTATTAAAATAAATATGTACTTTACTTTATATGTAGTACAAGTACATACTTATAAAAACTTAAACAATAAAGGAATGTGCATAATACACATTTCCCATGGTATACTATGAACGAAAACATTGAAAAAGATAAGAAACATGAGAAACATAGTGTAATCAATATCCAGATTACAAATTAAATGAATCATTTACATGGCCGAATTCCCATGTCTCCTGAGGAAACAAAACTACTGGCGTTAGCGATTTAATATTTCAGTGATCTAAATATTTTTCAGTTTTAGAATATTGGAGGCATAAACGTACGGATAAAGCTTCATAAAGGGATTGGTGGCAGTCCAAATCTTTTAAAAATCATCTTCGTTAGGTAGTTTCTTAGGCTAACTTTCGGGTAATCCGAACTTTTCAGAATCCGAACAGGCTGTCCCCCCAATTAGTTCGGATTTGCGGGGTTCTACTGTACTAACAATTATTCACAAAACTAACTCAATTTAAACAAAATACGGCACTGTTAACCCGTACGTTCCTACTCGACTAGCAACAGAAGAATGGTCCTCGGGTGACCAGGAAATATGTGCAGTCACCCTACGCATTGAAAGATTTTACTTCCAATTTTTCGAAGAGTGGTTCTACTGTGGAACCTCTATATACTGTGCCTCTGGTATTAACCACAAACGATTATTTAACATAATTTAGTAGGGTGTACAGTACCTACACTTTCTGCCAAGTACCATAAGGATATGTCAAATAGTTTTATAGTACCAGGCACACATAATTCTTAATGTAATCTATATTTTAATCTATTGTTTTTTTTTTTGTAAATGGTTGTAACCTTATATAAATAAATAAATAATTAAAGTTTTAAATAAAGAATAAATTATTTTAAAAAAGGAATACTTTAAAATAATTTGACATATCCGTGTGATACTTGGCAGAAAGTGTAGGCACTGTACGCCCTACTAAATTATGTTAAATAATCGTTTCTGGCTACTACCAGAGGCGTACAACAGGGGAAAGTGAATGGTTGACCCTTCCCAAATTCTACTCCACTGATGCTATTTTAGCATAATTTTTAGATTCTCCAATATTTTCTATGTAAATAACATACTCTTCATTCATAACGATAAAGCCATTAGTTTTCGAGTTATTTCGAGAATACATTAATCAAAATAAGTGTGCCTTTTCATTTTTAACTTCAAATACAGGGTGTCCAGAAACTCTACCGACAAACGAAGACAGGAGATTCCTCAGATAATTTTAAGATAATTTAACCCAATTCACCTAGTCCGAAAATGCTTCCTAAGGGAGCTAGAGCTCTTTGAAGATGGCGTCATGTAATTAGTTTTTCTTAAATACCTCCAGAACGCTTCTATTTAGAAAAAAGGAAATTTGGTATACATATTTACTTTCCAGAAATGAATCGATTCCATCCATTGCGAATTTCTACTACAGGTCATAGGCGTCCGTTTTGGGTAGGGCAACGGTTATTTTATCGCCTAACTTTTTTGTCTTTAATTTTTAAGTATTTTTGACTCTGAATTATTTAATTGTGAGTTATTCTAGTACTAAAAGGTACTCTTAGTTTAAGTCGATAGGATACACCGTTTTCTAGAAAAATCGATTAGAAAATTTTTCGTTCCTTGAATTAAAAAAAAAAGATTAAAAAAAACTATTTAGAAAGATGAAAACTGGTACATTTATTTATATTCCAGAGATTAATCGATTTCATTAATGGCGTATTTCTAGTACCGGTCATAGGCGTCCGTTTTGGGTAGGTCAACAGTTATTTTATAGCATACCTTTATTTTCTTTAATTTTTAAGTATTTTTGACACTAGATTATTCAATTATGAGATATTCGAGTACTAAATGTTACTCTTGCTTTAAGTTGGTAAAATACATCGGTTTTTTTTTATATTTTTTTAACTTTTTTTTTCAAATTCCCAAAACTAAAAACTTTCAAATCGATTTTTCTAGAAAACGGTGTATCCTATCGACTTAAAGTAAGAGTACCTTTTAGTACTAGAATATCTCACAATTTAATAATCCAGTATCAAAAATGCTTAAAAGTTGAAGACAAAAAAGTTATGCAATAAAATAACCGTTGCCCTACCCAAAACGGACGCCTATGACCGGTACTAGAAATTCGCAATGGATGGAATCGATTCATTTCAGGAAAGTAAATATGTATACCAATTTTCGTTTTTCTAAATAGAAGCGTTCTGGAGGTATTTAAGAAAAACTAATTACATGGCGCCATCTTCAAAGAGCTCTAGCTCCCTTAGGAAGCATTTTCGGACTAGGTGAATTGGGTTAAATTGTCATAAAATTATCTGAGGAATCTCCTGTCTTCGTTTGTCGGTAGAGTTTCTGGACACCCTGTATATCAAAAACTAATGACTTTATCATTACCAATGAAAAGTATATTATTTTCATAGAAAGTATTGGAGAATTCAAAAATTTAACTAAAATAGCAATTCCGCCAGTGGCATAGAATTTGGGAAGGGTCAACCATTCACGTTCCCCCATCGCACGCTTCTGGTAGTAGCCAGAAACATTTAACATAATTTAGTTTTAGTAGATTGTACAATACCAGCACCACTTACCAAATTTCGTGTTGTTGTCCCATGCCTGTCAGGAAATATTCAAAAATAAATGAAATTAAAGTTTAACTTTGACACCCCGTATTTCAGTTATTATCCACTTTTGTATTAAGGTAAGTTAGCTTAAACCAATCTATTTTAATCTCAGGAATCTAAGGTTAAGTTATGGAACATTCTTTACCAAACACCCTGTATAAGTCAGTTATTAGAGCAGTACGACTTATACAGCCAAAACAAGACCAGATACAAGCAAAACACAAAGACATCTAGAGACCAACAAAATGAAGTTCTTAAGAAGGATTGTTGTAAAAGGACTAAGAACAGGGTAAGAAGTGAGGAAATCAGACGCATATGCGGCATATCGATGGCTTAGTGTGAATACCTCGTATCTCATTAAATTACAATTTTACAGGAGAGGCAAAAAACTGATTTTCTGCATAATATAACCTAAAAACAAAAATTGGCACAGAGCTAAAAGTGTTAAATGTTGTTATTAAATTGGAAATACAAATATTAACTATGAAAAACACATAAATATCCTTGAAGTATATAGAGCCTTTGCCCAAGTAACTATGACAACCTCGTATATCTTGATATACGTGTTTTTCATCTCAAATGAGGTTGTGTTTATTATTATTTACAAGGTTTTCATTTTTCATAGCTTATTGCACACCTCCAAATATTAGGTCGAGACAATACAAATCTTTTGATTTAAGGTTCATAAAATATTCCTATATGCCTGACTACCTTTTGTTGTTCACAAAAAACATTTCTGCAAGTCGAATCTCTCAAACAAACACTCCAAATTAAGTACCAAATTCTTGGTTATAAATATAGGTGATATTCACACTAAATCAAGAGACCAATTATTGATATACATGGTTTCTTTTTTCGGCTGTAGAAAATATCTAGAGTCTAGTGTATTTGGATTTTTTCTAACAGTTGTAAATCATGAGATACAAGGTTTTCCTTACTAAAACTAAAACCACCAAAATGTCATTTTCGAAAAAAAATGAGATACGAGGTTTTCACACTAAGCCATCGATATGTGGGGTATACAATATAAATACCTAGGTAAAGAACAGAAGAGAAGAGTGGAATCAACACATAAGCAGGATGTCAATCAAGGATACATAGTAAGAATAGCCAGGGGCAAGTCACTATTAGGCAGAAGAAGTATAGGACGCCCAAGGAAAGGATGGAATAACAATTTAGGGAGAGAATGAAAGGCACCGCCGAGGAACAACAGGCAGTATTGCCTATATAAAAGAAAAAGAAATTTAATTTTGGATAAAAATTATACTCCATGGTAAAAAGTCATTCCTCTTTACACTACTTCTAAATATAGGAGTACTTAAATATTTTGTTACTAACCTTTTTCAGTTTCCTGGTATTCTTCACATAGATTAAGTTCATTTCCATGTTCTATCTCAGTTTTTATGGGACACTTTTTCAAGTCAAAAGAATCATATATTGTGTGCTGGGTACTTTGCTTATTGGATTCATCCTTAATTTCACATTTAAGTCCATCCAGAAGAGCATCATCCAGGTCATTATACTTTATTTCTATTTTACACCTTTCCTCACTAAATTCTTGTTTGACTTCCATTTCATTACACTTGATTTTATGCACCCCAATAATAATTTTACACCAAAAATGTGAAATCGCTTCACAGTTTACAATAAATAATATGTAATTATAAACAAAACTTGCTAGTTAGAAAGTACTAATTATTATGCTCATTATGCTATGTTTAATCACATTTATGCTTCTTTATGCTATGCTTTTAACTTTTTTTTTTGAAGTGATCCAGTGTTGCCAGATGAAAATTTTTCGTAACAGAAGAATAGGACATAAAAAAACAGGAGATTTTAATAATTTCAAATAAAACAATAAAATGTAGTAAAATTGACCAAAATAACTATCTTATGGCTATTTTTCAAGGCCATTAATTAATAATTTAATTAATTAAGCAGTGCTGAGTGGTTGTATCCAGCCGTGATAGGGAAAGCGAGTAAAGTAAAGTAAATCTTCTTCTTCTTCTCTTCATTTGAATGGCCTTAGCTACTAGGGCTATCCGGCCAGGATCCGTGAATATAGACTTGAATATTCAAGAGCCGTACCTGAGGTACATCTGGGCTTAAGCTCATAGCTCCTGAATCTGAAATAATTAAGAGCTAAAAAAAACTTTGTAATTGTTTATAAGTTCCATAACTAAAGTTCTACTATTAATGGTCTAGTACTACCACGCAAAACCGCACTAAGCACAAGCATTGCAAGCAAGCATAAAGTCTAAAGTTTTAAGCAAGCTACACACGAGTCATTGTTGATGTTCAAAACTTTTGCACTGCGATTAATGTCTTTGAGTTTAAATTTTTAAACAACACATCAGTTAATGTCGGATCACGTTCTAGTTCCCTTCTAAGCAACTGGGACTCTCTTTGGAACCTAGTACATTCCAATAAAACATGTTGTAAAGTTCCTACACTGCCACATAAACACTGGTTTGAATTCACTACCTTCAATCTAAATAAATGTACAGGAACACTACAATGTCCACTTCTCATACGACACATTTGTGTGATTATACCTCTCCCCAGGTTGGGAAATTTTGTAAACCATGCCTTTTTATATGGAACTGTAACTTGTGAGCAATAAGTAATTCCTTTTGCCTGTCCTATTTGTTGGAAACGATTTTCCCAACCAATCCATAGATTTTCTTTATATTTACTTTGAAAATCTTTAAAGGGGGCCTTTGGTTCTTCACTAATAGGCAGCTTTCTTCCAAGATTCGCAAGATGGTCAGCTCTATCATTCCCAATAATTCCAGTGTGACTTGGAATCCATGCAAATTTAATTTCTCTTTGTTGTTCATCAAATTCACATAGTTTTTGTTTTAGTTGGAGAGTTTGTGAGTCTATTGCCGCCTTGTAGCTTGGTCTTGTGATTTTTTCTAGAGCACTTTTAGAATCACTACAGATGAGGCACTTTGTAAAATTATTCTGTTGGATTAACTCTAATGCTTTTTTAATGGCAAATACTTCTGCTGAGCAAATTGAATTAGCGGATGGTAATCTTGCTGTTAACTGTGTTCTCTCGTTAAGGTATATCCCAATACCTACATTACGTTGTTTATCTTTGGATCCATCTGTGAAAATAAGTTTATATTCTGACCAGTTATTGAGGTACCATTCCATAAACTTGATTTGGTTATTTGCCTCTTTGCCCATATTGACAGTTTCATAAGCCATAGGAGAAATCTGAATATTAAGTGGAAAGGAGTGACAAGGAAATAAGGAGCTATGTGCTACCTCATGAATTTCATGTAAAGTATTCTGGAAAGCAGCCAGTATTGGTGGGAAATATTTTCTTCTCCAAAAACTAAAGTAACCCAGAAAAACATTGTGAAATTGCTCAATTGAGGCATATATTGGGTTGTCATAGGCTACTACTTTTAAAATGAATTTAGATGCTAGCCATATTCTTCTAAGATCTAACGGTGTTTCTCCACACTCTGACAAAATTATATGAACTGGAGAAGACCTCATAAATCCCCCTACCACTCTAAGAGCTCTATACTGAACCTTATCCAATTTTGCAAGTAGAGAACGTGCACAACCTCCCAGAAAAATAGATCCATAGTCAAGATGTGATCTAATGTATGCCTTATATAGAGTGAGTAAAGTTGCAGGATGTGCTCCCCACCAAGTTCGACACAAACAACGAATAATATTGACTCCACTGGAAGCCCTCAATGCCATCTTTTCAATTTGACTTCTCCAAGAAAGGGAACTATCTAGAATAACTCCCAAATGAGAAACTTCTTGTTTCCAATCTAAACGTGTGTTATTCACTGATATTAGTGAATTCGGAATATTATTCCTATTTCTATCAAAAAAAATTGCTTGACTTTTGCTAGATGACAGACACATTCCCATATCATGAAGTTTATTAGAAATACTTTCTACTGCACCATTTAATTTTTCCACAACATCCACCCAGCTGTTACCGGAGCAATAGAGGGCAACATCGTCTGCATACTGAGTAATTAGAACATCCTCTGGCACACAAAATGAGATTATATTGATGACAATATTAAATAGTACTGGACTCAAAGGGGAACCCTGAGGAAGGCCCACATTGGTAGTTCTTGGTCCTAGCAGATTTAAGGAAATGGGATCACGAACAGACACCAAACGATTAGTCAATAAATGTTTAACCAATTCAATAAGGAACAATGGCAAATTGAGATCTCCCAAAGCGTCCAATAATTGGATGATTGACACTTTATCATATGCAGAAGAAATGTCTAACATAACAGCAGCTGCTGGTTTCCTTTTTGAGATATTCATTGAGATTTCATTGACCAGATGAATTAAGTTTTCAGACACCCCTCTACCTTTACGAAAGCCAGTCTGGAAAGGCGATAGGATCATAAAATGTTCTACATACCAATCTAACCTTATTTTTATCATGTTCTCTAAAAGTTTACTAACACACGATGATAAAACGATTGGTCTCCAGCCCGAAAGACAATTTATATTTTTATTGGGTTTGGGAATTAAACACACTGTTTGTGATTTCCATTGAGTGGGAATATGCATTCCCTCCTTTAAACATAAATTGAAAAATTTTAACAGGAACTTGATTGCTGACTCTGGAAGATGTTGCAACATAGAAAATGTTATACCATCCTGGCCCGGCACAGTATCCTTTCGTTCAACCAAAACCAATGAAAGTTCGTTTAAAGTGAAGAGTTCACACTCGATAGTATTAGATTTCACTGGGTGAGACGCAATGTCCTCAAATACAGGTGGAGTCAATGAACAAAGCATTTCCTCCCCTAACGATGAATTACTAGGAGTTCTAACTGAGGCTTTAGTGAAAGCCTTATGGAAACTTCTCACTTTTCTCCACATTACTGATATTGGAGTATCAGGTGAAATTGTGGAACAAAACACAACAAATGATTTTTTCTTTTTGGATTTAAGTTCTTTTTTACAATGTGCCCTAATTTTTTTAAAATTAATGAAGTTTTCTAAAGAAGGTACCTGTTTGAACTTCTTGACTGCCTCCCTCTTTGATTTAATTAAAACTGAACACTCTTCATCCCACCAAGGTAATTGTGGTTTATGGAATCTAACACGCTTTTTCTTAGGGATGAACCTGTTTGCTGCGTCTAATATTAGGTTTTGAAAATCTGTGTAAGACTCATTAGGGATGTTGTTAATGTTAGACTCAATATATTGGTTGAATTGTTCCCAATTGGCTTTTTTCACATTAAAGATACTGCGATCTTGAAGAGGGTCATTTCCTTGGGGACTATTTCTATCCTGCCCGTAACACACTACAAAAGGAAAGTGATCACTTGCTCCTATCTCTGGAAAAACTTCCCAGAGGCAGTCCACAGCCAAACCTGGAGATGCTATAGCTACGTCAGGGACACTGTTTGACTCAGGCGGTGAGATTCTTGTCGCCTCACCTGTATTGAGAAAACACAAGTTATCCTCCTCCAAAAGATCTGCAAGGCGATTGCCGTTCGGATTGTTAGATGATGAACCCCATAAAGAATGTTGGCAATTCAAGTCACCTATGAAGAAAAACGGTTTATCACACATTTGAACCAATTCTCTAAAGATCTCCTTACGAAAACGAACATCTGGTGTCTTATACGATCCTATAATAAAAAAATTTTCAAATTTGATAATGATAGCCTGCCATTTTTCAGGCAAGTGAATATGTGAAATGTCTATCCTATCAGCTGCCAGAGACTGATGAATAAGTACAGCTATTCCACCCCATCCATCAATCCTATCATCCCTATAGCAGTAAAAATTGGGAATATGCAAGTGCTGTGAAAATTTCAGATGTGTTTCATTTAGAAGAATGATATTAACATCATATTCGTTAAGAAACACCATTAGATCTTGCTTATTGTTAAAGAAACCATTAATATTCCAATGCAAAATATTAAATATCATAACTATATATATAATTTATTACTATTATTATTATTTTTTCTTTTTAATATAAAAAATAATATATTATATTATCTGTAAGAAATAAATGAAAATTCAGTCAACACTACTTTTACTAAAATTAGATGTATTATGTGACTCATCAAAACCTGCAAAATCCATATTATTATCAGAGGTTAAATCAACGTTTTTTGAAAATACACTATCCTGAGAATGTACACGATTGCTTGTTAATGAGAGTGCAAAACTTGGGACTTGTGATCCCGTATACTTTTGTGAATCATTTAATTTGTTTAAAATCGGTAATCTAGGTAAATTTCTGCTTAGATCCTCATTTAATAAAGCTTTATGCGCCTCTTTGTCATAACTAATGTCTTTAAGAATTACTTTATTTTTCCTTTTAACTGGGACCACATGACTTTGACTCTGGAAATGGGGAGTGGAGGATGGGGATTTTTGAAGTGCTTGAGTAAATGCTCTGGGTGAGCTGGATAGTAAAGAAGGAAAAACCCTACTTCTCCTCTGAAACATTCTCGAATTCTCTGGTTTTTCCTTAATTGGGGGAAACAGCTTGGCAGCTTCAAAAAAGGTGAGATCTTGGAAGACCATTACTTCATTTATCTTTTTTTGCCTTTCGAATTCTTTGCAAATTTTATTTGTGGCAAGGTGATCAAGATCGCAGTATAGGCATTTTGGTACAGAAACTGTGCAGCTTTGTACTGTATGTTCATCGGAACATTTCGGGCATCTTGCTCCCTAATAACACAAAACATTCCATGAATGTTCCTAGAATGTACACACAGGACATTGAAAACATTCCTGGAATGTCCCCAAATGCACACGAATGTCCCTGGAAAGTCCCAGGAAAGTGCTGTGTCAGCATTTTAAATATTCTTAGAATGTTCTGTTGGAACATTCCATGAATGTCTACGAATGTTCTTTGGACATTCACAGTCTATTTTTTAGACTGAATGTCTTGTTGGAACATTCCATGAATGTTCTTTGGACATTCACAGTATATTTTTAGACTGAATGTCTTGTTAGAACATTCCATGAATGTCTATGAACGTTCTTTGAACATTCACAGTATATTTTTTAGACATTCACTGAAATATATCGTCAGTAATGTGACAATACCTCCTATATGTTTTTTCATGAGGTTTGCAGGAGACGAAAAACATTTTTTAAGGTCACTTTCTGTTTTCGTACGTATTCTGACTTTTTTGTAGTAAATAGATAGTTGAATTTACTGCAAAACAAGTCAAAAAATATATGAAAACAGGAGGTGGCCGAAACAAGTTTTTAGTCTATCTTACAAATCTCTTGAAAAAAACAGATAGGAGGTATTGTCACATCACTGACGATATGTGGCCATACCAAATAATACATCCTTGATAAATATAAACATTTTTATTGCAAAAAATCTTTACATACATTTTTTAATGTAATTTACTGACATTCCTAAATATTATAAAAAAATGTGTCACATTTGCTTTGTAAACCTTTCTTTTGCTTTTCATAGCCACATATTCCGTTTCCTTTCTGGTTTTTTGTAGACCACTTCTCTCAGCTGATTCTAAAAGAAAATAAAATAAAAGGTAATTTTTCTATCCTTTACAATTAACAATCAGAAGAAATATTATTTACAGGTAATAATACGCATAAATAATAATAATAAAAAAATTAATATTAAATAATATTTAAATAAATAATAAATAATATTTAATAAATAAAATAATAATAATGAACATTTTGTATTTTGACAACGACATCCGACGTGGAAGTAGAAACCTTAATAAAATTATTTTTTCAAGTAAATTGTGGCTTATTTCCTCATTAGAATAGTTAATTACAAAAAAGCCACAAAGAAATAGATTTTTCACAAACAAATAAGTATTTAGTATTCATTATATTTATTGTTTTTATTATTTACTTTAATGTCCTACTGGTACATTATTTGACAAATAATGACATTTCGAAGTCTGTTAAGTACGATATAACGCCCTTGGGCATTAAATTTAAATAACGACTTAGATACTGTCAAGTTGACAAATATCAACCTAAGTAAAACTATGGTTACCACAATTATGTTACTACTGTTACTGGTAAATGTACTTATTTAAAAACTAATCAATTCAAAATTCATTCAAATTTTTCGCATATAAAGAATAATTTAGTCAGACATTAAACGTTGAAGGCACCACAGGTATTATAATAATAACGCTTTCGGTCAACGTATATCCCTCAGGCCCTTGTTAAAAACACCATTGACCTCAAGCGTTATTATCCTTATAATACCCTTGGTACCTTAATAACTGTAACATAAGATTATACCTTAATTCTTGTTTTCTATTTCTGATGTTTTTATTTATTTACATTGAATATTAATCTGTTTTGTTGTATAATCTACTTCGCAATAATTATGTGATATATTTGACTTAAAATGAATTCAAAAATTTTTTGCAGTTGGGCAACAATGTCAACTTAGATCTCCGATGTAGATAATGAATTACAACAGTATCTATATTGTACAGACTGTATTATTAATTAGGTTATTTATTTATTTATTTATTGAAATATACATCCACCAGGTATAAACCCATAAAGGTGTACATAAGAAAACTACATACATTGACTGAACACTTGATGACAAAATATAAAATAAAATAAAGAATAACCAAAAATGTTTCTGTTGTTAATACACATACACAATAATAAACAAAGACCTTAATAAAGAAAAATAACATGGCATCAATTCGATAAGCTATTGCGTATTTCGCGTTTAAAGATGTTAAAACCAAGAAAAAAAATGCATATACCTGTGTGACATAAGCTATTGGAACAGCACAGTCTCTTAAACGAACAGATGAAAGTGAAGTTCTGTCAATATCTTTTTCTAAAAAGTGTTTTGAGCATACTCCTCTATTAACAAATCTGATCTATACTTCATGTCTTCTTCGCAGGATCTTCTGGAAAGCTAAAAATACAAAATATATGCATTACTAAGCATTATTAACAAATTTTAGTTTTAAATAAAAAATATGATTAATGGACTCACAAAATATTATAAAACAGCTTAGAAATTGTTTATTAGTATAGTCGGTTCCCCAAACTCTGACACAACTGGCTAGTGATTTTAGTAGGTAATTTTTTTTGTTTTTGGCCAATTTTGCCAAAATTACAGTAATTATTAACTATTTAGTTATTATTTTTTTTTTTGCCAATTTTACCAAATTGGCAAAATTATTTACTAAAATCACTAGCCAGTTGTGTCTGAGACTCAGTAGTACTGAGACTGAGTTTAGCAAATCGACTATAATATTCTGTGTATTCATTAGTTGGTACTGCATATTATAGTGTGTGGTCTACCATCCTATTTATAAAGGCATACATTAGCAAAAACGCAAAAAGAATTACTTTAGTTTTACAAATCCTATTGTTATTATCTCTATTTACTATTTTAGTTAGGAATAAGCGAAGTTTGTGGCTTATTCACAATTATTATTAAAATAATAAATGGATATGACCAATTATTAACTTATAAAATAAAATAATAATTCTTCTGATTTATGCCTTTTATTCACTTTGTTATATCTAGGTTACTTAAAAGATTTTTTATGAATACATAGTATTATTAGGGTATTAATAGTATTAATTTATTTTCTGAAATACAGGGCATGCCTTCGTTTACATATTTGCATACTAACCTTTTAATAGGGCTTTTCATTCACAGTCATTTGTTTGGAGCTTCTGTCATAATTGAAACGTTATTCCTGCAGATTTTTTTATCTACATTTGTTTCTGCTACTCCAACTGCGTTAAAAACAGGACACCATTTTATTCACTATGTTAATAATACTATTAAAGCTATTATAAAACTATCCGAATTAAAAAAATATTCTTAAAAAGCACAAATAAAATACAACGATCCACCCACGGCAAAGCAAGGTGGCCAAGATGAAGATGCCAAGATGGCCGAAGCGAGGTCGTTGGTTGGTCGTTTTTAGTCACGTGATGCCCTCTCAAGCGCCATGCACAAAAATATATGCACGGCGAATTTGAAAATGAACGCAAAAGAAATAAATATAAATGCCTCTCTTGGGTTTTGCATAAGTTATAAGTATTTTTTTTTATTAACAAAATCGCATTCCAAATTGAATATTCGCGAACAATAATTTTTATTACATTTGTATGTTTATAATATTGTATTAATTGAACTTGGGAAACTCTTTAAATTTGACATATTATTGCACTGTAGGCCTAAAGTGTCACTTAGTTTGTCTGGTATGTTATAAGTAATGTTGTATCTGTTACACGTATGTATTATTTCGCAACTTAAAATATAGGAACATTGGTAGTATGTTCACAGAATGTCTTATGGTAACATTCCAGGAATAATTTAAACAGATGTTCACCGAATGTTCCCTAAATGTCCAGGACATTCAAATATTGATAGAACTTTGGTAGTACATTCCTGGAATGTTGTGTGTTGTTAGGGCTTTTCCCCTGCACTGTCTTTGTGAGTGCCCAAATCTTAGGCATTTGAAGCATTGCTGTACAGGAGGGATGTATGGATCTACTGTTACCAAGTTTGAATATATGATTATTTCTTTAGGGGGAGTTCTTACGTCAAAGAGTAGTTGTACAGTTCCTGTTGGAATGTATGTAACGGTCCCATTGCTATCTAAAACTCTTCTGTTAAGTCTTCTGGCCGATATAATTTTCACGTTTTTTTGTAATTTACTGTCGTTAACTATGTTTTCCATTGAAATATTTATACTTACATCTCTAATAATACCCCTTGATGTTAGCATTTTTTGAGGTATATAAGCAAGAAATCCTTTCTCAAGGATTTCTGTGCTATTTAGTACCATATTTGCCTGTTTGGAGGTGTTAAAAATTACTCCAATTCTATTCATGCCTTTTCTACTAATTTCTTTAATTCCAGTCGTACCCATTGTATGAAATACTTTCCCAATATCCATAGGATGGATATTTCCTGCTTTTCCCTTGTCACTCTCTATCATAATAAGGAATGGGCCGAAGTCAGTGTCCTTGTATTCAACTTTTCTTCTACTAATATTTTCAATCCTAGATGATAAGTTATTAACTTCTGTTAACATGATCTGATCGTTTTGGAATTTATTTTTTAAAGCACAGAGTTCTTTTTCTATTAAATTAATGTTATTTTTATGTCTCGGGGCTAGCATGTGTATGGAATTTAAAAAAATTTGCGAGTTCAATGAAAGCAAAGCATAGATCCCGCCCCCTTTGTCAGGGGGGCCGGGAGAGTTTGTGTCCATCTCCTAAGCCAGCCTCTACTCTACTATACTACTGCTACTATGATTATATAAAGGCAAAACTTACAGAAAAGTCCTTAGTATTTCTTATTCACTACTAACGTATTAACCCGTTTTAACTTTTAACTTAACTACTAAATTAATGTTCAAACACTAACTAACTATATCTACAGTATAATTACTTAATTTATAACAATTTTAACTCGATGATTTAAGATTTTTCTAATTTTTCCCGGATAAATAATTATTATTTTTCTAAAGTAAATCTCTCAGCCAGCGGCTGGCTTCCAGCGGGACGTCTGACAGCTACTGCTGGCCTGGCTCAGCTGTCCAGCCGCTGTGGTCGTCCGAACGCATGATTTGAGTTTCCTATCTCGATGGAGTTTCCACTAGACTTGTGTTATGGACGGATTTTACGGGCTGTGATTGGTCGTATTCAAATCAAGGACATTTAAGAATCTCAGTTTTAAGGTTATACATAGGTATACATATTTACATTTTAAATTTGTAAAGTTATAGTTCTACAACAAATATTATAATACAGTGGAACCTCGATAACTCGGATTAATCGGGACGCGGCCGATCCGGGTTATCGAAAATCCGAGATAGCCGGAGAATATGGTAAAAATTAATAAAATACGGTATACTTACAGATAAACTCCGTTAGAATTGAAATAACATGAAATATATTTATAAATATGCACAGTACCTACTCATTAAAATTACTAAAAAAACACCAAACACAAACGTAAGCGAACAATACAAGACACACAATACAGTCACAACGATGTAATGTTATTTAAGAACAGTGAAAACTAAAGACCATTGTTTATAAAAGAATTTTTTAAATAGTCTTTCCTAAACAATGCTAAGACAGTTTGAAATAAAAAGGAATAGGTACTACAGACAGGTGGCTGTTGTTTCTGCGGCGTGTGCTATGAGTCATTTTTAATATCGTATAGTTCAAATTACACACATACACATTATCTCTCAAAAATATTATATTACATATTATATTTTTATTGTTGAAAGGTTTGTCTGATAATTAACTATGTATTTTGATGGGAAATAAGCGACAATTAAATTGAAAAATACAAAATATTGAAAATCAAAATGTTTATCTGATGAAAATCGGTCCGGGTTATCGGGGGCCGACTTATCGGGGTTCCACTGTACATATAAAAATATATTTATAAAGTTAATATTTTTCAGAGTATTTACGTACTTTGTATGCTGTTTTTTATTAAGTACTTATAGTTTTCTCCGATCTACATTCAGCAAAAATTATATAACTAAGGGGTAGTAATGTTATAAGAAAATTAAATACTATAATTTATACTTATAAAAGAGATACCTAATATTATATTTATTTGTGTCTTAAAAATGTATGATTAACTTTCAGACTTATTTGATCTGATGTACTAAATTGGCTCCGAGACTGTAACAAAGTATTAACATATAAAAGTTTAAGGGTTGTAAGAACTTCAGAAGGAAATTTTAATACGAGAGTGGCTATTCCCATGTCTAAACTGCAATACATATTTAATTTAATTAAATGAATTGCCATAAAATAAACGGTCATACTAACTTTTATGATGGAATTAATGGTAGAGTATAGAGAAAAAAAAAACAAATATAACGTTTTTTAAATTGTTTATTAGTGAGCTGTTCTTTAGATCATACATAAGGTCGATCATAGACTATGCCAGCATCTTATATGCATCTGCTAGCACCAATTTATTAAAGAAAATAAATGTAACGATCAATTGCTGAATTCAGTTGATTGTTTGTCTAGGTGTCATGAGATCCTCTCCTGTTGAAGCGTTATTTGGAGAAGCCATTGAATTACCACCACAGTTTAGAAGAACCTATCTGAGTGACAAATTCTTAATCAAAATTCTTTCTCGAAACTCCTTATGCCCCTCAGGGGTGTCGGAGGTCTTTTCATCCTCTATCCATCTCTTCCGTTTCTTGCGGTCCTTTGCTAACTCTTTCATTTGTTTATGTGTTTGTCCTGCTCAATTTCTATAATCTGATCGATCCACCTTTTTCTTGGCCTCACTTTCCTTCTTTTACCATACCTTTTTGATTCCATCACCTGCTTTGGTAGTCTTCCCTGGTCCATTCGGTTAATGTGTCCATACCAATTTAATTTCTTTTTTGGATCTTCGTTATTATCGATTGCTGTTTTAGCCTTTGTCTAATATCCTCATTTATTATTCTGTCCAATTTTGTTTTTCCTGCTATTTTTCTCAACTGCTTCATCTCCGCTGCGCTTATTGTACTGTCTATTTTGCATTGTTTACCCATGTTTCACTTGCATAATATTAAAGATGGTACATATATTGCATTGTATACCTTTAGTTTTATTTCTTCCTTTCCAAATATTGTTTTATTTAGTGCATAGTAGATCTTACTTGCTTTATTCGCCCTGTATGAGATTTCTTTGTCTACCTTTCCATCCTCTGATATTATTACTCCCCGGTATTCAAACGTCGAGATTGTTTCCATTATTTCATTTTTGTGACTAAATAATGTTTGGTTTATTTCTTCCCTTTTCTTTTTTGTTACGATCATGGTCTTCGCTTTTTTTACATTTACCTCCATTTTCAAATTTTCTATTTGTTCCACCCATATATTCATTAATTTTTGCCTTTTTTCTTTATCGTCTGCTATTATTTCTAGGTCATCTGCATATAGTAATCCTTCCATTTTCACTGGTACTAGATTCCTATACCCTATTGTTGACTGTTTGCCTTGACCTTCTTTTAGCACTCTCCATTACTCGATCCATTACTAATATGAATGAAACTGGGCTGAGACTGTCCCCTTGTTTTATTCCTCTTCTTAGGTTTATTATTGGCGATCTGTTTCCGTTTATTTGTACTTTAGCCAGTACATTTCTATATACTTTTGTATGTACTTTTTGCCACGCTTATTATCTTTTGTGGGCTTTGCAGGTCTTCCATTACTGACCATATTATTTCTCTATTTATAGAATCAAAAGCAGCTTTAATATCTATAATCATAATATATAAGTGTTGTCTTTACAACACAAAAATTCCTACCCAACACTATTAACTGCTCAAATCAACTTAATCTTTCACTAAAAAAAATGATTGTTGGAAATAATGGGAGTGTATACTAAACTCATAAAATTTTGTGGAATTTATTTCTATAAAATATTTTTATTTTGTACAATAAATACTTTTCTCATCTGTTATCAATACATTATAAAGGTGTAAATAAATAATTATTGATTGGTGTATGGTGTATGTTATGTTATTTATGCCTGTTTACTGTTAATAATAATATTGGCTACGAATAGTTATGTTTGGTTGTGTAGTCTTTTCCAGTTACGTCTAGCAACCTAACTTCTCACAAAAATTACCAACGTCACTAGACAGTAGTTGTGTCTCAGATTAGCAAATAAACTTTACCTTTTCATACTTGATTGTTTCACTGTAATTCTTAAAAATACCTGACAGTTAACATGTTTAGATGACGGATTTTTTGTCTTTGATGAAGGCAAATTAGCCTGAGTATTGTGATGGCATCGATAGTTTTTCTGTAGAAAATTTAATTTGCTACATTTTATGTTGAATTAGATTTTCCGTAGGGTTGCTAGTTTACGAGATATAGCGCGAAACCCCTTTGCACCCCATTTCCAAGATGGCGGCCGGGGGACAAGGGTGGCGACCCCAAAAACTTGAACTTAAGCTTCTACTGATACCACCTACACATTAAAGAAATAAAATTGACTACTCTAACAAATGCAAGGTACGGCCTAAAAAATGTAACATTTTAATGGCCTATAATAGAGGGATTCGGTAAATTTAACGAAAAATCGGTTGAATCCACCGATTTTTTGAAGCATCTGGTTGCCTTCCCCCCTAATTATACTGAATTCTACTGATTTTTCGGGACGACATCTAGTTGTCTATGTATAAACTAAATTACTCCACCATCTGAATCTACCGAATTCTACCGATTTTTGAGGCGACTTGATACTACTGAAATCTACTGATCTTTCGAAGAAACACCTGATCATCAAAAAAGTCATCTGGGTACACCGCTTACTCACTAAAACTTATAAAAATCGTGTAAGTCGTTTCCGAGATAATTGAGGCGTTCCATAAATACATCAAACTCATTCTGTATATTTATACAAAGTGGACAAAAAGTACTAAAATAGTTTTGAAATATATAATGAACATTTTGTTGTTGTTATAATACAAATATGCGCAGGTTTGTACCTACTATTTTTCGAAAGCATTTTGGAACTTTATTTTTACAAGGAATATCGTCTACTTAAACTACGCTAACTGAAATAAAACCTTCCCGGCTGAATTTGCACAAAATGAAGATACATTTTAAGAAAAACCCTCTGCAAATTAAACAATTTAAGATCATTTCTTGTTTAGCTTTTCTACAGGGTGATTGATTAGTGGGGTAAAGCTTAGTAGATCCGCTATAGTAATAGATAGCAATAAAAGTTAATAACAAAAATTGTAGCCAACTTTGAGCTTCACATTACAAAATTAGTTTGAATGTTACAGGGTGTTCGATAACACAGTGGCAGACCAAGCTTGTTTTTTAAATGGAACACCCTATATAATATTTTATATTCGAAATCCTGTTAACATCTGCATCACAAAAATATAAAGGTTTGTTATGTTATACAGGGTATTTACAAAATAACCAATTTTATATGAAAATCGTAACTATTTCGACTACCTGTATAAATAAGAATACGCACAACAGCAATGGTTTATTGATGCCATATTTTTTATGTATTGAGTGAGTCAAAACGCAAGTACATTATTTTCTCAGTAATTTTAAATGGAACACCCTATTTTATATCACTATTGAAAAGTACCATTGCCGTACTTTAATTTTTAGATAACATTCCCTATGTCTAAATTGATTACTTTTCGAGATATTTTCATTTTTCAATGGACCAGTAGCGTGGCTATCCAGATCACCAGAATTTAATAAACTGGACTGATTTTTTTGGGGTTACGTTAATAATGAAGTTTATAAAATACCTCCAACAACAAGGATGAGATGAAAAATAGAATACAAAGTGTATTTGGATGTGTTAATTTACAAATACTTCGTAGTGTAAGTAGCTCATTCAATGATCGTTTTTAGGCGTGCATAAATGTGTAAAGAAGTAATTTTGAACACCTTATGTAATTAAATATTAAAAATATTTATTAAAAGTAGCTTTTAATTTTTTCAAACATATATTTTTGCAAAATGTATTACTGATAAATTGTTCTTCGTTCTTTATGTGTTACATTGTTACATTTACATACAAAAGTAGTGTTTAATTGTCTTCACAAAATGTATTTTTTGTTTGTGTGTTTTTTTGTAAAATTTATTACTAATAAATTATTTTTCTTTCTTTATTTTTTTACATTTACATACAACAGTAGTTTTTAATTGTTTCAAAAATGTTGTATGTAGTGGTTGTGTTTTCTTTTTGTAAAATGTATTACAGTAGAACTCCGATTATCCGTGCTCCTCGGGACCGGACGTTGGCACGAATAATTGAAAAGCACGGATAATCCGAACATTTATTTCTTATTGTAATACATATGTATGTATATCCATACATATAGCCCTACCATAAAAAGACAACAGAAAAAATAAATCTTTCATTATGAGTCTCCCTCTCCGCGTATAGAGATTCCGTCGAGTGATTTACAGTGATGCTATTTTGATAAAACCTAAAAAATGCAATTTACGTAATAGAAAATCATAGCACAGATAATCCACAGCCCGGATAATCCGCACACGGATAATCGGGGTTCTACTGTACTAATAAATTATTTTTCTTTTCTTATTTGCTACATTTTTTACATTGATTACCGGATTGATAATCAGTAATCGTCAATTGTCAATTCAGTTATGGGGGGTTACTTAAAATTTGGAAAAATTTAGACACCTAAAATAATTTCCTCTGAAAAATGAAAATATCTCGAAAACTAATAAATTTGGACATAGACATAGGGAATGTTATATAAAAATTAAAGTACGGTAATGGTACTTTTCAATAGTGATATAAAATACAGGGTGTTCCATTTAAAATTACTGAGAAAATAATGTACTTGTGTTTTGACCTACCCTGTATTTGATATAAAGAAAATTAGCAATGTCAATAATTTTTGAAAATTTCGACAATAAATAAAAAAATATGGCATTCATAAAACATTGCTGTTGTGCTTATTTTTATTTATACAGGGAGTTGAACTTGTTACGATTTTCATATATAAAATTGGTTATAACTTTGTAAACACCCTGTATAACATAACAAACCTTAATATTTTTGTGATGGAGAAGTTAACAGAATTTCGAATATAAAATAAAATATAGGGTGTTCCATTTAAAAAAACAAACTTGGTCTGCCACTGTGTTATCGAACACCCTGTAACATTCTAACTAATTTTGTAATGTGAAGCTCAACGGTGTCCAACATTTTTGTTATTAAATTTTATTGCTATGTATTACTATAGCCGATCTATTGAGCTTTACCCCACTAATCAATCACCCTGTATAGTGTCAACTGTTAAATTGGTTTTCAAATTACGTATTCCACCAAACTGTAGGTTTTTCTCTGGTGTTAACATTAATATGACCAGTTAATTGAGCTTTTTGAGCAAACAAATATCACACTGATAAGGTTCTTTTCCAGTGAGTACTCTCAAATGTATTTTTTCTATTCTCATACTATAGTATATTATAAATTATGATTTTAATACCTGTAGCATAATGAACTACTTCATTACGATACAGATTTTTTAACCAATAGAATCGCGATATGGCATTTGTGAAGAAGGTGACACATGCGCAGTGATCAATGGCGAGTCAAATACATACGCTTTGGCAGTTTTCAATATGTAAACAAACTGACAAACTACTTATGTAATTTGTTTGCGTTACAAAATTAATAAATATGAATATATTTTTTGTTGTGAATGATCATAGAAAAGCTCGTGTATACAACTTGCATTTAATTATCATTATGAAGTTCGTACTCTATACGAAACTCCCTCATACTCACTTCATAACGACCATCATTAAATGCTCGTTGCATAATATAATATTAAAGCACTTGCTGTAATAAACTGCTTAAAACAGATTTCACACTTGTGAGGTTTTTCTCCAGTGTGCACTCTCAAATGTACTTTTAAAGTACCTGCTTCACTAACGCCCGGTTTCATAATCAACTGAAAGTGAACATTAACTAAAGTTAACTTTAAAGTTTTGGCGAATGGATTTAGTGTCCGCAGTCATATAAACCCAAACAAACAAACAACTTTAAAGTTGACATTTACCCATATGAATTGCATTGAGACAGGTACCAATTTAAAATTTAAAGTCCACTTTAACTGATTATGAACCCGAGCGTAAATTGTTTATTGTTTAAAACAAATTTCTCAGAATCTTTATTAAAAATGAACATCAAACTTTTTACATATTAATATCTAACTCTTAGAGTATACAAAAAATTATACTAGTAGACTCTCTCTATAACCAACACGGATATTATTACGAGGTTTCGCTTATAATGAAGTACTCTAGATGTCCCATGAAATTCCTATTGAACTATAACACCTCTATAACGAGACATATTTGGTTATAACAAGCAAAAAATAAATCGAAGAAACAAGAAAAAAATAAATCGAAGAATGTGTTTCTTTACCTGTTTTTAGCGCGGTAATTGCTATAAATAAATACAACTGCCTGTATACAAACATGCCCAACATGTGTGTGCCTTTTGAGGCCAGTTCTGTAATAAACTCCACCGCATCGACCGATATTGAATATTGTACGATATTTAAAATGTATGATGGCGAAGTCTCATTGTTAAAGGTCGACCATCGGCATCTAATTACGAAGAGACATCAAAACATTTCAGCGGTGAAGAACCTCATTCGTGAAAAACCTGATATAACGAGATTCGCTTATAACGAGGTAAGTAGTCCGCCATTTCAGTTCTCGTTATAGAGGGAGTCTACTGTTTTTTTTTCATTTATGCACGTACACTAATATTGTAGAGGGCGCAAAAGTCGAGGCCTCGAAAAAAAGTTGTTCCGATGACGAAGAGTTAACCTCAAGGATTCGGTTCTCTGAAACAAAAAAATCCTATGGCATTTGAAAAAGAAAGGTTTCTTACGTAACAATTTATCACAATTTGACCAAAAAAATAAAAGATAAATATTTTTTAACCATGAAAAACTGAATTTTTCACAAAATTTTTTCAAATTTCCGTAAAATTTTTTTTGCGGATTTTTTCACTAACGGTGGTAAATTGTCACGTAAGAAACCTTCCTTTTTCAAATGCCGTTCGATTTTTTTGTTTCAGAGATCCCAATCCTGAGATTAACTCTCCGCCATATCTCGATGATAAAAAGAGATTGTAAGCTTTTTGTATAAATTAGAACTGTGCACAATATAGTATGATACAATTGATCCAAAACATGGCATAACTAGTGTGACCAACTAGTCCGAAAAATCCGGGACATGACCCGAATTACGCGGTCGTGTTCCGGCGTCCCGGACAAGGCTTCCGGGCCATCCGAATTTTCAACGTTTTGGTAAAATGCTACTTTGAAATTTTGAATAGGTTATTCTTCTAAGAATTCACATCTACTTGAATTGGTGGGACGAAAAAAGTCGACAATTTCTAGAGTGTAATACTAATACCATATTCACAACGTCCACATTTTATATCGTGGTATTATAGTTCTACGAAAACTCATACTGTGAACTTTTTTTCGTCTCTGTATTTTAATTATCGTCTTCTGAAAAGACGGGAAGTATCCAGAAACAATAACAATTCATGTATACTGTATACATCAACACAATGATGATATTAAAGTTCTATAATATTAAAAATAATGGCCCGAATTTCTTTGAAATGTCCCGGATTTCAGGTATTTTTTTCAGCCGTGTCCCGAATTCGACTGAATTGGAGTTGGTCACACTAGGCATAACCCAGACATCCAAAGTGAAAGTTATCCTCCAACACCAAATTGTTCTATATGGTCCACTTAATGTTCAGAAAAAAGTCACACCATTTTGAGCGTCGGGTTTGGAGGGGGGGAGGGGGGAGAAATCGGTAAATTCGTAGTTTTTTACGTTTTTCGTCAATACATATTTCTAAAAATATGCGGTTTAGGATGAACAACCTTCTATAAAAAAATGTTCTACATTAAATTTGAAATAAAAAAGGCCCTACTCATAATCCTTCTAAAATGAACGGTTCCAAAGTTACGGAGGTAGTATAGTATAATTGGTCCAAAAAATGGCCTAACCCTGACATCCAAAGTAAAAGTTTTCCTCCAACACCAAATTGTTCTATATGGTCCACATATTGTTCAGTAAAAAGTTACAACATTTTGAGCGTCCGGTTTGGGGGGAGATAGGGGAGAAGTCGGTAAATTAGTAGTTTTCTTACGTTTTTCGTCAATATTTCTAAAACTATGCTTTAGCGTAAACAATGTTCTATACAAAAATGTTCTACATAAAAGGTATTACACATAATTGTTATAAAATCAACGGTCCAGAGTTATGGAGGGTGAAAAGTGGAGGTTTTCGATACTTTTTATTCTTTTTGGGCAATTGATGATGATTTTGGGTGGTGAGGTTGACGTTTCTTCAAGGGCTTATCACTAACATACCACTACGAAAACCACTACACTAACATACTTGAAAAATAAAATTACTAATAAAAAAATTTTTGAAATGTGATTTTTTACATGAGAAAAGTACTGTTTATAAATAAAAATAAATTTTGTGTAATAATGACTAAAAAACAATTGAAAGATGTACTTACATTATTACAATCGTGGCGTATTCTGTACACCACCGGAAACAACAAATACTAAATTGGTAATTACGACTTTCTCAGAACGCCGATTATAACGAAACTAAAACCAATTAATTGTAAAGTACATTTCTAAATTAAAAAGTCTAAATTAATAAATGATTTATTAAAATGTAAAGTAGCAACTTCTTGGAATATACTATATTTATTATTATCACTTGGCTCTGTAGATGTATACAAATCTTTAATTAACTTTTTAGAAGACAGCAAATTATCAGTAGTAATTGCACAAGAGCTCTAAAATTATTGAATTTTTCCCGAGTAACACTTTGACAGTTTTAGAAACAGAAATTATGTCGAAAGTGTCACGAGGGCAAAAATTCAATAATAATTTTAGAGATCGAGTGCAATTTGTTGCGATTATTTCATGAATAAAACTGTTCAAAACCAAAATTTTATTGTAATTTATTTATGTAAGTACAAATTAGTACAATTAAACACACAGTTGTTATAAATATTTCGCGGTTGAAAGTCATCACTTTATAATTTTTAAAACATTAATTGTCATTAATGTCACTGAATGTATTTTTTCATAGCAACGAAGGGCAACTGACGTAATATACTTGACGATGGGAAATTATCAAAAATTATCAGCCTAATTTTGATTTCTGTAGCTTTCTATTGGTCAGAATCTCCTGTGAATGAAATAATCATTATAATTCCCTTAGACATTTTTAGATAATACCTTTGGCAGTTAGTTGTTTTAGCTGTTAAGCTTACGCCCGGCTTCATAATCAGTTAAAGTGGACTTTAAATTTTAAGTTGGTACCCTTATCAATGCAATTCATATGGGTAAATGTCAACGTTAAAGTGAACTTTAGTTAATGTTAGTATTACGTTAGTATTACTTAATTCCTTTTGGTTGCAACCTTTGTTTTAAACCTGTTTTGTATAACTTCTATTCCTTATGTGTCTGGCAGTATGACGGTAAGTCTAAGCCAATAATAAAAAAGTACATTCCAGTGATAGCTTAGATAGATGAACAAAGTCAAAAATTAAATGTTTTGATATACTTGCAGTAGAATTCTTTTACCTGGCGTACAAAGTACGCAAGCGCGTGTAGTTAAAGGTTAGGTGTAATAAATTTTATTTATTTATATTTATTTATTTATGCACTCTCGAATGTTTTTTCAAAGCATTTGATGTAATAAACTATTTATAATACATTTTACACTTGAGGTTTTTCTCCAGTGTGCACTCTCAAATGTTTTTTTAAATGACCTGATTGAATAAATTGCTTTAAACAAATTTCACACTTGTAAGGTTTTTCTCCAGTGTGCACTCTCAAATGTTTTTTCAAATCACCTGCTTGAATAAATTGTTTAAAACAAATTTCACACTTGTAAGGTTTTTCTCCAGTGTGCACTCTCAAATGTATTTTTAAAGTACCTGCTACACTAAATTGCTTAAAACAAATTTCACACTTATAAGGTTTTTCTCCGGTATGACCTTTCATGTGACCAGTTAATTGAGCTTTTTGAGCCAACTGTTTTAAACAAATCTCACACTGATAAGGTTTTTCTCCAGTGTGCACTCTCAAATGTGCTTTTAAAGTATATACTTTACTAAATTGTTTAAAACAAATTTCACACTTATAAGGTTTTTGTCCAGTGTGCACTCTCAAATGTATTTTTAAATTACCTGCTTCACTAAATTGTTTAAAACAAATTTCACACTTATAAGGTTTTTCTCCAGTGTGCACTCTCAAATGTATTTTTAAATTACCTGCTACACTAAATTGTTTAAAACAAATTTCACACTTATAAGGTTTTTCTACGGTATGACCTTTCATGTGACCAGTTAATCGAGCTTTTTGAGCGAACTGTTTTAAACAAATCTCACACTGATAAGGTTTTTCTCCAGTGTGCATTCTCAAATGTGTTTTTAAAGTACCTGCTTGACTAAACTGCTTTAAACAAATTTCACACTTGTGAGGTTTTTGTCCAGTGTGCGATCTCAAATGTACTTTCAACCCACTGGCCGTAATAAACTGCTTTAAACAAATTTCACACTTGTGAGGTTTTTCTCCAGTGTGCGCTCTCAAATGTACTTTCAAATGACCTGCTGTAATAAGCTGCTTAAAACAGATTTCACACTTGTGAGGCTTTTCTCCAGTATGCACTCTCAAATGTACTTTTAAAGTACCTGCTCCATTAAATCGTTTAAAACAAATTTCACATTTGTTAGGTTTTTCTCCAGTGTGCACTCTCAAATGTACTTTCAAATCACCTGCTTGAATAAATTGCTTAAAACAAATTTCACACTTGTAAGGTTTTTTTCCAGTCCCAACTTTCCTATTTTTATTTAATGTTTTTCCTTCCGCATGTGGATTCATATAATGTTCTTCCTGTGATGAATGTTTAGTTGGTGTCTCCACAACTTCCGCCTTGTTCTCTTGGAGACAACCTAAAAATCAAACTGACTATAATAAAAACATGTGGGTTCAAGAGAAAATTAATGTAAAAACAAAGAAATGTGTAATATTAGAATTGTTCAGACCCTAGCCTAACTTAAAAACATTGTCCAGCGCGGCGCTCGGCAACGAGAGTTTATTAAAAGTTGTAATAAAATAAGATACACACGTATTTTTTATTGTTCTGCGAAAGTATAACTCCCTGTATTAATTTGCAATCGAAAGTATACAGCGAAAATTCTAATTTTAAATTCTAATCATTGTGGTCCTTCGAGGAGATACAGGAACAGCCCTATTATCGAGGAAAAACAAGAAAATCGACAAAAAATCCCGTTTTGACAAGAAATCAAAACGTCAAATACAGGATACGTAACTCTGAATTTATGCGAAAGTCAGTTTTATTAAACTGCTTGGCTAACTGGTAATAAAACACTTAAACATTCCTAAGTTTACATCCCATAAAAGTTCCAAGTAAAAGATCCATTTATATTTTTCTAATAACATTACTGTCTTTTTGACATTTGTCATAAATCATAATGGCTCCATCCTTGCTGAAACTTCGAAGATCAATTATACAAAAACAAACATATTATCAGCATTTCGTTAATTCATTTTTTGAAGATATTAAATATGAAAATGCAGATTTTAATTATTCACAATTAGGTAACTCCCAAATTATTGAATTTACAGCCCGTTTCGAAAGGTATAGTGAGCTTTTAAAGGAATTCGACGATATTAACTCACAATTAGAATCAGAAAGTGATCATGATGAATTGTTAAAACATTATAATGAGCGAAAAGTTTGAGGATATATTATATTTTGCGGTATTTAGTAAATGCAAACTATGTATTTTTAAATTCATATAACAAATTTATTAATCATGACACTGTTTTAAACTCTTCTCATGAATCGGCCAATTTATCGAACGTAACGAATATACAGGGTGTTCAAAATAACCTTATAATTCCTGAAATAAAACTACCGTCGTATTCAGGGAATTATAGGTCATGATTAAATATAGCGACACATTTGACGCATTAATTAATAAAAATTATATGTCAGACGTCAGACGACATTCAAAAGTTTCATTATCTGCGTTCTTCTTTAGAAGGAGGGACAGATCAAATAATTCGCTCTTTAGAATTTTCAGCGTAGTTAATTATCAGGCAGCATGGGTTGCTCTATTAGAAAGATACAACAACGAAAGTGTCCTTGTATACAATCATGTAAAATCAATATTTGACATACCGGTAATGACTCACGAATCAGCAGCAAACCTTCGAAAGTGACTTGATATGGCTTCTAGGCATCTTAGATCATTAAATACATTGGGTCAACCGACTGATTCTTTGGACACACTATTAATTTCTTTTCGTCTTACTAAGGTGGGCCTAATAATATATTGCTTGTACTATTTCTGCGACTTTAAAACAGTACTTCGGATTGTAACTCTTAAATCCTGAAGTCCAGGGTCAAATTTCTCACCTTTAATACCATCCTTGGGTTATAAGCTTTCATTTGACACCTCATTTGTCATTATATCTGCTATAATGACGGAGGAGTTGTGTTTATAAAGTCTGTGGTACAAACGGACACGGATAATTCAATGTGCATATTTATTCACATTTTTTCAAAATGAGTGAAAACAACAATATGCATATAAAAAAATCATGAGACATAAATAACACAAACATACCAACAAATACAGGCAGTCTTGGCATCGAAGAATATTGGGAAGAAATCAAAACAAAAATAATGAAGGCAGCAAGAAAGGATCGTCAAGCCGGGATTGTGATGATGATCATGATACTTCACTCGATTCCTTACTGACTGGATGAGATTGAAGTAAGTATGTTAAGGCAGGTTCTCACTTGTCAGTTTCGCAGACGCAGTCTGACCGATTCATTAATAATGAAAAATAAAAAACGACGTTTGTATTCACACGTTTCATGTTTTGCTACATTCAGTATGCAGTTAGTCCAAACCTTTTTTATCATGGTTAAAAAAATTGAGATCAGCTGTTCGCGAAGTATGTTTTTAATTATTAGCAAATCAATTACAAAATATTCTAGTGAACCAAAAGAAAATAAAAACGTCATAGTTGGTGGGTCAGGTCCTGGATATTGCGCAGAAATAAATGGGGTGCCAGTGAAACTGTATTAAAAGAAGTAGCTTTGGAAGATTGTGATTAATATACTAACCAATTAAGAATGAGCGAAGACAAATTTCAAGAGATTCTGCAAAAAATTGTTCAAAAAAATACAAAAAGCAAATACTATTATGAGACAATGATCAGTCAAAATGATAAAAAGTGGAACTGGTTTTCACTTTAACTGAAAGTATGAATGTACTGATCATTTAAAATGAAAATGTGTTCTCATGTTCATTATTTGCTCCGTATAACTGAATCAGTTGGACTGTGTCAGCGAAACTGACAAGTATAAATTGAATTTCATGCATTATTTTAACCCTTCTAACCCTTTAACTACAGACATTCCATTATTACCACATAGCGCAGGTTATTCATTACCACATATTATGGTAAACAAACAGTCGTAGTGCAGCGGCATGACATTGGCCTCATAAGCCGGAGTGCCTGGGTTCGAGCCACGGCACAGACAATCCATTTTTCATTTCTAAAAATGATACGAGCTATTCACCGTGCCTCAGAGAGTATGTTAAGCCGTCGGTCCCCCTGGGCTAGTGTACATCGACACTACTTACTTGAAACAGGGTTAAAGATATAAATGGCGCCGGAACCTGTCCAAAAGGATCTCTCCGGAAAAAATGCCATACGATATTATCCAGATTTAGCCATACGGCTCACACTCCCTCTAAGGGGAAAAATATTATTATTATTATTATTATTATTACCACACCACAACAAATCCCCAGTAGTTTTTACCGGTCATTATAAAGTAGAGTCAAAATATAAAGTTAATAATAATAAAAAGAATGTGTGTGTACTTTGTACGCACGTAAGAAGTTATACTTCTATTATATGATTTCTTAAAAATAAATATACTTTAAACAGTTTGTTTTAATTTTTTTTAAACACCAAACTAATTTTGTGCTTACCGCTGTAAAAAAAAGAATGTGTGTGTACTTTGTACGCACGTAAGAAGTTGAAATATTACAACACAACAAAACAGAGCAAGAAAACAATATTAGATGAATATTTTTAGAAATTTTGTTGGTTAGGTAGGTTTATTTTACATACATACTAGGTAGATTTATTTTACATTTTCCAAATAGGTTATGTAATTTTTTATTGCAATACTGAAACATTTACAATTATTATTACGTACCTGTTGCTTTTAAAAACTATTTAAAAAGTCACTACAATTATAAATTTTTTATTTCTGTCCTCACAACAATAAAACTAATATGTTATACAACATTTGTTTACCTCCATATTGAACAATTATTATTGACAGATCATTTCAACACCCAATCAGAGCCCGTATAACGACTAATACCATATTGTCGGTGTGCGCATGCGCGCAGATTAATAATAAATAATCAACCTCAATCGCGCCTAAAGCAGAATAGCTTCAATAAAAAAAAGTATAGGATTGCACTGGATTCGAACTCAAGACCTCTCGATCTCTGGCCGAATGCTATACCAAATACGCTACGAGGACTGTGTCTGTATCGGTTCGAACGTATCTAATGACAATTCACGGTAACAAACAGACAAGGTGAAGTATAATAAATATACAATAAAATGTTTTAATAATACTCATCTTACTCATGAGGAAGACAAATCCAAAGACACAAAAATTATAATAAATATATTTACTAAAAACACTAATATATTCTTTTCACACCTTTTCTTGCACTGATATATTTATACATAACTAGAAAGATTTAGCAACTAAACGCCATACTGTCTGTGTGCGCATGCGCGCAGTATTATGAAATTTTACTCCCAATCGCGCCTAAAGAAGTATAACTTCAAAAAGTATAGGATTGCACTGGATTCGAACTCGAGACCTCCCGATCTCTGGCCGAATATATACGAGGACTGTGTCTGTATCGGTTCGGACGTAACTAATGACAATTCACGGTAACAAACAGACAAGGTGAAGTATAATAAATATACAATAAAATGTTTTAATAATACTCATCTTACTCATGAGGAAGACAAATCCAAAGACACAAAAATTATAATAAATATATTTACTAAAAACGCTAATATATTCTTTTCACACCTTTTCTTGCACTGATATATTTATACATAACTAGAAAGATTTAGCAACTAAACGCCATACTGTCTGTGTGCGCACGCGCGAAGTATTATGAAATTTTACTCTCAATCGCGCCTAAAGAAGTATAACTTCAAAAACAATAAAATTATGCATTATGTGTTTTTCCTGAGTCTCTAGATATGGGAAAACTGGTGAAATAAATGATTTTAATAATATAATATGAGATTTTTTAAGAATAACCTATTAAACGATAATTTTGGTAATATTTTTGATCTATTGAAACAAACGGCCATAAATGCTATGAACAAAATTTTTTTAGATTTTTATAAATAGATTTTTTCTTACAAATAAACGTAACAGAATTACAAAGGAAATAAAATAGCATTTACGAAAATTTATACATCCATGAGAAAAAATCTACAAGAGGTAAAATTTCCACAGAATTAAATAGCAATTCCATTTTTGCAAAGTTTCCTAAAAATTTTTACCTTCAAATTTAACCTTCACTGAAGGTCCAGGATGACTTCCACAGTCCATTTCTTTACTCTTTCGTTAAAGACACAAAAAAATATTATAAACATTTCACATTTACAAATATAGTGCCCATATAAAAATACTTACTTAAAACAGACCTCAGATAATTTTTACGGTTAAGATTTTTTATGTGTGCTACAAAAGAAAATATTGACAATACACACTACCTGCTTTGACTAGCACTGTTATACGAACTGCCCCAGAGGTACAGAAACACATGAACTTGTAAGTGGTGAGGCATTTTGGGAATGCCCACCGGTAAGAAATACCAGGATTAGAATTGGATGAGCAAACAGAAATATAACTAATGCCTTAAAAAAGATGAAAAATCGAAAACCACCTGGGAAATTTGGAATAGCTAGTGAACTTTTAAAATACGGAGGAAAGATACTTCACAAAGAACTGAATATCCTGAATCAGGATAAGTAAAATAATAAATACAGGAAGAATTCCAGAAGAATGGAGAACCACTCAAATGATAGCGTTATTTAAGAAAGGTGATAGGGCAGACCCCAGTAATTATAGAGGGATAAATTTACTGAGCACTATACTGAAACTCACAACAAAAATACTGATGGAGAAAATAATGGCATGCATAAATATATCGGATGAACAACAAGGATTTAGAAGTGGAAGATCATGTAAATGTAACGATGCAGTTTTTGTGATAAGGCAAATAGAGGAGAAATCATTAGAATATAACAAGCCACCCTTTTTTTGTTGCATAGACCTAGAGAAAGCGTTTGATAGAATACAATTAAAAGATGTGATACACCTACTATATGACAAACATTTACCACTGGATATCATAAAACTGATAGAAAACATAAGTATGTAAGAAATAAAATAGAAATGAAAGTCAATGGAATAACAGAACCCATAGAAGCAAACACAAGAATCAGGCAAGGAGATTCACTGAGGCCTCTACTGTTTAATGTAATGTTGGACGCAATAATAAAACAATTGAAGAAAAAAAAGGGTACAAAATGGGCGATAGAGAGATAAAATTACTCTGTTACACTGTTGACACCATGTTAGTAGCAGAGTGCGAAGACGACCTATAAAGATTACTGCACAAATTCAACATTAACGCAAAAGAAATGAATATGAAAATATCAGCCCAAAAAACAAAAAGCTTAGTAATATTAAAAGAACCAATAAGATGCAAATTAGAGTTAAACAATCAAATTATACAACAAGTAATGACTTTCAAATACCTGGGAATTAATCTATCAGTCGACAACAATATCTAAGAAGAGGTACAAAACCAAATAATTAAAGACAGTAGAACTGCCTGATGCCTAAATGACACAATTTGGAAAAATAAACACCTAAAAGTGGAAACAAAGGCCCGAATATACAGGGTGTTTGGTAAAGAATGGGCCAAAGCTTAATTTTAGATTCCTGAGGTTAAAATAGGTCGATTTAAACTAACTTACCTTAGTACAAAACTTGATAATAACCGAAATACAGGGTGTCAAAGTTAAACTTTTATTTTATTTATTTTTGAATATTTTCTGACAGGCATGGGACAACAAACGAAATTTGGTAAGTGGTGCTGATACTGTACAAACTACTAAATTATGTTAAACGTTTCTGGCTACTACCAGAGGCATACGACGGGGGAACGTGAATGGTTTTTTTATTTGTAAATGGCTTTTTCATGAACCAATTAGCCAGACTTATTTTTTTTTTATAAAATATAAAAAGAGCATTTTTTTATCCAATATAAATAAATTGATTGTTCAAATTCTCACACCCTAGGATAAATCTTATTATGTTAGTAAAATTTGTGTGTATCTGTTTAATGTATTTTTTTTATATGTATATTTTTTTATTTTTTTGGTTTTTTTTCTGTTTTTTTTTGTTTTTTTTATTCGTTTATCATTATTTTACTTTTTTAACATATTTGTTTTAAACTTTTTTTTATATATAGGTACACTCACCGGCACAAAATTCCGCCACCCAAAATTTTTGATTAAGTTTGACAATTTATAACTTTATTATTTGGACTCCGATTTTCAAGATTCTTGCACCAGTTTGTAGGTACATGTATTGATATCGTTTGGTATTATTCCGGTAACACAAAAATTTTGCTTGCATGACATTATACCAGGGTTGGGCTGTTTTAAAACAAGCTTTTTAAAACAACGTTTTAAAACATGTTTAAAAACACTGGAAAAAACAGTTGTGTTTTAAAACACTGCTTTAAAACATTGTTTTAAAACATAGTTTTTTTTCGTTATTGTTTATTTAAATAACATTGTTATAAGACATTTGTGTTTGCTAATTTGCAAAATTGCAAACATAGATTATAGAGTAAGTAGGTGCAATAACAATATTAATGCGAAGTAAAAAGTAAAACTGAAAAAAAGTAACTGACTAAACTTTATTTATGTTCAGATAGCAAGCATACTAGTACTGGCACAGAAAAAATAACCACACAGAAGAGAAACTCCTGCCGAAAACGGTAACATAATTTTCATGCTCATGTGTCAACGTAACTGGTGCAACCTCACTTTTGCGACTGACGTGACAGTTGTTTATAGTTAAATTTTATATTTATGTATGTTTTATTTTATATTTTATAGTTAAATTTTATTTCATATTTAATTAATAACTACTTGTCAAAAATATTACCTAATTTGGAATGGTCTATTCCTTAGAACATCAAGTTCTATTCTGTAACTGGTGCACAAGGTCAAATATTTCGGTCCCAACAAAATCAATGTAAAGGACAGTCAGATTCGCTTCTGTGTGGTTATTTATTCTGTGGTACTGGTAGACAGTGCTGAGTGCTGTAGTAACATTAACTAAACCAATACTAATAATAAAGTTGAAAGAAAAAGAAAATGAAAAAATTAAGTAAATAATTATTGAATTACAACAACATCTCTATTACACAGTCCTACATCCTGCAAATGTGATACAAAAAATAAAAATAACAATGAATGTTCCTTAAAAAAAATAAAAACTATAAATAATGAGCTTTTACGGTTAATAATGTAACCTTAAACATTTTTATTTAAATGTTGAAATATTGTTACTAGCTTAGCAGCTTTATCACTTCCTAACCTATTCCTCAATTTCGAGTGAACTAGACCATATGAAGAAAATAGACTCTCCACTCCAGCGCTGGATGCAACTGCTGAAAATAATTGAGTTGTCAACTGCAACAACTCCGATGAAATAAACTGTTTTTGAGATAGCCACCATGTTAATGAACTTAAATTGTCTATTTTTTGCAAAAAAATATTGTTTATTAAATGGCGGTGCTAAGGCCTGAAATAACAGTATTTCAGGCATAACATTTGGGTGAAAATCCGAAATAAATAACAATGCTCTATCAACTTCCACCTCAGTGAGTTTCTGACCTAAGTACTGAGGGTCTAATAAATAAGATAAATAATGCGCATCTGTTACAGCCATTTCAAAATGTGCTTCTGCTTTATGAAGTTCCAACACGTTGCTACAACCGTTAGGTTGAGCTTCACTTTCACTTTGGAAATAACCCAGCAAGTCCTTCCAAATGTCTGTTGCATCTGCTATGGTGCAGGTATTTCTCTGGCATTCATCCAAAGCTGTTGCAACAACTTTCAGCTTTGCGTTACACTGTATACACTGCAACTATCTACAAGAAATTAAAATAGAACCGAAGATACCAATATGAAATTATATTATAATAAAGCAGAACTTAAAGCTTTCGACCTATCCTGAAAAACTGAATAGCGAATGTGATTTACATATCACCTGGTATAAGGAAACGATACAGTTAAACACTCGTTGCATGTGCGCGCAGGTCGCGTCTTCGCGGGAATCCCATAGGTGTACCAGTTGAGGTTTATGGGAATCCCCGTTAGAAATCCAGTGAAGTACGTAATTATTTTAAAACGGTTTTTTTTTTGTTTTAAAACAGTGTATTTTTGTTTTAAAACAGTGTTTTTTAGATGAAAAAAACACTGTTTTAAAACAAAAAACATTGTTTTTAAACAAAAAAAAAACATGTTTTTTGTTTTTTTTTTAAACCAATTTTTGTCCAACCCTGCATTATACAGGGGTGAATGAAAGTGTTGTATTTTCTCCTAACTTTAAAAAATTCTATGGAAAAATGGAAGAGCTGATTTTGTTTTATAGTCCTGTCATATTATCCTGGAGGCATCACTAAAATTTTGTTTTTTTGAATTATCCGAATATCTCTTTTTTTGTAAGAGCTGCACCATTTTTTGTAAATAAAAATACTGATGGACTCATAAAATAGAGGTTGGATTGATAAGATTAGAATGGCCGGCATGAAGACCAAATCTCAATCGTAGTGAGCATTTATGGGATGCTTTAAAAAAGCTATTCGGCGTCATCCTAGGCCTCCAGAAAATTTAGTACAGTTATGGCCCTAGTAGAGGAATATCGCGCTATTCCCCAGGCAAGGATAACACATCTTCATTCGATGCCAAACAGACTGCGATCAGTCGTTGCTGCAACAGGTGGACATACTAGCTATTGAATTGTTTTGTTGTTAAGTTTGTTTTGTTTTGTCAATTTTAGTGCGTTTGATGTTTCATTAAAAAAACCTTCAAAGAAGTGTTTTTATTTACAGCTCTTATAGTCTGGGCTGATTATCGGAGAATAGGCCATTTTTGGGAAAAGTTATTTACCAGCAATTTTATTGCTGGAATCGAATTATAAGATCCTATATATTAATATTATAGGTATGCGAAGTCCTGAGATAGTGTGCTACTTTTTTTATAAACAAAATGGCGCCCGAAAATCGTGTTTTTTTCAATTATTGCTCTATAACTCCGAAGATTTTAATTTTACAACAAAAACTCCCAAATAAAAATTCACCGTGATTAAATTCTGCATAGAGACGTGTTTTTCCCGATCTGATCCGATGAAAATTTTCTTCGGAAAATGCGGGTTTTCCCAACAAAATCTTTAATTTTCAAATAAAGTTTTAGATAAGTAATTATCTACCAATATTTAAATAATTTAGTGACTTAAAAGCCCTCTTGGTTTAGATTATAGTTCCAGAAGCTGATGCAAATTAAACGAATATTTTAGCAACAATTCAATTGTTAATTAATAATATAATTTACGGTCGCAATAATAACCAAAATAATTATGATACACTGATCAAACTTTGAAATCTTATAAACATGAGATGCTTTTTTAACATTTTGGCGACAAAATCTAAATTTTTTATTTTTTTGCATAATCTTTAAATGTTAAAAAAAATAGTTATAAACAAATTAACGTTTCTCAGAAAGTTTTTATTACATTGTAATTTTAAAGAATACCTAGCTAAAATGCGCATTTTAAATATCTTGAAAATGAATGCTTTAAAACTTTTTTGCAACCATTTACAAAAAAGTTATGAAACAGCAAAGTAAACATAAGATTACTACGGTGTTTATATATTTTTTTAATTCTTTCAAAGCGTAGAAGTGAGTATAAAGTACAAGCTAATTATTTACAAAAAAATATCGATTATAAATTTAATGGTTATATTTTAATTAAAGATTATAAATATATTTTTTTGTAATTTACACGCGCGAAAGTTGAATAATACAGCACTGTAGCTGAAATTTTCACTCGGAGCGACGACCGGTCGCGCGAGACGTACACTTTTATAAATAATCTATGCTGCGTGTCAGTCGCTTCGAGTGAACATTTTAGCTCCGACTCTGTATCAGGCCTACTTTTGCGCTAAAAATTACAAAAAAAAGTATTGTTAATCTTTGATTAAAATATAACCATTGCACTAATTTTTGACATTCTTTGTGAGTAATTAGATTGTACCATAGACTCACTTTTAAGCTTTGAAACAATTAAAACAAATTATAAACAACGGAGATTTCGTATATTTACTTTGCTGTTTCATAACTTTTTTGCAAATGGTTGGAAAATTTTTTTAAAGCATTCATTTTCAAGACCTATGAAATACGCATTTTAAGTATTTTATAAAATTAGAATATAATAAACAATTTCTGAGAAATGTTAATTTTTTTATAACAATTTTTATTAAACATTTAAAGATTATGCAAAAAAATGAAAAATTTATATTTTGTAGACAAAATATTAAATAGGCATCACACCTTTATAATCTTTCCAAGTTTGATCAATGTCTCATGATTATTTTGGTTGTTATTGCGACTGTAAATTTTTAATTAACAATTGAATTGTTGCTAAAATATTCGTTTCATTTTCACCGGCTTCTGAATTTATAATCTATACCAAGAAAGCTTTTATTTCAAAAAGCTATATAATTATTGATAAATAATTATTGGCCCAAAAAATTTATTTGAAAATTCGAGATTTTGTTGGGAAAACCCACATTTTCCGAGGAAAATTTTCGTCGGAGCAAATCGGAAAAAACATGCTTCTATGTAGAATTAAATTGGGGTGAATTTATATTTGAGTGTTTATGGTGTAAAGTTAAAATCTTCGGAGTTATAGAGCAATAATTGAAAAAAACCGATTTGTCGGCGCCATTTTGTTTATAAAAAAAGTAGCACACTATCTGCGGACTTTGCATACCTATATTAATAATATATAGGATCTTATAATTCGATTCCAGCAATAAAATTGCTGGTAAATAACCTTTCTTTGTACTTTACTAATTAGACCAGCGTATTATAACTATTTTTTTTCCAAAATTTAAAGATTATGCAAAAAAAAGAAAAATTTATATTTTGTCGATAAAATATTAAATAAGCATCTCATCTTTATAATCTTTATAAGTTTGATCAATGTATCATGATTATTTTGGTTATTATTGCGATCGTAAATTGTTTATTAACAATTGAATTGTTGCTAAAATATTCGTTTAATTTTCACCGGCTTCTGGAATTACAATCTATACCAAGAAAGCTTTGATGTCACTAAGTTATTTAATTATTGATTAATAATTACTTACCTAAAACTTTTTGAAAATTAGAGTTTTTGTTAGGAAAACCTGCATTTTCCGAGGAAAATTTTCGTCGGAGCAAATCGTGAAAAACATATCTCTATGCAGAATTTAATTGTGGTGAATTTTTGTTTGGGTGTTTTTGTTGTAAAGTTAAAATCTTCGGAGTTATAGAGAAATAATTGAAAAAAATACGATTTGTCGGCGCCATTTTGTTTATAAAAAAAGTAGCACACTATCTGCGGACTTTGCATAACTATATTATTAATATATAGGATCTTATAATTCGATTATAGGATCTTATAATTCGATTCCAGCAATAAAATTGCTGGTAAATAACTTTTCCATGAATTTGCTAATTAGCCCAGAGTATTACAGGAAAAGAGATATTCGGATAATTAAAAAAACAGAACCTTAGTTATACCTCCAGGATAATAGAAAAGGAGTATGAAACAAAGTCAGCCACCCAATTTTTCCACAGGATTTTTTAAAGTTAGGAGAAAATACAACGCTTCCATTCACCCTCGTATAATGCCATCTAAGCAAAAAAAAATTTTTACCGGAATAATAACAAATGACATCAATACCTGTACCTACAAACTGATGCAAGAATCTTGAAAATCCGAGCATAAATAAGAAAGTTATAGATTGTCAAACTTAATCAAAAATTTTGGATGGCGGAATTTTGTGCCCGTGAGTGTATATTTTATATATGTTAATTTTTTCGTGAACACACTTACAATAATATTTTGTATAGCAGAATTGCTTCCAATGGTGTTAGTTTTTTACAATTTCATTTTGCAAGGAATTAAATGATTATACAAACATCGATATATTTATTTATTTATTTATTAACGGGATAAACCCAATACATACAAAATACAATAAAGCAGAGCTTTTGTCATAATAATGAAAATATAAAAATTAGATACATGTAAAACTACAACTATAAAACACAAACATAAAAAATAAAAAAGAATATAAATTATTTGTAAATGATGAAAACAACTGAATCAACTATAACAGTTAAATCTATTTAATTTTTTAAATTCAAAATTCAAGACGCCCGAATTCTTGTTTAATAGAGGAAACTGAAGAACCAAACAGATCTATTACATGACTAAACTTGTTTCCATACAGGGTCAATCTACTAATTGGTGCATATTGACCATAATTTGTAGCATGTCGTTGTTCCTTGAATATTTGTGGATTTCGTGTCAATCTAGTAGGTATATTAAAGTATACAAGACTTATCAATTCTTCGGAGTTAATAACACCAGAGATAATTTTGCGAAGATAACAAATATCCAATATGACTCTTCTGCGTTCAAGAGTTTGTAAATTTAATCTCATTAATATATTGTCATAAGTATAATTTCTAACTGTTAAACCCATCTTAAAAGCTGCGAAACGTAAAAATTTGTTTTGAACCTTTTCAATATTTATAATTTGATATGCATAACTAGGTAACCAGACAATAGAAGCATATTCAATAATTGATCTCACGATACTGCAATATAAGATTTTTATTGTGTGAATTGACAAATCTTTTGATGAACGCAATACAAAACCCAACATCTTAAATGCTTTCGAAACAGTATGGTCAATGTGAGAGTAAAATGTTAATTTACAATCAAATATTATATATAATACATAAGTTAATATTATTACTAAAAATTATACAATTTAGATTGGTTGGCAAACAGAATTTGAGCTTTACCATATCTTCGAAAAATGATTCAATGATCTTCTTATTTCTTGAACATTCTAGGATTACATGGTTCATTTCACCAACTTCTCCGCATAGACAATATGCGGAGACAATATAAAGAAGTCATAGCATGATTAGATCTTATTATGTTTATTGTAACAATGAAGTTCCGTTTGTTAATCCGTATGTTATTTTGGTGGCTGACATAGTTAAGCCCTGTCACTCATTTATTTATTTATATATATTTACGAGCAAAACTCATTGCAATAAAACATTACAGGAGATATGAAGAACTAACAAAATATTAAAAATATACGTAAAATACAATAAGATACAATAAACACTACGACAATAAAGCAAGTCAAAAAGTAAAAATAACAGGTAAAGATATATAATCACAAGTTTAAAATATTCAAGAACATAAATCTAGAGGGTGCAATCCTTTAGCATTTTTAAAAATCGCGAACTATCCGCAAAGAAATCCACACAATTGGAGCAAGCATTTGCCTGTCTAGAAACCCTCGAGATGAAAGAATTTGCAGTGAAGTTAGTTCTGCTGATGGGAGTATGAAACGTAGATCTTGAACGTGTGATTCTGGAGGGAATATGTAAACCTACTTCCTCCAGGAGCTCAGGGCAGTCGTGAATTGAATTTATAATATACAACATGTACATGTCCTTCTTTTTCCGTCTGCTTGATAAGGTGTCAATGTTAAGTTCTAGTTCAAGATCCATATAATTCCAGTCTCTACGGTTTGTTTTGAATGCAACGAACCTAAGGAATAGGTGCTGGATCCTTTCAATCTTACAGTTGTATGTCTCATAGGCGGGTGACCAGACGCAAGATGCATATTCCACGATTGGCCTCACCATTGCACAGTACAACAGTTTAAACGATCTCAACTGCTTAAAGTCTTGGGAGCATCTTTTAATAAAACCTAACAATTGAAGCGATTTTGAGATGATATTGCTTATATGAATATTGAAAGATAGTCCAAAGTCAAGTGTAACTCCAAGATCTTTTATGGATGTGACTGTTGTGATATTTATATCACCTATTTTGTAAGTGAAAGAGATAGGACTTTTCGAACGCGTGAATGAAATGTGAAAACATTTGCAGGAGTTGAGAACCATGTCATTGTTGCTGCACCATTCATTCAACCGATTCAAATCGGACTGAAGCCTTAAACAGTCGAGTGGATTCCTAATGTGGCAGTAAAACTTAACATCGTCAGCAAATAAAAGAAATTTCGCATATTGGAAACAGTCTTTTATATCGTTAATAAAAACATTAAACAACAAAGGTCCAAGATGAGATCCCTGCGGTACGCCCGAAGGGACAACTATTTCGTAGGAAAAATAGCTGTAGAGCTTGACGATTTGTTTTCTGTCCAGAAGATATTCCCTAAGCCACAGCAGAAGTGAACCATGTATCCCTAATCGCTGCAATTTTTCTAATAGAATATTGTGATTAACTCTGTCGAAAGCCTTAGAGAAGTCGGTGTACAGGGCGTCCACCTGTAGTCCTTCGTCCAAGGCGTTCAGTAAGAAGTTAGTATATGTCAGCAAATTGAGTTCAGTTGACTTATGGCGCCTGAAACCAAACTGCTGTTCCAATAGAACACCGTTCAAGGAGGGTGTAAGGAAATCGCAGACAAGTGATTCGAATAGTTTAGGAATAAAGTTTAGGATACTAATAGGTCTATAGTTAGACACAAGACTTTTGTCACCTGTTTTGTGTAAGGGCAATAGGAAACTGGTCTTCCAAACATTTGGAAAGCTTCCACTAGCTAAAGACTTGTTAAAGATGAGAAATAATGGCCGAGCTAAATTAAATGCACAGTACTTGAGCAAGCTTGATGGGATGCCATCAGGTCCCGGGCCTTTAGAAGGATTGAGGTTACACAATTTAGAGTAAATGTCAGAGATGGATAGTTTACATGATGATAGGTTTAAGGGTGAAGAAGTGATGTCCTCGGGGAAATCAACAACAACAGAGGAATAAACTGATGAAAAGAAATCAGCAAACAAATTCGCAATATCTTTACCAGATGAACTAGTTTTACCGTTGTGAGATAACTCAGAAGGAATTCCATTTGATTTTCTTTTGTTATTGATAAAAGACCAAAACTTATTCAGACCGCCGGGAAGAGAGTTTTCAGTAGACAATGTAAAGTTTAAATAGTCACGCTTGGCAAGTATCTGGGACTGAGATCGGAGCTCTGAGAACTGTTTGTAAAGGTAACTGGTTTTTGGCAGCTTGGACTCTTTAAGTCTCCTGTGTGCTGTCTTCTTTCTAATAATACACGATTTTAGTTCCGAAGAGTACCAGATAGGAAATTTTCTAGAAGAGAATTTTTTAACAGGAACATAGATGTCAATAGCTGAGTACAGAATATCATATAAAATGTTAACCATTTCATCGACTGAACATCCAATCATTAAAGTATCCCAGTTGACACAATCGAGATAGCCTTTAATTAGAGAAAAGTTTGCTGATTTAAAGTCATGATAGTAACCCTCCGGTAAAAGTCCCTCATTATATCTGGTAGTTATGGGTAGTTCAAACACCAGTGGGGGATGATATTGGTCAGGAGGGATTAAAATGTCTGTAGGTTCAACAACGGCGATATCTTTATTTTGGACCAGTATCAAATCTAATAAAGAATGAGAGGTATTTGGGCAAACGTTAATCTGGTATAGATTATGCAGACAGGATAGATTTGAGACAATCTCAATGGATGTTCTTTCGTTAGGAGTAGCAAGGTGATTAAATGTGGCTGATGAACTGAAATTGTCATGGGACCACGATGCATTAGGCAGATTAAAGTCACCCAAAAGGCATAGTTGGGATGGATTGAAATTGTTGACTGTGTTGTCAACATTGTCATTAAAGATGGAAAATTTCTCAGAGTCACTTTTTGGGGGAAAATATGCAGTGCCGAGAATAATGGTTTCGTTACCATTGATAATGGCTACAAACAGTTGGTCGATATCAAGTGAAGATGGCAAATGCTTACTATTCAATTGCTTGGATACGGCAATAAGAACGCCTCCTCCTCTAGAATAGGCACTGGTTGAAGATGACCTATCACTTCTGTAGACATTAAAGTCCGCTAGGTTCAGCTCGGCGTCGGTAATTCCCTCAGTTAGCCAGGTCTCCGTAAACACCAAAACATTATAAAAGCATCCTTGAGTATTTTCCAATAACTTGCCAAGCTTTGTCCGAAGGCCACGTACATTTTGGTAATAAACACTGATTTTGTGGCCATTGGGAGGAAGAGTATTGAGTTTTAGATTTTTCAGTTTTTTGAAGCTATAGACGGCACTCCATTCAAGTATTTGATCCTTAGATCAGTTTCGCCATTATCGATTCTGGTCTTCAGCTCGTTCTTAATTTTGAGTTCGTGTTCCCTTTGTAGTTTAGTTAAATCGCTCGATATGAAGATCTTACTACCTTTTAATTTGGATCTACCCTTGAGTGCCATTTGAACATCATAGCTGCTTGGAACCGTGATTTTTAAAGCCCTACAGCCAAATTTATTCCTTTTGCCAAATCTGGTGGCGGAGCGAATAGGAATAGGTTCATGGTGAAGTTTTTTGAGAATTTCTGTGGCAGCCTCCATGTCATTGTTGGATTCGGTAACATTAAAAAGTAGGATATTGGTTGATCGCCTGGATCGTTCTTGGAGTTCAGAAACCAATGAATCCTCGGAAACTTTGCTGTTACTACTTGAGGCAGGAACATCAGTATTCAGTCCATTTACGGTCAGATCCTCTATTGCACTCTTTAAGTTGATAATATCCTCCTTAAGGGCATCGATGTCTGAAGTAATCACGTTATTTCTAACAGTAGTTTCGGCGTTATCATTATGGCATATTTCCAATTTTAAAATACGTTGTTCTAGTTTCAAGAATTGATCTTTGTTGTCTCTCTGATTTTTTTGAATCTCCAGTTCCAAATTACTCATTCTCTTTATCAAATCTGTTAAATTGACAATGTTTATAGCACAGTCAGGGCAATAAAACGGCACAATTCTATTTACCATTATCACTGCTCGGATTTCAGTAGCTGATATAGATGAACAATTTTTACAAATTACTCGCTTACAGATGTCACATGGATACCCAAATAGGTCATTCCTTGATTCCTTAAAGATGCATGATGTCTTGCATTTATAACAGGATCCACCTGCCATACTTGAAAACCATAATGAAAGTTTCGAAATTGTTAAAATTTCACTGGACTATTAACAAAACGATTGTTGGAGCTAATTAATTTACCATTAGCTTTATCGGCCACAGTTCTAGATGTTAATTGCTTTGTGATAATAAAAAACAGAACCTGATAACAAAAACAGAACCTCTTATGTAGAATCCAAAATAATTGCGCTGATTTCTCGAAATACAATTGCACTGCCTTCACAAAATCACTTACAACTGAAACTGTAGGTTTTTAGCCACATGTAGGTATGAAATACAGCTAATAATTCACTGTTATTACTACTTAATTTCAACAAAAAGCAGGACAATATTATAGTTACTCTTCACATCGTTAAATATCAATCAATAATCCCTCATCAAATATAATCCTCATGAATTATATTCCTGCTGCCACAATTGTTTTAAATGTGAAGTAAACTTGGAGGTAAGATCTGTAGATGGAACAATATTGGTGGTTAGATTGTATCCTGTGTCAGTGGCTGATTTGGCTAGTGTATCTACTACATCATTACCTTTTATTCCTGAGTGTCCTCTAATCCACACTACAGTTATTGTTTTCCTTTGTTTTGTTGCTTCAAAGTTCAGTTTTAACATTTCTGCCTCTATGTTAGTAAGGTTTTTCGATGATTTCATGTTTGTTATTCAGTCAACTTCACTTTTACTGTCAGATAATATAACATGATTCTGTGTGTTTCTGGACTGGACTAAATGCTTTTGCTATGGCAATTGTTTCAGCGGTATATATATATATATTGGGAAGAGTTTGCGTCATAAAAAGCACAGCCTACGTTTACATTCAACTTGGATCCGTCAGTATATAGGGTGAGGCAGATAAAGGGCCTATTAGAAATATCTCGAGAACTAAAGGCAACTGAATTATGAAAATTGGAACAAGGGGGTTTTGAAGACTGATCTATTCAATGAAAATATTTTCATCTACTTGGTACTTCCGGTTATACCGGAAGTTGCTTATAACTTCGTTTTTTTAAATGGGACACCCTGTATATTTTTACATTTTTGGATTCTCCTCGATTTCTTCTTTCTTAAAATATAAGATTTTGTAACATTGTACAGGGTAGGTTAAAAGATAATTACGTTTTCTTATTAATTTCGTAGCAATATTCACACCCTGTAAGATTGTAGTAGTTTGACATATTAAACTCTATTTAAGTTCAAATGATTTTTAATATAGTCTACTATTGTTAACAATTATTAGTATAGCTAAATTTTTAATTTTAGTATACAGGGTGGGTCAAAACTAGGAATGAGTATTTTCTGAGTTTTCTTAAATGGAACACCCTATATTTTAGTATTGTAATGAAATGATATTTCACAGTACTTTTTTATTTCTTAAGCATTCCCTATACCTAACTGTTTTAATTTGTGCTTAATTGTTAATCGCACTAACAATCTTAACTTCGATGGTATTTTGACAAAGGTTGGTTTGCCGTTATTAAGGGCCGATAGGTTCATTTCTTGTATTACCTCATTCCACATATCTCTGCGATCATTTTGTGGTGCTCCCCATAGCACAGATTTAGCATTTATGTCACCCGCAATAATCAATATCTTTTTCCCTCTTGCATGACTAGCTATGTCGTCCACTACTTTCTTGTATTCCCTGAGTGTGATATTAGGAGAGGTGTAGGTCGCCACCAGGACGAACATTCCAAGGTCCAGGACCACAAATCCCTCCTTCCTTAAGCATGTTCTTATTCCTATTTCTCTGTTTCTAATATAGACTGCTACGTCTTGCTTCTTGTGTACAATCCATCTCTTTAGCTGTTATCTTCTTATTGGGTTCGGATACTATTACTAGATCCGCCCACGTTTCTTCCCCTCTTAACGTGAGTATGTCATGTGCCGACCTACATCTCCCCAGGTTTGCTTGTAGTATTACTACCCCTTTAAATGCTAATAGGTTTGTTCTAGCATCAGTTTCAAACGGTTTGAAACCATCAGCGAATAGTCGACCAGCGAGAGTAGAGGGGATAGCACTGGTGACTGTATTATGTTCTCTCACTGACCAACTGTTTGCTGACGGTTTCTGACTAGTTTGACTGTTTGCTAGAACAAACCTATTGTTGGATTGAACTTATTGGCTGACTACACCCCCGCTTTGTTATATGGCTGTTCTATCTTCATTAAAAAATTTTTTGTACTCCCGACGGTCGTTTGTGTCCTTTTTGTGTTCGCTGTTGATATTCCGCAGTAAGGTGTTTTGGCAGTTTTTCGCATCGTGACCTTCTTTCCAGCAGTTAAGGCACTTGTCTCCCCCTTTTCTTTCTTTGCATGTACTTCTTGTGTGTCCAAAATGTAAGCAAGTATAACACCTCTTTGGCCTATATTTGGGCGCCATAATTTTACTAGTGACCAACCCTATTCTGACCCACTTCTTATTTATTAGGGTTTGGGCTGCTTTTGTGTTTGTCGTAATTATTACTGTTTGACCACCGCTATATCCCGCCTTTCTATCCAGAATTGTTACTAGATCTGCTTTTCTCTGCCCCAAGTGATCCTTCAATGCTCCAATGACCTCTTCGTCATCCATAGTTTTATCTACGTCATATATGATCAGCGTTTTGTCCAGGCGTTTGGAATTAACTTCTACTCCCGTTTTGCTCGCTATCTCTTCAGTTAAGTCTTGTATTTTATTTCTTTCTCCTTTTATTTTCAATTTAAGATCTCCCTTCGCCGTTTCCTTTAGAGTTTTAATTTCTACTCCGCAATTTTTAACATCTACTTTATTCCTTACTTGTTCTGTCAAAGACATCTTTCCTTTTAAGATTTGGAACCACCATAGTAATGGTCGTCCCCATATCCTTTAGGGAACATTCCAGGGCCTTTCTGTAGTTCTCCCATGCCATACCTTGTCCAATTATGCAGAACACTAACTGTAGAATTAAGACGAAACTTGTAAGCAATCTGCGAACACATCAATATTGTAATAAACCATATAATACGAAAAAAATGAAAAAAAAAATGTAACTAGGTAAGCAAAAGATGACAAAAACAAAATAAAAAATAATAAAAAATATATATACATATATACTACATCAAAAAAAATATTATAAGACAATTAAAAAACAAAACTTAAAAAAAGAATCGACTAAAAATAGATAATAAAAAATAAAAAAAAATAAAAAAAACAATAACAGTCAAAACAACTCAATTATATACTTTTAATTTACACTCACTACTAACTAACACTGATTGTAAGTCTGGTCAATTGGCTATGCCAAGGCCATTAAAAAAACAACATTCTGAAATAGTATGAAAAAGATAAGAGACAAAAATTCGTGGGTAGCAGAAGTATTAAGATAAAATATACAGGGCGATTGATTAGTGTGATAAAGCTCAGTAGATCCGCCATTATAGTAATAAATAGTAATATATACCTAGTAATAAATAGCAATATATAGTAATAAATAGCAATAAAAGTTAGTAACAAAAATTGTGGCAAACTTTGAGCTTCACATTACAAAATTAGTTAGAATGTTAGATAACCAGTGGCGGCTCGTCAGAGGAGGCAAGGGAGGCTCAGCCTCCCCATAAATTTTTTACACACTCTATAATGTTTTGTTTATCATGAATCGCGAAAACAACAATTACTCTCACTATTATACAACGTGTGAATTCCATATTATCACTAATTTATCCATACGTACGGAGCATTACGCATTAGCATTAGAACGCATGATCGCGTCTCAGTTTTATTACATATTATTGTAGGCAGGACCCTGGGTTATCCCGAGATGCACGAACGGAGCCGAGAAGCCCAGCATTCTCCCTTGCTAATGCTCCGTGCAGCGCAGCAGGCGTGTAAGGAGGCCCGGTCTCCTACAGTGGCATCTACGGCGCCATCACACGCTGCCCGGAGATATACCAAGGGAGGCAGAGTAGATTCTCAGCTCCGTTGGGTGGTTGGGTGCGTCTCGGGACAACGAATTTTAGGGTCCTGGCTAAAAATAATGAAAAATCTAAAAGTGCGAATTTTGTTATGAAATTTGGTATGTGGGGTTATAATAATATTTGGAACAACTTGCTCAAATAACTTTTTCCGATATCTCTAACTCTAAGCAAAATATCGGTAATTTATCGTGTTTTTGAATTCGCAGTAGGCCGCGTTTAGAATTAAAAAAATTCAGTTGAGTAGGTATCTTAAAAAATTTGAAGCTTCATTATGTATGGACTGCAAAACTTCAAATCTGTATTTATTTTGATATGCATAGGTATCTATTTACAAATAGATGGAATTGTTAACAAATAAACGACACAAACTTTGGTATTAAACTTTTACTATTAGACTAACTATTTTTAAAATGATATCATGAAATTATGAATTAGGATGATATTATGAAATGTAAATAAAAAATGGTCAAAAGATGGGGCCTTAAATTACATTTTTTGGCGCATTTTTTTGCTAGTGCAAATTTGTCTAGATATTTTACAGTTAGGTATAGCCTCCCCTATTGTAAAAAGCACGAGCCGCCACTGTAGATAACATAGTGGCAGACCAAACTTATTTTTTTTTAATGGAACACCCTACATTTTATTTTATATTCGAAACCTTCTTAACTTCCCCATCACAAAAATATAAAGTTTTTACAAAGTTATAACCAATTTTCTATGAAAATCGTAATAAGTTCAACTTTCCTGTATAAATAAAAATAAACACAACACCATTGTTTTATAAACTGGTATAATTAACTTACGCATGAAAGTTATTTTAACAGTAAAAAGACTAAGTTTTCACTCTAATGGCATATAAAACAACATAATCCTACTCTACATCCCACCAGAATGAAAACAATGGGAACCTTCTCTGGTTACACCTCCGAGGCTTCTACAATTTGCAAGCCATACGGATGCTGAGACATAAGGAAGATGAGGGAATTCTACAATTTACAATTCACGTCCCATATGCTCAGCGCGGTAAAGTTCCAACTCCCTTTGTACTCCAATCAGAGTAAATGTAAATAAAAAATGAATAACCATTTTCAATTTCGTTGCAAAACGAAAATACAGCCGAACCATATTCTAGTCCAATCAGGGAGTGCAGCAAGCACCTCTACCGGTTTCGAAACTTATTAGTCTCTCATCAGGAGGCACATATGCTGCTCTCCCTGATCCAACCAAAACAAACCCCAGCGTGCATTCCCGGATTGCAACGAACGAAATGGCATAGATGCCCTAGCGGCAACTGCTAGCAAAAAGACTAAGTTTTCACTCTAATGGCATATAAAACAACATAATGCTACTCTACACCCCACCAGAATGAAAACAATGGGAAACTTCTCTGGTTACACCTCCGAGACTTCTACAATTTGCAAGCCATACGGATGCTGAGACTAAGGAAGATGAGGGAATTCTACAATTCACGTCCCATCTGCTCAGCGCGGTAAAGTTCCAACGAGAATGGTTCCCTTTGTACTCCAATCAGAGTAAATGTAAATCAAAAATGAATAACCCTTTTCAATTTCGTTGCAAAACGAAAATACATCTGTAGGAGGTGTAACCAGAGAAGGTTCCCATTGTTTTCATTCTGGTGGGGTGTAGAGTAGCATTATGTTGTTTTATATGCTATTAGAGTGAAAACTTAATCTTTTTGCTAGCAGTTGCCGCTAGGGCATCTATGCCATTTCGTTCGTTGCAATCCGGGACTGCACGCTGGGGTTTGTCTTGGTTGCATCAGGGAGAGCAGCATATGTGCCTCCTGATGAGAGAATAATAAGTTTCTAAACCGGTAGAGGTGCTTGCTGCACTCTCTGATTGGGCTAGAATATGGTTCGGCTATATTTTCGTTTTGCAACGAAATTGAAAATGGTTATTCATTTTTTATTTTAACAGTGTATTGTGCTAGTCATGTCAATTAATTTATTTTGCCTACCTGAATATAAATATACTTTTATATACACATTGATTTATTATAGGTACTAACTTTTTTATTTGCATACACGTTAGCGTGTACCTAGACACAGCGTCTCCAATTGATATTGCCATCTATCCATAATTTAAAAAAATGTACCGAATAAAAGTTACTTATTTTTACGTAAGGAAACCAAATCTGCAATAAAAAACGGGAGCTCCTATTTAAGATTTTAAAGTAACCCCCACTCCCTCCGTGGGGGTCGTGTTTGGTATCATTCTATAGATTTTTGAAAAATATTGAACAAGTATTTTTTAGTTTTTCGATCTTACGTTTATTTTCGCTTTTTTCTTGTGAAACTTTGTGACTCACCCATTTCCTTACGACCCCCGCTCAAACCGTCAGATTTTTAAATATACGCTGTTCTGCATGTACTTAACTGACCTTATCTTAATCTGATGATTTCGAGTTGTTCTGAGGATATATTTTTTTCGAACCCCCTTAATAATGAACTCCATGGTATTCAAGATCCAATATATGGTAGGGGTACATTTACAGGGTGCAAAATTTCTCCCCATGTGATTTTATGACGCGCTCGAGTAACTGTAAAAATCCCCGCTTGGGCCGCCCTACCATATATCCTGAAGTGATTCCAATAAAGCAAAAAATAGGCTCTTATGGAAATTGTTTGAACACATGTTCCCCCATGTTCCATGTAGACTTTGAATTATGAGATAAGTATAGAGGCTATTCCCAAAATTTCATTAAAATCCATGCATTAGGATATAATTCGGAGGTAAAATCCTGTTCTGCTCTCATTAACTGGCGTATTAAAATCATTTCTTGTTTGGCTTTTCTCTAGTGTCAAATGTTTTCAAGTTACGTGATTCACTAAACGGGTTCAAAAAAATATTACAATAGTAAAGTTTTTCTCTAGCGTATATTCTTAAATGATTTTTTAAAATACATGGGTTAGAAAAGTGCTTAAAACAAATTTCATACTTGTAAGGTTTTTCTCCGGTATGATCCACGGTTCTTGGACATTTACTACGGTTGACCAGATCGACTAACCAATGAACATTAAGGGTGCGATTACGTCACGACTATACTGTAATTTGAATCGTAATATGATTAATCGATTAATCGGTATTTTTATGTCTTTGATATATGGAAAATAGTCAAGATAGTTAAGAAATAAAGATGTTTAGAGGATTATAATACCTAATTATGGAAAACTGTTTATATTTATCCAACAGTTAATGTAATATTTACGGAAATCTAGGACTTCAATCTCCATTTTACACTAAAATTTGTCGCTGAATTTCCATTAATACTGGATTAACTAATGAATACATACCATCCTTAGAGGTCAGCTAGGATTATGTGAATTAGAATTACTTCTATAATTTATTGTAAGAATTTAAATAATAGGTAATAAATTTGGCCACACTACAGCCTGTACCTGGCATTCTAAAATGTCATCAACATTATTATTACGTTAATACATAATGAAATTTTAACGTTTTAACCTATCTTATAAATATATATATTCTTATTTAAGCTCCTACAACAGGTACGATGTACAACTACATAAATAATAAATAGCTTCATGAATAATTCAAAATAAGTTTTTTACGGGAAACAACACCAAAATTATACACACACACACAAATAAATACAAACACGAATAATATACATACACAATAATACATTCAATGATCGAAAATCATTTAAAAATATGTGATTGTGTATTGTTGTGACGTAAAATAAAAAAAAAATGAGTCTCCCACCACCGTCGGACAAGGCAACCGTAGTATTCTTTTTCTCATTATAGGCATCTTTCAGTGCGTCACAGTTTTTCGATTTCTTTCCAACTCATTAAATTGTATGTGACAGAAAAAACGGCACGTCGGTGATTACAGACATTTATAACATTTTTTTAGTTGTCGATAAATGACGCTATAATCGAAAAAAAAATATTTACGAATTATATAATATATCTACGAATATAATCTGTACAATTTATAAGACTATACAAATCAAAGAAAATACCATTTTATAAATGCAATAAACACAATTGATTTGTTTTTATGCCAAATTGCAAATAGAATGAGACAACTGTCAGATTTAACTAAAATGCCATGTTAGAAAAAAATGTTAAAAATGTGTATTATCACGGACTTACCTTTTTTTCTATCATTTGTAACGCACTGAAAAATGCCCATGAAAAGGACCTTAAATGTCTAATAACCGTAGGTATGACCTTTCCTGTGACCAGTTAATTGAGCTTTTTGAGCGAACTGTTTTAAACCAATTTCACACTTGTGAGGTTTGTCAGCAGTGTGCACTCTCAAATGTCTTTTTAAGGTACTAGTAGACTTTAGCAAGATCAAAAATAAGCATTTTTTTCTCAGAACCTTTATTAAAAATTAACATAAAAGATAAAACTTTTTACATATTAATATCTAACTAACGCTCAGTTTCATAATAAAGTTAAAGTGGACTTTAATTAAGTTGGTAGGTACCTTTATCAATGGAATTGTAATAAATTAGTGAACAAATTACACATTAAAGTGAACTTTAGTTAATGTTCACTTTAAGTTGATTATGAAACCGGGCGTTAGAGAGTACAAAAAATATATCTTTTTTCATTTATGCACGTACACTAATATTGTAGAGGGCGCAAAAGTCGAGGCCTTGAAAAATAGTTGTTCCTATGGCGGACAGTTAACCTCAGGATTGGGATCTCTAAAACAGAAAAATCGTACGGCATTTAAAAAAGGAAGGATTCTTACGTGATAATTTACTACAATTTGAACAAAAAATATAAAATCAATATTTTTCACCATGAAAAACTGAAAAAAAGGGTAATTTTTTCACAAAATTTTTTCAAACATTTTTTTTGCGGATTTTTTCACTAACTGCGGTAAATTGTCACGTAAGAAACATACCTTTTTCAAATGCCATACGATTTTTTTTGTTTCAGAGATCACAATTCTGAGGTTAACTGTCTGCCCTATCTCGATGATATGGCAGACTGTAAGCTTTTTGTGTAAATTAAAACCGTACGTACACAATAAACGATTTTATGAATAGTACGTGGAACTAACATATCTAAATGGACCTATATAAACTTATGTAAGTAGTGCACCTGCTAATTATTGTTTTGTTACTTTTATGTAATTGTCATAATTTTAAAACTGTAGGTACCTTTGATTGGATTTATACATTTTTTAAACTCTGTGTATTTAAGTGTAAAGGCGGCTGCACAATTGACCGGGAACGAGAACAGAAACGGGAACGAGAACGGAAACTGAAAGCATCAGCAGATTCACAATTAAATGGTAAACAGCTGTTTTATGTCACTGTCACTTGAGCTGTTAATTTTTTTTCTCAAAATAAATTTTGTGGGACGATTTTTTTCTAATTTTATTAAAAAAGGATGTCTGGTAACTCTGAAAATATGGATTTATTTGATGACGAGCTTTTTATATTTTCGTTCTTTATGATCTTGCAACTAATTTACACAATATGTGTGCAATCACAAAGGGTTTTCAGCATAAATATAAAAAGCATATCATTCAAATATTTATGCTATCATACATTATGATCTGCATCAATCGTACGGATGAGGACATTTTTCCAATAAAGAAATCAATAGTTCGTCATTCATTTTAATGCAAAATATATGTATCAAACTTGTAACTAAAACTTGGTTACTCACACTGAATAACAAATTTTTATTGGACATTTGACAGAATTTTTAATCCTGCCTTCTGATTGGTTCCGGGAATACAACGGGAACGAGAAAGTTGAAACATGGACAACTTTCCCGTTCACGTTACCGGACAGTTTCTCGTTCTTGGTTATTGTGCAACTAAACATTAATTTACGTAGAGGTTAACTTTTTTTCCGTTTCCGTTCCCGGGCAATTGTGCAGCCGCCTTAGTCAAATTTATTTATTTATATCTATTAATTTATCTATGCACTCTCAAATGTTTTTTCAAAGCATTTGCCGTAATAAACTGCTTACAACACATTTCACACTTGTAAGGTTGTTCTCCGTTATGACCTTTCATGTGATAAGTTAAATGAGCTTCTTCAGCGAACTGCTTCAAACAAATTTCACACTGCTTTAATAAATTGCTTTAAACAAATTTCACACATGTAAGGTTTTCTCCAGTGTGCACTCTCAAATGTATTTTTAAGTACCTGCTTCACTAAACTGCTTACAACACATTTCACACTTGTAAGGTTTTTCTCAGGTATGACCTTTCATGTGATAAGTTAAATGAGCTTTTTGAGCGAACTGTTTTAAACAAATTTCACACTGATAAGATTTTCTCCAGTGTGCGCTCTCAAATGTACTTTCAAATCACTTGCCCTACTAAACTGCTTAAAACAAATTTCACACTTGTGAGGTTTTTCTCCAGTGTGCACTCTCAAATGTATTTTTAAACTATCTGCTCGACCAAATTGTTTAAAACAAATTTCACACTTGTGAGGTTTTTCACCAGTGTGCACTCTCAAATGTATTTTTAAACTATCTGCTCGACCAAATTGTTTAAAACAAATTTCACACTTGTAAGGTTTTTCTCCAGTGTGCGCTCTCAAATGTACTTTCAAATGCCTTGCCGTAATAAACTGTTTAAAACAAATTTCACATTTGTGAGGCTTTTCTCCAGTATGCACTCTCAAATGTACTTTTAAATGATCTACTTTACTAAATTGCTTAAAACAAATTTCACACTTGTGAGGTTTTTCACCAGTGTGCACTATCAAATGTATTTTTAAACTATCTGCTCGGCCAAATTGTTTAAAACAAATTTCACACTTGTGAGGTTTTTCACCAGTGTGCACTCTAAAATGTATTTTTAAACTATCTGCTCGACCAAATTGTTTAAAACAAATTTCACACTTGTAAGGTTTTTCTCCAGTGTGCGCTCTCAAATGTACTTTCAAATGCCTTGCCGTAATAAACTGTTTAAAACAAATTTCACATTTGTGAGGCTTTTCTCCAGTATGCACTCTCAAATGTACTCTTAAATTAACTACTCTACTAAATTGCTTAAAACAAATTTCACACTTGTGAGGTTTTTCTCCAGTGTGCGCTCTCAAATGTACTTTTAAATTACCTACTTTACTAAATTGCTTAAAACAAATTTCACACTTGTGAGGTTTTTCTCCACTGTGCACTCTCAAATGTATTTTTAAACTTCCTGCATGACTAAATTGTTTAAAACAAATTTCACACTTGTAAGGTTTTTCTCCAGTGTGCGCTCTCAAATGTACTTTCAAATGCCTTGCCGTAATAAACTGTTTAAAACAAATTTCACATTTGTGAGGCTTTTCTCCAGTATGCACTCTCAAATGTACTTTTAAATGATCTACTTTACTAAATTGCTTAAAACAAATTTCACACTTGTGAGGTTTTTCACCAGTGTGCACTCCCAAATGTATTTTTAAACTATCTGCTCGACCAAATTGTTTAAAACAAATTTCACACTTGTGAGGTTTTTCACCAGTGTGCACTCTCAAATGTATTTTTAAACTCCCTGCTTGACTAAATTGTTTAAAACAAATTTCACACTTGTGAGGTTTTTCTCCAGTGTGCGCTCTCAAATGTACTTTTAAATTACCTACTTTACTAAATTGCTTAAAACAAATTTCACACCTGTGAGGTTTTTCTCCACTGTGCACTCTCAAATGTATTTTTAAACTTCCTGCTTGACTAAATTGTTTAAAACAAATTTCACACTTGTAAGGTTTTTCTCCAGTGTGCGCTCTCAAATGTACTTTCAAATGCCTTGCCGTAATAAACTGTTTAAAACAAATTTCACATTTGTGAGGCTTTTCTCCAGTATGCACTCTCAAATGTACTTTTAAATGATCTACTTTACTAAATTGCTTAAAACAAATTTCACACTTGTGAGGTTTTTCTCCAGTGTGCGTTCTCAAATGTACTTTTAAATTATCTACTTTACTAAATTGCTTAAAACAAATTTCACGCCTGTGAGGTTTTTCTCCACTGTGCACTCTCAAATGTATTTTTAAACTCCCTGCTTGACTAAATTGTTTAAAACAAATTTCACACCTGTGAGGTTTTTCTCCACTGTGCACTCTCAAATGTATTTTTAAACTCCCTGCTTGACTAAATTGCTTAAAACAAATTTCACACTTGTGAGGTTTTTCTCCAGTGTGCGCTCTCAAATGTACTTTTAAATTACCTACTTTACTAAATTGCTTAAAACAAATTTCACACCTGTGAGGTTTTTCTCCACTGTGCACTCTCAAATGTATTTTTAAACTTCCTGCTTGACTAAATTGTTTAAAACAAATTTCACACTTGTAAGGTTGTTCTCCAGTGTGCGCTCTCAAATGTACTTTCAAATGCCTTGCCGTAATAAACTGTTTAAAACAAATTTCACATTTGTGAGGCTTTTCTCCAGTATGCACTCTCAAATGTACTTTTAAATGATCTACTTTACTAAATTGCTTAAAACAAATTTCACACTTGTGAGGTTTTTCTCCAGTGTGCGTTCTCAAATGTACTTTTAAATTATCTACTTTACTAAATTGCTTAAAACAAATTTCACACCTGTGAGGTTTTTCTCCACTGTGCACTCTCAAATGTATTTTTAAACTCCCTGCTTGACTAAATTGTTGAAAACAAATTTCACACTTGTGAGGTTTTTCTCCAGTATGTATTCTCAAATGTACTTTTAAATTATCTACTTTACTAAATTGCTTAAAACAAATTTCACACTTGTAAGGTTTTTCTCCAGTGTGCGCTCTCAAATGTACTTTCAAATGCCTTGCCGTAATAAACTGTTTAAAACAAATTTCACATTTGTGAGGCTTTTCTCCAGTATGCACTCTCAAATGTACTTTTAAATTCCCTTTACTAAATTGTTTAAAACAGATTTCACACTTGTAAGGTTTTTTTCCAGTCCCGACTTTCATATTTTTATTTAATGTTTTTCCTTCCGCGTGTGGATTCATGTAATTTTCTTCCTGCGATGAATGTTCAGTTAGTGTCTCCACAACTTCCATCTTGTTCTCTTGAAGACAACCTAAAAATCAAACTGACTATACTACCGTCCTCAAATAAAACGCGGTATGTGCAGCCAACTTAAAACCGAGAAATCGGCTCTCAAAGTTTTTTCTCAGGACTCTATATGCACATACGGAATATTTCAATTTGTTTATTTTGGTAGTAAATAAAATTATACGGGTTTCAGACATTGCCGAAGCATAAATAAGGTCACAAGGAAACCATATATAGCAAAAACTCGATTTTCAATTTTTTTGCAGATACCGCGTTTTAATTGAGGATGGTAGTATAATAAAAACATTTGGATTCAAGAGAAAATTAATGTAAAAACAAAGAAATGTAATATTCAAATTAAAGGTTATTGAAATGCAAGACAATGAAGAGCACCAGGAAGGACAAACAGAAAAAACACTAGAACAACGTAGACTAAGCAGCGGTATAGGTGAAATTTGCTAATCATTTTAGGCACCATAAGACTCTATAACTTAAATATGTAGTAGAACCTAAAAGGAAACATATAAACACCACCCCCTGTCCCCTTCACCCACTATCAAAAACTACATTTTTCGTTTTTATTTTTTTTTAGACGGGATGCTATTAATTTTATACTTTCAAAAAATTCGCACGCATAATTGAGGCTTTTACAAAACATGTCTATTTTTTATGAATCCGTAAGTTGTGTACATAACCCCAAAAAAAATATTTTTTTTTTCGGAAATTTTTTTTTACAAATATCAATTTGTTTGGCCCGGGCAGGCATTATTATGTTAAATGAATAAAAATAAATTTCGACCACGAGTTAGTATTCTGTTAACCGAGATACGATAGTACCAAGCAGCGCCGCTAGGAGAAACACTCCAACAATGCGTCTCAGATTACTTTAACGAAACGTGGTCATTTTGTACTCTAAACCGAGTAAAGTATGAAAAAAAAAAAGAAAATAATCGTTTTCGTTTTGATTCAATTCGAGTCTCTTGCCATCCTCTGACACCGTGTTTCGGGGTCTCTCTCTACCCCTTATCAAAGAGGCTATGCAAGTAGACTGAATTGAATCATCTCGAAACGAAGAAGAACTGCATATATTAAAATATCTGCAGCAGAGTGTGGTTAGACTGTCCTCAAACGGGGAATGACGAAATGAATAAAAATAAATTTCGACCACGAGTTAGTATTCTGTTAACCGAGATACGATAGTACCAAGCGGCGCCGCTAGGAGAAACACTCCAACAATGCGTCTCAGATTACTTTAACGAAACGTGGTCATTTTGTACTCTAAACCGAGTAAGGTATGAAAAAGAAAAGAAAATAATCGTTTTCGTTTTGATTCAATTCGAGTCTCTTGCCATCCTCTGACACCGTGTTTCGGGGTCTCTACCCCTTATCAAAGAGGCTATGCAAGTAGACTGAATTGAATCATCTCGAAACGAAGAAGAACTGCATATATTAAAATATCTGCAGCAGAGTGTGGTTAGACTGTCCTCAAACGGGGAATGACGAAATGAATAAAAATAAATTTCGACCACGAGTTAGTATTCTGTTAACCGAGATACGATAGTACCAAGCGGCGCCGCTAGGAGAAACACTCCAACAATGCGTCTCAGATTACTTTAACGAAACGTGGTCATTTTGTACTCTAAACCGAGTAAGGTATGAAAAAGAAAAGAAAATAATCGTTTTCGTTTTGATTCAATTCGAGTCTCTTGCCATCCTCTGACACCGTGTTTCGGGGTCTCTACCCCTTATCAAAGAGGCTATGCAAGTAGACTGAATTGAATCATCTCGAAACGAAGAAGAACTGCATATATTAAAATATCTGCAGCAGAATGTGGTTAGACTGTCCTCTAAAGGGGAATGACGAAATGAATAAAAATAAATTTCGACCACGAGTTAGTATTCTGTTAACCGAGATACGATAGTACCAAGCGGCGCCGCTAGGAGAAACACTCCAACAATGCGTCTCAGATTACTTTAACGAAACGTGGTCATTTTGTACTCTAAACCGAGTAAGGTATGAAAAAGAAAAGAAAATAATCGTTTTCGTTTTGATTCAATTCGAGTCTCTTGCCATCCTCTGACACCGTGTTTCAGGGTCTCTACCCCTTATCAAAGAGGCTATGCAAGTAGACTGAATTGAATCAATCATCTCGAAACGAAGAACTGCATATATTAAAATATCTGCAGCAGAATGTGGTTAGACTGTCCTCAAAGGGGAATGGCGAAATGAATAAAAATAAATTTCGACCACGAGTTAGTATTCTGTTAACCGAGATACGATAGTACCAAGCGGCGCCGCTAGGAGAAACACTCCAACAATGCGTCTCAGATTACTTTAACGAAACGTGGTCATTTTGTACTCTAAACCGAGTAAGGTATGAAAAAGAAAAGAAAATAATCGTTTTCGTTTTGATTCAATTCGAGTCTCTTGCCATCCTCTGACACCGTGTTTCGGGGTCTCTACCCCTTATCAAAGAGGCTATGCAAGTAGACTGAATTGAATCATCTCGAAACGAAGAAGAACTGCATATATTAAAATATCTGCAGCAGAGTGTGGTTAGACTGTCCTCAAACGGGGAATGACGAAATGAATAAAAATAAATTTCGACCACGAGTTAGTATTCTGTTAACCGAGATACGATAGTACCAAGCGGCGCCGCTAGGAGAAACACTCCAACAATGCGTCTCAGATTACTTTAACGAAACGTGGTCATTTTGTACTCTAAACCGAGTAAGGTATGAAAAAGAAAAGAAAATAATCGTTTTCGTTTTGATTCAATTCGAGTCTCTTGCCATCCTCTGACACCGTGTTTCGGGGTCTCTACCCCTTATCAAAGAGGCTATGCAAGTAGACTGAATTGAATCATCTCGAAACGAAGAAGAACTGCATATATTAAAATATCTGCAGCAGAGTATGGTTAGACTGTCCTCTAAAGGGGAATGACGAAATGAATAAAAATAAATTTCGACCACGAGTTAGTATTCTGTTAACCGAGATACGATAGTACCAAGCGGCGCCGCTAGGAGAAACACTCCAATAATGCGTCTCAGATTACTTTAACGAAACGTGGTCATTTTGTACTCTAAACCGAGTAAGGTATGAAAAAGAAAAGAAAATAATCGTTTTCGTTTTGATTCAATTCGAGTCTCTTGCCATCCTCTGACACCGTGTTTCAGGGTCTCTACCCCTTATCAAAGAGGCTATGCAAGTAGACTGAATTGAATCAATCATCTCGAAACGAAGAACTGCATATATTAAAATATCTGCAGCAGAATGTGGTTAGACTGTCCTCAAAGGGGAATGGCGAAATGAATAAAAATAAATTTCGACCACGAGTTAGTATTCTGTTAACCGAGATACGATAGTACCAAGCGGCGCCGCTAGGAGAAACACTCCAACAATGCGTCTCAGATTACTTTAACGAAACGTGGTCATTTTGTACTCTAAACCGAGTAAGGTATGAAAAAGAAAAGAAAATAATCGTTTTCGTTTTGATTCAATTCGAGTCTCTTGCCATCCTCTGACACCGTGTTTCGGGGTCTCTACCCCTTATCAAAGAGGCTATGCAAGTAGACTGAATTGAATCATCTCGAAACGAAGAAGAACTGCATATATTAAAATATCTGCAGCAGAGTGTGGTTAGACTGTCCTCAAACGGGGAATGACGAAATGAATAAAAATAAATTTCGACCACGAGTTAGTATTCTGTTAACCGAGATACGATAGTACCAAGCGGCGCCGCTAGGAGAAACACTCCAACAATGCGTCTCAGATTACTTTAACGAAACGTGGTCATTTTGTACTCTAAACCGAGTAAGGTATGAAAAAGAAAAGAAAATAATCGTTTTCGTTTTGATTCAATTCGAGTCTCTTGCCATCCTCTGACACCGTGTTTCGGGGTCTCTACCCCTTATCAAAGAGGCTATGCAAGTAGACTGAATTGAATCATCTCGAAACGAAGAAGAACTGCACATATTAAAATATCTGCAGCAGAGTGTGGTTAGACTGTCCTCAAACGGGGAATGACGAAATGAATAAAAATAAATTTCGACCACGAGTTAGTATTCTGTTAACCGAGATACGATAGTACCAAGCGGCGCCGCTAGGAGAAACACTCCAACAATGCGTCTCAGATTACTTTAACGAAACGTGGTCATTTTGTACTCTAAACCGAGTAAGGTATGAAAAAGAAAAGAAAATAATCGTTTTCGTTTTGATTCAATTCGAGTCTCTTGCCATCCTCTGACACCGTGTTTCGGGGTCTCTACCCCTTATCAAAGAGGCTATGCAAGTAGACTGAATTGAATCATCTCGAAACGAAGAAGAACTGCATATATTAAAATATCTGCAGCAGAGTATGGTTAGACTGTCCTCTAAAGGGGAATGACGAAATGAATAAAAATAAATTTCGACCACGAGTTAGTATTCTGTTAACCGAGATACGATAGTACCAAGCGGCGCCGCTAGGAGAAACACTCCAACAATGCGTCTCAGATTACTTTAACGAAACGTGGTCATTTTGTACTCTAAACCGAGTAAGGTATGAAAAAGAAAAGAAAATAATCGTTTTCGTTTTGATTCAATTCGAGTCTCTTGCCATCCTCTGACACCGTGTTTCAGGGTCTCTACCCCTTATCAAAGAGGCTATGCAAGTAGACTGAATTGAATCAATCATCTCGAAACGAAGAACTGCATATATTAAAATATCTGCAGCAGAATGTGGTTAGACTGTCCTCAAAGGGGAATGGCGAAATGAATAAAAATAAATTTCGACCACGAGTTAGTATTCTGTTAACCGAGATACGATAGTACCAAGCGGCGCCGCTAGGAGAAACACTCCAACAATGCGTCTCAGATTACTTTAACGAAACGTGGTCATTTTGTACTCTAAACCGAGTAAGGTATGAAAAAGAAAAGAAAATAATCGTTTTCGTTTTGATTCAATTCGAGTCTCTTGCCATCCTCTGACACCGTGTTTCGGGGTCTCTACCCCTTATCAAAGAGGCTATGCAAGTAGACTGAATTGAATCATCTCGAAACGAAGAAGAACTGCATATATTAAAATATCTGCAGCAGAGTGTGGTTAGACTGTCCTCAAACGGGGAATGACGAAATGAATAAAAATAAATTTCGACCACGAGTTAGTATTCTGTTAACCGAGATACGATAGTACCAAGCGGCGCCGCTAGGAGAAACACTCCAACAATGCGTCTCAGATTACTTTAACGAAACGTGGTCATTTTGTACTCTAAACCGAGTAAGGTATGAAAAAGAAAAGAAAATAATCGTTTTCGTTTTGATTCAATTCGAGTCTCTTGCCATCCTCTGACACCGTGTTTCGGGGTCTCTACCCCTTATCAAAGAGGCTATGCAAGTAGACTGAATTGAATCATCTCGAAACGAAGAAGAACTGCATATATTAAAATATCTGCAGCAGAGTGTGGTTAGACTGTCCTCTAAAGGGGAATGACGAAATGAATAAAAATAAATTTCGACCACGAGTTAGTATTCTGTTAACCGAGATACGATAGTACCAAGCGGCGCCGCTAGGAGAAACACTCCAACAATGCGTCTCAGATTACTTTAACGATACGTGGTCATTTTGTACTCTAAACCGAGTAAGGTATGAAAAAGAAAAGAAAATAATCGTTTTCGTTTTGATTCAATTCGAGTCTCTTGCCATCCTTTGACACCGTGTGACATCCTCGTGAGACCCCGAAACACGGTGTCAGAGGAAGGCAAGAGACTCGAAATGAATCAAAACGAAAACGATTATTTTCTTTTCTTTTTCATACCTTACTCGGTTTAGAGTACAAAATGACCACGTTTCGTTAAAGTAATCTGAGACGCATTGTTGGAGTGTTTCTCCTAGCGGCACCGCTTGGTACTATCGTATCTCGGTTAACAGAATACTAACTCGTGGTCGAAATTTATTTTTATTCATTTCGTCATTCCCCGTTAGAGGACAGTCTAACCACACTCTGCTGCAGATATTTTAATATATGCAGTAATATAACACGGTGTCAGAGGATGACAAGAGACTCGAATTGAATCAAAACGAAAACGATTATTTTCTTTTCTTCATTATTATGTTAGGTTCTTTGGATAATTGAGAGCAAAAAAGGTATTTTGTAATGTTTCTCTAAGTTGATTGATTTCGAATTAAACAATTTAAAGAAAAAACGACAAATGACGATTTTCAATGCTCAAAAACACAAATAAAAAATATTATTTTTGAAACTATGAAGTACCTAAATTCAAGTTAAAACCTTATTTTATTAGTTAGCGATAAGAAATTTTGGCTTATTTCATTTTAAAACCTAGTCTATTAGTTATTAATGCAGCCCGATCGCCTGCCCTTTCATAAGCGCTTCATTAGAAATTAAAAAACAATGTTTAATAAAACACGCCAAAAATTCTTATGGGGAACTGATAGAAGAAGGTTTGAAGTTGAATTTAGGCACTTCGTAATTTCACAAATTAGATTTTTAGTTATGTTTTTGAGCCTTCAAAATCGACATTTTTCGTATTTTTAATAAGTTTAATAAGCTCAATTAATAATAAAGGATTAATAAGCTTAATTAATAATACGTTTTATATACTGTTTAAATTTGAATTTAAACTCGAAAACGACCAACTTTAGAGAAAAATTACAAAATGCCTTTTTTGTTACCACTGATCCAAGAAACCTAAAATAATGTCTTCCCGGGCCACAAAAATTGATTTTTATAATTTATTTTAAATTTGTTTTTAACATTAAAAATAAATACATATAGCAATAACTCCGAAATTACGGTATTTGTGTATAGGGAGTATTACACGAACAATAATCAGTATTTATTAAAAACACAAAAATATACAGGGTGTCCCATTTAAAATAAGAAAGTTAATTTCCAGAAAAACGGAAGATATGACAACAATACAACTACCACATAATATCGGCCGCAAACCCTTACTCACTAAAATTTATAAAAATTGTGCAAGTCGTTTCCGAGATAATTGAGGCGTTCCATAAATACCTCAAACTCATTCTGTATATACAAAGTGGACAAAAAAATACTAAAATAGTTTTAAAATATATAATAAACATTTTGTTGTTGTTATAATACAAATCGTCGGTATACTGCGAAAACCAGATAAATGACAAATTTTAAAATATTGAGTTAAGTATACCGAAATTCTCAGATTTTTACGTTCTACATACAGGTAAAACTCAATAAATGATACGATTTACAATTCAGCAGATAATTTGTATAATAAACAAATAAGTTACACCTAACCAACTTTTCATTTTCAAACAAAACAATATATCGCTACTTACTTCCATAAAATCAAAGCTCTGTTGCGTGTAAAACCAACTAAGCGCACATATACAGGGTGAGGCAGATAGAAGGGCCTATTAGAAATATCTCGAGAACTAAAGGTAAGAAAATCATGAAAATTGTTATACAGGGGTTTTGAGGTGTGAACTATTTAATGAAAATATTTTGGTCTCTTTGCTACTTCCGGTTATACCGGAAGTGGATTGTAACTTCGTTTTTTTAAATGGGACACCCTGTATATTTTTACATTTTTGGATTCTCCTCGATTTCTTCTTTCTTTAAATATAAGGTTTTGTAATATACAGGGTAGGTTAAAAGATAATTACGTTTTCTTATTAATTTCGTAGCAACATTCACACCCTGTAGGCTTGTAGTAGTTTGACATAATAAACTCTATTTATGTTCAAATAATTTTTAGTATAGTCTTCTATTGTTAACAATTATTAGTATAGCTAAATTTTTCGTTTTAGTATACAGGGTTGGTCGAAACACGGAATGAGTATTTCCTGAGTTTTCTTAAATGGAACACCCTGTATTTTAGTATTGTAATGAAATGTTGCTTTATGGTACATTTTAATTACTTAAGCACTCCCTATACCTAACTGCTTTAATTTGTGAGTTATTGGTGATTCAAGCAAAACATTAATTGCAATACAAAATATGTGAAATTGTATTAGGTTGGCCGTGAAAATATTCAATCACAAATAATTTTTGGAAATAAATACATATTTGCCAATAATGTTATACAATACATATTATAAAATTGCCAATAATGGTTGAACTGTCAAAATACCATCGAAGTTAAGATTGTTGGTGCGATTAACAATTAAGCACAAATTAAAGCAGTTAGGTATAGGGAATGCTTAAGAAATAAAAAAGAATGTGTGTGTACTTTGTACGCTCGTAAGAAGTTATACTTCTATTACATATTATGTGATTTTAACGAAGTTGATATAATGTACTTTAAAAGTTTATTTATATTTTATTTAAATATTAAACTAATTTTAATACTTATAGTCGAGGAAATGAAGCTGAAAAAATGGCAAAACTTCGCAATTTTTTCGTCCAGCATCGATTTGTACAAAAATTTGGGATTAGGCTCATTACACTCTCTAGTTCATTTTCTATATTGAGCCGTTGTACGCTTTTGGTTTTTTAAGGGTGAAAACTACCCCTAATTGTAAAAAATTATAAAATAACATTTTAAACTATAATATTGTCAAAATTTGGTTCTTATTAGTTACATAATTATTGTTTTATGCTTTAAGATATACTATCATAATATTTTAACCCTTAAAACCACCCTTGTTGGAGCTATATATAAAAAATTTACTTTTTCTAAAAGAATAATTTCGGCTTGCATCGATTTACATAAAAATTTGGGATTAGGATCATCTCACCCTGTACTTCATATTTCATATCATGCTTAAGGGCGTTGATTATTTTTAGGGGTGTAAACTACCCCTTATTGTCAAAAATTACATAAAAACATTGTAAACTTTAATATGGGTAAAATTTGGTTTTGATTGGTTAAATAATAATTATTTTATGCTTTAAGATAAACCATTTAGGATATCATAATATTTCAAACCTTAAAAACCACCCTTAATAATATTACAGCTTTTATAAGTAGACATTTTAATAGATCTATACAGAAAAAAAAAAGTAGTATTAAAGAATTATAAAAACATTTATTTACACAAAAATACGAATTTACAAATATGTATAAATACAAATAGTTTTTTAGTCATCTTCCAGTATACGAACCCTATTCTGTGGTATTATACATATATTGAAAATTATCCATAAGCGGACTATCCGAATTTTTCGAAAAAAACATCGTTTTATAAACATAGCACCTTCATTTTTGCCGATAAAAAGTTTTTTCAAAAATGACTTTGTAGGATTTTTGAAGAGTTATAAGGCTGTGTAAACAAAATTCCGTAAGATCCCTTAGTTTTTAATTTGGGTGGGTTTAAAGGGCGCGAATAAGGGGGTGTTTGCTCGTAAATAGAGGTTTTAAACAGCTATATCTCGCTAACTGTTCACTGTAATGAAAATCTATGTACAAGGGAATTTTAGTTATTAAAAAATCTACAATTTAGTAAGCCATCATTTTTTTTCGTATCTCCAGTATTTTCGGAGATATTTTGAAGTAAAAGGTAAAAAATGGGAAATTCCAAAAAATTAATTTTTTATTAAACTCCAATTTTTCTAAAATTAGCCCTTTTAAATACTTAAGTCAAACTTCTTAGGTGTATTGATAATACAAATATAAAAGGAATTACGGAAAGGTGAAGAAAAATTTTTAATTAGGAGGGTAGTTAGGGAGTTGTTTTCACTGATTTGTTCATAGAGAAAAGCAGGTACCGACCTTTTTTTGATCATAAGTCGCTTAATTTTTAGGCTAGAAACTTTTAATTATTATTTTTTGAAAGGTCTAACTGTATACTTGAAAAATATTTTTCAAGTTTTCCTCGAAAAAGGCAAAGTTTTTCCGTTATTTTACTTTGAATATTTCAAATTATGCATTTGACGAGAAAATCTAACTTTTAACATGCCGTATCTCGGTTTGTATTGGTCTTAAAGATATTACAGAAAAAGAATTTGGTTTGTATTACTAAAAGATACAATTTTGATATCTACAGTTTTTTGATTAAATGCATATTTTTCGAGGTATTCTCAAAAAACCCTCTAAAAAAGTCCATGTTTTCATCGAAAAACTGTTACTTTCAAGCGCGAATAACTCAAAAAATATTAGTTTTACGAAGAAAATGTAAAAAACATTTTTTTCTTAGAATTACTTTTTACATCGATTTACATGGTTAAAATGTAATAAAAAATTCCCGCCCCCGAGATGGGGTGGCAACCACCCCCACGGTTTTAGCGTACAGCGGCATGATATAGAAAATGATCCTTGGACTATTCTCTAATTTCTGTGAAAATTTCAAGTAAATCCATGCTGGACGAAAAAAATGCGAGCCAAAATGCTTCATTTCCTCGACTATTACTACTTTCCAAAAATTTTTATTAAGACAATACCAAAAATTAAAAAAAATAAAAGAATAAAACGCACACAAACACATTGAAAAATGCCACAAAGAAAAAATGATTTCTGAACGATAATAATTGTTGGCAAAAATTTTAAATACGCATTTTCTGGAAAAAAAAATTATATAACAAATATACTTACAATCATAAAATACATAAAAAAATAAAAAAAAATAAAAAATAAAAAACTTGCATCGGGATTCGAAGCCGCGAATTTGGCGGCGCTTTGATTCGTAATCGAAGCCTAGACTCACTCATCCAATTAGACATTACTTGTCATGTGGAAAAATAGGGCAACTGAACGTTTTACTGTTTGACAGTTTTTCTGAATTTATCAAATTAATTATGTAGTTTGATTTTTGTGGAAGAAAGTATTAAAATATGACAAAACAGTAAGAAAACAATATATTAGATGAAGATTGGTAGAACTTTTGTTGGTAAATCAAATTAAGTATGTAAATCAAAGCATTACATACCTACTAATAGATAAATAAATCTACATAAAAAAATCATAACTTAAAAATAAAAATCGTACCTAATTTCGGATTTCTCTCTAAAAACCCCATTCTTGAGAAAATACATTTATTCCAACCTAATCCAAATGTATAATTACAATATGATTATAATTAAAACTACTTACCAAATTATAATGAGTTTTCCTTGTCAAAAATAGTCCAAAAGTCCAAAAATATATATGAAAACTATTTAAAAAGGCAGTATAACTATTAACTAACTTTTGTTTGTTGTTTCTTTTCCTACAAATTTCAAAACGCAACAACTATAAATAATCAAACCACAGCCCACAGCTGTGCCACAGCCGCCATATTGAATAATTTTTGACATGTCATTTGAATATCCAATCAGAAAAAAGTTATAATGCGCATGCGCCCGGAACGTAGGTTTTAACATATAAAAATTCACCCTCATCGCCGGTAAAGAAGTATAACTTCAAAAAAGTACCATGAAATATCATTTCATTACAATACTAAAATATAGGGTGTTCCATTTAAGAAAACTCAGAAAATACTCATTCCGAGTTTAGATCCACCCTGTATATTGAAATTAAAAATTTAGCTATACTAATAATTGCTAACAATAGTAGACTATATTGAAAATCATTTGAACATAAATAGAGTTTATTATGTCAAACTACTACAATCCTACAGGGTGTGAATATTGCTACGAAATTAATAAGATAACGTAATTATCTTTTAACCTATCCTGTATAATGTTACAAAACATTATATTTTAAGAAAGAAGAAATCGAGGAGAATCCAAAAATGTCAAAATATACAGGGTGTCCCATTAAAAAAAACGAAGTTATAAGCAACTTCCGGTATAACCGGAAGTACCAAGTAGATGAAAATATTTTCATTAAATAGATCAGTCTTCAAAACTCCATTATTCCAATTTTCATAATTCAGTTACCTTTAGTTCTCGAGATATTTCTAATAGGCCCTTTATCTGCCTCACCCTATATATTTGCCGGACAACAATATATTTCTACTGCTGTATATCTATCATATTCAGTACAAAGGTGATAAGTAGCGTTACCAGGTGTCCCGATTTGCGCGGGACGTCCCGATTTTCAGGGGTCTGGGGACGCGTACCGATTTGTACCTGATCGGTACACTAAATGTCCCGATTTTCACCCACGAAACCCAATTTCAGGAGGACTTGCAGTGAATTTTATAACTATGTTATAAAAACAAGGTTCTCCTAAAAGCGGCAAAATCGAATGAAAAATATAATTTTAATACAAAATAAATAATTTACTTAATCTACGATTTTGTTTTGTAATTTCGTCTGATTATTATTATTATGTAGGATTAAATACAGATTATAGAAACACCTTTTAGTCCAGTAAATGAACGGGAATACGGCGATACCGTGTAATTTTCAGGATCAACTCCTGATTGCATGAAAATTTGGACGGCTTGTGCCCTTGGTTGCTCTTACTCGGGGGGTGACAGTCACCCCTAGTTGGGGGTGAAAAACCGCGCGTTTAAAATAAGTCCGGAGATGCATAAATTGACTAATTCTAAGCAATTTTAGTTCTATAGAATTTTAACCTAGTTAATACTTTTCGAGTTATTTACGATTGAAAATATGTATTTTTCGACAAAAAAATCACGTTTTCAGGCGATTTTCACAAAAAGTAAGTATTTGATAGAAATAGATATTCTTAGCAAAAATGTAGCATACCTAATATAAAAAAATGAAAAAAATTGTGAACTCGTAAAGTCTATAGACCCAGCAAAGGCAAAGTTGTAGCTCATGAAAAATATGTTCTTATTCGTCAAATTTCAAATCAAATATTTCAACGTAAAATAACCAAGAAATGAAGCACTTTTCGGAAAAAAAAAATTAAAAATTTTTTTAATAAATCTTTATTTTAATGCTTTAAAAAAGTTTCTAGCATCAAAACTAAGCGAGTTATGCTCAAAATCAAGTTGACTCCATTTTTTTGGTAAAAAAATCGTGCAAATCTCCCCCTACATAGCACCCCAAATGAAATTAATCGTTATCGCTTTACAAACAATTAACTTTACTTATGTATTTTTTATATGATTGAAAGGGCCTGAACGAGCCACTAATCACGAGTGTATGCAAAATATGAACAGCCATATTTTAACCAATTTTTGTGTTACAGAAAATCAAAATGAATCTATCATATTTATAGAAGCCAAACCTACGTACCTATGTCCTTATTACTCCTTGATATTTTTAGTATCCCTAATACTTTTTAAGTTATTTTGAAAAAAGGGCATTTTCCAATATTTTAGGAATTTTTTTTTATTATAAAACCAATTTTTTTTTTCAAAACTAAGCACTCCCAACCGGTAAACCTTACAGATCGTATAAACAATACACATATAAAGTAAATGGTAAAGCGGTAACGATTAATTTTATTTACGGTGCTAAATATAAAATAGGGGGAGATTGTCACTATTTCTTTTGCCAAAAAAGGAGCTAACTTTATTTTGAGCGTAACTCGCTTAGTTTTAATGCTAAAGACTTTTATATAAAACAAAATTAAATATTTTTTTAAACACTTTAAAAAATTTTCACTTTTTGCCAGAGAATTGCTTAATTTTTTGGTTATTTCAAGTTGAAAAATTCGATTTGGAATTTGACAAATAAGAACGTATTTTTGATGAGCTTCTTTCGTAACTTTGCTTTTACTGGTTTTATAGATTTTCTGAACATACAATTTTTTTGCTTTTTTAAAAGCTACATTTTTGGTAAGAATATTTTTTTCGATAAAATTACCCAAAAAGTATTGCCTTAGTTTAAAAATTATATATAACAAAAGTTTTTTAGAGTTAGTCAATTAATCCGTTTTGGGACTTACTTTAAACGCGCGTTTTTTTTACCCCCGAGAAGGGGTAACTAATTGTCACCCCCCAAGTAAAAGGAACCAACGGTACAAGTTCAACTTTGAAGTAGACAGTAAGTAGAACCTAAAACCAGATTTTCATGCAATTCGGAGTTGACTCTAAAAAGTACACGCCAAAAGGGTCATTTACTGGGCTATTGTTGTTTATTTGTCCCGATCTACAACCCTAAATCCCGATTTGTTTTTGCTTATGTACCGATTAAAAACAAATCGGACCTGGCAACACTAGTGATAAGTGTCTTTAATACAGTGTGATTTATTTTGATTTACAGGTAAAACCAGGTAAGTGATGGCACCTCGATCTTAAATTTAGGTTTAATCAGCTAGGTCTCTTAACTTTTTTAAACTAATGATAGAATATTATTTCTGATATATGCATCTTTCACTAGCATATCGAATATCAAACACAACTGGTCCGCTTAATTCAAAATAAAGTAATAAACTTTAAAAACGTTTTTTCTCGATTTCGGTCTTTCGACATTTAGGCTATTGATTATATTCAAAATAAGATAGCTAAAAGGAACTACAACGTTAACGGGGTTTTATTATTTCATATGGTCATTGGACATCTATATATGGAAAAACCGAGGAGTGCTACCATTTAAAAGGGTGCGTTTTTGAGAAATGGGTGAATTAGTCCCTGGGCACAGGTTACATTAGGGAGAGTTCTATGCACATTTGGTACAAACATATCTACATAAAAATTGTTCCTGGTTAAATTTCCTATCTAAATATCGCTTTTTAAAGTCAATGATACTTTTTTTTACAAAAATATATTCAAAAGAAAAAGCACAAAGAAAACCAAAAGAAAGAAATTTTGTTTTTTGTCCCATAACTTTTGTCCACGAGGATATAGGTATAGACATTGCTTTACAGAAAAAAGACCTACATATTTCTTCTTTAAAATATTATTTAGCAGAGGTAATTAGGATTTATAGTTTTCGAAATATGATTTTTCAAAGTTCTCCACTCACAGCAATTTTGGGCAATTTTCCTTGTTATTTCGCAAATATTGTTCTGTAACTTTTTTCTACGTAACTTTAGGCATATGCAGTGGTACATGTAAGAGGAATAGAAATCAATTACCTTTAAAATGGTCTACTGTATGACGTTGTATAAAAGACATTATGGTTTTTCAAGGTTTTATACTTTTAACGATTTTTTATAATATAATATAAAAATAAAATATTATTATTATATAATATTATATTATATACAGGGTGTCCCGAAAAGAATGGTCATAAATTATACCACACATTTTGGGGTCAAAAATAGTTCGATTGAACCTAACTTACCTTAGTACAAATGTGCTCACAAAAAAAGATACAGCCCTTTGAAGTTACAAAATGAAAATCGATTTTTTTCAATATATCGAAAACTATTAGAGATTTTTTATTGAAAATAGACATGTATAATTCTTATGTCAGGAACATCTTAAAACAAAATTATAGTGAAATTTGTCCACCCCATAAAAAATGTATGGGGATTTTGTTCCCTTAAACCCCCCCAAACTTTTGTGTACGTTCCAATTAATTCATTATTGTGGTACCATTAGTTAAACACAACGTTTTTAAAACTTTTTTGCCTCTTAGTATTTTTTCGATAAGCCAGTTTTTATTGAGATACGGCTTCTTTTTCTATATATTTACGTATAAATTTTATGGGGGTTTTGTTCCTTTAAACCCCCTAATGTTTGTGTACGTTCCAATTAAACTATTACTGTGGTACCATTAGTTAAACACAGTGTTTTTAAAACTTTTGTCTCTTAGTATTTTGTTCATAAGTCACCTTTTATCGAGATGTAGCTTCTTTTTCAAAATATACCTAAAAATGTAAATTATAAATAAATTTTCAGATTATTAACAGGTCTCTATAACCGTACTTAACCATATACAAATATGTGGTGGATTCGACAAATATTCAAAATATCTCGATAAACACTGGCTTATCGAAAAAGTACTAAGAGGCAAAAAAGTTTTAAAAATAATGTGTTTAACTAATAGTGCCACAATAATAATTTAATTGGAACGTACACAAAAGTTTGGGGGGGTTTAAGGGAACAAAACCCCCATAAAATTTGTATGGGGTGCACAAATTTTACTTAATTTTTTTTTTAAGATATTGCTGTCGTAAAAATGCCACATGTCAATTTTCAATAAAAAATCTCTGAGAGTTTTCGATATAGGAAAAAAAATCGATTTTCATTTTGTAACTTCAAAGGGCTGTAACTTTTTTTGTGTGCACTATTGTATATAGGTAAGTGAGGTTCAATCAACCTATTTTTGACCCCAGAATCTGTGGTATAATTTATGACCAATCTTTTCGGGACACCCTGTATAGTACATATAATATAATATAATATTATATTGTATATTATATAATACCTAATATAAAAAAATACATATTATTTTTTACATTTTTTACGATTATTTTTGAAATTTCTCATTATAACTTTTTTTTCTTGTACATTAATATACTATATATTGCTCAATAAAGAGGGCTTACTTTCTGTTCGTTAAAATGGTGTATCATCTACAGTGATGAGCGTACTAATAACCGGCAAAATAGCGCAAAAGATGGAAAACATATTAAGTTGTGAGATAAAAAGAGACGAACCTAATGGAGATGGTTAATTTAGCGATAGTAACTTATAGATTGACATTATATTGATTGTTTCCCACCTTTAGATGTATCGGACTAGTTTGAGAAATGCCACTGTCACAGTGACAGTTTTAGTTGACATACTCCTCTGATACGTGTAAAGGTGGGAAACAATCAATATAATGTAAATGTATAGGTTAATATCGCTAAATATCCCAGCTCGACTAGCTTCATTTCTTTTTATCTCACAATTTAGTATGTTTTCCATCTTTTGCGCTATTTTGCCGGTTATTAGCGCGCTCATCACTGTATATTTAAATAATGGAAACCGAGTGATTATTTGACATTTGTTTACCTGTATTATTTAAAATTATTTCTCTTACAAAAATTACATAAACATTAGTATTAGAAAACATCAGTTTAGTTAAAATTATTTAAACGTTGACATTTAAAAAATGTTCAAAATCAAAGTCCATCTCTTCGTTAGCATTAGCTTCAATATCTTCCTCTGACACCTCAGTTATCTTATAGTCCCACAATTAGTACCCATGCACATATACCCTTTGCAGAATATTAAACAACTAATTCCTATCTTCCTACAACTGCAGTTTTTTGTACATCCTTTGGTACATTTACTACATGCTATTTTTTTAAGCAAAGCTTGTGGTGCAGGAGCTTTAACAGTAAATATTGGAATTAATCCATATTTTGAAGTTTGCCCGGCCGAGTCAAGTGGATCCAAAGTATTACCTATAAAAAATAATATTCAATCATAACACACAATCACATAAAAAAGTTATGATTAGAAATTTAAAAAATAATCCTAAAATCAAAAATCGTTGCAAGTACTTATCACATTTTGAAAAAGCATATCTTATTCAAAAATAATACTAGAATTTTTTATAATACACCATTTTAACCTTTAACTACACGCGCTGGCGAATTTTGTACGCCAGATATAAGAATTCTACTGCAAATATATTTAAGAATTTATTTTTGACCTTGTTTATGTCTCTAACTTATCACTGGAATGTGCTTTACAATTTGGTTTCAGTTTCGTTATAATCGGTGTTCTGGGAAGATCGTAATTTACAGTTTATTATTTATTGTTTCCGGTATTGGACAATATACGCCACGACTATATTAATATAAGTAGTAATATAAGTACATATTTCAATTGTTTGTTAGTCATTATGGCACAAAATATATTTTTCTTTATAAACAATACTTTTTCTCCCGTAAAAAATCACATTTCAAAAAAAATTTTATTAGCAATTTTATTTATCGTGGAATCCAGTTATTCCATGATTCCAGTTATAAAACCCAATTGGCTTACTGAAAAGGAACTCCAAGTATTCACTGTTGTCGAATAAGGTTTATAGCAAACAACTAAGTGTATTTTTTCAAAAAAAAAAAAAATAAGCAAATATGCTGTTATTGTGTATTTTCTTGTGGCGTATAAAGTACGCCACGCGTGTAGTTATGTCATAACTTGATGCGCGGGTAGTTAAAGGTTAAAGTAAACAGGATAAGCGTTCTTTTTTAATATACAATATATACCTAAATGTAGAAAAAAAAGTTATAATGGTAAATTAAAAATTAATCATAAAAAATATAAACACTCGTTAAAAGTATAAAATCTTGAAAAAGATAACCTCTTTAAAAGAAGTCGTACAACGTTATACAGTAGAACATTTTAAAGGAAATTGATTTCTATTCCTCTTACATGTACCACTGCATATGCCTAAAGTTACGTAGAAAAAAGTTACAGAACAATATTTGCGAAATAACAAGGAAAATTTACCAAAATTGCTGTGAGTGGCAAACTTTGAAAAATCATATTTCGAAAACTGTAAATCCTAATGACCTCTACCAAACATCATTTTAAAGAGAAAATATGTAAGTTTTTTTTCTGTGAAGCAACGTCTATACCTATATCCCCGTGGCCAAAAGTTATGGGACAAAAAACAAAATTTCCTTAACCCTTTATCATTTCTTGTTTAATTTTTTTGGCTATATTGTTTGGTATAGAAAACTATACTGTAAACTGTCAAATGTGTTTCCAAATTACGTGGTCTGAGCAGAAAGAATCTGCAGCTACTGAAATACTATTGCAGCAAATACTAGACAGACTAAATCAAATGCATAACAGAATCCTTAATTAAAAAAACGCTCCCAAGGAGCGATACCAAAAAACAAAATGGCTAAACAACTGCGCATTATGCAATGGAACGCCAATGGGCTCCAAAACCACCAACAAGAATTGCAAATAGTCCTTGAGCTTGAAAAAATAGATGTGTGCCTTATATCCGAAACACATTTTACTAGAGAATCATATATCAGATTCCGTGGCTATAAAATATACCAAACAATACACCCAGATATAGCAGCAAAAGGGGGTAGTGCGGTTATTATAAAAGAAACCTTAGACATTATCAAGAAACTGGATACCAAACAGCAGAGATTCAAGCCACAGCTGTCAACGTAAACATGAAAGATTATAACGTTATCATAGTAGCGTTGTACTGTCCTCGACATGGATTAAAAGAAGAAAATTATATCAACTTCTTGATTAATTACGGCAAAAGGTTCATTATAGGAGGCGATTTTAATGCAAAACATGTCCATTGGGGTTCCAGATTAACCACAAATAAAGGTAAAGAGCTACTCAAAGCAACCAAACAATTAAAGTGTGATGTTCTGAGCACAGGCACCCCAACCTATTGGCCAACGGACTCAAACAAGTTATCTGATTTAATAGATTTTTTGTCATAAAAGACCTTGCGTCTAATTTTGTACATGTGAAAGAAGCATTGGAGATGAATTCGGATCATTCTCCAATTCTTCTTACTCTCAGTGACACTCTCATAGAGAAAGAAAATCCACCACGATTAACAAATAAGTGTACAGACTGGACTAGTTTCCAATTACAATTAGAAAGGACAACGGATTTCTCTGGCTCATTAAAAACCCCCGAGGAATTAGATGAAGCTGTAGACAAAATTACGAATAAGATCCAGCAAGCAGCTTGGGATAATTCACCAATTATTATCCAAAGAACTAAAGGCAACAATTATCCTAAAGAAATAAGGGATATGATAGCCGAAAAAAGAAAACTACGACGAAACTGGCACATGACTAGAAATCCTGCAGATAAAACTATTTTAAACAATGTCACACAAAAATTAAAGCGAGAAATCAAACGCATACAACAAGAGTCCATAGGGGAGTACCTCAGTGAACTAAGCGCTGATAAAACGACAGAATACTCTCTGTGGCAAGCAGCTAAACGGTTTAAAACACCAATTATACAAAATCCTCCTATTAGGAATAGCAATGGTACCTGGGCTCGTAGCAATGAACAAAGAGCTACAATATTTGCAGATCATTTATTAGAAAATACATTCAAACCACACGATGGAGAAGATCTTGAAGAACCAATTGAACTAAATGACGAAAACACAAAAATCAACCCTGTTACTCCTAACGAATTAGAGACAGAAATAAAGCACAATTTGAATCCGAAAAAAGCGCCTGGCTTTGATCTTATTACTGGTGAGATTTTAAAGCAACTTCCAAAGAAAACCATTAAAAAACGGACCCACCTTTTCAACGCTTCATATAGACTTAAATATGTTCCGAAGTTGTGGAAAGTGGCAGAGGTGATAATGATAACTAAACCTGGCAAACAACCTCACCAAGTAACATCGTACAGACCAATATCACTCATCGCTGTGATACCAAAACTCTACGAAAAAATGCTCCTAAAAAGGCTAAAGCCAATAATTAAAGAGAGACAACTAATCCCATCCCACCAATTTGGTTTTAGAGAGAGCCATTCTACTATTGAGCAAGTGCATAGGATCACTGACATCATAGAAATGGCACTGGAAGAAAAGAAAGTTTGCACCACTGTCTTCCTGGATGTGGCCCAAGCATTCGACAAGGTGTGGCACAAAGGATAAATACATAAGCGGCGCTATCACCTGCCAGAACAGTACGCCCAACTCTTACAATCATACATATCAGACAGATGCTTCAGAGTAAAGCAGGAGGAAGCATACTCTGATTTGAGACAGATTAGAGCTGGTGTTCCACAAGGAAGTGTCCTTGGACCAGTTCTGTACATTTTATACACCAGATATATCCCTCAACTACGTCAAGATACTATTGCTACATTTGCAGATGACACAGCAATTATCTCAGTTGGAAATAATCATGAAGATCTATGAACTCCATAGATCAGATATATAAATGGACTAAAACATGGCGAATCAAGTTGAATGAAACCAAATCCATACATATTGATTTTACCAATAAAAGGAGGCAATACATACCAATCAGAATAAATGATATCCAGATTCCACATGAGAATACTGCAAAATATTTGGGTATCACTCTTGATGCAAGACTCAGGTGGAAAGCACATATTAAAAAGAAAAGACAAGAGCTTGGAATCAGATATAAAAAAATGTATTGGCTGCTTGGACGTGATTCCAAATTATCAATCCATAATAAGTTGCTACTCTACAATCAAATCCTCAAGCCTGTCTGGAGTTATGGCATACAACTATGGGGGTGTGCCAGCGAAAGTAACATACAAATAATTCAACGCTTCCAAAACAAGGTACTAAGGAACATAGTAGATGCCCCCTGGTACATTAGAAACAGTATCATCCACAATGATCTGGGGATCGACACCGTTAGACAGACTATATCTAAACTTGCCCGGAACCACGAAGATAGGCTCCATCGTCACGTGAATGTTGAGGCTCTCCAGCTACTTGACAACACGAACCAGACCAGACGACTCAAAAGAACCAAACCATATGAGCTAGTGGAGTGCGCATAGTGCGGTACTAAACCATATGAGCTAGTGTAGTGCGGTAGTGTACACATTAATTGCAGTGTAAATAGGCGATATGCTAATATAACCTAAAGAAATACTGATGAGTAATACTTTAGCTTAGAAAAATGTAGTTAAGTTACGTTAGAATTAAGTTACTCATTGTTCCAACAGATAACAGATTGTAATGTTACTCCAAGTGGAGCATAAAAAAATTACGTGGTCCACTAAACTGCAGGTTTTTCTCTGGTGTGAACATTAATGTGACCAGTTAATTGAGCTTTTTGAGCAAACTGTTTTGAACAAATCTCACACTGATAAGGTTTTTCTCCAGTGTGCGCTCTTAAATGTACTTTTAAAGTACCTGCTTCACTAAATTGTTTAAAATAAATTTTACACTTGTGCGGTTTTTTCTCCAGTATGCACTCTCAAATGTACTTTCAAAGCATCTGCTGTAATAATCTGCTTAAAACAACTTTCACACTTGGGAAGTCTTTCTCCAGTATTTTCTCCAATTACATCAGTATAGTCCTCAAATGAAGATTTTTAAAAGGTCCTCTCCCTAAATCGTCCCAAAAGACACAAGTGAAAAGGAATATTTTGAGACCAAGTAAGATTTGAAGCTAATATTTTAATATGTATTACCTACAACTGCTTCATTTTAAAACTTTCCACGGCAATGATGTCACCATGTTTTAATTTTTTTAACTATGTCCGTAGTACACACTTCCGCCGTCAAATTTGGGAAGTGTGTCTACGATTTATTTTTAGCCATGAATCAATATAACTGGAATCTGGGTAAGTGTGTATTTTAAAAGTGCAAAAAAAGTTTTAAAAGTGCAAAAGTTTTAAAATGCATCACAGAATGCCCATGGTACTTGATTTTAAATGGTACGTCTCGCATGAAATGCGCACTTAACGTTATAGGCCTGGATTCCACGTACCAAAAAAAAGTTGTTTGATAGTAAGCTGAAAATTTTAATGTACGGGAACACTGGAACAGGGGAAGTTTTAATTGCGGAACAGTTTAAAAATTTGTAACGTCAGATTAAGAAAACGCCTCATGTATTTTGTCGGACAGAACTTCCAATTAATTTGTTAGCGTTTCATTAAACTCTCATGCAAAAATCAGACTGCTATTTATCACCAATATAATTCGTGTCATTTGACATGTTCTTCGTGTTCCTCTCATTAAAATGCCCAATTGGTGATAAATAACTACAAAATACATGGAACGTTTTCGTAGTCTGACGTACTAAATTTTTAACCTGTTCCCCAATTAAAACTTCCCCTGTTAAAGTATTCCCATACATCAAAGTTTGTCCGACTAGACACCGTTAAGCTATTAACAAATTTTCAGCTTGGTATTAATAAACTTTTTTTTAGGCGGGATCCAGGTCTAGGTTCAGACAGAATGACACTTTTCTAGTTAAATAAAAGCAAAGCGAATATTGCTTTCAGTTGACCTTGTATTTTTCTTTAACGAATCATGGATGGCGACACTGTTATATAACCATATTAAAATATATTTCGACTTTACACACTTTCCCCACATGACTTTATTTATCAAGTGTGATAAATTTTATTTATTTATATTTATTTATTCATGCACTATCAAATGTTTTTTCAAAGCATTTGCTGTAATAAACTGCTTTAAACAAATTTCGCACTTGTAAGGTTTTTCTCCAGTGTGCACTCTCAAATGTGTTTTTAAAGTACCTGTTTCACTAAACTGCTTAAAACAAATTTCACACTTGTGAGGCTTTTCTCCAGTGTGCACTCTCAAATGTACTTTCAATTCACCTGCTTGAATAAATTGCTTTCAACAAATTTCACACTTGTGAGGTTTTTCTCCAGTATGCACTCTCAAATGTACTTTTAAATTACCTGCTTCACTAAATTGCTTTAAACAAATTTCACACTTGTGAGGTCTTTCTCCAGCATGTACTCTCAAATGTCTTTTTAAATGGCCTGCTGTAATAAACTGCTTAAAACAAATTTCGCACTTGTAAGGTTTTTCTCCAGTGTGTCCTCTCAAATGTCTTTTCAAATTACCAGCTTCACTAAACTGCTTAAAACAAATTTCACACTTGTGAGGTTTTTCTCCAGTGTGCACTCTCAAATGTATTTTTAAACTACCTGGTCGACTAAATTGTTTAAAACAAATTTCACACTTTTGAGGCTTTTCTCCAGTGTGCACTCTCAAATGTACTTTCAAATCACCTGCTTCACTAAATTGTTTAAAACAAACTTCACACTTATAACCTTTTTCTCCAGCGTGCACTCTCAAATGTCTTTTTAAAGTACCTGCTTCACTAAATTGCTTAAAACAAATTTCACACTTGTGAGGTTTTTCTCTAGTGTGCACTCTCAAATGTACTTTTAAATTACCTGCTTCACTAAATTGCTTTAAACAAATTTCACACTTGTGAGGTCTTTCTCCATCATGTACTCTCAAATGTCTTTTTAAATGGCCTGCTGTAATAAACTGCTTAAAACAAATTTCACACTTGTGAGGCTTTTCTCCAGTGTGCACTCTCAAATGTACTTTCAAATCACCTGCTTGAATAAATTGCTTTAAACAAATTTCACACTTGTAAGGTTTTTTTCCAGTCCCCACTTTCCTATTTTTATTTAATGTTTTTCCTTCCGCATGTGGATTCATATAATTTTCTTCCTGTGATGAATGTTCCGTTAGTATCTCTACAACTTCCATCTTGTTCTATTGGAGACAATCTAAAAATCAAACTGACTATAATAAAACCATGTGGGTTCAAGAGAAAATTAATGTAAAAACAAAGAAATGTAATATTAGAATTGTTCAGACCCTAGCCTAACTTAAAAACATTGTCCAGCGCGACGCTTGGCAACGAGAGTTTATTAACCTTTTCACTGCGGGAACCGGATATACATGTAAAATAATTTCGGCCCGTACAACGGGAACCGGTTAAAAACGCGAAGCCTTTTTCACCTTCGCTGCGGCAACCGCGTGAATCAGATATTGTTTGCGTATTTTATGTTGCCCATATTAGAGAGTTAGGCATGATATATCAAACTTTACAATACATTTAAAAATTTATACATTTCAAGAATCTAACACCAACAAATTATCAGTCACAACCGGGTTGATCAGCACAGGCATGAAACAGCCGTACCAGAGACCATACTACCTTTATAACTAGCCGCAGTGAAAAGGTTTGAAAGTTTTAATAAAATAAGATACACACGTATTTTTTATTGTTCTGCGAAAGTATAACTCCCAGTATTAATTTGCAATCGAAAGTACACAGCAAAAATTCTAATTATAAATCCTAATCATTGTGGTCATTCGAGAAGATACAGGAACAGCCCTATTATCGAGGAAAAACAAGAAAATCGACGAAATAGTCCCCAGTTTTGACAAGAAATCAAAACGTCAAATACAGGATAACTAATTCCGAATTTATGCGAAAGTCAGTTTTATTAAACTGTTTGGCTAACTGGTAATAAAACACTAAAACATTCCTAAGTTTAAATCCCATAAAAGTTCCAAGTACAAGATCCATTTATATTTTTCTAATAACATTACTGTCTTTTTGGACATTTGTCATAATAGTCCTGTCGCCAGGGGGGGTACAACGGCCTCGTTAATTCAGATGGACTTACCCAAGTTTTTTTTATGTATTTTGACCCGTAGAACACGAATTTTTTGGGTAACAGTTGATCCGGATGTCGATAAGATTGTTATAGACCAAGAACTTGAGGAATCAAATAACAGCGATTTTTGGCAAAACAAAACAATATTTTGTATTTTTTGGGTCATTTTAAGCAAAAAATATTTCTACAAGTTTTTTAGTAGGATGCACAGTTTTCGAGATAAACGCGGTTGAACTTTCAAAAAATCGAAAAACTGCAATTTTTAAACCCGAATAACTTTTGATTAAAAAATAAAATAGCAATTCTGCTTAGCGCCTTTGAAAGTTCAAGTCAAATTATGTCGGTTTTGATTATTTGCATTGCTAAAAATTTATTGTGTTATTGTTAAACAAAGCTACAAACAACTAGTGCGTGAGTGATGTTTCTATGATTTCTCATTTAAAATCGAACGAGTAGGTAGAATAGGTACTAGTGCAATCAAGACTATTTCTATGTTACATGCGTTAAAACGCATGTAAAAGCACGGGAAACCCTACGTGTTTATAGCTTTGTTAAACAATAAAAAAATAAATTTTTACCAATGCAAATAATCAAAACCGATATAATTTGACTTAAACTTTCAAATGCGGTAAGCAGACTTGCTATTTTATTTTTTAATCAAAAGTTATTCGGGTTCAAAAATTGCAATTTTTCGATTTTTTTAAAGTTCAACCGCGTTTATCTCGAAAACTGTGCATCCTACGAAAAAACTTGTAGAAATATTTTTTACTTAAAATGGCCCAAAAAATACAAAATATTGTTTTGTTTTGCCAAAAATCGCTGTTATTTGATTCCTCAAGTTCTTGGTCTATAACAATCTTATCGACATCCGGATCAACTGTTACCCAAAAAATTCGTGTTCTTCGGGTCAAAATACATAAAAAAAACTTGAGTAAGTCCATCTGAATTAACGAGGCCGTTGTACCCCCCCTGGCGACAGGACTATAAATCATAATGGCTCCATCCTTGCTGAAACTTCGAATATCGATTATAGTCTAGTAAAATAAGATTACACTATATGTAAATCAAAATGTACATTCGTACATGTTGGAACCAATTTTATATCAAAGTTTAGGTGAGTACAAAAGATATTTTCAAGAAAGTATCCAAATCAAATAAGAGGATCATATTTTAAATAATTAAAAAGGGGTCATTTTTGCACAATGTTTACTTTTTTAACTGCTGAGGTAATTTACATTTTAATGAAGATCTTTAGGGTTGTTTTCTACAAAGCTGAAGGAAAAATCTTTCACCTAAGACTTACTAAATTAAATTTGACCCCCTATTTATTTAAATAATTATATATAAAATTTAAAAATCAAATTTGCAAAAAAATATTTTTTGTGTTTTAAATAAGCGCTATAAATTATTTTCTTTTATATGAGAAGTTGCAATATGTTACCAGTATTAAGCAAAAAAAAATTGGTTAAAAAATTATTAATAATTTATGAGATATTTAATTTGTTTATTAAATGTTACTATATTTTCAATTGCAAAAACGCGGTTGTTACCAAAAGAATATAAACCTGTTTAAAATCTCATGGCCTTTATTTTTATGTATGCTTTCGATAAATGTATTGATAAATACAAATTTCAATTTAACTCCCCTCTAAAATGACATTTGAAAATTGTTCTAATTTGTTTATAATTTGTTTTTTAACAACGTCGCGGGGATTGAACATTTTAAAATGCTGTTCCGATAATCGGGTTCCTAGGAATTTTTCACTAATTAACAAATTTTTTTTGTCGTTTTTTCTTCTTTTCCTCACAGTAAAAGATATATGTAGTTTTGCTTATAGAGGGGGTTTCATTAAGAATGTCCAATCTCTGAGTTGTCGATTCTAGACCGCAAAATATTAAGATTTAACCAAAATCACTTAAATAAAATATGGCTCCTCATTGAGTTACAGGGTGTTTTATTTAAAAATTTAAAAACTATTTTTGCTCAGTATTTTAAAACTATTCGACTTATCATTTTCATACGTGGTAGAAAGTGTAGGTACTATACACCCTATGCAATTGTGTTAAATACAGGTTTCCGGCTATTACCAGAGGCGTACGACAGGGGAAAGCCAATGGTTGACCCTTCCCAAATTCTACGTCACTGGCAAAATTGCCATTTTAGCGCAATTTTTAGATTCTCCAATACTCTCAATGTAAATAACATAACCTTCACTCGTAACGAAAAAATGTCATTAGTTTTCGAGATATTTGAAATTAAACATGTAACGGTACAGTTTTTTTGATTAACGTTTTGTGCCTTTTAATTTTTTATTTCAAATATCTCGAAAGCTAATGATTTTAACGTTAAGACTGAACAGTATATTATTCATTCTTAACGATAAAATCATTAGTTTTCAAGATATTTGAAACTAAAAATTAAGCGGCACAATATATTAATCAAAATAACTAAATAACTGTACCGTTACATGTTTAACTTCAAATATATCGAAAACTAATTAGTCCGTTCTTTAACGGTAAAATATTGCAAAACCTCTAAATTTTAAAGAACCGCTTGGATTTTCATGAAATTTGGTATACACATAGCTAACAAGTCAAAGAAAAAAAAGTGATATTGTGCCGATCTGTGCTTTTGCCCTAGGGGTGGTTTTCACCCCCTTTGGGGGTGAAAAAATATTCGTCCAAAGTAAGTCAGGAAATGGATAAACTGACTAATTTTAAGTAACTTTTGTTCTATAGAGTTTTTTCACTAAGTCAATACTTTTCGAGTTATTTGCCAGTGAATATGTTCATTTTTTAAACAAAGTAACCACGCTTTTAGACTTTTTTTCGCAAATAACTCAAATAGTAAGTATTTTGTCGAAAAAACATTCTTAACAAAAATTTACCCTGTAAAAAATTTAAAAAAATGGTGTATATATCACGTCTCTATACCTAGTAGAAGCAGAGTTATAGCTAATGAAAAATAGGTTCATATTCGTCAAATTCCAAATGGAATACTTTAACGTGAAATAACCAAAAATGAAGCACATTTCGGGGAAAACTTATTACAACTTATTTAAAGTGTTTAAAAAAAGCTTCATTTTTGTTTTATAAAAAAAATTTCTAGTATCAAAAGTAAACAAGTTACGCTCAAAATAAAGTTAGTCCCTTTTTGTTTTGGTAAAAAAATCGAAAAGTCACCCCCTAATTATTATCTTAAATGAACTTAATCGTTACGACTTCACAAGTTTCTTGACTCGTGTATGTATTGTTTATATGATCTGTAAGTTTCATCGGTTCAAAGTCCTTATTATTGAAAGGGCTGTAGTTAAAAGGGGTTGAACGAGCACTAATCACGAATGTATGCAAATTTAGAAACACCAAATCTTAATCAATTTTTGTCTACCAGAAAAACAAAAAAATATATGATATTCAGAAAAGCAATGCTGACTTTTTTTGTTTTTCTAAATTTTTGGTATCTCTAACAATTTTTAAGTTATTTTGAAAAAAGCATATTTTTCAAAATTCAAATTTTTAAAAATTTTACTTTGAAACCAAATTTTTTCAAAAATAAGCACTTTGAATCGATCAAACTTACAGATCATATAAACACAACATAAGTAAAATAATTTGTGGAGCGGTAACGATTAATTTCATTTAAGTTGCTAATGAAGGGGTGGTCTTCCCGATTTTTTTTTGCCAAAACAAAAGCTTGCTTAAATTTAATGCTAGAAACTTTTTCTAAAAACAAAAATAAAGCTTTTTTTAAACACTTTAAAAAAGTTATAATGGGTTTTGCCCAAAAAATACTTAATTTTTTGGATATTTCACGTCGAAATATTCTTTTTGAAATTTGGTGAATATGAATCTATTTTTCAGTGGCTATAACTCTGGTTCTACTAGATCCAGAGACCTAACGCGTACACCATTTTTTTTAACTTTTTTAGACTATATTTTTGCTAAGAACGTTTTTTTCGACAAAATACTTACTTCTTGAGTTATTTGCGAAAAACCGTCTAAAAATTTTGTTATTTTGTTAAAAAATGAACATACATATTCACTCGCAAATAACTCGAAAAGTGTTGACTTGGGGAAAAAGCTCTATAGAACAAAAGTTACTTAAAATTAGTCAGTTTACCCATTTTTGGACTTATTTTGGACATATATTTTTTCACCCCCAGGGCAAAAGCACACATCGGCACAATATCACTTTTTTTTATTTGACATGTAAGCTATAAGTATGCCAAATTTCGTGTCAATCCAAGCGGATCTTTAAAATTTAGAGCAAAAACCGTGAAATAATGTACCAAATGACTTTATCGTTACGAGTAAAGACGATGTTACATACATAGAGTATTGGAGAATCTAAAAATTGTGCTGAAATGGCAATTTCACCAGTGACGTAGAATTTGGGAAGGGTCAACCATTTACTGTCCCCTCTCGTACGCCTCTGGCAATAGCCGGAAACTTGTATTTAACATAATTTCATAGGGTGTATAGTACTTACACTTTATACTATACCAAGTATGAAAAGGATACGTCGAATAGTTTTAAAATACTGAGCAAAAATATTTTTTTAAATTTTTAAATAAAACACCTTGTAACTCAATAAGGAGCCATATTTTATTTAAACAATGTTGGTTAAATCTTAATATTTTCAGGTCTAGAATCTACAGCTCAGAGATTGGACATTCTTAATGAAACCCCCTCTATATGCAAAACTATATCTTTATAAGGAAAAAAAAAAGAAGAAAAAACGACAAAAAAATTTTGTTAATTAGTGAAAATTCCCAGGAACCCGATTATCGGAACAGAATTTCAGAATGTTTAATCCCCGCGAAGTTATTAAAAAAACAAATTATAAACAAATTAGAACAATTTTCACATGCCATTTTAGGGGGGAATTAAATTGAAATTTGAATTTATCAATGCATTTATCGGAAGCATACAGAAAAATAAAAGTAATGAGGTTTTACACAGATTTATATTCTTTTGGTAACAACCGTTTTTGCAATTGAAAATATATTAATTATTATTATGAAAATATATTAATGAATTAGTCACCGCTAGGAGCGACACCAGCGAAGCTCAGAGCTTATAGTGAGCTTTTAAAGGAATTCCACGATAACTCACAATTAGAATCCGAAAGCGATCATGATAAATTGTTAAAACATTATAATGAGCGAAAAGTTTGAGGATATATATTATGCGGTATTTAGTAAATGCAAACTATTTTTAAATTGATATAACAAATTTATTAATCATGACACTGTTTTAAACTCTTCTCATGAATCGGCCAATTTATCGAACGTAACGAATATACAGGGTGTTCAAAATAACCTTATAATTCCTGAAATAAAACAACCGTCGTATTCAGGGAATTATAGCTCATGGATTAAATACAGGGACACATTTGACGCATTAATTAATAAAAATTATATGTCAGACGACATTCAAAAGTTTCATTATCTGCGTTCTTCTTTAGAAGGAGGGACAGATCAAATAATTCGCTCTTTAGAATTTTCAGCGTAGTTAATTATAAGGGAGCATGGGTTGCTCTATTAGAAAGATACAACAACAAAAGTGTCCTTGTATACAATCATGTAAAATCAATATTTGGCATACCGGTAATGACTCACGAATCAGCAGCAGACCTTCGAAAGTGACTTGATATGACTTCTAGGCATCTTAGATCATTAAATACATTGGGTCAACCGACTGATTCTTTGGACACACTATTAATTTGTTTTCATCTTACTAAGGTGGGTCAGTTTCGCAGACACAGTCTGACCGATTCATTAATAATGAAAAATAAAAAACGACGTTTGTATTCACACGTTTCATGTTTTGCTACATTCAGTATGCAGTTAGTCCAAACCTTTTTTATCGTGGTTAAAAAAATTGAGATCAGCTGTTCGCGAAGTATGCTTTTAATTATTAGCAAATGAATTACAAAATATTCTAGTGAACCAAAAGAAAATAAAAACGTCATAGTTAGTGGGTCAGGTCCTGGATATTGCGCAGAAATAAATGGGGTGCCAGTGAAACTGTATTAAAAGAAGTAGCTTTCGAGGATTGTGATTAATATACTAACCAATTAAGAATGAGTGAAGACAAATTTCAAGAGATTCTGCAAAAAATTGTTCAAAAAAAATACAAAAAGCAAATACCATTATGAGACAATGATCAGTCAAAATGATAAAAAGTGCAACTGGTTTTCACTTTAACTGAAAGTATGAATGTACTGATCGTTTAAAATGAAAATGTGTTCTCATGTTCATTATTTGTTCCGTATAACTGAATCAGTTGGACTATGTCAGCGAAACTGACAAGTATAAATTGAATTTCATGCATTATTTTAACCCTTCTAACCCTTTAACTACAGACATTCCATTATTACCACATAGCGCAGGTTATGCATTACCACATATTATGCATTACCACATATTATGGTAAACAAACAGTCGTAGTGCAGCGGCATGATATTGGCCTCATAAGCCGGAGTGCCTTAGGTTCGAGACACGGCACAGACAATCAGTTTTTCATTTCTAAAAATGATACGAGCTATTCACCGTGCCTCAGAGAGTACGTTAAGCCGTCGCGTCGGTCCCCCTGGGCTAGTGTACATCGACACTAGTTACTTAAAACAGGGTTAAAGATATAAATGACGCCGGAACCTGTCCGAAAGGATCTCCCCGGCAAAAATGCCATACGATATTATTATTATTATTACCACACCACAATAAATCCCCGGCAGTTTTTACCGGTCATTATAAAGTAGAGTCAAAATATAAAGTTAATAATAAAAAAAAGAATGTGTGTGTGTACTTTGTACGCACGTAAGAAGTTATACTTCTATTATATGATTTCTTAAAAATAAATATACTTTAAACAGTTTGTTTTAATTTTTTTTAAACACCAAACTAATTTTGTGCTTACCGCTGTCAAAAAAATAATAAAAGTATAGGATTGCACTGGATTCGAACTCAAGACCTCTCGATCTCTGGCCGAATGCTATACCAAATACGCTACGAGGACTGTGTCTGTATCGGTTCGGACGTACCTAATGACAATTCACGGTAACAAACAGACAAGGTGAAGTATAATAAATATACAATAAAATGTTTTAATAATATCTTACTCCTGAGGAAGACAAATCCAAAGACACAAAAATTATAATAAATATATTTACTAAAAACACTAATATATTCTTTTCACACCTTTTCTTGCACTGATATATTTATACATAACCAGAAAGATTTAGCAACTAAACGCCATACTGTCTGTGTCCTCATGCGCGCAGTATTATGAAATTTTAGTCTCAATCGCGCCTAAAGAAGTATAACTTCAAAAACAATAAAATTATGCATTATGTGTTTTTCCTGAGTCTCTAGATATGGGAGAACTGGTGAAATGAATGATTTTAATAATATAATATGAGATTTTTAAAGAATAACCCATTAAACGATAATTTTGGTAATATTTTTGATCTATTGAAACAAACGGCCATAAATGCTATGAACAAAATTTTTTTAGATTTTTATAAATGGATTTCTTCTTACAAATAAACGTAACAGAATTACAAAGGAAACATAAAATAGCATTTACGAAAATTTATACATCCATGAGAAAAAATCTGCAAGAGGTAAAATTTCCACAGAATTAAATAGCAATTCCATTTTTGCAAAGTTTCCTAAAAAATTTTACCTTCAAATTTAACCTTCACTGAAGGTTCAGGATGACTTCCCTGTCCATTTCTTTACTCTTTCGTTAAAGACACAAAAAAATATTATAAACATTTCACATTTACAAATTTAATATAGTACCCATATAAAAATACTTACTTAAAACAGACCTCAGATAATTTTTACGGTTAAGATTTTTGATGTGTGCTACAAAAGAAAATATTGACAATACGTTAATAATACCTGCTTTGACTAGCACTGCTATACGAACTGCCCCAGAGGTACAGAAACACATGAACTTGTAAGTGGTGAGGTTACCACGAAATCCGCATTTTGGGAATGCCCACCGGTAAGAAATACCAGGATTAGAATTGGATGAGCAAACAGAAATATAACTAATACCTTAAAAAAGATGAAAAATCGAAAACCACCTGTAGTCCTGTCGCCAGGGGGGGTACAACGGCCTCGTTAATTCAGATGGACTTACCCAAATTTTTTTTATGTATTTTGACCCGTAGAACACGAATTTTTTGGGTAACAGTTGATCCGGATGTCGATAAGATTGTTATAGACCAAGAACTTGAGGAATCAAATAACAGCGATTTTTGGCAAAACAAAACAATATTTTGTATTTTTTGGGTCATTTTAAGCAAAAAATATTTCTACAAGTTTTTTAGTAGGATGCACAGTTTTCGAGATAAACGCGGTTGAACTTTCAAAAAATCGAAAAACTGCAATTTTTAAACCCGAATAACTTTTGATTAAAAAATAAAATAGCAATTCTGCTTAGCGCCTTTGAAAGTTCAAGTCAAATTATGTCGGTTTTGATTATTTGCATTGCTAAAAATTTATTGTGTTATTGCTAAACAAAGCTACAAACAACTAGTGCGTGAGTGATGTTTCTATGATTTCTCATTTAAAATCGAACGAGTAGGTAGAATAGGTACTAGTGCAATCAAGACTATTTCTACGTTACATGCGTTAAAACGCATGTAAAAGCACGGGAAACCCTACGTGTTTATAGCTTTGTTAAACAATAAAAAAATAAATTTTTACCAATGCAAATAATCAAAACCGATATAATTTGACTTAAACTTTCAAATGCGGTAAGCAGACTTGCTATTTTATTTTTTAATCTGTATTTTTAATTTGTATGTAAAGAAGACAAGTTTAAATAAAGACAAGCTAGCTAATGAAACAGATGCAGTGGTAATTTTGTTTACATAATTATTATATGTACATACATGATTATTAATATCTATTACTGTTCAATGCTGTAAAAGTTTGTTAATGTGGGGAAAACTTGTATTTAAATTCAATACTATATTTCTGTAGTGGTATAGTAAAACTTGCTATTATGTCTGATTTTAGCCAGAATGAGATTATTTGCTTGATATGCTATTTAGTAACATTTCTTCAAGTTGGTAAAGTTTGGTATGTGTATGATAAAGGTAAAACCCCCCTTGGTTCCACATATCTTTTGTATAAAAGATATGTCCCCTTTTAACTTACTGTAGAACCCCGATTATCTGGGTGGGGATTATCCGTGCTATGATTTTCTATTACTCAAGTTGCATTTTTGAGGTTTTATCAAAATAGCGTCATCGTAAATCGCTTGACGGAAACTCTATATGACGAAAGAGAGACTCATAATGAAAGATTTATGTTTTCTGTTATCTTTTTATGGTAGGTACATATGTGTATGTCTATACGTATGTATTATACATGAGAAATACATGTTTGGATTATCCGTGCTTTTTAATTATCAGTGCCACCTTCGGTCCAGAGGAGCATGGATAATCGGGGTTCTACTGTATTAGGTAGGCCAGAACGGGTTGGCAAAACATGATTCAAACTTTCAAAATGCTCTTCTGAAAAATTAGCCTACATGTACATATCAATCATTGCCAAAACGCTACAGAATTATAATCCCTCCAACTGGTATATTGAATAGTAAACTAGGGATAAACCAACTGTGTATATCAAAACACAATATTTTTAAAGATTGGATAATTTACATGGTAAATTGAAGAATCCCAATAACAAGAATAAAACCTAATTTTAATATTTGTTAGTAGATACCTTTCACTTTTCTATATAAAAAAATTAGTTACAGATATGACAAACATCTAGAAGATGGAATCCTGCGCTCTTAAAGAAAAAAAGCTAGTTCCAGAAGTAAGCCACCAATAATAAACTAGAGAATGTATTACAAGAAAGAACAACACTAATACTCAACATCGCTCAATTGCTCAGATAGAAAAAGAGGAGGAAAGGGTACAACACACGCGTGGCAGAGAAAATGAAAGGGCAGAAGCGAGACACTAAAATTTCATTGATTTATTAAATTTAAAAACTAAATTATACAAAGGACAATTAAATAAAGAATAAAAAAATGATACATGTATATTAATGATCCTTCTATTTCCCGATAAAGCTTGTTACTGACCAGGAGGTATACTATAATAGATATATTACGTCTCGTATTGCTCACTGTAAAAATGAGTGAGCCTGCATAAACTGAACCATAATATACATTATAGTTCTGTGTATGCAGCTTTACTCATTACTATAGTGAGTGATATTATGAGATATATTTTAGTATAGCTCCCCGTCCGTGACAAGCTTTACACAAAAATTTTTTTACGGTTATCAAATATCTTAACTTCAGTAAATTCAATAGTTTAGCTTATTTCTGGTCTATACTTCGCAATTAATTTTCAAAATTGTCTTCATTTTCATCTCTCTATGTTATAAATATATTGCTTCAGTGTAAGATAGGACAATTGAATAAATTTAATTGTTTTGTTTTCTGCCATATTATACAAAAAGGGATGTATTTGTGGACTCGTTAAAAATGGTTTCAGGGGACGATCAGAATCTCCAAATAACAACCCATTGCTATGATCTGAATTTAAACAGGAATAATACAGAATTATTTATATTTGGCACAAAAAATATTAGTAAGAAGTTACCTATTTAAAACATATTCAGGGAGTATTACGAAATTGTTAGAATATAAAATCAGTCTTCCTCATATTCTATAGATTTATTGAAAATTTTGAGAATTTCATGATACACCCAGTATGTTTTGGATACTTAACTGTGCAGCTTTTTTTTCAAGATAGGTATCTACTGTTTTTGAGAACCATGTGCATACGTAATTCTAGTTACCTACTGTATCAATACCTTTCATTTTGGAATCGTAAAATATTTGTCAATTCAAAGAAACCATTCCTTTAAAAATGAGAAAAATAAACAATTTTTTAACAAAACTAGAGGTAAAACTTTTATTAATTTCATGTTTTACAGATTATTCTGGTAGGTATCTTTAAGATGGGTACTTATGCAAGATGGGATAAAAAACTATTCTATTTTTATTTTTTACAACTTGTTTTCCTTTGTAAATGAATATAGTTGGGTAAATACATACCTATTATAATTTTCTCAAAGTACAACCCATCTTTAATTTTATCTAATAACTCTGCTCAAAAAATTACAGTAGGTATGTATAAATAAAAAACAAAATAACAAAAAAATTGTGATTGAGAATTTTTAGAAAGAACAAAATTTTACTTTTGCAATAAATTCAATCAGACCTACAAGATTTTAGGTTATATTTTTAGTTTCGTCAGTTTCGTGGTAACCAGAAACCATGAAATATACAAAAAGCAAAGTTTATCCTCCAAATAACTTTTTATTCGGTACTTTATTCGGCAGTTAAATATTTGACATATAATGTAAATTTATCTGCCGGATAACTTTATTCCAGAGTGAAAAGACGCTACTTTTTTATCTGTCAGATAAACTTCCCAATAACTTTTATTCGGAGGTGAAAAGACCGGGCCTTAGACAATCAAATTATACAACAAGTAATGACTTTCAAATACCTGGGAATTAATCTATCAGCCGACAACAATATCTAAGAAGAGTTAAAAGACCAAATAATTAAAGCCAGTAGAACTGCCTGATGCCTAAATGACAAAATTTGGAAAAATAAACACCTAAAAGTGGAAACAAAGGCCCGAATATACAGGGTGTTATAGTATTGGTAAAGAATGGGCCAAAGCTTAATTTTAGATTCCTGAGGTTAAAATAGGTCGATTTAAACTAATTTACCTTAGTACAAAAGTTGATAACAACTGAAGTTAAACTTTTATTTTATTTATTTTTGAATATTTCCTGATAGGTATGGGACAGCAACACGAAATTTGGTAAGTGGTGCTGGTATTGTACACCCTACTAAATTATGTTAAACAAACGTTTCTGGCTACTACCAGAGGCATATGACGGGGGAACGTGAATGGTTTTTTTTATTTGTAAATGGCTTTTTCATAAACCAATTAGCCAGACTTATTTTTTATTTATAAAATATAAAAAGAGCATTTTTTTGATCCAATATAAATAAATTGATTGTTCAAATTCTCACACCCCAGGATAAATCTTATTATGTTAGTAAAATTTGTGTGAATCTGTTTAGTGTATTTTTTTTATTTATTTGTTTTTTTTTTGTTTTTTTTTTGTTTTTTTTTATTTGTTTATCATTATTTGTTTATCATTATTTTACTTTTTTAACATATTTGTTTTAAACTTTTTTTTTATATATAGGTTAAAATAGGTCGATTTAAACTAACTTACCTTTGTACAAAAGTTGATAATAACCGAAATACAGGGTGTCAAAGTTAAACTTTTATTTTATTTATTTTTGAATATTTCCTGACAGGAGTGACAGGCATGGGACAACAACACAAAATTTGGTAAGTGGTGCTGGTACTGTACACCCTACTAAATTATGTTAAACAAACGTTTCTGGCTATTACCAGAGGCATATGACGGGGGAAGGTGAATGGTTTTTTTTATTTGTAAATGGCTTTTTCATAAACCAATTAGCCAGACTTATTTTTTATTTATAAAATATAAAAAGAGCATTTTTTTATCCAATATAAATAAATTGATTGTTCAAATTCTCACACCCTAGGATAAATCTTATTATGTTAGTAAAATTTGTGTGTATCTGTTTAGTGTATTTTTTTTATTTTTTTGGTTTTTTCTGTTTTTTTTTATTTGTTTATCATTATTTTACTTTTTTAACATATTTGTTTTAAACTTTTTTTTATATATAGGTACACTCATCGGCACAAAATTCCGCCACCCAAAATTTTTGATTAAGTTTGACAATTTATAACTTTATTATTTGGACTCCGATTTTCAAGATTCTTGCACCAGTTTGTAGGTACATGTATTAATATCGTTTGGTATTATTCCGGTAACACAAAAATTTTGCTTGCATGACATTATACAGGGGTGAATGAAAGTGTTGTATTTTCTCCTAACTTTAAAAAATTCTATGGAAAAATGGAAGAGTTGATTTTGTTTTACAGTCCTGTCATATTATCCTGGAGGCATCACTAAAATTTTGTTTTTTTGAATTATCCGAATATCACTTTTCTTGTAAGGCTGTACCATTTTTTGTAAATAAAAACACTGATGGACTCATAAAATAGAGGTTGGATTGATAAGATTAGAATGGCCCGCATAAAGACCAGATCTCAATCGTAGTGAGCATTTATGGGATGCTTTAAAAAAGCTATTCGGCGTCATCCTAGGCCTCCAGAAAATTTAGTAGTTATGGCCCTAGTAGAGGAATATCGCGCTATTCCCCAGGCAAGGATAACACATCTTCATTCAATGCCAAACAGACCGCGATCAGTCGTTGCTGCAACAGGTGGACATACTAGCTATTGAATTGTTTTGTTTTGTTGTTAATGTTGTTTTTTTTGTCAATTTTAGTGCGTTTGATGTTTAATTAAAAAACCTTTAAAGAAGTGTTTTATTTACAGCTCTTACAGGAAAAGAGATATTCGGATAATTCAAAAAACAGAACCTTAGTTATACCTCCAGGATAATAGAAAAGGAGTATGAAACAAAGTCAGCCACCCAATTTTTCCACAGGATTTTTAAAAGTTAAGAGAAAATACAACGCGTCCATTCACCCCCGTATAAATAATGCCATCTAAGCAAAACCACCAGAGTCGACCACAAACCTCCGAGTAAGGCGGTCGCATTCAGTCCAGAATATTTTAAAACATTTTATATTGTAAACGTTAATTTCGATTTGTGTACAAAATGTGATTATTTAAATGTGATTATTTAAATGTGATTTTAATTACCTACATGTTTTAATATCAGTAATTTGAACGTCTCCGTAAACTTGTTCTAATAAATAAATTCAGTTTTTATTTTTAATTACATTTTTACATTTTAAAAGTAAATAAGTGTTTTGGAATCGAGCTAGTTATCATAAGGCAATTAGTGATAATAACTGAAGAAAATATTCAACAATTTCATACCAGTGGAGTGGAGTTAAAAAGGGATATCAAATGAAATGGTGTGCCAACTCATCAATCCGGATATCAGGTGAATAACAATATGTCTTATCAACAATATTTTTTTCCTACGTCAATGTCACAGCCCCAAACGGGTTACCATGATCAAAATCAACAGGCCATATATCAGCAAATGCCAGGCTCATCTACTCAAATGCAACCAATTTTCCCACAATATCTTTCACAACCAAATCCTTTACCTCTCCCCCCACACTTAGTATATCAAAATCCACAAAATCCACAGGTAGTCCAACACATGAATGAACAAGCAGCTCCTAACTCTGAATCTGAAGATAAATGGGAGAAAGTAACAAATAAAAAAAGAATAAGAAGTCCCGAAGTGGAAATATCCAGGAAACAAACAAAATTAAGTGATTATTGGCTGCAAAAGCCACTAGAAACAAAAAACTCGTATAGTATGCTTACAGAAGAAAACGAAGAAAGCCAAGACGAAGCAAAAGATCAAGAAAACAATACAAAACATGTACCCAAGCCCCCACCGATAACCATATATAATGTAGGTGTTGTCCAACACATTCATGATCTACTTAAACAAACCACAGGAGATAAATACACTATTAAAACCATTAGTTATGAAACAGTAAAAGTTCAAGTCGTTGAGGCCGAACATTTTAAAACACTAATCACTGAACTTGATAAAAGGAATACTCAATACCATACTTTTAGGCCAAAAAGCGAGAAAACATTCAGGTTTGTCATAAAAGGACTGCATCATGGTACAGATACTGATGACATAAAGGCAAATCTAGCAGCACAAGGCCACGAAGCAGTGAACATTCACAATATAAAACATTATGTATCAAAAACCCCCTTGCCAATGTTTTTCATTGATATCGTATCGAAGGAAAACAACAAAGAGGTTTATAAGATAGAAAAATTAGGAAACAATATCATCAAATGCGAACCTCCTCGTACGAAAAGAACAATCCCCCAGTGTACAAGATGCCAAGACTACGGACACACCAAAACATACTGCCGCAAAGTACACAGATGCGTAAAATGTACAGGTAATCACGAAACAAAAGATTGTCCTCGGAAATCACGTGATGACAAAGTAAAATGTGTCAATTGTAACGGTGACCACCCGGCTAACTGTAGAGGATGCCAAGTTCACATTCAACTACAGCAGAAGCTATATCCTACACTAAGAGAGAAAAGAATCATGCAACCACATATCCAAACAAATAATACTCAACAAATACAACCTGATTTAACCTATGCTCAAATAGTCAACAAAAATCAACCACAGTGTAGCTATAACAACCAAACAATACCAGGACCTAACCAACCTAATAACAACTTAGCCAAGCTGGAAGAAATGATGCAAAAACTCATGGAGCAAATGGGCACAATGCTCAATTTGCTTACTACTGTCATCAATAAGATTGCTTAATGGATTCACAACTTAAATATAAAATAGTAGTCTGGAACGCAAATGGCCTTTATCAACGGGCTAAAGAACTCAAAACATTCATACTTAATCAAAATATTGATATATTATTAATTTCTGAGACACACTTTACAGAAAAACACTACATGCGGATTCCCAACTACAAGTTGTATTATACAAATCACCCAGACGGTAGAGCTCACGGTGGAAGCGCCATGATTATACGTGATTCTATTAAACACTCCGAAATGGAAAAATATAACAAAGACTACCTGCAAGCAACCAGCTTAACAATTGAGGAAGCACACGGCCCAATAACAATATCTGCCTTATACTGCCCACCTAAACATGTCGTTAAAAAAGAACATTTCCTAAAATATTTTAACACTCTAGGGAACAAATTCATTGCAGGTGGAGATTATAATTCAAAACATCCGATGTGGGGTTCTAGACTAACAACACCAAGAGGCAGAGAATTAGCTAAAGCAATGGTAGAAAATAACCTGCAACAAATTTCTACTGGCGAACCAACTTATTGGCCGTCTGATTTAAACAAAATACCTGATGTCGTTGACTTCTGCATCACAAAAGGCATCGATACCAAAAAATGTAAAGCTGAATCATGCTTTGATTTATCATCAGACCACTCACCCTTTATAATAACAATCTCCGAAAAAATCTTAAACAAAGAACATCAACCAACTTTGCATAACACCAAGACTAACTGGTCCCAATTTAGAGAAAAACTAGACAGCCTGATCTCACTAAATCTGTCCTTGAAAAATGAACTCGAACTTGAATCAGCTGTAGATAAACTTACAGAAAGCATACAAATTGCTGCATGGTACGCGACTCCCAGCTACGAACCATCTCCAAACAGAAATAATGTGTCTCCCACAATTAAACAAAAAATTTTAGATAAACGACAATTACGTAAAAATTGGCAACAGTCAAGAACGGCAGAAAATAAGAAAAAACTTAACAAAGCAACAAAGGAATTAAAGGAATTAATCCATGAAGAAGAAAACCATGGAATACAAGAATATTTAGAAAATTTAACACCAACTGAAGCTACAGATTATTCACTCTGGAAAGCCACGAAAAAGCTCAAACGGCCCCAACAGCATAACCCACCAATCAAAGATGAGGCAAACACCTGGGCTAGGAACGACAAAGAAAAAGCTGATCTTTTTGGCAAGCACCTTCAAAAAGTATTTACGCCATACCCTTCTACAGTATCTACAGAGGAAGAAACAGAATTAACCAGATTCCTAACAGCACCGTTTCAAATGGATCTGCCCCACACGAAATTTACAGTCAACCAAGTAAAACAAACAATAATAGATGAAATCAACATCAAAAAAGCCCCTGGATTTGACCTAATCTCTGGCAAGATTCTAAAAGAAGTCTCGGATAAGTGCATAAAACTAATCACCTTTATATTTAATGCAATTCTGCGCCTAAAGTACTTCCCTAGTTCATGGAAAGTGGCACAAATCCTAATGATCCTTAAACCAGGAAAAAGACCGGAAAATGCATCTTCATACCGGCCTATAAGCCTTTTGCCTATGATTAACAAAGTCTTTGAAAAAATGTACGTAAAAAGGTTGAAAACGATAATAGACGAAAATAAAATAATTCCAGAACACCAATTCGGTTTCCGAGACAAACACGGAACCATAGAACAAGTGCATAGGCTAGTCAACCAAATAAACAAGGATTTTAACTCCAAAAGATACTGTTCTGCTGCTTTCCTTGACATACCTCAGGCTTTTGACAAGGTATGGCACATAGGGCTACAAATAAAATTAAAGAAGCTCCAACCCTATCCTCACTTCCAGCTCTTAAAATCCTACATAGAAAATAGACACTTCCTTGTGAAGCACGGTACCGAGCACACCAAGATATATCCCATTCACTCAGGCATCCCACAAGGCAGCGTTCTCGGCCCAATTCTGTATCTTTTATACACAGCGGACATTCCAACATCTAGTACAACTACAGTTGCAACGTATGCAGACGACACTGCTATCCTGGCATCCCACACAGATCCAACAACAGCATCAAGGAATCTTCAATCAAACCTAAATAGAATTCAGCAATGGATGAAAGTATGGCGCATCAAATCTAATGGAACTAAATCATTACATGTAACATTCACGCTACGCAGAGAAACATGCCCCCCTGTATATATTGATAATTGTCTAATTCCTCAATCCGAGGACGCCAAATATCTTGGCATGCACTTGGACCGCCGCCTTACTTGGAAAAAACATATTTTTACAAAACGAAAACAGCTTGGACTTAAATTGAGAAATATGTATTGGCTCATTGGACGCAATTCCAAACTATCTCTGGATAACAAAATTTTACTCTACAAGTCCATCCTCAAGCCCATATGGACTTATGGGATTCAGCTATGGGGCACTGTTAGCGTCTCCAATACAAACATCTTACAGAGATTTCAAAACAAGGTGCTGCGTTCCATAGTCAATGCGCCATACTATGTATCCAACGAGGTGATTCAACACGACATCCCCCTAGAATCCGTGAAAGAAGCCATACAACGTTTTAGTGTTAAATACTTTGAACGAGTGTTAGTGCATCCTAATGCGTTTGCCAGACAATTAAATGTGCGGGACGTCTTTGAAGTGCGTAGACTAAAACGGCAACTGCCGTCCGACTTAACCAACTGAACGTAATCAAAAGTGTATTCAGACTGATAAAATTTTAGTTTTAGAATTGTAGAGGTTACTCACTGGAGTAACTCTCTACATGTCTATATTTTTTACCATAACAAATGCTTAATGCCCAATGGGCAGATTGTTGTACTCAATGGAGTTAATAAAAAAAAAAAAAAATCTAAGCAAAAAATTTTTGTTACCGGAATAATAACAAATGATATCAATACATGTACCTACAAACTGATGCAAGAATCTTGAAAATCCGAGCATAAATAAGAAAGTTATAGATTGTCAAACTTAATCAAAAATTTTGGGTGGCGGAATTTTGTGCCAGTGCGTGTATATTTTATTTATTTTTTTTTATGTTAATTTTTTCGTGAACACACTTACAGTAATATTTTGTATAGCAGAATTAGTTTTTTACAATTAATGCATCAATGTTAGTTTTTTACAATTTCATTTTGCAACGAATTAAATGATTATACAAACATTGATATAAGTTAATATTATTACTAAAAATTATACAATTTAGATTGGTTGGCAAGCAGAATTTGAGCTTTACCATATCTTCGAAAAATGATTCAATGCTCTTCTTATTTCTTGAACATTCTAGGATTACATGGTTCATATCACCAACTTCTCCGCATAGACAATATGGGCTTTCATCCAGTCCTATTTTATATTTGTACAAAGAAGTCATAGCATGATTAGATCTTATTCTGTTTATTGTAACAATAAAGTTCCGTTCTGTTAATCCATGAAACCAGCTTTTTGATGGTATGTTATTTTGGTGGCTGAGATAGTTAAGCCCTGTCACTGATGAAGTAAACTTGGAGGTAAGATCTGTAGATGGAACAATATTGGTGGTTAGATTGTGTCAGTGGCTGATTTGGCTAGTGTATCTACTACATCATTACCTTTTATTCCTGAGTGTCCTTTAATCCACACTACAGTTATTGTTTTCCTTTGTTTTGTTGCTTCAAAGTTCAGTTTTAACATTTCTGCCTCTATGTTAGTAAGGTTTTTCGATGATTTCAGGTTTGTTATTCGGTCAACTTCACTTTTACTGTCAGAGAATATAACATGATTCTGTGTTTCTGGACTGGACTAAATGTTTTTGATATGGCAATTGTTTCAGCGGTATATATGGAACACTCATCTGGTAGCTTGAACTTGTAATATTGGGAAGAGTTTGCGTCATAAAAAGCACAGCCTACTTTTCCATTCAACTTGGATCCGTCAGTATATATGTATTGGTGTTCAGGCCATCTTCCATTAATGGTTTCTAGAAAGTTTTCTTTTGGATCCAGGTAGTATGTTTTTAAATGTTTTGAAAAGAAAAGATGGGGAGGTTCGGTGTAGATAGGTATAGTTTTATTGATTGACAGGGAGTTAGAGATTTGTGCCATTGTGGTGTAGCTGTTTACTAGGAGTGAAGTTGCTTTTGAATACCAATATGGATGGGTGAGTACCAGGACAGTGAGGTCGTGAAGGTTACGAAGATAGCTGGCTTCTTTGGATATGGCGGCAACACGGTAGCGAGTAGACAAATACCTTGTTATTTTTCGGCTGCAATTAACCCGATTTATCGGGAATTTCAACGAGAAACAAATAACCAAAGTATAAGGAGTGCAAAACCAAGGCAAAAACTAATCAGTAGTGCAAAAAACTGGGATTCTAAAAGGTGAGTCGGCGAAAAAACTATACAAAATTAACCAAAACAAATCCATAAGGTTAACAGATAAGAGCGATAACAGACAAACGAGAGAGCGAAGTCTCGGCCGATTTATTTGCGACGTTGCCACTGTGAGCAAAATATCCCAGGTGACAATGTTTTAATTTTTAATTCAATTTTAATTTAATTGTAACAAAGTAAATAAACGGTAGGCACTGCTTTCTCCGCACTTTTGAGGTGGAAAGCAGTGCTTGGCGCCGAATAATAATGAAAAAGTTTTTGGAGAAAGGAAAAGGTTATGAGAGTGATAGCTCGACAACGGACGAAGGTACAAAAAGAAAAATGAGAGAGGGGGACAACGAAAATGAGGAAAGAGAAGAGCACGCGAAGAGCAGAAAGCTTTCAACGAATTCACCACAAAAAAAGTACGAATCAAAACTAGATACCATAATTGAAATGATGAGTAAATTGTCAAACGATGTCACAGAGATAAAGAAAGACCAAAAGAGCAGTAAAGAAGCAATAGAACAGCTCATTGAAGATAACCGAAAGTTGAAGAACGAGAACAAACACCTTAAACAAGAAAACAAGGAAATCAAAGAGGAATTGAAAGAAATAAAGGAAAATATGGAATTTATGGAAAAACAACGGAGGAAGAACAACGTAGTAATGAATGGATTAACAATAGACACCTATGAACAAGGAGCAATAAAAGAGGCGATGCTGAATTTGTTCAAAGAACATATGGAAATTGAGGTCAAAATAAAAAATGCATACAAGTTGGGAACAAAAACCTGTCTGATTGAACTAGAAGACCAGGAAGACAAAATCAAAGTCATGAAGAATAAGTCCAAGCTAAAAAATTACAAGGAAGAAAAAATATATATCAACAATGACACCACAATGAGAGAAAGAGAAATACAAAAAACTATCCGAATGATCGCACGAGAAGAGAGAGATAAAGGTAATGAGGTAAAAATTGGTACAAATAAACTCTGGGTAAATAATGAAGAATGGAAATGGAATAATAAAGAAGATAAGATAGAAAAATCAAAAAACTAATAAAAAGCGCCAATGGAAAAACGATAATGGAACAGGCAATGAACAAGGACACGAGTAGAAATAAAGCAATATGCAACGATCAGGATAGAAACTTAAACTGTAAGAATGATGAGAAATGCTTACAAATACACAGAACAGCTGCAAACAACAAGATCAAACGTATAGAAACAACTGCAACTGAAAAGACCAAATTACCCGAAGGATGGACAATAGGAACTTGGAACGTAAGAGGTCTCAACGGTAAGGAGACAGAACTTGCAGAAGAATTTGATAAGGCTCGAATAGACATACTAGGTATAACAGAGACAAAAAGAAAGGGCAAGAGCACACAGTTTCTGGAAAATGGCCATTTTTTAATCCTCAGCGGAGTATCGCAATTAGAAAGAGCAAGTGAAGGGGTTGGTTGTTTAATCAATAAAAACTTGACTAGCAGCATTAAGGATTGGGAATGTATCACCGAAAGGATCCTGAAAATAAGGATGACAACCGATGAGAAGAAGCTACTTAACATATTTGTCATATACGGACCAAATGATACCGAAAGAGCGAAGACCAAGGACATTTTTTGGGAAAAGGCGACAGAGATTATAGACAGCGCAGAAGGGAACACAATAGTAATGGGAGATCTTAATGGTAGAGTAGGCATAAAAGACAACGACTCCTCGGATGTACTAGGGCAATATGGAGAACTAACAAGAAATAATAATGGAGAACGTATTATAGACTTTTGCAGAGAGAATGATCTTTTAATAATGAATTCGTTTTTTCAGCATAAAGATGTGCATAAATTCACCAGAGAAGTTAAAAGCAGAGGAGAAAGATCTATTATTGATTATGTATTGGTGAACAGATCTTTAAGACAATATATTAAAGATGTCAGAGTGCGAAGGGGAGCAGAAATATATAGCGACCATTACTTGGTAGTGTCCCGAACAAGTATAGGAAACGAACAAAAACTAACTCAAAGGAAACTGAAAAAAAGAGACAAAACCCCAAAAAATCTCACAAACGCAGCTATTAAGTCATATAAGCTAACAGATAAGAAAATAGCACAGAAATACAAAAACTATGTAAACAATAGTCTTCAAAAGCATTTAAACCAGAACTATGACTTAGAAGAAACTTGGCAAAAACTTAAAGAAGCACTCCTAGATGGAGGCAAGCAAGTCTGCGGAATGACTATAATTAATAAAAACAAGAAGTGCACAAATTGGTGGAGTAATGAAATAAAAGAAGAGGTCAAATTAAAAAAGTTAGCGTGGAAGAAGTACCTAGGGAAGCAGAGCCCAGAAAGCTATCAAAAATATAAACAGCAGAGGGCAAAAGTAAAAGACATGGTTATGGAAGCGAAAAAGAAGAGCTGGGAGGACTTTGGCAATAAAATGGAGAAAGACTACCACACTAATCAAAAATTATTTTACAAAACCCTGAGAAGTTTAAGAGCAGAGAAGGTACAACAAACACCAAAACAAATTAAAAATGAAAATGGTCACATTCTCTGCGAGAACGAAAGCATCATAAACAGATGGAGAGAATATTTTGAAAACCTCTTGACCCAAGAAGACTTCAATAATAAATCAGATAACACCGAAGAAAATGCACTTGAAAACCAAAATCAAACCGAAATAACAACAGATGAAATAAAAGAAATAATATGTAAGCTTAAAAGAGGAAAGGCAGCTGGCTATGATAAGATATCCGCAGAAATGCTAAAAAATATGGGAGAAAATGGAAATGAAATGCTCAGAAAAGTTTGCAATAAAGCATGGAATGAGAGTAAGATCCCAAAAGACTGGGAAGTGGGGATTATTTTACCCATTTTCAAAAAAGGAGACAGACGAGACTGCAGTAATTATAGAGGTATAACCCTCCTGAGTATTCCTTCCAAAGTCTACGAACGAGTACTAGAGAAAAAATTATTACAAGAAGTGGACCACAAACTGGAACAGTCACAAAGCGGATTCAGGAAGGGAAGAAGCATTCATGACCATATTTTCACACTCAAGCAGCTAATACAAAATACGCGAAATACAAGCACAGAACTACACCAAGCTTTTATAGATCTAGAAAAAGCATTTGACAGAACACCAAGGATAGAAATCGACAAAAGCCTAATGAACAGGGAAGTAGACACTAAACTCAGAAAAGCTATTATGAGCCTATACAAAAACACAAGAAATAGAGTAAGAACAGATAATATGGAATCGGACGAGTTTATAGTTAATGATGGCTTAAGACAAGGAGGTGTACTAGGCCCCATCTTGTTCAATATTGTTCTAGATGATGTAATGAAGGAAACCAGAGAAGAAACATCGAAAATATATGTTGGACATAGAAATCTCGAAATGATACAGATAGCAGAATGTGCATTTGCAGATGATCTCGTTGTGTTTGGAAGAGATGAGGCCGCACTACAGAGAAACCTCCAAATATGGAGGGATAAACTTGAAAAACGTAATCTGAGGATTAACGAAAGTAAAACTAAGGTCATGATATGTGGGAAAACAGATAAACGTACAAAAATTAAAATCAATAACGACACCCTAGAACAAGTTGAAACTTTCAAATACCTGGGAGTTCAAATAGAGAGTAGGGGTGCACACGATACTGAGATAAACAACAGAATAGCAAGCGCAGCCCGCATATACCATGCAATTAAGAGCACATTTCTATCGAAAAAGGAAGTATCCCAAAAAGCCAAGATAACAATCTACAACACAGTTTTCGTACCTATCCTAACATTTGGATGTGAAAGCTGGACGCTCACCACCAGACTAAAGAACAAACTGCAAAGCATGGAAATGAAGTATTTAAGAAGAGTACTAGGTGTGACCAGGATGGACAGGATACGGAATGAGGAAATAAGAGAACGCCTTAAAGTCCAACCAATAGAGAACAAAATCGAAGCAGCCCAGTTAAGATGGTACGGCCACATGGTTAGGATGGATAAAGGAAGGCCAGTAAAACAAGTGTGGGAAGCGAGAAGAAACCTGAAAAGACCGAGGGGCAGGCCCATGAAGACCTGGGACGATGAAATCGCTGCCATCCTAGACAAAAGAGGAGTCACTAAAGAACAAGCGAAGAAAATGGCAAGAAATAAGAAGGATTGGAGGAAGTTTGTGTACGAAGCATAAAAACAGACTTTATTTTAGACTTTATACCCAACACCTTAGGGTAGAAGGGTTATCGATTATATATATATATATATATATATATATATATATATATATATTGATGCACGTTAAGTTGTGACTTCCGGTATACAGAAGAGGCTGTCCGACTTCCACCTTTTCTACTAGGAATTATTTTTTAAAAATTGTGTATTTGGTAAAAGGGGGGCTTATAAAATGGGTCTACCTATTGAGGGGAAAGGATTTACCAAAATAAATTTTGTATATATATACGTATATACCGAAGCGTACAGCATACGTTATGGCTTCCATATATAGGGTAGTTCAAGGCGCGTTGTCACTTCCAGCGGTGTTGTCATATTTTGGAAGTCACAACGACTCGTCTGCTAGATTTACCTCCTATTTTGAGCGTAATGTGTGATCTTTTGAAACTTTTACTGTGAATACAGTTGTCTGTGTTTTAAAGTTGTCTATTTAAATTAAAATATTGATATTCTTTTGATTATACAGGTTTACAAAAAAATGCATTTCGGACTATTTGACGAAACCATATGACTAGGGGGGTTTTTGGGGTCGCTGGTTACGAATCCGGGGTTCGCTAACCTCTATCACGTCAGGTAAAGGTTATTTCAAGGACAAATCAAGATAAATCGACAGTCGCTCTGAAAAAGTATATTAGGAGGGTTTTGGGGTCGCTTATAACGAATCCCGGATCCGCTGACCTCTATCACGTGTAGCTGAAGGTCATTTCGAGGTCAAATCAAGATAAATCAACACAATCGCTGTGAAAAAGTATATTAGGGTGTTTTTGGGGTCCCTGATCACAAAACTGGGGCCCGTTGAGCTCAACCACGTCAGGTAAAGGCCATTTCAAGGTCAAATCAATTTTGTTAACTCCTCCTGATTTGAACTTGAAATGACCTTTACATGACGTAGTAGAGCTCAACGGACCGCAGTTTTCATGATCAGCGACCCCAAAACTCCCTATACTTTCAGAGCAATTGTGTCAATTTATGTTGATTTGACCTTAAAATGACGTTGAACTAGACGAGATAGAGGTCAGCAGACTCCGGATTCATCTTCAGCGACCCCAAGAACCCCCTAATATACTTTTTCAGAGCGACTGTCGATTTATCTTGATTTGACCTTGAAATGACCTTTATCTGACGCGATAGAGGTGAGCAGACCCCGGATTTGTGATCAGCCACTCCAAAAACCCCCTTGTCATATGGTTTCGTCAAATTGTCCGAAATTTAGTTTTTTTTTTGTAAACCTGTGTTATTTATGATAATATGATTGATATTTATTTTAACAAAAATACTAATATATTATTATTGCTGTAAAATGGATTTATTGGAATTAATTAAAAAAGTGTTAATAGTAAGTCATTTATTTATGAAAATTATATCAAAAATGTTAATAAATAAATTTGAACTTATAGAAAATTTTAATATTTTAGATTTTATTACAGGCACCGTCCTTTTAATTTTTGATGTACCAATAATAATATGTAATAAAAAATTAAATGGCTAAACCCTCCAGGTGGGGATTACCCGCTAAAAAGCTATCTAGATCCATCTTTTTCGAGCAGATTTTTCCCAATCTGCTACTCGATACTATTGACTATGCTTCTCCATTTCTTTCTATCCTCTTTTGTTTTTCTGCTGGTCTCTAATTCCTGCCCTATATAAATCTTCCTTTAATTCCTGTAACCATTTATTCTAGTTCCTCCGCGTCTCCTTCTAACTCCGGGTCTCCATTGTAAAATTGAGTTTATAGTTGTTGCGCTACCTGCTCTCCATATATGCCCCAACAATCCAACTCTGTGCCCAAATCTGAAAATCTGGAATAATATCTACCCGGGTCGAAACATTTTTTTTTTAATATATGAAAATAGTTATTTATGAAACGGAGTGAGTGCTATACATCGCGTAAGTTCGCAAAAAGTACTTCACGCACAATTTCATACAATATTTTATCTACGATAAACAAATAAAAATACTGTAACTCTTCGTCACTGGAATTCATTTCTATTCTACAATTCTTAGAACTGTGACATATAAAAATTCTAATTTCTTTCAAACCACAAAACTGTCAAACTTTTTTTTTGTAATTTATTGCTCATTATGTCATCACCTCTCTTGTGCTCTGCACAAGAGATCTAAGGTTAGAGCTAAGAATAAGGTTGGCTAGGTGCTACGTTTTCTCGACTCTGTTTTACGGAATGGAAGCTTGGACCTTGAATGCGGCATCAATGAAAAAACTGGAATCATTCGAGATGTGGGTATATAGAAGAATTCTAAAAATATCATGGACATAACACGTCACAAACAAAGAGGTTCTGAGAAAAGTTAAAAAAGAAATGGAAGTCTTAAATACAATTAAAACCAGAAAATTGGAATATCTCGGACATATTACACGTGGAGAGAGATACAACTTGCTCCAACTCATTATGCAGGGAAAGATTCAAGGAAAAAGAAGCATAGGGAGACGCAGAATATCGTGGTTGCGCAACCTGAGAGAATGGTACGGATGTACATCAAACGAACTTTTCAGAGCAGCCGTCTCCAAGGTCCGAATAGCTATGATGATTGCCGACCTCCTTCGCGGAGATGGCACTTGAAGAAAAAGAAGATGTCATCACCATGAAACGCGAAAGTTAAGAAAGAATATTTAATTATATGAAAGTGTGTCAAAAACAGTGAGAAAAAGTAAATCCCATTTAAAATACATTGTTACTTCATGCTTACTTTAAAGCACTGCTATCTATAATGACAGTTTTCACAAACTAAAAATTTATATATTATAATATGACATAGAGTAGATAAAAGTCATTTATTAATTATTAATTGATTATAGTCAGAAGAAAATTAGATCATGCACCCCTTGTTTTTTATAATTGTTAACATACTAAATTACATATCCAATAATTATTGTTATCCATTAAATAGATCGATGCAGATCGGCCTTATATCGGATCCTCTTCTATTAGTCCGTTCGCTGACGGTAAAATATTGCAAAACCCATAAATTTTAAAAAACCACTTAAGATTGACATGAAATTTGGCATACACATAGGTAACATATCAAAGAAGAAAATTGATATTGTGCCGATGTTTTCTTTTGCCAAGCAGACATTCCGTTAACATTTTTAGTCACAACATAATAACTATCAATGTTAAAGTATTATTAGAGCAACGCGTTATGGTGTCATATTTCTTTTAATGACCGACACACAAAATATTTTAATGACGGATCCCACACTAGAACCAGATTTTTATTACCTACTGCTGATAAGGTAGAGTTATCAAATATCACTCGTTGTCATCTCTGTGTTAATTTGAAATAATAAAATATAAATATTGTAGTTTTGTATTCTAAAATATTTGGAAAAAATATCTATGTATTTTTTTTTTCATTTAGGTACACATCATTTTAAGGGATTGTCCGGAAGAGTACAGGCTCAGTATATCGGCAAATGAATTTTGTTTTAAATACCGTCCGTATAGAGGAGGTGCTCGTTGGGGATAGGCGCAAAATCTTAGTCCAGTGCTAATTAAATGCATTAATTTTTTTCGAATTCTGAGAAAACTAATAAGTATTTTTGAAAAATTTAAACGCAGAATGGAAGCTTACATTATTACCGAGGGCAGAAAGTCCCTGAAAACTTATATAATGTTTATTTTAATAACTTATATACCTAATATATGTTTATTTTAATAAAGATAATGGGATGATAAAAAAAAAAGAGAAAAGTTAGTGTGATTTTTAATTTTGAATATTTCATTCAAAAGAAACTTTTTTTTATTCTAAGGGACTTTCGGTCCCCCGTAATAATGTTATCTTTCATTCTGGGTGTATGTTTTAAAAAATATTTATTAGTTTTCTCAGGATTCGAAAAAAATAAATGTATTTAAATAGCATTGGACAGAGATTTTGCGCCTACCCCCTTAGGAGAGAGTTTACTGTATTTTATATTATTACTAGAATTTATTACTTTAAACTTTTTATCGCTCTTGATTCATTTTATCGTGTATTTAATTCCATTCAATTGTAATTGTACATTCAATTTTTTTGTAATTTTTACACGTTTTATTACTTTCGAAATAACAATAACTATAAAATCGATTTTTCAGCCTACTTGGGTCAAAAAAATACACAATTTTCGGAAATTTCGTTAAATGAGAACATTTACCTACATTTCTTGTATTTAAGCTTTTAATAAGATTTTTAAAAATAATTTAGATTATTTAATAGATACATTCACCGGCACGAAAAACGGGCACCCCAAAAAAATGGGTCATTTTTGATGGCTCGTATCTCCTAAACCTATTCTCCGATTTAAGTATTTCTTTAATATGTTATAGCCTTATTCTTTAACTATATCGCTGTAATAATATTGTTTCTAGACAGGTAAATTATCATTGTATACTGGGCGTACCAATCAAACTGGTTTTTTTTTCAATTTTCACAACACTCTGTGGAATATTCTAGCCTTTATACAATATTGAAATTAAAACCCAACTATAGCCCCAGGTTTTCTTAATGTTCTGTTTGTTATTCATTCGCTTATGTTGGATAATAAAAAAGTTAGGGACTTTAACAATTAAACATGTTCTTTATCAATACATGGTGTTTCTAAATAAGTGCGACAAACTTTAAGGGGTAATTCTGCATGAAAAAATAATGATCGTTTACTTGATAAAGCTATGTCCGCAAATGCTTGCAAATATAAAATATTTTGCCAAACGATCATTATTTTTTCATGCAGAAATTACCCCTTAAAATTTGTCGCACTTATATTTAGAAACACCTGTATCGATAAAGAACATGGCTAGTTGTTAAAGTCCTTAACTTTTTTATTATCCAACGCAAGCGAATGAATAAAAAAACAGAATGTTAATAAAACCTGGAGCTATAGTTAGGCTTTAATTTAAATATTTTATAAAGGCTAGAATATTCCACAGGGTGTTGTGAAAATTGAGAAAAAAACCCAGTTTGATTGGTACACCCGGTATACAATGAAAACTTACCTGTCTATCAACAATGTTATCATAGCTATATTGTTAAATAATAAGGCTATAACATATTAAAAAAAATTTAAATCGGACAACAGGTTTGGGAGATACGAGACATCAAAAATTACCCATTTTTTTAGGGTGCCCGTTTTTCGTGCCGGTGAGTGTAGATTAAATTAGAAGTTCATTGTAAAAAAGGAAGTAAACAAAAACACGAGAAAAATGAATTTATATAAGTAAATAGGTAAGTAAATATTATAGATTGAAATAAGTACAGAAAATATATAATTATAGAGATATATAATCACTTATTGTACCTTCATTTAAGGCTAACTTTAAAAGTAAAGCAGATCTGCTATTATTCATGTTTAAAAACAAAAGGCACACAAAACACTAAGTACGATTAGGACCGCGAATCTACAACAGATAAATGTCTGGAAACCGTTACACAGGGTTGCCAAAAAACGGAAGTCACACCGAGCGGTGTGGTATACGGAAGACGCTACGCGTTGTGTACATAACCTGTATAGTAGCACGGGAGCGACACTAGCGCTGGTGATATACCGTCGAACTAAAATCTGATCTTATGAGTATGTTAGATACGATATGACTTCCAGCGAAATTTTTAATATAAGCCTTCTGATACCATCTAGTAGCCAAATTCGTAAAAATATAGGCAAAACGTTGTGACTTCCGAAATCGGAAGTCATAACGGTATATATGAAGTAACAACGTATTACGAGAATCTACTTTGGAAGTCACATGGATACATGTATCAATATATATATATATATATATATATATATATATATATATATATATATATATATATATATATATATATATATATATATATATTCTGTTAATCCATGAAACCAGCTTTTTGATGGTATGTTATTTTGGTGGCTGAGATAGTTAAGCCCTGTCACTGATGAAGTAAACTTGGAGGTAAGATCTGTAGATGGAACAATATTGGTGGTTAGATTGTGTCAGTGGCTGATTTGGCTAGTGTATCTACTACATCATTACCTTTTATTCCTGAGTGTCCTTTAATCCACACTACAGTTATTGTTTTCCTTTGTTTTGTTGCTTCAAAGTTCAGTTTTAACATTTCTGCCTCTATGTTAGTAAGGTTTTTCGATGATTTCAGGTTTGTTATTCGGTCAACTTCACTTTTACTGTCAGAGAATATAACATGATTCTGTGTTTCTGGACTGGACTAAATGTTTTTGATATGGCAATTGTTTCAGCGGTATATATGGAACACTCATCTGGTAGCTTGAACTTGTAATATTGGGAAGAGTTTGCGTCATAAAAAGCACAGCCTACTTTTCCATTCAACTTGGATCCGTCAGTATATATGTATTGGTGTTCAGGCCATCTTTCATTAATGGTTTCTAGAAAGTTTTCTTTTGGATCCAGGTAGTATGTTTTTAAATGTTTTGAAAAGAAAAGATGGGGAGGTTCGGTGTAGATAGGTATAGTTTTATTGATTGACAGGGAGTTAGAGATTTGTGCCATTGTGGTGTAGCTGTTTACTAGGAGTGAAGTTGCTTTTGAATACCAATATGGATGGGTGAGTACCAGGACAGTGAGGTCGTGAAGGTTACGAAGATAGCTGGCTTCTTTGGATATGGCTTTAGCCATAAATTTATGACTAATTAGCTGCCTTCTGAAGGATAGTGGAGGTTCTACAGATTCGACTTCTATAATATTTATTGGGGAATGTGAATGGTTGACCCTTCCCAAATTCTATGCCACTGGCGGAATTTCTATTTTTGTGCAATTTTTTGATTCTCCAATACTTTCTATGTAAATAACATACTTCTCATTCGTAACGATAATGCCATTAGTTTTTGAGATATTTGAAGCTAAAAATGAAGAGGCATAATACATTAATCAAAATAAGTGTGCCTTTTCAATTTTAACTTCAAATATCTCGAAAACTAGTGACTATCGTTACGAATGAATGTATTATTTGCATATAAAGTATTGGAGAATCTAAAAATTATGCTAAAATAGCAGTTTCATTAGTGGTGTAGAATTTGGGAAGGGTCAACCATTCACTTTCCCCTGTCGTACGCCTCTGGTATTAACCACAAACGATTATTTAACATAATTTAGTAGGGTGTACAGTACCTACACTTTCTGCCAAGTACCATAAGGATATGTCAAATAGTTTTATAGTACCGGGCACACATAGTTCTTAATGCAATCTTATGTAATCTATATTTTAATCTATTGTTTTTTTTGTAAATGGTTGTAACCTTATATAAATAAATAAATAAATAAATAAATAATTAAAGTTTTAAATACAGAATAAATTATTTTAAAAAAAGAATACTTTAAAATAATTTGACATATTCGTGTGATACTTGGCAGAAAGTGTAGGCACTGTACACCCTACTAAATTTTGTTAAATAATCGTTTCTGGCTACTACCAGAGGCGTACGACAGGGGAAAGTGAATGGTTGACCCTTCCCAAATTCTACGCCACTCATGAAACTGCTATTTTAGCATAATTTTTAGATTCTCCAATATTTTCTATGTAAATAATATACTCTTCATTCGTAACGATAAAGTCATTAGTTTTCGAGTTATTTCGAGAATACATTAATCAAAATAAGTGTGCCTTTTCATTTTTAACTTCAAATATATCGAAAACTAATGACTTTATCGTTACCAATGAAGAGTATATTATTTTCATAGAAAGTATTGGAGAATTCAAAAATTTAACTAAAATAGCAATTCCACCAGCGGCATAGAATTTGGGAAGGGTCAACCATTCACGTTCCCCCGTCGTATGCCTCTGGTAGTAGCCAGAAACGTTTGTTTAACATAATTTAGTTTACTATACTCTGTCTACCCAACAGACGGAGTAATCACCTGAATAAATCACAATATTTCTTCAAAATACCTTAACGCACGACCTTCTACACAATACCGATAACAAGGTATTCAGTAATTGGTATTATCAGCATTATGTCAAGGCCGTGCGTTAAGGTATTTTCAAGAAATATTATGATTTATTCACTTGATTACTCCGTCTGTTCGGTAGACGGAGTATAGATTGTGCAATGCCAGCACCACTTACCAAATTTCGTGTTGTTGTCCCATTCCTGTCAGGAAATATTCAAAAATAAATAAAATAAAAGTTTAACTTTGATACCCTGTATTTCGGTTATTATCAACTTTTGTACTAAGGTAAGTTAGCTTAAATCGATCTATTTTAATCTCAGGAATCTAAGGTTAAGTTATGGCCCATTCTTTACCAAACACCCTGTATAAGTCAGTTATTAGACCAGTACGAGTTATACGGCCAAAACAAGACCAGATACAAGCAAAACACAAAGACATCTAGAGACCAACGAAATGAAGTTCTTAAGGATTGTTGGAAAAGGACTACAGGACAGGGTAAGAAGTGAGGAAATCAGACACATCTGCGGCATATGTGGGGTAGGCAATATAAATACCTAGGTAAAGAACAGAAAAGAAGAGTGGAATCAACATATAAGCAGGATGTCAATCAAGGATAGTAAGAATAGCCAGGGGCAAGTCACTATTAATCAGAAGAAGTATAGGATGCCCAAGGAAAAACAGGCAGTACTGCCTATATAAAAGAAAAAGAAATTTTTCTATGGATGCTATACAATGTGCAACTTCTCTCACTACTTACATACATTCAAAACGAACAATTTCTCAGGCAGTGAGAAAAGTCGGCCATTGCAGTGAGAAATATTTTTTCTCACGGGTTCACCGCCGGTTTACATACATAGGATCGCCATTTCCATGGTAACATGCACAATACAAACACAATTATTATTGTCAAATAAAATGTGTTCAAACTTGTCAAAACTTATCAAAAATTACCTTTTAAGACCATTCAACTGTGAATTATAATTTTAAATAAATAAAGTATATAAATATTAAGAATATTAAATACCTATGTGTATATACAGAGTTGGGCTAAAGAATGGAACCAAGCAAATATCTTTGAAACGAAAAGACCAATATTTTTGAAACTTTGCATGCAAGTACAGTGACGCAAAACGCATCTGTTGCTATACTTTTTGTTACTAGTTCACTTCCGGTTTCACCGGAAATACCCTTAACTTATTTACTTTAAATGGGACACCCTGTATATTTTTGCAGATTTTGAAAGAACTTTTTATTTGTAATTCATAAATACCAAGTTTGGAAGAAAAAACTATTAAAACAAGAAATAAATCTCTTTACAGTTAAAAAATAGGTTAATTTATTTACGTTAGACCAACGATAATAAAAATAAAAAAAAATCATTTAAAATGTTGAAAATGATAGTTTGGGGTGATTCCTCTAAATCAATTGCAATATTTGTTTAATAACTTCGTTCAATTCATTAAAAATATTACACACCTCGTCATGAGTTCTAACACGATCACCATGACCAATATAATATTTCAATGCGATCTCTTTCACTTAAATGAACCATTTTGAATAAAACTTATTTCTGTCAATTAGTTCAGTAACAGTTACCTACTATGCTAAATTCAAATAAATACAACAATAGTTTTAGTCTATAGTATGGACGATAGTACTCGTTTATTTTTAATATAAAAAATGATCTACAGACACTTTTTAACTATTTTTTTCTTCTAAATTTGGTATGTATGAATTAAATATAATAAGTTCTTTCAAAATCTGCAAAAATATACAGGGTGTCCCATTTAAAATAAATAAGTTAAGGGTATTTCCGGTGAAACCGGAAGTGAACTAGTAACAAAAAGTATAGCAACAGATGCGTTTTGCGTCACTGTACTTGCATGCAAAGTTTCAAAAAGATTGTTCTTTTCGTTTCAAAGATATTTGCTTGGTTCCATTCTTTAGCCCAACCCAGTATGTATTTTATTTCAATTTAGGCATATACTCGTAATATACCTAAAAGCACCTAAATTATTTAGTTTTGAAATTTGAACTCTTGACAAAAACGCATCCATAGAAAAAGTAGTGTACAACACGAGAGAAAATGACATATTTCTCTCTCGCTTGATTTGCGGCACTCGCCTCGTGCCTCGGCTCGTGCCAACAAACTTCTGCGCTCGTGAGAAATGTCTTTTTTCTCTCTTGTTGTACAATATACTATTAATTTTGGATAAAAATTATACTCCATGGTAAAAAGTCATTCCTCTTTACACTACTTCTAAATATAGGAGTACAGTGGAACCTCGATAACTCGGATTAATCGGGACCGCCACCGATCCGGGTTATCGAAAATCCGAGATAGCCAGAGAATATGGTAAAAATTAATAAAATACGGTATACTTACAGATAAACTCCGTTAGAATTGAAATAACATGAAATATATTTATAAATATGCACAGTACCTCTCATTAAAATTACCAAAAAAAAACACCAAACACAAACGTAAGCAAATGGAAGCGAACAATACAAGACACACAATATAGTCACAATGATGTAATGTTATTATTTAAGAACAGTGAAACTTAAAGACCATTGTTTATAAAAGAATTTTTTAAATAGTCTTTCCTAAACAATGCTGACAGTTTGAAATAAAAAGGAATAGATACTACAGACAGGTGGCTGTTGTTTCTGCGGCGTGTGCTATGAGTCATTTTTAATATCGTATAGTTCAAATTACACACATACACATTATCTCTCAAATATTATATTACATACATTTTTATTGTTGAAAGGTTTGTCTGATAATTAACTATTTTGATGGGAAATAAGCCACAAATAAATTGAAAAATACAAAATATTGAAAATCACAATGTTTATCTGATGAAAATCGGTCCGGGTTAGCCGGACTTCCGGGTTATCGGGGGCCGACTTATCGGGGTTCCACTGTACTTAAATATTTTCTTACTAACCTTTTTCAGTTTCTTGGTTTTCTTCACATGGATTAAGTTCATTTCCATGTTCTATCTCAGTTTTTATGGGACACTTTTTCAAGTCAAAAGAATCATATGTGTGCTGGGTACTTTGCTTATTAGATTCATCCTTAATTTCACATTTAAGTCCATCCAGAAGAGCATCATCCAGGTCATTATACTCTATTTCTATTTTACACCTTTCCTCACTAAATTCTTGTTTGACTTCCATTTCATTACATTTGATTTTATGCACCCCAATAATAATTTTACACCAAAAATGTGAAATCGCTCAGTTTACAATAAAGATATGTAATATAAACAAAACAAAATTAATAGAACATAAACATAAAACTCAATATGCTCATTTCATTATGCTATTTTTATATGGTTTATGCTCCTTATATTATCGGGCTTTTCATTCGCAGTCATTTGTTTCGAGCTTCTGTCATATGTCGTATAATCCGTGTATATTAATATTATACACAGATTATACAACATATGACAGAAGCTCGAAACAAACGACAATCGATGAAAAGCCCTTTTAACTTTTTTTTTTGAAGTGAAATGTTTGATGTATGTCATGTCATACGTCAATGGATATTACCAACTATGCTTTGTTTTTAAACCACGAGGAGTAAACTAAAAAGACAGATTCACACCTAATGCCGCTCGCGCATTGGTAAATTTTTAGTGCGTATTGAACTAATGGTTCGTCGCAAGAATTTGCGCTGCAAATTTTTATCAGTGAGGACGCAGTGCTCAAATCATTTGGTCTTCGCTCGAAAACCGACGGAGCGTGTACGTTGTGTATGTCGAAAATTCTTTCGTCCGATTTATGCGACGAACACGTCCACACTAGCCCAATTCACTTCGAGCACGTAAATATTTGCGACGAACAGCTGGTTTGACGCTAATTTTTACCAGTGAGGACGCGGCATAATAAAATCACTAGAAAAATCACCAAAGGCATCTTCTAGTAAGGGAGGAAATTATGCTAAATTTTCAGTTACTCGAGCATTATGGGGACTTATTGGGTTATGAAGATTGGGTTCTAAAATAAAAAAAAGTTAAATAAAGTTTTCCATTTAAGTGGGGACCATTTTTAATTTAATTTTCCATTTCCAACACGCTGTGTCTAGGTACACGCTAACGTGTACCAAATAAAAACGTTAGGTAAACGCGCGTTTAAGCGCTTAAACGTTATCAAGTCAGTGACGTCACTATTTAGCGTGCACTCTGACTGGATTTTTTGATACACGCTAATTTTAACAGCGTGTATGCTGTGTTAAGTATCTGTAATTATCGGGAGTGTCAGAATGTGGTTAGAATTTGTCTAATCGCGTTGTGTTTACACTTTGATATTGATTAGTAAAGAGTTTTCTTATTTTTTATTTGTTTAGTGTGTTTTTTAAATTAACTATGGAATGTGGACAATTATTTAGTTCTTGAGTTTAACAACATTCCGACAGTTGTTCGGTAGATTCCAAACCGTACGGTCGTATTTAAATTATCGGTGTTAATTATGGCTGTATGACGCTATACATTTTCTTGTATCATTTCTAATATGTCAAAAAAATGCAGTGTCATACACAGATACAAGAAACGGTACCAGAAACGATACAAGAATTTGTGTCAGGCACAGATTCTTGTAGAACTTGCATAGTGTCATACAGGGCACAAATGTACGTACAAAAAATTATACAAGAAAATGTATACAAGAAACGATATTAGAAATGATACAAGAAAATGCATAGTGTCATACAGCCTTTAGTATTGATAATTTTTACCTACTAGTTTTGTTGTTTTGCGATAAATTTAATAATCAATTTGGTGAATATTTTTGACTCACTAAATATACTTTACTGTACCTGGGCCTCCTATATTAGGCATGATTATTGCCAGTGCTGTTGCTCTGTTTTGCCTTATGTGCAGCATATTTGACATGTTCGCTAAATATCTGCTTACTGTCCAGCATCACTACCAAGTATCTAACTTTTCTACCAGCGTTATTCTATCTCCTTCGAGGGTGAAGGGGATGTGCTCTTTGTTTCTAGGTCCTCTTAGTATCAAGGCTTCTGTTTTGTGCATAGCGAGTGTCAACTCTCGATCATTCAGCCATGTTTTCACCCTTTCCAGTGCAGCATTCGCCGTGTTCACTATTCGCTCCGAGCGTTAACAAAGTGTCAAAGCATAATCGACCGACCTGCTCATGGTGGCGGTTTTTTGAAATTTTATAAGGACGCTTTGTGTATGTTTAAATGAGATATTTAAAAAAAAATGCCGTGTCACGCTAGTGATACTATGTATTAACATAAACACAAAATAAAAACGCACTTAATCTGATATAAATTCTTCACTTTCCAATATTGATTATCAGTTTGATTTTGTATACATAACCTCACTATCGCAGTTTATGTCAATAAATCTTTATTAACGAAAAAGAAAATATTTTTGTTGCACTATAAATTACAGTATAAATTAATAACTAATGAATTCTAACAATTGTATTCGGTTATTATCACTACAAAATAAAATATTCAAGTTTAACAAAATAATCCCATAAGACTCAATGTTAAAACGTCCTTACAAAATCTGACAGCGTGTCACGTGACTGTAAGTAGAGGGGAGACGCACGGAGCCAATAAGCCTGTTTTCGGTGCTCTACTAGAACGACCAGGTCATCCGCGTAAGCTGTAGCCTGTGTCCCCTCTCCTAGATCTTCTTCTAGTATGTCATTGTAGAGGATGTTCCAGAGCAACGGTCCTAAAGGCTGTATGACACTATGCATTTTCTTGTATCATTTCTAATATCGTTTCTGATATGTCAAAAAAATGTATAGTGTCATACACAGATACAAGAAACGATATCAGAAACGATACAAGAATTTGTGTCAGGCACAGATTCTTGTACAATAACTGCGCCAATTTCTGCGCAAAGAGCAAAAACGTAAAACCTGCTGGTAAAACTTCTAAATGTCATAATGGCGGTTGAAAATGAGATCATATGATTTATGTCTTGATGAATTTATTTGTGTTTTGTAGGTATTATTTATAAATATTTTATTGATACTTAATATACCGTTTGGTATGGACTACTGTTCTACTAATAACTATATATTTAGAATAACTTTGGGTTTCATATTGCATAATTTTTTAATAGAGGAAAATACAATAGTTCCAATTTGGACCAAACTGAAGATAATTATAATGCAAATATTTTAGCACAAATATCAAAACAAAATAAAAAACACAAATAATCAACAGTCAACGTAAAAATTCTAGTTATTATAACATTAAAATATTTGTTTTTAAAAGTTTATAAATTTTATAAAATCCTTAAAATCAGCTGTAGACGCAGTACTACCATACCAATGTAACGTGACAGGGTGACAAACAAAATTTCGACCAATCACGTGCCGAATTTCATACAGTTTTCGATACAAGAACTTGCATAGTGTCATACAGGGCACAAATGTACGTACAAGAAATGATACAAGAAAATGTATACAAGAAACGATATTAGAAATGATACAAGAAAATGCATAGTGTCATACAGCCTTAAGACCGAGCCCTGTGGCACCCCCGCCGATGTCTGCATAACATCTCCCCTTGCTATGTTAATATTTCTACTTGTGAAGTATTCCTTCACTATATTTAGTAGGTATGGGTATATTTCCAAATTCTCCAGTATTTCAGTTATTACTCTCCAGCTTGCACAGTTAAAGGCATTTTTATGTCCAGAAAGAAGACCACCAACAACCTGCTCCTACATGTGGCAATTAATTGCGTGATCCCACTGACTGCATCAATTGCGGACTTCCCTTTCCTAAAGCCATATTGGCGTTCAGACAAGCCCCCTTTCTCCATCACTTCTTTTTCTAATCTCGTCTTTATAAGTATCTCAAAGACCTTGCCCATCGTGTTTAATAGGCATATCGGTCTGAAAGCTCCCGGTTCCCCAGGTTTAAGAATAAGTAAGATGTTTGCCGTTTTCTGGTAGAACTCTGTCGGATCCAGGTGCTTTCCTATCCTTGAGTGCTTTCCCTGCCTCCGTCAGCTCCTCCATAGTAAAGTCTTCTGCCGGCGTTTCTACATGCCAAGGTGTGAATTCCCTAATCTCTCTCTGTGGGAATAGCTCTTCTGCTATCTCTCTTCTCCGGCTTTCTTCGATTTTGTGGATACTACTTCCTTTGAGATTTTTTGTCACTATCTTATTATGCATCACCCCAGATGTCATTCTCGAGGTTATCGCACATTTCTTTCCAGCACCTCTTCTTTTTATTGTTGATTTCCTTTGAGAGTTCTTTCTTTAAAGTTTTTAATCGCTCTATCTCTTCCTCCACCAGTTGGTTCTTCTTTTTTTCTCTAGTGACTTTTTTTCTTAGTTCGATATATCCCCTTCTTATTATCTCTATGTTGTCTGTCCACCAATATGGGCGGCTGCTTATTCTTCCACTTTCTGGGCAACACCTTCTGGCCAGCTCTTTGGATTTTTTCGTATCCCTCTTCATAATAGTTGTTAGGATATTCTTCCATTGCTCTGATTTCTTCTTTTAGCTTCTGTTTATCGATGTGTTTCGTTCTTCTGCCATCGTTAGTTTTCTTTAAGTTCTCTCTTATCGTAAATAGGATGTGTCTATGGTGGGTAAATATTTCCTCTTCCAGTACATCCCATTCAGTCGTTTTCCTCCTCATCGTCGCAGTCGCTAGCGTGACATCTATGTGAGTCTGACTTTCTCCTCTAACAAAGGTTGGTTTGCCGTTATTAAGGGCCGATAGGTTCATTGCTTGTATTATCTCATTCCACATATCTCTGTGATCATTTTGTGGTGCTCCCCATAGCAGAGATTTAGCATTTATGTCACCCGCAATAATCAATCTCTTTTTCCCTCTTGCATGACTAGCTATGTCGTCGACTACTTTCTTGTAGTCCCTGAGTGTGGTATTAGGAGAGGTGTAGGTCGCCACCAGGACGAACATTCCAAGGTCCAGGACCAAAAATCCCTCCTTCCGTAAGCATGTTCTTATTCCTATTTCTCTGTTTCTAATATAGACTGCTACGTCTTGCTTCTTGTGTACAATCCATCTCTTTAGCTGTAATCTTTTTATTGGGTTCGGATACTATTACTAGATCCGCCCACGTTTCTTCCCCTCTAAAGGCCGCGACTCACCATCAAATAATTTGATCAAACTCCGGAAGAACGTCAAAGTGACGTCACAATTGCAGTTTTTTTGAAATTCTAAAAATCTGTGCTCTCACTATCAGTCTAGTTTGATCAAATTTTTTGTATTGAGTTGTCTAACTTGTTTGTACTTTATTTAAAATCAAAATTTTTCATTATTATCCACAATGAACACTTAGGATGTGACGTCACTAACTGTCACTTCAGTTTGCTCAAACCAGTTTGATCAAATTATTTGATGGTGAGACGCGGCCTTTAACGTGAGTATGTCATGTGCCGACCTACATCTCCCCAGGTTTGCTTGTAGTATTACTACCCCTTTAAACGCTAATAGGTTTGTTCTTGCATCAGTTTCAAATGGTTTGAAACCATCAGCGAATAGTCGACCAGCGCGAGTAGAAGGGATAGCACTGGTGACTGTATTATGTTCTCTCACTGACCAACTGTTTGCTGACGGTTTCTGACTAGTTTGAGTGTTTGCTAGAACAAACCTATTGTTGGATTGAACTTATTGGCTGACTACACCCCCGCTTTGTTGTGTCTGTTCTATCTTCATTAAACAATTTTTTGTACTCCCGACGGTCGTTTGTGCCCTTTTTGTGTTCGCTGTTGATATTCCGCAGTAAGGTGTTTTGGCAGTTTTTCGCGTCGTGACCTTCTTTCCAGCAGTTAAGGCACTTGTCTCCCCCTTTACTTTCTTTGCATATACTTCTTGTGTGTCCAAAATATAAGCATGTATAACACCTCTTTGGCCTATATTTGGGCGCCACAATTTTGCTTGTGACCAACCCTATTCTGACCCACTTCTTATTTATTAGGGTTTGGGCTGCTTTTATGTTTGTCGTAATTATTACTGTTTGACTCCCGCTATATCCCGCCTTTCTCTCCAGAATAATTTTTACTGGATCTCCTTTTCTCTGCCCCAAGTGATCCTTCAATGCTCCAATGACCTCTTCGTCATCCATAGTTTTATCTACGTCATATTATATGATCAGCGTTTTGTCCAGGAGTTTGGAATTAACTTCTAGTCCCTTTTGCTCCCTATCTCTTCAGTTAAGTCTTGTATTTTATTTCTTTCTCCTTTTACTTCCAATTTAAGATCTCCCTGCGCCGTTTCCTTTAGAGTTTTAATTTCTACTCCGCAATTTTTAACATCTACTTTATTTCTTACTTGTTGTACAAGTTGGGCGTATGTTGTGTCGCCGCATTTTATTAAGATGTTTCCCCATTCTGTCTTTCCTTTTAGATTGGAACCACCATAGTAATGGTCGTCCCCATATCCTTTAGGGAACATTCCAGGGCCTTTCTGTAGTTCTCCCATGCCATACCTTGTCCAATTATGCAGAACACTAACTGTAGAATTAAGACGAAACTTGTAAGCAATCTGCGAACACATCAATATTGTAATAAACCATATATGAAAAAAAAAATAATATAACTAGGTAAGCAAAAGATGACAAAAACAAAATAAAAAATAATAAAAAAAATATATACATATATATACTACATCAAAAAAAAATATTATAAGACAATTAAAAACAAAACTTAAAAAAGAATCTACTAAAAATAGATAATAAAAAAAACAATAACAGTCAAAACAACTCAATTATATACTTTTAATTTACACTCACTACTAACTACCCAGCAAACAGACCGACGTGTTAATTACGTGAATTTCTGGTACATTTGTCACCAATATACGTAAATTGCTTACGTGAATTTCACGTGAAAATTTGGTTGGAATGTCACATTGAAAATACGTCTTTAAATTACGTGAATAACTCGTCTTCAATAGACGTGTTATTCACCTTAAATACCAATAAAATGTTTCGGGAAATTCACGTTGCAAATACGTGTTGATCAACATATCTTTCGGTTCACGTAAATAATTCGACCTTAATTAACTTACTAATCATGTAATTATTATCCTCATATGACATAAATAAAACAAGCCTATAAAGTATTAACAATGTATTTATTTAGTAGAATTTAGAGACTTTAAAACATTTGTCTTGTATAATTATTATACAAGATAATGAACCAAAAATGCTACCGACCTAAAGACGCATTAAAAAATTTGCCAACACAAAACACAACACAGGTCACTTTTTATTTTGACGACACTTCAACCCCCGAGCAGTGAGGTAAACGTTAATACGAAAGGCATTATTATAAATAAACCCGCCTAAAATAAAACGAGGGAAATAAAGCTCTTCACGTTTCACTTTCACTTTTTGTTGTGAGGAGAAATGTGAGAAGCTGATATTAGAGAATTAGAGGTTATGCTCATCGATTATAAAAATCGATTATTTTTAAATTACAGTTAAACTATTCTACTTACTTTAAATTAGTATTACATATTTTCTTTTTGTTTTTAAATTTCTTCTGCTATTACCTAATTGGTCTTACTAAAAATCTATTTCAATACCAGAATAATATAAAAAAATAATCCTATCGAAACGTATCTATTATTCGATAAATCGATTAATTTAGTTTTCGAACCAACTATGTTAATCACGTATCGTGGTCACGTGATAGTATTTAAAGGAGGAGAAAGGCTTGGTAGTACGTCATCACCGCGCGCGATTTGAAAATTAGACTCGACATCATTTTAGCTGTGATATTTTTAAAGAAAAAAAAATAGCAAAAATAGCTTCAAATCAAGGTTGGATTGAAATAGTTATGCTAAATGATTTTAAAAGCGAAATCATAAACTTTTTGTTTAAATATTGTATTATTTACATTACTTTACGTGGAATACATCTAATTTTTCGACGTCCATAAAATACAGGGAGTAAAATTCAAGCGATACGTATTTAACCAACACCGTTGTAAAATTTTGTTTTCAAAAATATTTCTCAAAATTTAACCAAAGGAAGTTATTTCTGTTTCGTGATTATTACGTGAAATAAACGTACCTTTGCGATGTAACCGACATTCACACCTATGATAAAAAACATGTACAATATTCGTCATTATGATTTTATATTATTCTAATGTCAAACATGTATAAAGGAATCAAAAATATATTGGTGAATGATTTGGCACTGAAATACGTTTTTTTTCCCGTCATAAATCTCCGAGTTACGTATTCGTTGAAATTTGCCGTAAATTTAACGTAATTATCACGTAACTGGGCTCAAACCTGTTTGCTGGGATAACTCTGATTGTAGGTCTGGTCAATTGGCTATGTCAAGGCCATTAAAAAAACAACAACATTCTGAAATAGTATGAAAAAGATAAGAGACAAAAATTCGTGGGTAGCAGAAGTATTAAGATAAAATATACAGGGCGACAGTGTGATAAAGCTCAGTAGATCCGCTATTATAGTAATAAATAGCAATACAGTAGGAAAAATGGAAGAATACCCATGAACTAACATATAAAACACGCTGTATTTTCCTGTCACCGTGTCAGACAAAAAATTGGCCAGCGCAAAGCGCAAGTACATGTAATAATTATTGTTACATGTACTTGCACTGGACAATTTTCTTTGTGGCACGGTGACAGGAAAATACAGCATGTTTTATATGTTCGTTCATGGGTATTCTTTCATTTTTCTGACTGTCTATACCTAGTAATAAATAGCAATATATAGAAATAAATAGCAATAAAAGTTAGTAACAAAAATTGTGGCAAACTTTGAGCTTCATATTACAAAATTAGTTAGAATGTTACAGGGCGTTCGATAACATATAGTGGCAGACCAAACTTTTTTTTTAATGGAACACCCTATATTTTATTTTATATTCGAAATCTTCTTAACTTCCCCATCACAAAAATTTAAAGGTTTTACAAAGTTATAACCAATTTTCTATGAAAATCGTAACAAGTTCAACTTTCCTGTATAAATAAAAATAAACACAACACCATTGTTTTATAAACTGGTATAATTAACTTACGCATGAAAGTTATTTTAACAGTAAAAAGACTAAGTTTTCACTCTAATGGCATATAAAACAACATAATGCTACTCTACATCCCACCAGAATGAAAACAATGGGAACCTTCTCTGGTTACACCTCCGAGGCTTCTACAATTTGCAAGCCATACGGATGCTGAGACTAAGGAAGATGAGGGAATTCTACAATTTACAATTCACGTCCCATCTGCTCAGCGCGGTAAAGTTCCAACGAGAATGGTTCCCTTTGTACTCCAGAGTAAATGTAAATAAAAAATGAATAATAATTTTCAATTTCGTTGCAAAACGAAAATACAGCCGAGCCATATTCTAGTCCAATCAGGGAGTGCAGCAAGCACCTCTACCGGTTATGAAACTTATTAGTCTCTCATCAGGAGGCACAAATGCTGCTCTCCCTGATCCAACCAAAACAAACCCCAGCGTGCAGTCCCGGATTGCAACGAACGAAATGGCATAGATGCCCTAGCGGCAACTGCTAGCAAAAAGACTAAGTTTTCACTCTAATGGCATATAAAACAACATAATGCTACTCTACATCCCACCAGAATGAAAACAATGGGAAACTTCTCTGGTTATACCTCCGAGGCTTCTACAATTTGCAAGCCATACGAATGCTGAGACTAAGGAAGATGAGGGAATTCTACAATTTACAATTCACGTCCCATCTGCTCAGCGCGGTAAAGTTCCAACGAGAATGGTTCCCTTTGTACTCCAATCAGAGTAAATGTAAATCAAAAATGAATAACCATTTTCAATTTCGTTGCAAAACGAAAATACATCTGTAGGAGGTGTAACCAGAGAAGGTTCCCATTGTTTTCATTCTTGTGGGGTGTAGAGTAGCATTATGTTGTTTTATATGCTATTAGAGTGAAAACTGAGTCTTTTTGCTAGCAGTTGCCGCTAGGGCATCTATGCCATTTCGTTCGTTGCAATCCGGGACTGCACGATGGGGTTTGTTTTGGTTGGATCAGGGAGAGCAGCATATGTGCCTCCTGATGAGAGACTAATAAGTTTCGAAACCGGTAGAGGTGCTTGCTGCACTCTCTGATTGGACTAGAATATGGTTCGGCTGTATTTTCGTTTTGCAACGAAATTGAAAATGGTTATTCATTTTTTATTTTAACAGTGTTTTGTGCTAGTCATGTCAACTAATTTATTTTACCTACCTGAATATAAATATACTTTTATATACACATTGATTTATTATAGGTACTAACTTTCTTATTTGCATACACGTTAGCGTGTACCTAGACACAGCGTCTCCAACACTGTTTCTCTCCAATTGATATCGCCATCTATCCATAATTAAAAAAATGTATCGAATAAAAGTTACTTATTTTTACGTAAGGAAACCAAATCTGCAATAAAAAATGGGAGCTCCTATTTAAGATTTTAAAGTAACCCCCACTCCCTCCGTGGGGTCGTGTTTGGTATCATTCTATAGATTTTTCAAAAATATTGAACAAGTATTTTTTAGTTTTTCGATCTTACGTTTATTTTCGCTTTTTTCTTGTGAAACTTTGTGACCTACCCATTTAATTACGACCCCCGCTCAAACCGTCAGATTTTTAAATATACGCTGTTCCGCATGTACTTAACTGACCTTATCTTAATCTGATGATTTCGAGTTGTTCTGCGAGGATATATTTTTTTCGAACCCCCTTAATAACGAACTCCCCTGTATTCAAGATCCAATATATGGTAGGGGTACATTTACAGGGTGCAAAATTTCTCCCCATGTGATTTTATGACGCGCTCGAGTAACTGTAAAAATCCCCGCTTGGGCTCCCCTACCATATATCCTGAAGTGATTCCAATAAAGCAAAAAATAGGCTCTTATGGAAATTGTTTGAACACATGTTCCCCCATGTTCCATGTAGACTTTGAATTATGAGATAAGTATAGAGGCTATTCCCAAAATTTCATTAAAATCCATGCATTAGGATATAATTCGGAGGTAAAATCCTGTTCTGCTCTCATTAACTGGCTAATTAAAATCATTTCTTGTTCGGCTTTTCTCTAGTGTCAAATGTTTTCAAGTTACGTGATTCAGTAAACGGGTTCAAACAAATATTACAATAGTAAAGTTTTTCTCTAGCGTGTATTCTTAAATGATTTTTTAAAATATATGGGTTAGAAAAGTGCTTAAAACAAATTTCATACTTGTAAGGTTTTTCTCCGGTATGATCCACGGTTCTTGGACATTTACTACGGTTGACCAGATCGACTAACCAATGAACATTAAGGGTGCGATTACGTCACGACTATACTGTAATTTGAATCGTAATATGATTAATCGATTAATCGGTATTTTTATGTCTTTGATATATGGAAAATAGTCAAGATAGTTAAGAAATAAAGATGTTTAGAGGATTATAATACCTAATTATGGAAAACTGTTTATATTTATCCAACAGTTAATGTAATATTTACGGAAATCTAGGACTTCAATCTCCATTTTACACTAAAATTTGTCGCTGAATTTCCATTAATACTGGATTAACTAATGAATACATACCATCCTTAGAGGTCAGCTAGGATTATGTGAATTAGAATTACTTCTATAATTTATTGTAAGAATTTAAATAATAGGTAATAAATTTGGCCACACTACAGCCTGTACCTGGCATTCTAAAATGTCATCAACATTATTATTACGTTAATACATATATTCTTATTTAAGCTCCTACAACAGGTACGATGTACAACTACATAAATAATAAATAGCTTCATGAATAATTCAAAATAAGTTTTTTACGGGAAACAACACCAAAATTATACATACACACAAATAATATACATACACAATAATACATTCAATGATCGAAAATCATTTAAAAATATGTGATTGTGTATTGTTGTGACGTAAAATAAAAAAATTTGAGTCTCCCACCACCGTCGGACAAGGCAACCGTAGTATTCTTTTTCTCATTATAGGCATCTTTCAGTGCGTCACAGTTTTTCGATTTCTTTCTGACGCATTAAATTGTATGTGACAGAAAAAACAGCACGTCGGTGATTACAGACATTTATAACATTTTTTTTAGTTGTCGATAAAAAACGCTGTGTCTAGGTACACGCTAACGTGTACGCAAATAAAAAAGTTAGGTATACGCGAATTAAACTTCATCAAGCCAGTGACGTCATTATTTAGCGTGCGCGCAGTGACTTTATATTTTGGTGCACGCTATTTTGATATGTTTGTGTTTGTTGTTTGTTTGATAGAAAATATTTTTATTAAGTGAAGGGGAAGGGAAGCAAAACTATTCAGATATTTCAAACTTAATTGTACTAAAACAATATGTATATAAAAGTATTAGCAAAATAAATAGCTATTCGTTAACATGATATATGATATATACAAAATACTGCTAAAATAATTTTTATACGTAAGTTAATTATACCCGTTTATATTGGTGTTCATTTTTGCTGTGGTGTTTATTTTCATTTATACAGGGATTTGAACTTGTTACGATTTTCATGTAAAATTGGTTATAACTTTGTAAATACCCTGTATAACATAATAAACTTTTATATTTTTGTGATATGGAAGTTAAGAAGATTTCGAACATAAAATAAAATATAGGGTGTTCCATTTAAAAAACATAAGTTTCGTCTGCCACTATATTATCGAACGCCCTGTAACATTCTAACTGATTTTAGTAATTTTGTAATATGAAGCTCAAAGTTTGCTAAAATTTTGTTACTAACTTTTATTGCTATCTATTACTATAGCGAATCTACTGAGCTTTATCACACTAATCAATCACACTGTATATTTTATCTTATTACTTATGCTACCCTTAATCACAAATTTTTGTCTCTTATCTTAAGTGCACTTTACATCAACAATAAATTGAATTTATTGAAGTTATTCAAGGTCAAATTTGACTTATACAAAACACCCAATTTTGCCGTGAATAAAAAGAAAATAAAGAAATTTGACAAAATAAAACACATCCAATTGTTCTATTTCATCAAATTAGTTCATTTTCTTTTACAAACCATACATTTCGTACACGTTAAATTTGGCCTTGAATAACTTTGTCAATTTCTTAATTCAATTTATTGTTGATGTAAAGTGGACATTATTCATACTGTTTTAGAATGTTGTTAAACTCATTAAACTAACTAAATAATTGTCCATACTCCATAGTTAATTAACAAAAAAACACTAGGCCCGGTCTTTTCACCTCCGAATAACTATTTATTAGGAAGTTTATGCGGCAGATTACATATAAATCTGTCAAATAAACCTCCGAATAACTTTTATTCGGAGGTGAAAAGACCGGGCCTAAACAAGTAAAAATAAGGAAACTCTTGACAAATTAATATTAAAGTGTAAACATAACGCGATTAGACAAATATTCTAACCACACTCTGACACTCGCGATACTTACAGATACTTAATAAGGCTCAGATTAGCGTGTACCAAAAAACCCAGTCATAGTACACGCTAAATAATGACGTCACTGACTTGATGACGTTTAAGCGTGTACCTAACTTTTTTATTTGCGTACACGTTAGCGTGTACCTAGACACAGCGAAAAAAAAAATATTTACGAATTATATAATATATCTACGAATATAATCTGTACAATTTATAAGACTATACAAATCAAAGAAAATACCATTTTATAAATGCAATAAACACAATTGATTTGTTTTTATGCCAAATTGCAAATAAAATGAGATAACTGTCAGATTTAACTAAAATGCCATGATAGAAAAAATGTTATAAATGTGTATTATCACGGACTTACCTTTTTTTCTATCATTTGTAACGCACTGAAAAATGCCCATGAAAAGGACCTTAAATGTCTAATAACCGTAGGTATGACCTTTCCTGTGACCAGTTAATTGAGCTTTTCGAGCGAACTGTTTTAAACCAATTTCACACTTGTGAGGTTTGTCAGCAGTGTGCACTCTCAAATGTCTTTTTAAGGTACTAGTAGACTTTAGCAAGATCAAAAATAGGCATTTTTTTCAAGAATTTTTTTCTCAGAACCTTTATTAAAAATTAACATAAAAGATAAAACTTTTTACATTAATATCTAACTAATGCTCGGTTTCATAATAGAGTTAAAGTGGACTTTAATTTTAAGTTGGTAGGTACCTTTATCAATGGAATTGTAATAAATTAGTGAACAAATTACACATTAAAGTGAACTTTAGTTAATGTTCACTTTAAGTTGATTATGAAACCGGGCGTTAAAGAGTACAAAAAATATATCTTTTTTCATTTATGCACGTACACTAATATTGTAGAGGGCGCAAAAGTCGAGGCCTTGAAAAATAGTAGTTCCTATCGCGGACAGTTAACTTCAGGATTGGGATCTCTAAAACAGAAAAATCGTACGGCATTTAAAAAAGGAAGGATTCTTACGTGATAATTTACTACAATTTGAACAAAAAATAAAAAATCAATATTTTTCACCATGAAAAACTGAAGAAAAAAGGGAAATTTTTTCACAAAATTTTTTTAAAGATTTTTTTTGCGGATTTTTTCACTAACTGCGGTAAATTTTCACGTAAGAAACATAACTTTTTCAAATGCCATACGATTTTTTTTGTTTCAGAGATCTCAATCCTGAGGTTAACTGTCGGCCATATCTCGATGATATGGCGGACTGTAAGATTGTAAGCTTTTTGTGTAAATTAGAACCGTACACAATAAACGATTTTATGAATAGTACATGGAACCAGTGGCGGCCCGTGAGGTAGTGCCATAGAGCCATGGCACTACTTTGCTAACTATCCATAAACATATTTTTTATCTTCAAAACTTTTTAATTCCTATTAATTTTTTTGTGTGTATTTCTTTTGATCTTCATAAATTATATAAAATATGGCAACTATGGGCGCAATACAATCCCTGCCGACAGCGGAGAGTATTCGACAGGAGAATCTCCTTCGCGCCGAAGTCAGTACTGGCACGAGTAAAGAGAGAAAGATTTTACGAGCATTATATGTAAGTGACAGAGAAAGAGCTATATTGGACTATTAGTATACCTTAACATCAGGGTTGCCAGATTGGGGGATTTTCCCCCAAATTTGGGGTATTTTTCTTATTTGGGGGATTTTTTGGGGGTATGCACTGAATGGGGGATTTTTTGGAGGAAAATTTTTTCGCATTGGGGTTTTTTGGGGTATAATTTTAAGAACACATTCCATTGCTTGGCCGATTTTGAATTTCAAGTTATAAACTGTGATTCACAAAAATCTTTGAATATAAATTCATTTACAGTCGATTCTGCCATCTAGTACAAACTACTTAACTTATTTTGTAAAGCATTACAGTTTTCTTCAATAGCGACACAACAAAATTTGGTTTTTGGGCGCTTGATGGTGTATTTAAATATTCATAATGGTGCCTATGTGAAACACAGAAAATTGTATCTCCAAGTTTAACTTTATTTACTTTTCTAGAATTAACTTTGAAGAAGGTTATATTTCTGGTGTGTTCGATAATACGCATAATTAATTTAAATTAGTGTTTGTAGACGTATTAATCTAAAAATATGCCTAAAGAAAAGGAGTATACCCGAAAATACCGAGTTGCTTGGGAATGGGATGCGGAACTTAAAGAAAGGTAATCTGTTTAATAGAATTTTAATGGTGTGGGTCATTAATAATTAATTATTCTATGTATGATGGATTGGTCCTGTATCAGAAGATGACACAAAATCATTTTGTGATATGTAAATGGCAGATTTACAATATATTGTATAAAATCTACTAAAATTTACACTGGTAAAATGACACTTGACAGCCAAAAAAGAAGAAAAATGACAGATGACAGCCCAAAAAGAAGAAGAGATGACGGATGACAGCTCATAAAAAAGAAGAAGAAATGGCAGATGAATTTTGGGGGATTTTTTTTAAAAAATGTCATTTTTGGGGGAATTTGTAGTTCAGGTTGGGGGAATTGTATAAATCGGTCTGGCAACCCTGCTTAACATTAGAATCTCTGTGCCAGGCACGAGGGTATGAAGCCAGGTCTATTTATTTTGAGTTTCTTTACGTGCTGGTTTGTCGCTTTTATTATGTATATTTTCTGTTAAAAAGTTTTTGTATTTATAATTAAACTTTTGGTGCATCATGATCGTGGGTATTTTGATAATATTTTGATTAATTCTTAAGTTTAATTTATTAATTGACAATAAAGATTAGTATTTTAAAATTTTTTTTGGTGGTTTTTCGCTAGAAAAAAAAACTACAAATGTTATAAGGTGTTGTGGAGCTTCCGAGTTAGCTTTAAGAGGTCACGACGAAAAAGAAAATTCAGAAAATAGAGGCATATTTAAGGAGCTGGTCAATTTTAGCGCCGAATTAGACAACGACTTAAAGGTTCATATTATTCAAAGTACCAGATCTTTCAAAGGTCTACCTTCTCCGGACATTTAGTTGCTTCTAATTTATTTATGTCGGAGAAGTTTTCTGCTTATAAGCATCAGTTCTCCGAATCATTTCTTAATGAACCATGGAGACTGGAGACAATTTTAATTTTTAAGCAAAACTCGGTTTAAAACTGAATTAGAAGTAGGTACTGTATTAGCGAGACGAATTAAGTACTACCTCTGGAGCTGTTTCGCTATTGGTTTTATTGTAGAGGGAAGGTTCAAAAAGCACATTTGAAGAAACTATTAAACTTTTAAGTATTTTAGTTACCATTCCTATATCAACATCTGAAGCAGAACGCTGTTTTTCGATGTTTACATCGAAACCTAGTGCTTTAGGTATGCTATCTGCAGAAAAGCATTTTGTAAATTGTATTGATAATTTTAATTATAAAGTCATTGAAAACTTTGCAACCAAAAAATAGAAGAATGAACTTCATATATCGTAAACTTTAAAAGTGACATTACAAAAATTTGTACATGTGTGTGAATAATGAAATAGTATTATTTTTATAAATTGGTAAATAGAGACTAAATCGTAATAACAATTTTCAAGCACTATCAGCAGTAAATGCTGGTGGTAGGTTAAGAGGTTTTTATTATTAATTAATTTACGGAACTGTTTTGATCAATGTTGGACAATTGCTTGGCACCTCAGATCAATAAACTTAAGATATGTACATAAGATAAAAGTATCCGCGCATATTTTTTTTAGTTTTTGTTGTCAGTATACCCTTTTTTGACAATATCGTGAATCCGTCACTAAAAATTTTGGCGGCTGCCCGAGTTGTGGCACTACCTTCTTAAAGTGGTACGAGCCGCCACTGCATGGAACTAACATCTAAATGGACCTATATAAACTTATGTAAGTAGTGCACTTGCTAATTATTGTTTTGTTACTTTTATGTAAATGTCATAATTTTAAAACTGAAGGTATCTTTGATTGGATTTATACATTTTTTAAACTCTGTATTTAAGTGTAAAGGCGGCTGCACAATTGACCGGGAACGAGAACAGAAACGGATTCACAATTAAATGGTAAACAGCTGTTTTATGTCACTGTCACTTGTGCTGTTAATTATTTTTCTTCTCAAAATAAATTTTGCGGAACGATCTTTTTCTAATTTTATTAAAAAAAGGATGTCTGGTAACTCTGAAAATATGGATTTATTTGATGACGAGCTTTTTATATTTTCGTTCTTTATGATCTTGCAACTAATTTACACAATATGTGTGCAATCACAAAGTTTTTTCAGCATAAATATAAAAAGCATATCATTCAAATATTTACAGTATGTATCTATCATGCATACATTATGATCTGCATCAATCGTACGGATGAGGACATTTTTCCAATAAAGAAATCAATAGTTCGTCATTCATTTTAATGCAAAATATGTGTATAAAACTTGTAACTAAAACTTGGTCACTCACACTGAATAACAAATTTTTATTGGACATTTGACAGTATTTTTAATCCTGCCTTCTGATTGGTTCCGGGAATACAACGGGAACGAGAAAGTTGAAACATGGGCAACTTTCCCGTTCTCGTTACCGGACAGTTTCTCGTTCTTGGTTATTGTGCAACTAAACATTAATTTACGTAGAGGTTAACTTTTTTCCCGTTTCCGTTCCCGGGCAATTGTACAGCCGCCTTAATCAATTTTATTTATTTATATCTATTTATTTATCTATGCACTCTCAAATGTTTTTTCAAAGAATTTGCCGTAATAAACTGCTTACAACACATTTCACACTTGTAAGGTTGTTCTCCGGTATGACCTTTCAAGTTAAATGAGCTTTTTGAGCGAACTGTTTTAAACAAATTTCACACTGATAAGGTTTTTCTCCAGTGTGCACTCTCAAATGTATTTTTAAAGTACCTGCTTCACTAAACTGCTTACAACACATTTCACACTTGTAAGGTTTTTCTCCGGTATGACCTTTCATGTGATAAGTTAAATGAGATTTTTGAGCGAACTGTTTTAAACAAATTTCACACTGATAAGATTTTTCTCCAGTGTGCACTCTCAAATGTCTCTTTAAATTATCTACTTTACTAAATTCCTTAAAACAAATTTCACACTTGTGAGGTTTTTCTCCAGTATGTACTCTCAAATGTCTTTTTAAAGTACGTGCTTGACCAAACTGCTTAAAACAAATTTCACACTTGTGAGGTTTTTCTCCAGTGTGCACTCTCAAATGTTCTTTCAATTCACCTGCTTGCATAAATTGCTTTAAACAAATTTCACACTTGTAAGGTTTTTCTCCAGTGTGCACTCTCAAATGTCTTTTTAAAGTACCTGCTTCACTAAATTGCTTAAAACAAATTTCACACTTGTGAGGTTTTTCTCCAGTGTGCACTCTCAAATGTATTTTTAAAGTACCTGCTTCACTAAATTGTTTAAAACAAATTTCACACTTGTAAGGTTTTTTTCCAGTGTGCACTCTCAAATGTGTTTTTAAAACACCTGATTGAAAACATTGCTTTAAACAAATTTCACACTTGTAAGTTTTTTTTCCACTCCCAACTTTCATATTTTTATTTGATGTTTCTCCTTCCGCGTGCGGATTCATGTAATTTTCTTCCTGTGATGAATGTTCAGTTAGTGTCTCCACAACTTCCATCTTGTTCTCTTGAAGATAACCTAAAAATCAAACTGACTATAATAAAAACATTTGGGTTCAAGAGAAAATTAATGTAAAAACAGAGAAATGTAATATTCAAATTAAAGGCTATTGAAATGCAAGACCATGCAGAGCAACAGGAAGGACAAACAGAAAAAAACACCAAAACAACATAAACTAAGAGCCGGTATAGGTGAAATTTGCTAATCATTTTAGGCACCATAGATGTATTCGAGATGAGAATAATAAAATACTAGTTAACGAAAAGGATGTCAAAAAGAGATGGAGAAAGTGCTTTGACAGCTTATTAAATGAAGAATTTGACAGACAGCCTGTGGAGTCAACGGAGACAGTAGCAGCAATGGTCACCAGAATAACAAACGCGGAAGTGACTCAAGCGCTTGAAAAAATAAAGAAAGGAAAAGCGGTAGGACCAGATGATATTCCTGGAGAAGTATGGAGAGCATTGGGAGAGACAGGAACAAGGTGGCTAGCAGGTTTATTTAATAGAATTATGGAAGTTGGACAAATGCCAGACGAATGGAGAAGCAGTATACTAGTACCTGTCTACAAAAACAAGGGAGATATACAACAATGTACAAACTACAGGGCTGTAAAACTGCTTAGCCACACCATGAAAATATGGGAAAGAGTAATTGATAGACGGATACGTGAAGAGACCGAAATATCCGAGAATCAGTTTGGCTTTATGCAGGGCAGATCAACAACAGATGCAATTTTCATTATAAGGCAGTTGATGGAAAAATACAGGAGTAAAGAAACAAACGCTCATATGGTATTCATTGATCTTGAAAAAGCATATGATAGAGTTCCTCGAGAGATTCTGTGGTGGGCACTCAATAAGAAAGGAGTCCCTGGTGAATATGTAAAGATTGTGAGGGATATGTATGAGGGAGTAACGACTAGTGTTGGGACAGGTGTGGGAGAGACTGATAAACATGTGAAAGTAGGATTGCACCAGGGCTCGGTGCTTAGTCCGTATTTATTCTCATTAGTTTTGGACCGGTTAACAGCGAAACTACAGGGTAACCTTCCATGGTGCTTAATGTATGCTGATGATGTCGTGTTAGTAGGAAATAGTGAAAGAGACTTAGAACAAAAACTGGAACAGTGGAGACAAGCTCTGGAGGAGAAAGGCTTAAAACTTAGTAGGACAAAGACAGAGTATTTGCAATGTACATTTAAAGATGGAGTTACTAAAAATAACATGGTATCTTTGGATGGTGAACTGATTGTAAAAAGCAATAGTTTTAAGTACCTGGGATCGGTATTACACAGTAATGGAGAAATAGATGGAAATGCATGCAGCAGAATTAGGGCTGGATGGATGAAGTGGAAGGAAGCGAGTGGTGTGCTGTGTGATAGGAAAATTCCAATGAATTTGAAGGGAAAATTCTATAAAACAGCCATAAGACCGGCTATGATGTACGGAACTGAATGTTGGGCAGTGAAAAAGAAAGAATAACAACGAATGCATGTGGCGGAAATGAGAATGCTTAGATGGATGAGTGGAGTGATAAAAAAGGATAAAATTAAAAATGAGTATATTAGGGGAAGTCTAGGTGTGGCACCAATTGATGCCAAAATGAGGGAGCATAGGTTGAGATGGTTTGGTCATGTTCAACGTCGAGACGCTAATCACCCAATACGAAGAATTTCTGAAGTGCAGATTCGTGGAAGGAGTAGGAGAGGAAGGCCAAAGAAGACGTGGAGGGAGACGATTAGGCAGGACATGTTGGTAAAGGGGATTACTATTGATATGACTCACAATAGAATTGTATGGAGAAATGCAATTAGGGAAGCCGACTCCGCACAGTGATAAGGCAAAGAGAATGATAATTTAGGCACCATAAGACTCTATACCTTAAATATTTAGTAGAACCTAAAAGGAAACATATAAACACCACCCCCTGTCCCCTTCACCCACTATCCAAAACTTCATTTTTCGCTTTTATTTTTTTTTTAGGTGGGATGCAATTAATTTTATCCCTCTAACCGATAGGTCGTCCCTGAAAATGACATTGCATTAATTCAAATAATTTAACAAGCAACAAGTTGTGTTGATGAAACCGTTTAGGCATCTTTTAGAACATTTCAAAGTAATACATTGTTGCCCGTTTGAAAATTATAAGATGCGTCATTCAAAAATTACCAGTAGAGTACAAACAAGCAGTGAGGAGACATATTTATTACTGCTCCGTACTACAAACAAATAAAAAATTGTAAACAGTATTCTTAAGTATCGAATGGCAGTAGGAATTTTTGTGACGAGTATATAAATACATATATTTTACTAATTTATTATAAATTATTGCTCAATATACAGGGTGTCCCGAAAAGATTGGTCATAAATTATACCACAGACTCTGGTGTCAAAAATAGGTTGATTTAACCTAACTTACCTTAGTACAAATGTGCACATAAAAAAAGTTATAGCCCTTTGAAGTTACAAAATTAAAATCAATTTTTTCCAATATATCGAAATCTATTAGACACCTTTTATTGGAAATATAAGTGTGGCATTCTTATGGCAGGAGGATCTTAAAAAAAATTATAGTGAAATTTGTGCACCCCATAAAAATTTTATGGGGGTTTTGTTCCCTTAAACCCCCCCTAACTTTTGTGTACGTTCCAATTAAATTATTATTGTGCTATCATTAGTTAAACACATTCTTTTTAAAACTTTTTTGCCTCTTAGTACTTTCTCGAAAAGCTAGTTTTTATCGAGATATTTTGAATATTTGTCAAATCCACCACATATTTGTATATGGAAATGTACGATTATAGAGACAGAGAGGTAATAATATGAAAATATTCTACAATGTTACTTAACCATATAAAAATATGTGGTGGATTTGACAAATATACAAAATATCTCGATTAACACTGGCTTTTTGAGAAAATACTAAGAGGCAAAAAAGTTTTAAAAACAATGTGTTTAAATAATGGTAGCACAATAATAATTTAATTGGAACGTACACAAAAGTTAGGGGTGGTTTAAGGGAACAAAACCCCCATAAAATTTTTGTGGGGTGCATAAATTTCACTATAATTTTTTTTAAAGAAGTTCCTACCATAACAGTGCCACACGTTTATTTCCAATAAAAGGTCTCTAATAGTTTTCGATATATTGGAAAAATTTGATTTTTATTTTGTAACTTCAAAGGGCTATAACTTTTTTTATGTGCACATTTGTACTAAGGTAAGTTAGGTTAAATCAACCTATTTTTGACCCCAGAGTCTGTGGTATAATTTATGACCAATCTTTTCGGGACACCCTGTATATTTTGTTCTCTGTATTTATTATAATGTATTATCATTAGGGGGATGGCCCGTTTCGGCGCCGGCGATTCGGCGCCAGCGATTCGGCGTCGGCGTTTCGGCGCCTGCCGGTTCGGCGCCCGCCGATTCGGCGCCCGCCGATTCGGCGCCGGCTGATTCGGCGACAGATACTTTGGCAAAGTGAGAGAGAAAAAAAATAGTTGTTAATGTATGATAGTCTGAAATTTTCTTTAACAAAAAATGTAGAGTCAGGAGAACAATTTTCGACATTTTAATTTTAGAAGATGTAAAATAATACCCGAAAGTTAGGTTTGGACCGAAGGGTTAGGTCTTCCTCCTTTGAAAATTGTACTGTATAATATATAATATATATAATATATTAATTTTTTAATTAATTATGTGCAATTAAATAGCTTACATTTACAAAAGTTGGAAAAAATAACATTTAATATATTTTTTTAGTGTGGTATAGATATAAATCAAGAGCCTCTTAAATTTCTAAAAAAGTAACGTAGGTATAATCTAATGTCTTACTAATAGACTCCAATGTAGGTATTTAGTCAACTAAAATAAAATCTCTGACGCCGAAATGGCCGACGCCGAAACGGCCTACGCCGAAACGGCTCTACGCCCAAACGGCCACGCCGAAATGGCCACGCCGAAACGGCGACGCCGAAATGTCCTAGACCCTTATCATTAGTGTGACCAACTCCAATTCAGTCGAATTCGGGACGAGACTGAAAAAGAATACCTAAAATCCGGGACTTTTCAATGAAAATCGGGCCATTTTTTGAAATATAGATACATAGAACTATAACATCCATCGTTTTATTGATTATTTAACATTTTTATGTTGACAACATTTTTTTTGATTGGATGGGTTGTAATGATAATTACATATTTGTTAGTTTTTGACGTTTCGACTTCCAATCCGAAAATCGTTCCCAAAAAAGGAAAAATTAGAAAATCAACAGGTGTTGGACTTCCATGTAAATAGAACCCTAGGTTATTGTAAAAATATAGGTCCCTAATTATTATTATTTGATATTCATGTTTTTGAATCTTCTTTTCAGAAGACGATAATTAAAATACAGAAACGGGAAAAAGTTCAAAGCTTGAGTCTTCGTAGAACTATAATAGCACTAAGTATATAAAATTTATGCGTTTTGGATGTGGTATTAGTATTACGATCTAGAAATTGTCGACTTTTTTCGTCCCACCAATTCAAATTGATGTGAATTCATTTTACTAAAACGTTGAAAATTCATCGGATGGCCCGGAAGCCTTGCCCGGGACACGACTTCGTAATTCGGGCAATGTCCCGGATTTTTCGGGCTAGTTGGTCACACTAATTATCATCCTCAGGGATGACAAAACGGTTTACGTGAAACATTTTTTTTTATTTCACTATTGATATAGATAACACTTTTTGTAAATTTTGAGTAATTTTCACATAAATTTATTTTTGTTAGTTTGTAGAAATATGAAAAGGAGAAACAATGGAAGGAGAGCTACCACGACGTTTCTTCATTAAAAAAAGATTGTCTGAAGAAGAATAACAGGAGTTTATGGACTGTATTGAAAGTTCTGAGGAAGAAGATGAGGGTGATTTCGACGATGATGATGACATTGCAGATCCTGAATCAGACTCAAGACTAGGAATCTAATGATTCGGACGTTTTATCATCTAATAGACATGGCCGCAACAAATGTATACAGTCTGTATCATCGAGACCATGTTGATAAATCTCCTAATAGTCATAAACCAAAAGATAAATTATACCATTGATTATAGTATTGGAGGGTAGATATCCAATGTATCAGTAAAAACCGAGACACAGAGTGACGACTATCTCTATCCTTCTTTCAAAAATGCGAATACGATCTTCCGTCTCTTACAAATTGAAAATCGACTACTGCTGCCACCCGCGAACTCAACGATTTTGTTAGTAAAGTCTCTGGTAAAGTCGTAAAGTCATCGGCAAACTGCACTGTTTAACTAAATTTCAAGCGTAGATTCCTGTTTTATTGGTTTACCGTTTTGGCCACGTTTCGGCGTGCTTCAGTCAAAGGTAGTGATGTGGGAGGGAGACGCGGTACCTCCCTCCCACATCACTGGTCAAAGGTATGACACAGCGCGCTGTTGCCACATCTAAGAAATTTCTACTAAGTCACAAAAATTAAATGATTTTTGTAAATATTATAGGTCTGAAATATTATGTAGGCTACGTATTTCAATGTTTGAAATATTTCAATTGTATTTACATTGTTTGAAACAACTTTTTTGTAGTTTGATATAATCGTTGATTTATGTATTGATGAAATATTAATACTCGTATGTACCCATAATATTTGAATCAACGATCATGTAACTGCCATTTGATTTTTTCAATATTGTATATTACATGAATTGACCGGATTTCAGTTTGCGTTTGTTATATTTAAGAGTCTATATTCATTTAAATGCTTAATTGAAGTAGAATACAAATTGTATAAATAAATATTTCTTGTAATTCTTAACGAATTTTCGAAACATATATGACCACAACACAATAATTATTGGTTGCTTTGCATTAAACTTATATACGTAGCTTGCTTTTCTTGTTATATACGTAGGAAAAATGAAAGAGTACCCATGAACGAACACATAAAACACGCTGTATTTTCCTGTCACCGTGTCACACAAAAAATTGGCCAGCGCAAGTACCTACATGTAATAATTATTGTTACATGTACTTGCACTGGTCAATTTTCTTTGTGACACGGTGACAGGAAAATAAAACATGTTTTATATGTTCGTTCATGGGTATTCTTTCATTTTTCCTACTGTATATTGTTCCATTTTATATGTCGTCATATCTATCTTTATTAATAGTACATACATTCCTTCACGGTTTTTGCTGTAAATTTTAAAGAACCCCTTGGATTGACATGAAATTTGGCATACGCATAGAGCTAACATGTCAAAGAAAAAAAGTGATATTGTGCCGATGTGTGTTTTTCCCTGAGGGTGACTTTCACCCCCTTTTGGGAGTGAAAAAATATATGTCCAAAATAATTCCGGAAATGGATAAAATGACTAATTTTAAGTAACTTTTGTTCAATAGAGCTTTTTCCCCAAGTCTAGTTAATTGCGAGTGAATATGTTCATTTTTCAACAATAAAATAACCACGCTTTTAGACGATTTTTCGCAAATAACTCAAAAAGTAAGTATTTTGTCGAAAAAAACGGAAGCAGTTTTTGGGGAAACCCATTTTAATTTTTTTAAAGTGTTTAAAAAAGCTTTCATTTCTGTTTTTATAAAAAGTTTCTAGCATCAAATTTAAGCAAGTTCCGCTCAAAATAAAGTTGTTCCCTTTTGTTTTGGTAAAAAAAATTGGGAAGATCACCGCCTAATTAGCAACTGAAATGAAATTAATAGTTACCGCTTCACAAATTATTTTACTTATGTTGTTTTTATATGATTTATCATCACATGTAAGCTTTATCTATTCAAAGTGCTTATTTTTGAAAAAATTTGTAAAGTAAAATTTTTAATTTTGAAAGATATTCTTATTTTCAAAATAACTTAAAAATTGTTAGAGACACCAAAAATCTCAAAAAGACAAAAAAAGTCAGCATTGCTTTTCTGAATATCTTGTATTCTTTTGTTTTTCTGTAAGACAAAAATTGATTAAGATTTGGTGTTTCTAAATTGGCATACACTCGTGATCAGTGACTCGTTCAAGCCCTTTTAACTACATCCCTTTCAAAAATAAGAACTTTGAACCGATGAAACTGACAGATCATATAAACAATACATACACGAGTAAAGAAACTTGTGAAAAGGTAACGATTAAGTTCATTTGAGATACTAATTAGGAGGTGATTTTCCCGATTTTTTTTTACCAAAAAATAGGGATTAACTTTATTTTGAGCGTAACTTGTTTACTTTTGATGCTAGAATTTTTTTTGTAAAACAAAAATGAAGCTTTTTTAATACTTTAAATAAGTTGTAATGGGTTTTCCCCCAAATAAAGTGCTTCATTTTTGGTTATTTCACGTTAAAGCATTCCATTTTGGAATGTGATGAATATGAACCTATTTTTCATTAGCTATAATTCTGCTTCTACTACTTATATAATAGAGAGAACTATTATATAGGTTACCGGCCAAACCCGATTTCAGGGCAAACTAGTTTGGCCTAGGCCAAACTAGTTTGTCCTAACCGCGTTAGGATAAACTAGTATGGCCTAGGCCAAACTAGTTTATCCTATCGCGCGTAGGCCAAACTAGTTTGTCCTAGGCCAAACTAGTTTATTCTGATATAAAGACGCACACTTCAGGCCAAACTAGTTTATCCTGATATAATAAAGACTCACACTTCAGGATAAACTAGTACGGCCTAGTCTAAACCAATTTAGCCGAGTCGAAAGTAATTTAGCGAACATGTAAGGACTTTTACATGCGGGGAATTCCCAAACCACGTCCTTTATAATCCAAGGATGGCACTAAAAGTGAGAAATTCGAGCTAGGCTGTCTGTCCGTCGGTCCGTCCGACCGCGAATATAACTGCTCCGTCACTATACCAGGTAGAATGACAAATGAAGTGTCAAATGAAAGCTTATAATCCAAGGATGGTACTAAAAGTGAGGAATTTGACCTAGTGTGTCCGTCGGTCTAGGTAGAATGACAAATGAGGTGTCAAATGAAAGCTTATAATCCAAGGATGGTAATAAAAGTGAGAAATTTGATATAGTCTGTCTGTCCGTCCGACTTTCATTTGACACCACATTTGTCATTATATCTAATATAGTGACGGAGGAATTACATTAGCGGACGGACGGACCGACGGAAAGATAGCCCAGCTCAAATTTCTTACCTTTAGTACCATCCTTGGATTATAAGCTTTCATTTGACACGTCATTTGTCATTCTACCTGGTATAGTGACGAATGAGTTTTATTCGCGGTCGGACGGACCGACAACCTAAGTCAAATTTGTCACTTTAGGTACCATCCTTGGATTATAAAGGACGTGCTTTGGGAATTCCCCGCATGTAAAAGTCCTTACATGTTCGCTAAATTACTTTCGACTCGGCTGAATTGGTTTACACTTGGCCGTACTAGTTTATCCTGAAGTGTGTCTTTATTATATCAGGATAAACTAGTTTGGCCTAGGATAAACTAGTTTGGCCTACGCGCGATAGGATAAGCTAGTATGGCCTAGGCCATACTAGTTTATACTAGTGATATAAAGACGCGCACTTCAGTACTGACGCGGTTAGGACAAACTAGTTTGGCCTAGGTCAAACTAGTTTGTCCTGAAATTGGGTTTGGCCGCTAACATATACACCATTTTTTTCTTCAATTTTTTACAGGCTACATTTTTGATAAAAATGTTTTGTTCGACAAAATACTTACTTTTTGAGTTATTTGCGAAAAACCATCTAAAAGCGTGGTTGTACATATTTTGTTGAAAAATGAACCTATTCACTGGCAAATAACTCGAAAAGTATTAGCAATTAGTCCATGTGGTGAGACCGCTCCCGTCTGGAAAAATTTCTGATTCGGTTTCTTTGTGGATTCCTATTCAAAAATGTCCCCTTTAAACAAATCTGAAGGGTGCCGGGCGGAATTTTTGGGCAGAAATTGTTTAAACAATTTTTTTAAACAAATACAAAAGATCATATTCTTTTGCTCTGAAACATATATTTTTAGATTTTTTGGGTCAATCTAAACAAGAAAGGTATCTCGTAATTTTTCTCAGAAATTGATAGTTTTGGAGTTATAGGTGATTTAAAATCTGAAAAATGTGAAAATACGCATTTTCGAGGCTTAAAAACTCATATTTAAATTAGTATTCTTGAGGTTGCCAGATACTTAGATTGAAGAGTGAACATTCAGCTTCAAGATTCTGAAGAGTGATCGCGTCTAACTTTAATTTATACCGTTGTTTTTTAATTGTTAAATATGCGTGTTTATCCGATTTTTTGTCGGTGCGGCGCGCTCCATTTCAAAAATCCCCTATTTTCCTCCGAAAAATATTTTTTCTAGATTCTTTGGGACATTCTAAATAAAATAAGTTTCTTGACATTTTTCTCAAAAGTTAATAGTTCTAAAGTTATAAGCGATTTAAAATCCAAAAATGGGTTTTTTTGTCACTTTTCGGATTTTAATTCGCTTATAACTTAAAAACTATTAATTTTTGAGAAAAATGTTAAGAAACTTATTTTATTCAGAATGTCCCAAAGAATCTAGAAAAAATATTTTTCGGAGGAAAATAGGGGATTTTTGAAATGGAGAGCGCCGCACCGGCAAAAAACCGGATAAACACGCATATTTAACAATTAAAAAACAACGGTATCAATTAAAGTTAGACGCGATCACTCTTCAGAATCTTGAAGCTGAATGTTCATTCTTCAATCAAAGTATCCGGCAACCTCAAAAATACTAATTTAAATGTGAGTTTTTAAGCCTCGAAAATGGGTATATTCGCATTTTTCAGATTTTAAATGGCCTATAACTCCAAAACTGTCAATTTCTGAGAAAAATTACAAGATACCTTTCTTGTTTAGATTGACCCAAAAAATCTAAAAATATATGTTCCAGAGCAAAAAAATATAATCTTTCGTATTTGTTTAAAAAAATTGCTTAAACAATTTCTGTCCAAAAATTCCGCCCGGCACCCTTCAGATTTGTTTAAAGGGGACATATTTGAATAGGAATCCACAAAGAAACCGAATCAGAATTTTTTCAGACGGGAGCGGTTTCACCACAAGGACTATATTGACTAAATGAAAAAACTGTATAGTCCAGAAAGCCACTGCGCATCTGCTAGGAAAAATATTCTAATTCGTATTTTTTGCACAATCTTACTCAAAAAGGACTCCTTTTAACAAATTTGCATGCTGCCAGGACCAAAAGGTGGTCAAAAATGTTTTAAACGTTTTTTGTTTTTTTCCTAAAATAATTTTTTTTGCATGGAAAAAAGTTTTTTTAGGTTTTTTGGATCATTCCAAATAGAAAAGGTCTTTAGTGACTTTTTTCTAAAAATGATAGTTTTTGACATATAAGCGAATAAAAATTGAAAAATTGCGAAATCGGCCATTTTTAACCCTCAAAAACTATGTGAAAAACTGAAAATTTGAATGTTGCCAGGGTAGGTAGATATTCTTTAAACATCGATTGATGAAATCCCTAAGAGTTTTTTGCAATACAATATTCAAAACTCCTTTGTTTTTTAATTGCTAATCAAGCGCGCGCGACACTATTTTCCACCGACAGTATGGTGCAAATGACAGGAATAAATTCGTTATTTCGTAAACCGGCGACTTTAACGAAAAATCCCGAAACAGGTCGATTTTTATTTTTAAGTTATGATATTGTGGCATATATGATATACTAGTGACGTCATCCATCTGGACGTGATGACGTAATCGATGATTTTTTTAAATGAGAATAGGGTCGTGTGCTAGCTCATTTGGAAGGTTCTTCAATTCTCTATTCAATAATATAAACACTTACATAATTATTTATATCGACTATCGACGTTGTAAGTCCCCAAAATAACACGTATTTTTTCAGATACTGACCATGGGTGGTGAATGGTTAATTTTGGTCTTACTAATCACGTTTTTCTTAAAATTAAAAATTACACCATTTTCTTTTTCTATAAAACATTTTCATCTAAAACTTTTCAGAATATTTTTATATTTTAACATCAGCTAGGCGTTCAAGACGTAGTGAGATGGACAAGAGCACGACGACGCATGTGGAGAGAGCACGACGACGCATGTGGAGTGACCACGTAGACCGGATGGGGATGGACCCTGAACGTATAGCGAAATGGGTGAAGACACAGAAGCCCAACACTAAGCGACCCATAGTAAAAGACCCAAAAAACGATGGTCGAGAGCTGGAGCTCTTGATCGCAGCAGAGACTGCAATAGAAGAAACAGGACATAGTTAATTTTTTACGTTATTCTTCATTAATAAACAATAAAGTTTCAAATTTTTTGCCGATTCCGACTACTTTTCATGTTAGTACATCATAATATGTTTTATACATATTTTAATAAACATGACGATATATTTTAATGTTTGAAAAGTGTAAGACTAAAAAGTAAAAAATAAAAAAAGATGAAAAAAAAATTTTTAAGAAACGCTTTTCTTTAGTTACGAGTGACTAAAATTAAAAATATTATAAAAAAATCAACTAAAAGGCAAAAAATAAAAATAAATTAAAAAAATCTAACACATTCGGTAAAGAAAAGCGTGGGGCGAAAACCGTTTATTCGATGAACACGCGCCATGCTTTTCTTTGACGGATGTGTTAGATTTTTTTAATTTATTTTTAATTTTTGCCTTTTAGTTGATTTTTAATATTTTTAATTTTAGTCACTCGGTAACTAAAGAAAAGCGTTTCTTAAAAAAAATTTTTTTTCTTGTAGTGTTGGTTCTTCTTCCCGTTTTTGTTCTGTGTTATCATTCTGATGTTGTTTTATTTCCTGGGGTTCCGCCTACCACAAGTTGATTAACCTCGTTTAGGCTATGGAGCCTCTTCAAGGGATAGATACCCCCTTTTTTTGGCGGGGGTTTTGAGAAGTTGTGCTGTGGGTGCAATACTAATGATTGACATGTTGGAATTTTGTCCAGACGAATGGATTGGGTTGTTTGGCTAGAGGTGTAGGCATGCCACTACTATTTACGTTTTGTTGTTTTGGTTTGTTGATTTTGTGCTGCTACTATCGCACGAGTTCAGTTTTCTAGGAACGGCTCTTTGAATCAGCGTTTGGAGTGTAGACGATTATTGTCTACGATAAAATAGGGGGATAGTTTCTAGGACGTTCCAATACTCATCAGGAAGTTCGTTGCCTGCTATGTCTAGAAGTTTAGCAGGTAGGAAAGGAACTTTGATTGCTGGGTGTCTGGTGGGTATTTGTCCTCTGCGGTCTACTGGGGTTCTGCTTGTTTATTTGCATTTAATAGTTCTTCAAAATACTCCGCCCATCTGTTCAATTTTTGTGTTGTTTCTCCTAAAAGCACACCGTCCGTCTTTACCTCTACAGTAACTTGTTTTACTCTTTGCAGTTCCTCAGAATTTTTTTACTTCTTGGTAGAAATTTCTTATTTCCTTGTTTACATACGATTGTTTTCTATTGTTTTCAACTGTTTGTCAAAATGTTCTCTTTTATTTTTTCTGCAGATTTGTTTTACAAATTTGTTATACTTCTCTTCTTGCCATTTTATATTTTTCTGTCGTATCCTGTGTTATATTTTGTCTTTTTCTATTTTTGCTTTATTTCTACATATCAATGCTCTTTTACAATCCTCGTCAAACCAGTCTCTTCGTTTCTCTGCTTGTACTTTTCCTAGACATAGTTCCGTTGCTTCTGCCATCGCTATCTGTATATTATATATATATATATATATATATATATATATATATATATATATATATATATATATATAAAATATATATTATACAGCGTGTCTACTTAAGTTGGAAACATATGGGAAACTTTTTTGTTATTCATTTTACGAAAAAAAGTTATTCTTTATAAAAAGTTCTGCTTGCTCTAAAACCTAAGATTCAATCATCAGATATCAAATTTTGTCAATATTATACGAAATTTGTCAACTAATTTACTTATTTTCTCTGTCACCATGGATCCAACTCCAAAATATCTGTTTGTCCGCCACTCTTAAAAAAGCTTCTTTTTCCAATTTTCACTATTTCAGTTTCCAATTATTGTTTTGTTTCTTGTAAGGCCAGGATGTCTACTTTGTAATTCTCCATAATATCATCTAAATTTTTTAAGGCACCCTCTTCGTACGCGTACGTACTTCTTACATTCCAAGTTCCTATTTTTAATAGGTAATTCCTCATGTTTTTTCCTGTTTTTGTCCTTCTTTTCGTCATTTTCCAAAGTCTTTATCCCTTTCTTTGCCATGTCGATACCACATTCCACCCGATGTTCAACGATAAATACATTATAGTGTTTATAAAAAAAACAAACTAAAAATTCCCAATCATTATAAGTACCTACTGAGAAGTCAAATAATTATCTCAAAACGTTTTTTCAAACCTATATTGACAAACATCTGGTTTTAATTCATGCTAATATTCTATCTCGAACAGTGGGGCTTCGATTCGTACCCTAAAGAGCCTATTACATCTTCCTAAATTTAGTGTCCGATATTTAGAACGTTCTGAATTCAGTATAGTGTAATCGCATTTAGTCAGTTAGCATCCTAATTAGGAAGGTTTTTCGACTTCCTAAGTGGCTAAATCGTAGAGATGGAACACAATAGTATTTTTCGGTAATATTTTTTTGTTATTGGCATACACATTAGTGATTCAGCCAGTTACAAGTTAATGTTTTAGCTCTATGCATCACATTCAAACGATCAACCTAGTTGGTAGGTACCAATAATTTTGTATTTTTAATCTAGAGCAGAGGTTCTCAACCAGTTGTAGGCGTACCACTGGTGGTACGTGGGACGATTTCAGGTGGTACGCGTCGCGTGGGTGAAACAAGCTGTTACGCTGGGCCTCTGTCTGCGGATGTGGCAGAATACAGTATTCCTCGAAATATCTCAAATACCAGATGTAGTGGTTGACATAATTCATAATTCTTCACTTGGAATCTCTTCAAGAAAGTTTTAATAAATATTTCTCTGAAGATTATTCCAAACTTGACTGGATCAGAAATCCTTTTGCAGGAATCTCACCAAATGAGTTGTAATTGCAGGAAACATTCATCGATCTAATAGAAAATAGTTCTGTGAAACACAGCTTTAAAGAGAAATCCTTAGTTGACTTCTGGATTGAGTTAAAATCCGAGTATCCAATGCTCTTCTGACAAGCTATGCTGTTTTTGATGCCATTTGTCACTAATTACTCGTGTAAGACTGGTTTTAAGTACTGGACTATGGTATATATTTTAAAATTAAAATTAGACACCACAATTGTGTCTATAAAACAAGCCAATGGACATGTTTCTGATAGTAAACATGTTTCTAAAAACAATATGATCGGGGGGAATTCTTCCATTCCATGACCCCCTACCCCCAAATGTTTGGTGGTACGCCAAAATCTTCAAAATATTTCAGGTGGTACGCAGTTACTAAAAGGTTGGGAACCCGTGATCTAGAGGATGACATGTATTTAATTTGGTTTTTAAATATATTTATATTTCTTACCATGTTTTTCCTCCAATTCGTAAATCTATATCACAACTAAACAAATTTTTCTTACATGTAATTATTATGGGTTTTTAAATTACCTAAAGTCGAGACAAATGGAAAATGAAGACACTAAGTTATTATAGAAGATAGGATCGATTAGATTATAGTCATATAAATAAAAACAAAATGCGAAAGAGGCAAAATTTTAACAGTGGTAAATGACAACTATATCTGCCATAAATTAGAAATCTGTTACAGACGTATCGACCTGAAATTCTTTTGAACCCATCACATTAAACATATGTGAGATGTTAAAATCGAAACAGACGCCGCCGATGCGTTTCTCTATGGTACCTATTCCGTACCTATTTCATTTCAAATCTCTTACCCGGTCATTCCGAAAAGTGTACGACCGGCGCTGGAATCGAAACCGATGCCGTAAAAGTTTTGTCACGTGTAATACGTGGAATAGTCGATTGAAACATATTCCGACGTACCCGCTCCAGTTCCAGCGTGCCATCCCTAATCGAAACGAACGTCGCCGATGTGTTCTCTACTAACCCTATGGTGGCTCTTTCAATGTGGCTGTGCTAAAACCTATTCCGAGCGAGAATCCAGTTCCGAGTTTATTGTAAATTGCGGATTGCGGTCGATGCGGCGCCGTTGAAATCGAAACCGATACCGTCGACTTTTTGGTCACTGGTGCGTGGGATAGACGATTGGGACCTATTCCGAGGTACCTGCTCCAGTTCCATCATGCCATCTCTAGACCGCTTCATTCTTCTTTGGGGCACTCAAGTTTGGTTGTTGTGGTCTGGGTTAACGATAATGTTTTGGCGCCGTAAGTCATGTTTGGAAGCGCACATTAGTCGGACGTCTTCTTTTTCAGATAATTTGGCATGTTCCTCTTGAAGATGTCTGATAGAGCTCCGTATGCGACCCATGCTGAGGTGATCCTTTTTTGTAGCTCGGCAGTTTGGTTGTCTGGCAATTTGGAGTTCATCCCTAAATATTTATATTTATGGACCAAATGCTATTTCATTGAAGTCGGCTTTTGGATTTTCGCTTGGTATTACCAGGTTTGTCATGTTTTGTGTCTTTCCAAAATTTATGTTTAAACAAACTTTCTTACAGGCGGCATCTAACGCAGTAAGCATACATAGTTCTAATCTCTCCAAAGTTGTGTGTTATAAGAGGTACCTGCTCCAGTTCCACCATGCCATCTCTAGTAAATCGGATGGATGTACATGTGTACAATCCTGTACCATTTTCTATGCACCCAAAATAATAAAAATGTCACTGGATGTACCCAAAACGATAAACATGTCACGATGCTGACTGAAAGGTAATCAATCATAATTACCTTTCGAGCCCTTCGAAGAGCGTACCTGTTATACCTGCTTTTAAAAGTTTAACCTGGTTAAATTAGGGCAGTCAATGAGGGTATGGGACTCCGAATTCCATCCTACTATATCGATTTACTTGATATTTTCACAATAAGTAGGGAACAGCAGTGGCGGCCCGTAAGGTAGTGCCATAGAGCCATGGCACTACCTTGCTAACTATCCATAAACATATTTTTTATCTTCAAAACTTTTTAATTCCTGTTAATTTTTTTTGTGTGTATTTCTTTTGATCTTCATAAATTATATAAAATATGGCAACTATGGGCGCAATACAATCCCTGCCGACAGCAGAGAGTATTCGACAGGAGAATCTCCTTCGCGCCGAAGTCAGTATTGGCACGACTAAAGAGAGAAAGATTTTACGAGCATTATATGTAAGTGACAGAGAAAGAGCTATATTAGACTATTAGTATACCTTAACATTAGAATCTCTGTGCCAGGCACGAGGGTATGAAGCCAGGTCTATTTATTTTGAGTTTCTTTACGTGCTGGTTTGTCGCTTTTATTATGTATATTTTCTGTTAAAAAGTTTTTGTATTTATAATTAAACTTTTAGTGCATCATGATCGTGGGTATTTTGATAATATTTTGATTATTTCTTAAGTTTAATATATTAATTGACAATAAAGATTAGTATTTTAAAAATTTTTTTGGTGGTTTTTCGCTAGAAAAAAAAACTACAAATGTTATAAGGTGTATAAAAAGAAAATTCAGAAAATAGAGGCATATTTAAGGAGCTGGTCAATTTTAGCGCCGAATTAGACAACGACTTAAAGGTTCATATTATTCAAAGTACCAGATCTTTCAAAGGTCTACCTTCTCCGGACATTTAGTTGCTTCTAATTTATTTATGTCGGAGAAGTTTTCTGCTTATAAGCATCAGTTCTCCGAATCATTTCTTAATGAAACATGGAGAGAATTTTAATTTTTAAGCAAAACTCGGTTTAAACTGAATTAGAAGTAGGTACCGTATTAGCGAGACGAATTAAGTACTACCTCTGGGGCTGTTTCGCTATCGGTTTTATTGTAGAGGGAAGGTTTAAAAGGCACATTTGAAGAAACTATTAAACTTTTAAGTATTTTAGTTACCATTCCTATATCAACATCTGAAGCAGAACGCTGTTTTTCGATGTTTACATCGAAACCTAGTGCTTTAGGTATGCTTTATGCAGAAAAGCATTTTGTAAATTGTATTGATAATTTTAATTATAAAGCCATTGAAAACTTTGCAACCAAAAAATAGAAGAATGAACTTCATATATCGTAAACTTTAAAAGTGACATTACAAAAATTTGTGCATGTGTGTGAATAATGAAATAGTATTATTTTTATAAATTGGTAAATAGAGACTAAATCGTAATAACAATTTTCAAGCACTATCAGCAGTAAATGCTGGTGGTAGGTTAAGAGGTTTTTATTATTAATTAATTTACGGAAATGTTTTGACCAATGTTGGACAATTGCTTGGCACCTCAGATCAATAAAGTTTTTGTTGTCAGGATACCTTTTTTGACAATATCGTGAATCCGTCACTAAAAATTTTGGCGGCTGCCCAAGTTGTGGCACTACCTTCTTAAAGTGGTACGAGCCGCCACTGGGGAACAGCTCAAGAAACAAAGTCTACCCTATGCCGATGTGTGCTTTTGTCTTGGGGGCGGTTCCCACCCCTTCTCGGGGGTGGAAAATTTTTTGGTTAAATAACTACGGAAGTTGCTAGAGAACCCAATTCTAAGCAAAAACTGTTCTATATTTTTTTTTCGAAAACTCAATAGTTTTTGAGTTATTCGTGGTTGAAAATTGGTTATTTTCATTGAAACATAACACCTTTTCAAACGGTTTTTTGCGAATACCTTAAAAACTATGTATCTAACTAAAAAAACTATATAAAATATTTTTGTAGCTTATAAAATAACAGAGATTGTTTCCTTTATGAATCTTCTAGTTATAACACAAAAAGATATATAGTAAGTGAAAAGAGTTTGTTTTCTTAGTGCATGCTCAAATCAGTGTATTCAACTTGAAATAACAGAGAAACGGCCGATTTTACGTGTCGACCAATAATTTTTGTTGTGCTTGAAAAGACCTTTAAAATAAGCAATATTAAATGTCGATTACATTCAAACTAAGCGAGATAAACTGCAAAAAATTTGATGACTTACGTATTTTAAGAAAAAAAAAAGAGAAGAATATTTAACCCCTCATCCACAAGAAGTTAAATGCATCGTTTTCCTTCTACAATACATTTTACTATAGTGTTATTTTTATGTTCAAATAGTTGGGCGGGTTTAACATGAGTGGTTTTTGAAAAAAATAAGATCAAATTATTGAGCGCATTTTTAAATTTTCTTAAAAATCTTCCTGTTCCTCCATGTAACATGTAACTTAAATGCCATACAAAAATGTAGGTTTCTTTTAGATAAACATTTTAATTTTATTTTTCATAACCGTATCTCTTTATCATTTTCAAGTTACATGGAGAAAAAGGAAGATTTTTAAGAAAATTTAAATATGCGCTCTATAATTTGATTTTATTTTTTTCAAAAACCATTCATTTTAAAGCCGCTCAACTTTTTGAATATATAAATAATACTATAATAAAATGTATTGTAGAAGGAAAACGATGCATTTAAATTCTTGTGGATGAGGGGTTAAATATACTTCTCATTTTTTTCTTAAAATTCGTTAGTCATCAATTTTTTGCAGCATTATCTCGCTTAGTTTGAATGTAATCGACACTTAAGCATTTGAAAGAACGTTTCAATCACAACAAAAGGTATTGGTAGCACTATACACCTAAAATCGACCGTTTCTTTGTTATTTCAAGTTGAATACACTGATTTGAGATTGCACCAAAAAACAAATTCTCTTACGTATCATATCGTATCACTATCGCGTATCGTATCACCCATATCAATATTTCAATCAACGGTATCATATCTCTTTTTGTGTTATAACTAGAAGATTTATGAAGAAACGAATCTCTTTGTTTTTTTATAGGCTACAAAAAAGTTTTATATAGTTTTTTTAGTTAGATGTATTGTTTTTAAGGTATTCGTAAAAAACCGTTTGAAAAGGTGTTATGTTTCAATGAAAATGGCCAATTTTCAACCACGAATAACTCAAAAAGTATCGAGTTTTCGAAAAAAAATTATAGAGCAGTTTTTGCTTAGAATTAGGTTCTCTAGCAACTTCCGTAGTTATTTAAGCAAAAGTTTCCCACCCCCGAGAAGGGGTGGGAACCGCCCCCACGACAAAAGCACACATCGGCATAGGGTAGACTTTGAAAAAGGAGATAAGTTGAGTCTATTCCTAAAATTTGATTAAAATCCATGCAGTAGGATAGAATTCGGAGATAATAACATAGTCTTGCTCTCAATGACTGCCCTAAACCGAACCCCTGTGGTTTTAACACTTCTTGGTTTTGAGACCCTGTCTTTGTGCTATTTAGCATCCTAAATTTAGGATGGTGTAATAGCGAGCTACAGTGACTGAATTTAGTGTCCTAAATCGTATCCTGAATATCGGTCCTGAATTTAGGAAGATGTAATAGGCTCTTAACGTGCCCTAACGGTAAACAGAAGATCTTGCCTTGTTTGTCAACACAACACGTAGGTATAAAGATTTTAAAGAGAAGCCACGTACACTTACTTTTTACTCTTTTTATATTCCCATGTATAATACAGTTTAGTACCTATTTCAATCAAGAATGGTACCTAGGTACTTACACATTTTATTTAAAATACACACTAATTATCGAGGTATAGTAAATTGACTAAAGTTTAATGGCAATAAATATATTTTTCTATTCTTCTTCTAAAAGCTTTACAATATCACTGTGAATGTATGGAAAACAGGTGTTTTTCCAATATTCATGTTTTTTTAATGCGGATTCTATTTATTCTATATTCTATTGTTTGTTTGGACTTTTACTTCTTAAAGCTCTATTTCATAGCTCAGGTAGATATGACGATATAAAAAAAGAAAAGCCAACACGTTTAGTGTAAAGTAGGGTGACCAAACATCCCGTAAAAACGGGATTGTCCCGTTTTTTTAAGATTTGTCCCGGTGTCCCGAAAAAGTCTCTCGAGACGCCTAAATGTCCCGTATTTACGTTGGGTTGATTTTATGCATCTGACTATATTGTCTCTCTTTAATTCTTCTTCAATTTCGGCATTTGATTTCATTCTTATTTCTCCCTATCTTGTTCCATTGTGGCCCAGTATTGTTCTCATTATTTTTCTTTCAATATTTCAGAAAGTGTTCCTTCCTCTTTATTGTTAATCGTCGTTGTTTCCGTCCCACATGTAACAACAGGTCTTATTGTCTTATATGTATAGGTTCACCTTTGTTCTCTTACTTAGAGTTTTGCTTCTCAGCAGATTTCTATTCAATCCATGTTTATGTTATTTTGACTTTCAGAATTCTTTCCTCTGTTCTCTCTTTTCCGGTTTTCCTTATTGTTACTCCTAAGTAGCTAAAGGTGGATATCGTTTCAAATATTTATGGTTCTGTGTTACTGTAATTGTACGGCCTTATAACTTCTTCATCACAGTCTTACTTCCCACATAACAATGATGTTCGTATCATGTTCTAAGCATATACTACCAACATTCGTCGGAGTATATTCTGTTTAGTATATGCGTAGTACAAGCATAGCATGTACCTTAAAAAACATTCTAAATTTCATGTTCTTTGCATATACTTTAAAGTATATTCTCGTACCGAATATACTGAGTACATTCGTGTACGTAGTAACTCGGAATATTCGTAAAAGTTTATTCTTAGAATATACCTTTATCGAATATTCTTAGCACATACTTATAAGTACATTCTTAACACATCCTTATAAGTAGATACTATTCTTAGAATATACCTTTATCGAATATTCTTAGCACATACTTATAAGTACATTCTTAACACATACTTATAAGTAGATACTTTTAAAATATCTTAAAAATAATATGTATGTATAGTATTGGCTCCGAGCGTTAACAAAGTGTCAAGGCAAAATCGACCGACCTGCTCATGGTGGCGGTTTTTTGAAATTTTGTAAGGACGCTTTCTGTATGATTAAATGGAACATTTAAAAAAATACCGTGTCACGCTAGTGATATGATGTATTAATATAAACAGAAAATAAAAACGCTCTTAATCTGATATAAATTCTTCACTTTCCAACAGTTTGATTATGTATACATAACCTCACTATCGCAGTTTATGTCAATAAATCTTTATTAACGAAAAAGAAAATATTTTGTTGCACTATAAATTACACTATAAATTAATAACTAATGAATTCTAACAATTTTATTCGGTTATGATCACTACAAAATAAAATATTCAAGTTTAACAACATAATCCCATAAGACTCAATGTTAAAACGTCCTTACAAAATCTGACAGCGTGTCACGTGACTTTAAATAGAGGGGAGACGCACGGGGCGAATAGGAAGTATGAATAATATTAGCCTTATAGATTATCAACTTCGTTATATTTTAGAATAATTAATAAAATTGATGTATGTAAGTAGTATTGGACGAATTTCATTTCAAAATTGTTGTATGGTAAAAAAGTTTAAAGATTAATTGTATTAACGTTTACATAGATACTATTAAAAATTCGTTTTCATAATTGAAATGACTTTACCATTTCGAGTTTATCATGAATCATGAGTATTTTTATATCCTTGGAATTTGAATTTAGGTACATTCAATTCAATATGGGCCATTTCGCAGAACCAAAACGTGCCAAACTGCACAACCAAAGCAACCAAAGGCTTTGGCGTTGCCAACCGTCAAGTAAGGTTTTTCCGTCAACTTACCTTAAAAATTCCCACTTTTATAAAAAAAAAACTTCCCTCGTGTTTACAAAATCTGAGAAGATATGTTTAATTATTTTCAAATATTTTGATTTTTTCTTAATATTTTACAATTTGGAATGGATAAGTTACCTTTTGAGTTAACTTTTTCCCTTTATCACCTTTTATGTTGAAAATTCCTGCAAAAAGGGAAATTTCTCTCCGTTTGGCAACACTGACCACCGATGTTATTCCACAATACATTCCCCCATCTGACCATTTCTTACCTGAGTGGATCAGGGATAGGAAAAAACCGTAAAATATGAAAAAGAAAACAGGCATTATTTCATTATTTCTATCATCTATGGATCTATGCAGTGTTGAGGATGAAGACGAATGATGTAGTACTAGAACTAAAGAACATACATACAATATCTTTATTGTAATATCTTTATTTTGTTTGCGGTGCTTCAAAATACATAAAATATAATCTATTTTGGTAACTCATTAAATAGGTAAGTACATATAAGTATTATATAAATTTTAGTTACTTATGCATAGTTTAGTTTAGCTAAATATATAATGATTTATACATATAAATAACTAAAATTTATAAATATGTACTTACTTTTTAAGTAATATTGTAGAATGTAGGTACTAACTACATTCTCATTTGCAATTAAAATATGTAAATATAATAAGTATTTGGTAGAACCAGTAGAACCTAAGATGAGATTAAGTGATGCTAAAAGCATACTTCTAAGCAATATAGCACTTGATAGCACTTTCTTAGAATATTCTTAAAAATATATATTCTTCCCATACAAAGATGTGCGGTAGTAGGTACGTTCTAAGTATATAAATAGAAGGTTTATAGCACTTCCTTGGAATATTCTAAAAAGTACCTTCTTGGTATAAACTAAAAAGATGTGCGGTAGTATGTTCTAAGTATACACATAGAAGGTTTATAGCACGTCCTTGGAATGTTCTAAAAAGAACATTCTTGGTATATACTGAAAAGAAGTGCGGTAGTACATTCTAAGTATATACATAGAACGTTTAAGTACTGTAATGTAGTATATACTCAGTATGTGCTCTGCACATTCGCAATGGTAATTACGCATATTCTCAGTATATACTTTTTCTGAAAAGTATGTTCTATGAATCTACTAAGAACATGAAATTGTTATGTGGGTTTGCAGTGAATAGCATTTTTTCGTAATATTCTTCCCATATTCTACTGTTCTGTTTGTCTTCAAATACGGTTTCTCCTTTTTGGTTTTTTAGTCCTCTGCTTGTTTTCATGCTAGGCGTATTTTTGGTGGCTCTGACTTTTTTGTAAAATTGTTTTATTTTATGGTCTTTTTCTGTCCTTTTCAATATCCTCCTGTGAAACCAGTCATTTTTCTTCTTTTTATTTGTTGCGTTAGCCTTATTTCTCGCTATTTTGTATTCTTTCCTGTTTTGTTCTGACGGGTTGTTGATTCATGTCATTCTGGCGGAGTTTTTTAGTGTTCTGTCTGTTTCGCAGCCGTGATGTAATTTACGTAAGTAAATTGAAAAGGATTTGTATTTCCCAAATTAGCTAAAAGACCATGTTTCCGATGGAGGCCCCTCGGTTAGCTGCAGGGTATCGCCCCAAACCCTCCTTGGCAGTGGTGCACCCAAGGGGGTTTGGTGGTTAACCCCTCTCCCCCCAGAGCATATGAAAAATATATAAAGAATAGTAGGAAAATGTAAATTATCTTTCACAAACAATACAAAAAAATTTCACCCCCCCCCCAGAGAAAAATTCTAGGTGCGCTACTGCTTCTTGGATGTGTCCCGTTTTTTCAAGTTTATGATTTGGTCACCTTAGTGTAAAGCAACTCATAATTTATTGTGGCCATTTAAAAATATGTTTCGAAAATTTGTTAAGAATTACAAGAAATATAAAACATGTATACATGTGAATGTTGAATCGAATGACAGTTACATTATATCAAACTACAAAAAAGTTGTTTTCAACAATGTAACTAATGTTAACTAACTTATTACCATCTTTGGAATATAAGTTTTCATTTGACACCTCACTTGTCATTCTACCTGGTATAATGACGGAGAACATATGTTCGTGGCCGGGACAGACAGCCTAGGTCAAATTTCTCACTTTTAGTACCATCCTTGAATTATGAGCTTTCATTTGACACCTCATTTGTTATTCTACCTGGTATAGTGACGGAGGAGTTATATTCGCAGTCAAACGGACAGACCACTTGGTCAAATTTCTCACTTTTAGTACCATCCTTGGATTATAAGCTTTCATTTGACACCTCGTTTGTCATTATATCTGGTATAGTGACGGAGGAGTTATATTCGCGGTCTGATGGACAGAGAGCCTAGATCAAATTTCTCACTTTTAGCACCATCCTTGGATTATAAGCTTTCAGTTGACATCTCATTGGTCATTCTACTTGGTATAATAACGGAGGAGTTATATTCACGGTCCGACGGACAGACTGCCTATTAGGTCAAATTTCTCACCTTTAGTACCATCATTGGATTATAAGCTTTGATTTGACACCTCATTTATCATTCTACCTGGTACACTAACGGAGGAGTTATATTTGCGGTCGGACGGACAGAGAGCCTAAATCAAATTTCTCACTTTTAGTACCATCCTTTGATTATATACTTTCATTTGACATTCTACTTGGTATAATAACGGAGGAGTTATATTCGCGGTCGGACAAACAGACGGACAGATAGCCTAGGTCAAATTTTTTACTTATAGTACCATCATTGGATTATAAGCATTATAAGCATCATTTGACACCTCATTTGTCATTCTACCTGTTATAATGACGGAGGAGTTATGTTCGCGGGCGCACGGACGGACATCCTAGGGCAAATTTCTCACCTTCAGTACCATCCTTGTATTATAAGCTTTCATTTGACACCTCATTTGTCATTCTACCCCGTATAATGACGGAGGAATTATATTCGCTGTCGGACGTGGTCAGACAGACGGACGTGGATAATTCAAAGTTTTCACATTTTTTCAATATTGGTGCAAACAAAAATCGAATGACAGTTACATATATATCAAACTGTAAAAATATTGTTTTAAACAACTGTAACTAATTTTTTTGAAATACAAGGCGATTATTCATATTTCCTTGACGAATATTTTCAAAACATTTAGAACTGGCAACGCTGTCGAGAAAGCTTTTGCTACCTAGGTAGCGACGGGCAAGAGGAAATTTGTAGCGGTGTGTCACATTTGTGTGGTCAACTCAAAAAATAGGCCGAGTAGAATGTTAACAGATTTCTTTATAGTTCTAAGGGTAAGAGATTCACATATCTGCTCACTAGGTGGCTTTTGGCCTGCCATCTATAAGGCGAATATAGCAGATGTCTCGTTTTCTTCCGTAACATGAGATATCTTCCCCTCCAATACTATAATCAATGATTATACCAATGGCAGCTAATCTGGAAAGCTCAACGTAGGTGGCGCTCGTGTAGTTGGAGGTCATGTCAACTTACGTCAATACTTTAAATCAATCTATTTCCAAGTAAATATTGCATATTTGTTTCGCCGTGTGAATTTGTGAATTAAACTTGAGAAAATAAAATCCCTCAATGTTGTGCTGTGCATTTGTGCTCAAAGAGAACATCAGGACACAGGTTTCCCAAAGATATTCTGATAAAAAAAAGTGGATTGTAGCAATAAGAAGGGATAAATATGTGCCGAGAATAAATGCACGTACCTGCAATAAAAAATTTCTTGAAACAGATTACGTATTGCCCCTAGATTCGACTGTAAAAAATAGAATACTTCACTATAAAATTCAGATCAAAATTTATTATAAACGCACGGATTAAGATATGCAATTTTATATACATTCACACTGTTGCCACATCTACAATCGCTTTTTATGGAGTGAACATGTAAAAAAATTTATATTTGAAGTAATAATATAGAAAAATGTGAAATACTAATTTTAAATATTTCTCAAGTTCTCAATATTTTTTAGTGACTAAAACATAACCTGACCAAACCTAACCTAGCATCATCGAAAATAATATAAAAAAAGTTAATAACTGAACATTTTAGTGATATATTATCTTTAAAATATGCTTTAAAATGACTAAAACATAACCTGAGCAAACCTAACCTAATCGAAAATAATATAAATAAGTTAATAACTGAAAATTAAAGTGACCTAGTACCATTCAAATATTCTTTAGTGACTAAAACATAACCTGATCAAACCTAACAATAATTTTTTCTAATTTCACCTTAAATTTAAGGTCGCCTTTCACGTAGACAAACACCCAAATAATTATACTTAATTAAATTAACACATTCTATATTTCCATAAGGAATTATATTTTTTTTTTAAATAAGACAACATTGCAGAATCAACTGCGCTCACCCCATGCTTAAACCAAATTTACACCAAATGCGCAACTGTCATGGCAGCCATATTTTGAAAATATTACATTTTTAAATAAGATAAACACAAAAATTAATGCTGAGCGCACTTAATTGTGAATTTTAAATTGATAAAAAAAAGTAAGGCAGATCGCACATATCATATTATACACAGTTGTCAGACTCGTGTTGGGAGTTAATCAATACCAAATAAATACCCTCTGAGCTATAGAAATAAAACATTGAGACGATGATTAATATAGTTTATCATTCGATAAGTGTTTCCTTTTTCCATAGCAACTCTCGCATCCCTTCTCAATTCGTTCTTTAACGCACAAACAGTCTCCAAGATCCGTATATTTCGGCCATAATTTATTATTTATTAAATCGTAATCAAAAACACCATATACAAACTTCACGAATAGTCAAAACTTTGACCTCCAACTACACTAGCGCCGCCAGGCGGGAGCAACGGCGTACATAGGTGCCATTACCTCAATTTCGTGGACAGATAGCTGCTGGTCTTGTGGTTTATAAACAAAGACGTGCTATTGATCGACCATCTTCTCAGTCCGTACATCCTGGTACTAGTTGTGTTGGTCAGAAAGCTAAACATCCTGTTGCCGATGTTAGCTAAGGTAATTACGACCATTTTCAAATATAGCTAAGTAAATCAGGAGGAAGAAAGGAATCTAAATATTCCAAAGACTCAGTAACCCAATGTGTTTATCAAAAGTGCGACCTAAATTTGTGATGCTCTAGCTCAAAAAATTGTTTCTACGATTATCATCATAAATAATGTACTTTCCTCGTCTGTTATTTTGTTTCAATAACAATATATTTAACGAAATATCCTTTGTTTTATTTACCTTAAACCGTTATGTCGTCCTTAAGGACGTCTTACGTTTTTTACCTGGCAAATCAGTCAATGGAAAAATTTTTAAAGGAGCATCATATTCATAATTTGTATAGCAAGATTAACTAAAAACAAAAAACCCTACATGAAAATATGCACTATGTCAGATTGCACACACATATTGAGGCTTTTACAAAACATGTCTATTTTTTATGAATCCGTGAGTTGTGTACATAACCTCAAAAAAAATTTTTTTTCAGATTTTTTTTTATATAAATATCAATTTGTTTGGCCCGGGCAGGCATTATTATGTTAGGTTCTTTGGAAAATTGAGAGCAAAAAAGGTATTTTGTAATTTTCCTCCAAAGTTGATTGATTTCGAGTTGAACAATTTAAAGCTAAAAAAAAACGACAAATGATGATTTTCAATGCTCAAACACACAAGTAAAAAATATCATTTTTGAAACTATGAAGTACCTAAATTCAAATTTAAACCTTATTTTATCAGTTAGCGGTAAGAAATTTGGGCTTATTCCATTTTAAAATCTAGTCTTTTAGTTATTAATGCTGTCCGCCCTTTCATAAGCGCTTCATTAACAATTAAAAAACAATGTTTAATCAAACATGGCAAAAATTCTTATGGGGAACTGATAGAAGAAGGTTTGAAGTTGAACTTAGGCACTTCGTAATTTCAAAAATTAAATTTTTAAATTATGATTTTGAGCCCTGAAAATTGACATTTTTCGTATTTTGAATAAGTTTAATAAGCTTAATTATTAATAAAGAATTAATAAGCTTAATTAATAATAAGTTTTATACTGTTTAAATTTGAATTTAAACTCGAAAACGACCAACTTTAGAGAAAAGTTACAAAATAACTTTTTTGTTACCACTGATCCAAGAAACCTAAAATAATGTCTTCCCGGGACACAAAAATTGATTTTTATAATTTATTTTAAAAATGTTTTAACATTAAAAATAAATATAGCAATAACTCCGAAATTACGGTATTTGTGTATAGGGAGTATTACAAAAACAATAATCAGTATTTATTAAAAACACAAAAATATACAGGGTGTCCCATTAGAATAAGAAAGTTAATTGCCAGAAAAACGGAAGATCTGACAATAATGCAACTACCACATAATATCGGCCGCAAATCCTTACTCACTAAAATTTATACATATATTTATACATCAAACTCATTCTGTATATACAAAGTGGACAAAAAATACTAAAATAGTTTTAAAATATATAATAAACATTTTGTTGTTGTTATACAAAAATTTGAAAGCACGTTGAAACTCTATTTTTATAAAATCGTCTACTTGCTTAAACTACGAAATCTGAAATAAAACCCTCGAGGATGAATTTGCATAAATGAAGAAAAATTTTAAGAAAAATCCTCTAAAACAAAATAAACACTTATGATCATTTCTTGTTTGGCTTTTCTATAGTGTAAACTGGCAAATCTGTTTTCAAATTACGTGGTCCATTAAACTGTAGGTTTGTCTCTGGTGCGAACATTAATGTGACCAGGTAATTGAGCTTTTTGAGCAAACTGTTTTAACAAATCGCACACTGATAAGGTTTTTCTCCAGTGTGCACTCTCAAAAATGTACCTTTAAAGTATCTACTTAGTGAATTGCTTAAAACAATTGCTTTACATGTGACGTTTTTCTCCAATATGTACTCTCAAATGTCTTTTTAAAGTACCTGCTTGACCAAACTGCTTAAAACACATTTCACACTTGTGCGGTTTTTCTCCAGTGTGCGCTCTCAAATGTACCTTCAAATCACTTGCCCTACTAAACTGCTTAAAACAAATTTCACACTTGTGAGGTTTTTCTCCAGTATGTACTGTCAAATGTCTTTTTAAAGTATGCGCTTGACCAAACTGCTTAAAACAAATTTCACACTTATGAGGTTTTTCTCCAGTGTGCGCTCTCAAATGGTCTTTCAAATGACCTGTTTGGCTAAACTGCTTAAAACAAATTTCACACTTGTGAGGTTTTTCTCCAGTGTGTATTCTCAAATGCTCTTTCAAATGACCTGCTGTAAAAAACGGCTTAAAACAAATTTCACACTTGTGAGGTTTTTCTCCAGTGTGCACTCTCAAATGTATTTTTAAACTATCTGCTCGACCAAATTGTTTAAAACAAATTTCACACTCGTGAGGTTTTTCTCCAGTGTGCGCTCTCAAATGGTCTTTCAAATGACCTGTTTGGCTAAACTGCTTAAAACAAATTTCACACTTGTGAGGTTTTTCTCCAGTGTGCGCTCTCAAATGTACTTTTAAATTACCTACTTTACTAAATTGCTTAAAACAAATTTCACACCTGTGAGGTTTTTCTCCACTGTGCACTCTCAAATGTATTTTTAAACTTCCTGCTTGACTAAATTGTTTAAAACAAATTTCACACTTGTAAGGTTTTTCTCCAGTGTGCGCTCCCAAATGTACTTTCAAATGCCTTGCCGTAATAAACTGTTTAAAACAAATTTCACATTTGTGAGGCTTTTCTCCAGTGTGCACTCTCAAATGTATTTTTAAACTATCTGCTCGACCAAATTGTTTAAAACAAATTTCACACTTGTGAGGTTTTTCTCTAGTGTGCGTTCTCAAATGTACTTTTAAATTATCTACTTTACTAAATTGCTTAAAACAAATTTCACACCTGTGAGGTTTTTCTCCACTGTGCACTCTCAAATGTATTTTTAAACTCCCTGCTCGACTAAATTGTTTAAAACAAATTTCACACTTGTGAGGTTTTTCTCCAGTATGCATTCTCAAATGTACTTTTAAATAATCTACTTTACTAAATTGCTTAAAACAAATTTCACATTTGTGAGGCTTTTCTCCAGTATGCACTCTCAAATGTACTTTTAAATTCCCTTTACTAAGTTGTTTAAAACAGATTTCACACTTGTAAGGTTTTTTTCCAGTCCCGACTTTCATATTTTTATTTAATGTTTTTCCTTCCGCGTGTGGATTCATGTAATTTTCTTCCTGCGATGAATGTTCAGTTAGTGTCTCCACAACTTCCATCTTGTTCTCTTGAAGACAACCTAAAAATCAAACTGACTATACTGCCGTCCTCAAATAAAACGCGGTATGTGCAGCCAACTTAAAACCGAGAAATCGGCTCTCAAGTTTTTTCTCAGGACTCTATATGCACATACGGGATATTTCAATTTGTTTATTTTGGTAGTAAATAAAATTATACGGGTTTCAGACATTGCCGAAGCATAAATAAGGTCACAAGGAAACCATATATAGCAAAAACTCGATTTTCAATTTTTTTGCAGATACCGCGTTTTAATTGAGGATGGTAGTATAATAAAAACATTTGGATTCAAGAGAAAATTAATGTAAAAACAGAGAAATGTAATATTCAAATTAAAGGTTATTGAAATGCAAGACAATGAAGAGCAACAGGAAGGACAAACAGAAAAAACACTAGAAAAACGTAGACTAAGAGGCGGTATAGGTAAAGTTTGCTAATCATTTTAGGCACCATACGACCCTATAACTTAAATATTTAGTAGAACCTAAAAGGAAACATATAAACACCACACCCTGTCCCCTTCACCCACTATCAAAAACCACATTTTTCGTTTTTATTTTTTTTAGTTGGGATGCAATTAATTTTATACTTTCAAAAAATTCACACGGATAATTGAGGCTTTTACAAAACATGTCTATTTTGTGTGAATCCGTAAGTTGTGTACATAACCTCAAAAAAAAATTTTTTTTGGGAATTTTTTTTTGTAAATATCAATTTGTTCGGCCCGAGCAGGCTTTATTATGTTAGGTTCTTTGGATAATTGAAAGCAAAAAAGGTATTTTGTAATGTTTCTCTAAAGTTGATTGATTTCGAGTTAAACAATTTAAAGCTAAAAAAACACAAGTAGAAAATATTATTTTTGAAACTATGAAGTACCTAAATTCAAGTTTAAACCTTATTTTATCAGTTAGCGATAAGAAATTTTGGCTTATTTCATTTTAAAACCTAGTCTTTCAGTTATTAATGATCGCCTGCCCTTTCATAAGCACTTCATTAACAATTAAAAAACAATCTTTAATAAAACATGCCAAAAATTCTTATGGGGAATTGATAGAAGAAGGTTTGAAGTTGAATTTAGGCACTTCGTAATTTCACAAATTAGATTTTTAAGTTATGGTTTTGAGCCTTGAAAATCGACATTTTTCGTATTTTTAATAAGTATAATACGCTTAATTAATAATAAAGGATTAATAAGCTTAATTAATAATAAGTGTTATACTGTTTAAGAATCTGTTAGCAGAAATCATCAATTGTGACGAAAGATGTACGAGTCTATAGAGGTGCAGAATGTGGAACTGACCACTTTTTACTCAGAGCAGATCTATACTTTCCATATATCTTGAACAACAAAATTGAAGAAACCCAGGAAGAGATTATTGAAGAACACTCGCCTCAGTACAAATACAACATCGACGCACTGAAAGATAATTCAATCTCTTTTTAAATTAAGGCTGAGCCAAAAGATAACCAATACACAGTTTAATACAAGAACAGCAGATGAAAAATATGATCGGTTAAAAAAGTGCTTACATGAAGCTGCATTCGAAGCGTTAGGGGAAAAATTCTCAAATAACACTCATCACCTTTGGTTTACAGATTCTTTAAAAGAAAATACGAGGGAAAAAAAGAAGCATATCAAAAATGGCTCAATACCAATTGCTCAGAAGACCGAAAAACCTACGCAAGAATAACAATGGAAACAAAAAAAGAAGTGATTAAAACCAAAGAAAATATGTGGCTGAAGAAATGTGAAGAAATAGACAGACACTCTTATGAGAGGAACAAAAAGCAGAGAAGCTTGGAGAACAATATCAAATACAAGACAAAACGTACAAGAAAGATGCCAGATACCCCTTATAAATATAAACGAGTGGGAAACATACTTTAGAAACCTATTGCAAGAGAACAGACAGGAATATGTAAGGCAAACCATCATCGCCCCAAACAACCTGGAACAACTAGAAGATATAACTATTCAAGAACTAGAACTAACGTTAAGAGAAATGAAAAACAATAAAGCTCCTGGTCCCGGAGGTATTCCAATTGAACTCATTAAGCACAGCACGACACAGGCAAAAGAAATTTTAGTTGAAATATTCAACGGATGCCTTTCAGGCAAAAGTGGCGTGCCCTCTGAGTGGAAAAACTCCATAACTACCCCTATATACAAAAAGGGTATGAAAAAATTGTAATAATTACAGAGGCATTAGTGTGACCAGCTCAGTTGGAAGACTGTACGGACGAATAATAAAAAAACGGATAGAAAAGGAGTGGCAAGATTCCGAAGAACAAAGTGGATTTAGGGCAGGTAGATCATGCACAGATAACATTTTCTGCATAAGGCAATTACTAGAAAAACGTTCTGCTAGAAATCTAGAAACTCACATGGTATTTGTAGACTTAAAAAAAGCATACGATACCGTTCCCAGAGAAAAAATGTTTGAGGTATTACAACAAACCACTTTAAATAGAAAATACATCCAAGAAATAAAAGATCTCTATGCTAATGCAACAACAGCAATTAAAATTGGAACGAAATTTTCAAATACCTTCGAAACTTCGAAAGGCCTTTTGCAGGGATGCTGTCTGTCGCCCACTTTATTTAAAATTTACCTTACACATGTGTTAAAATATTGGACTAGGAAATGCCACACAATGGGGATACCAGTAGGAGATTATTATTTGTATACGTTGCTATTTGCTGACGACCAAGTTGTGATTGCTGCTGATAAAGATGACGCCAGTTGCATGATTAGAAAATTGAAAGAGGAGTACCGAAAATGGGGTTTGGAAATTAGCATGGAGAAAACTGAATACCTTGTAGTCGGAGGTGATACTGAAGACTTAGAATTAGAAGGGGAATACATAAAAGGATGTGATGAATTTAAATATCTAGGTTCGATTTTTGACAAAAACTCCACATGCGATCAAGATATAGAATATCGAATAAGTCAAGGAAGAAAAGCTATAAAACAGCTGAATGGCATTTGGTGGAGTACAGGATTGCAAAATCAGACAAAGAAAAAAATGTACCAAACTATCGTGGAAGGAATTGTCCTGTACAACTCGGAAGTGTGGGAAGTAAAAGACCGACAAAATAAACGACTACAAGCTTTAGAAATGGACGCACTTAGAAGAAGCTGCAGAATATCTAAACTGCAGCATATCCCAAACGAAGAAATAAAAGAAAGAATGGAAGTAGAAAATGATATTATAGACAGAATAGAACAAAAAAGATTGATATGGTACGGGCACGTCCAGAGAATGGGACCAACAAGATGGCCCAAGAAAATGATCCAGTATGCACCACCCGAGAGAAGAAAAAGAGGCAGACCGAAGAGAACATGGTTACAAGATGTAGAGAAAGCAATGAACAGTAGACAACTCAACGAGGAAGATATTCGTGACCGAAAAGCATGGCGAATAGGATGCGGGAAACGGCGAATGCTGTAGAACACTCGATATATACAGGGTGTCCCGAAAAGATTGGTCATAAATTATACCACAGATTCTGGGGTCAAAAATAGGTTGATTGAACCTCACTTACCTATATACAATAGTGCACACAAAAAAAGTTACAGCCCTTTGAAGTTACAAACTGAAAATCGATTTTTGTTCATATATCGAAATCTCTTAGAGATTTTTTATTGAAAATGGACATGTGGCACTCTAATAGTAGTATCATCTTAAAAAAAAAATTAAAGTGAAATTTGTGCACCCCATAAAAATTTTATGGGGGTTTTGTTCCCTTAAACACCCCAAACTTTTGTGTACGTTCCAATTAAATTATTATTGTTGCACTATTAGGTAAAAACAATATTTTTAAAACTTTTTTTCCTCTTAGTACTTTTTCGATAAGCCAGTGTTTATCGAGATATTTTGAATATTTGTCGAATCCACCACATATTTGTATATGGTTAAGTACGATTATAGAGAGCTGTTAATAATCTGAAAATTTATTTATAATTAACATTATTAGGTATATTTTGAAAAAGAAGAAACATCTCGATAAAAGGTGACTTATCAAAAAAAGACTAAGAGGCAAAAAAGTTTTAAAAACACTGTGTTTACCTAATGGTACCACAATAATAGTTTAATTGGAACGTACACAAACATTTGGGGGGTTTAAAGGAACAAAACCCCCATAAAATTTTTATGTAAACATATTAAAAAAGAAGCCGCATCCTGATAAAAACTGGCTTATCTCAAAAATACCAAGAGGCAAAAAAGTTTTAGAAACGTTGTGTTGAACTAATGGTACCACAATAATGAATTAATTGGAACGTACACAAAAGTTTGGGGGGGTTTAAGGGAACAAAACCCACATAAAATTTTTATGGGGTGGAAAAATTTCACTATAATTTTGTTTTAAGATATTCCTGCCATAAGAATGCCCCATGTCCATTTTTAATAAAAAATCTCTAATAGTTTTCGATATATTGAAAAAAATCGATTTTCATTTTGTAACTTCAAAAGGCTGTACCTTTTTTTATGAGCACATTTGTACTAAGGTAAGTTAGGTTCAATCGTACTATTTGTGACCCCAGAATGTGTGGAAGAATTTATGACCAATCTTTTCGGGACACCCTGTATATACTGTTTAAATTTGAATTTTAACTCGAAAACGACCAACTTTAGAGAAAAATTACAAAATACTTTTTTTGTTACCACTGATCCAACAAACCTAAAATAATGTCTTCCCGGGCCACAAAAATTGATTTTTATAATTTATTTAAAAAAAAATTAACATTAAAAATAAATATAGCAATAACTCAGAAATTACGGTATTTGGGTATAGGGAGTATTACACGAACAATAATCAGTATTTCTTAAATACACAAAAATATACAGGGTGTCCCATTTGAAATAAGAAAGTTAATTTACAGAAAAACGGAAAATCTGGCAACAATGCAACTACCACATAATATCGGCCGCAAATCCTTACTCACTAAAATTTATAAAAATTGTGCAAGTCGTTTCCGAGATAATTGAGGCGTTCCATAAATACATCAAACTCATTCTGTGTATACAAAGTGGACAAAAAATACTAAAATAGTTTTAAAATATATAATGAACATTTTGTTGTTTCTATAATACAAATATGCGCAGGTTTGTACCTACTATTTTTCGAAAGCACTTTGAAACTCTGTTTTTACAAGGAAAATCGTCTACTTCCTTAATTAATTTTATATAAGTTATGTCAAAAATATGAATTGATCCCCAGCTTCTTGACCCCCATATACAAATCAGGAAATAAAGCTGATGTGTGCAATTATAGGCCAGTTTGCAATTTAAATGTAATTCCAAAACTATTTGAAAAAATAGTACCAAAATATCTTACATCAGTGTTATCATCAACAATAATACCCCAGCAGTATGGATTTCTAAATGGAAGGTCTACTGAGCTTAATTTACTAGTTTACAGTGAGTTTCTGTCAGGTGTCTTGGATGGTGGTGGTGAGGTACACAGTATATACACTGACTTTTCTAAGGCATTTGACAGGGTAAATCATACAATTTTATTGGATAAGCTGAGGACAGCAGGTTTGGGTGGTAGTTTGTTGAGCTGGATCGGCAGCTATTTGTCTGATAGATCTCAAATAGTAAAGGTCAAAGGCTTTAAATCTAAGGAGATAAAAGTACCTTCTGGTGTGCCTCAAGGGTCTCATTTGGGACCCTTGTTATTTAACATCTTTATAAATGACATCCAGAGTTGCTTTCAATATTCCGAATTTCTATGTTTTGCTGATGACCTAAAATGCTTCAAAACTGTCTGTACAATAAATATATTATACACGGCTCACTAAAATAATTAGTTACGCCCCTGTACTACTGATTACTTAAAATTCAAGTAGTATTTATGTAACCTTTCTGGAAACTCCAGGTTATTGTTGAGACTCGCATTTGAACCCCTCGCCGGGGCAGATCGTCAAAAGCTTCCTAACGAGAATCATCTCTAATCTATCGACGCTCCCGCTATTCGTAAAAAGGCCGCATTTTACCGGCTTTTTTTGCTATCGTTTTATACCGCTCAGATAATTCAATCTGCTCAGTATTATCGACGATGATTTATTTAGCGTATTAGTGAGTGCCTTACAAATGAACCAAATGGATTATGGAATTCAATCAGAGCTCTGATGTGACACGTCATCAAGGAATAAAACTGTAAGTACTCTACATGTATGTGAACATAACTTATTAGTCGTGATACTGTATGCATTTTGAACCATATACCTCTCGTAGCAAATATTCTTTGTGCCATTTATGCAGATAATACTTTAAATTACATATGAAAAATCGTTATCTACTCTTAACCAGCTTACCTATGGGAATATACTCTATAACCGTACAATAAGTATAGGTTACTATTGTTAAGGATACTTTACGTATTGCCTAAACATTTCTGTTCCATCGAGCCGTATCATATTAATTATTTATTAATTAAATCCTCAAGGTCCTTCGTATTTGCATATTTTGATAATCTCTATTCTGAGAATAACGGTTTTTCATTTATAGTGTCTTTCTGTTGCATTTGGAAATTTCCAAGCCACGCCGCCCCGGCACAAAAATAAAATATTCCTCTCTTTCTGCACTCAAATTCTCAGTATTTAACCCAGCACGTCTCTACAATAGCTGGTAGGTTGTTAAGCCCGGTCTACACGTGCAATTTCAGAAACTACTTGCTTTGTTCAAATAAAGGAGTCGTTTTGTTTGTATGAAAAAATATTTGCATATATTACATTATTTTATTTTCGTAAATATATTTTTCTGTTTATAGTATACAAAAAGTGTACTCATTTCTTGGCTGATAGTACGGGTGTTATAATTTTAACATTGTTTGTTCAACCTTTTGATTTAAATTAAATTTATAATTTTGAATCCGATTAAGCCTGGTTCACAGGTTACAAAAATTATTAAAAATAATTTTGTTTTCTTGCATAAATTGTAAGTTTTTGCTACATTTAGCTTCGCTTAAGCTCATTTTACACTTCTAGAAAACTATAGAAAATAAATAATTGTTTTTTCCTTCAATTTAATTAATTTAAATACTTGTTAAGGGTGTCTCACACTTGCTGAAAAATACCCATTTTGGAAAATTGCATATATTTTGAAATTTTATAGTTTTGCATTTCATATACTAATCTGCGCTCATACAGGGTGATACTATTAAGCCAATCTCACACTATTAAACGTGTAATATATAATATATTGTACATATTCTCTCATTTTCGCATCGATTTATAGGTTTAGACATTTGCAAATAATCTATCTAATCTCACATTCTCGCAACATGGCTGACCGATCAAAATATAACCGACAGAGGCTCACCGCAAAACTTGATATAACCAAGTTGGCTGATTCGGTTCCCACAACTCTTAATTCTCTAAACAAATATAAAATTCGTGAAATAATTTCACAACTCAAACATTCTTACGGACTTTTCCGCGATGCTCAAAATGTGCTGGAGACGATCCCCGAGGAACCTACCCCCTCTACTGATTCCTCTGTGGTTTTTGATAAATATTTGGATACAATTTCTCTATTGGAGGAAAGGTTAGAGGTCATTGAAAGTTCTAATGTGACTGCTACCCCCTCCCTCCAATTTGACCCTAATTCTTCTCTAACCTCACAGTCTATGGCTAGGCAACGAACAGTAAACCTCCCTCGTATTCAGTTAAAACCATTTAGTGGCTTAGTTACTGAATACAATTCATTCATTGAGACCTTTGATACAATAATAGGATCTGATACTACATTAAGTGATCTGGAAAAACTCATTTACCTCAAAAGTTTTCTAACTTCCGAGCCTTTGACGCTTCTCGAGCATATCCCACTCACAGGTGACAATTACAAAATAGCCCGGGATAACCTGACACAAAGGTACGCCAACTCTAAATCGCTTATCAAAACTCTCATCTCTCAAATTCTTGATGCGCCTCCTATTTCTGGAAACGCAAATCACTCACAATTAAGAAATTTTCATACGGTCATGTCAAATAATTTCAAGGCCCTATTGAACTTGAATAGGCCCCCTTCAGATCTCTTGCATTTACTTCTCATACATATCGCTACTCAGAAACTCGACGCACCTACCATTAGGGCTCTTGAGTTCCAATCCGGTGGTAGCCAAGCTACCCCTGATTTTGTCCATTTTCTAGGGGAAATCGAGACACGCGTTGTTCATCTTGAGAATATTCAATCTCAATCAAAACCAAAATCGACTACTACTTCCAGACACTCTTTACACCTAGCCTCAGACACTTCTACCAGTAACCTTTCGCCTCGCTTAGGTCCTAAGAAATGTTCCTATTGCAACGACTCTCACTCGATCTACTCTTGTCCTCAGTTCAAGCAGTTGAATTCTAAAGAACGTTTTAGTTTTGTCAAACAAAATAAATTTTGTATTAATTGTCTTGGGTCTCACATGCTCGATCAGTGTAAATCCAAATTCTCTTGCATAGTTTGTAAATCTCGTCATCACACGTTGCTCCATTTCGACAAAACGGGTCATAGTAACCCTTCCGCGGCTGTTGGCCAACACAACTCAAATAATCATAATAAAACCGCTATCTCAAATAACTCCCATACACAGGGTAATTCACAACAGGGGCCCTCACATGTTAGAGCTCCTGAAACGGAAGTTAATCTTCAAAATTCGACTCCACATTCAATGGCTCTATCTGCAGCCTCGCTTGATAATCATTTGGTGTTATTAAGCACACTCCAGGTCTATCTTGTCGCTCCTAGCGGCAAGAGGGTCTTCGCAAAGGCACTTTTAGACTCGGCCTCACAGGTTTCATTTATTAGTGCTGACCTCGTAAAGGAACTGTCACTCACCACTAGAGATGGAAAATTACGGATCAATGGAATTAACTCCACCTCATCCTCGTCTCAATCTATTGTAGATACAACAATTTTCGCTGTCGCTAACGACGTTCCTTTTGACATCTCGTGCTCTGTACTCCCAAAGATAACAAATCCGCTTCCTCAAATTTCTATTTCGGCGAGCAAACTAAACATACCCTCAGAGATACCATTAGGTGATCCGATGTTCCATGTAACATCCCCAATTGGTATCCTGCTCGGTGCAGACCTGTATAACGATATCATTCAACCTGAAATAATTCGTTTGGGAAAAGGTCTTCCCGTTCTTCAACGCACTCTACTCGGGTACACGATATCAGGGTCAGTTCCAGACTTTGCTCTTAAGTCGAAAAATACTAAAAAGGCTTTGGAATTTTATTCAAACTCTCTCGTTACTTGTTGTTCTCATAACACTCCTTCCGCCGTAAATGAGCCGGTAGTGTCCAACGAGGAACTATCCGATCATTTACAAAAATTCTGGGAGCTGGAAGAAGCCGCTCCTCAGAACACCGATCTCATTAATGATCACCCCGCTGAAATTAATTTTGTAAAACATGTTAATGTTCTCCCCAATGGACGATATGAGTCCACACTCAATCTCAAACTCCCTATCGAAGATATAGACATGGGAAATTCGTTTCTCTCGGCAAAAAGACGTTTTCTCAGTCTCGAGAAACGTTTTCAACTCAACCCTGATTTATTGGAAAAATATCAGGACATTATATCGGAATATCTCAATAACGGACAAATAATTCAAGTGCCGTTAAAAATGCTAAATGACTCAGGTAAACCTAATTACTTTCTCCCTCACTTTCCCGTTTTCAAATCCAACTCTACTACTTCCACTCGTATAGTTTTCGATCCAAACAATAAATCGTCTACGGGAATCTCCCTCAGTGACGTCATAGACAAAGGTTATGTCGTCCAACATGAACTTTTTGACATTCTCGCTAAGTTTCGTCAGTTTAAATTCGCACTAGTAGGCGACATCAAGGCTATGTTCCTACAAATCGCCATTTGTCCCACTGAAACATTTCTGTTAAATTTTCTCTTTAGGGACAATATTCAGCAGCCTTTACGGTGCTATCAATTTCAAAGATTACCCTTCGGGCTCCCAAGTAGCCCATTTATCGCTCAAAGAGTTATCAAGCACATCGCTGACAACAACAAACATACCCACGAACTTGCTACTAGTGTTCTGCAAGAATCTATCTATATGGATGACCTGATCAGCGGTGCTGACAGTCTTCATGAATTAAGTTGTCTTTTCGAACAATTAACTTCTTTGCTAGAAACCCATGGTTTCCTCCTCCACAAGTGGAACTGCAGTTCTTCAGAATTTCTGTCTCAACACAATTTAAATCCCGTCTCTGAAGTCAGTCTTAACTTCACGGGATCTGATAAAGTCTTAGGCATATTCTGGGATTCAGAACGCGACCACTTTTCGTTTAAAACTCCTATCTTCAAATTGGCTAATGTTGTTACTAAACGTACTATTCTCTCCTACATTGCTACTTTGTATGACCCGCTAGGATGGTTATCCCCTGTCCTTGTGAACGCTAAGCTCTTGATACAGGAAATATGGTCCCAGAAATTGGACTGGGATCAACCCATTGACTCACCCATCATTATGAAAAATTGGCAAAACCTCTTATCGACATTCAAAACTATAGAAGAGGTCAAGGTACCTCGATGCTTACTTTTACAAAAGAAAGTTGTTGATGTTCAATTAATTATTTTCACCGACGCATCGGAAAAAATATACAGCACTTGTGTGTATCTCAAAGCGACATACTCAGACTTTTCTGTATCGTCGCGGCTTATCGCTTCTAAAAACAAAATTTCTCCGCTAAAAAATAAACTCACCATCCCCAAATTGGAACTTTGTGGAATAGTGTTGGGAGTCACTCTGGCTCATAGACTTTTTCACATCTTCAAGAAAAATTTGAGTATATCTTCATCTCATCTCTTTGCTGACTCTACAATTGCCTTGTCTTGGATACTTTCTAAAAAACACATTTGGAACATTTTTGTACAAAACAGAATTCAAAAGGTCAATTCCTTGTTGGAAACTTTTCCTTGTGATTTCCATTTCGTCAGAAGTCACGAAAACATCGCTGACCCCGCTTCCAGAGGGATAAATGTCTTTGATAATCCCCAGACCACCGAAGACTGGTTATGCGGACCTAGCTTTATTAGAGACAATCCCATCGATTTTTCTCTTCATCAAATTCCTCATTTTCAGGATGATCTTCCTGAATTAAGGAAGTTAGTTGTCTCAAACATAGCAACAAATCACGAACTCAACGACACCTTTGAAAATCTATTCGCTAAATCTTCTTCTTTTCGTAAAATTCAAAGAATTGTCGCTTATCTTTTTAGATTCATCAGTAATATTAAAAAGAAAATAAATAACTCTCCACGAGATACGGATATATTGACGCCACCCGAAATGGAGATCGCTGATCACGCGATCATCAGGTATATCCAAAGTATCTACTTTAAAAAAGAGATTCTTGAATTGAAAAATGCTAAACTCGTGACCAATAAAGCCATTCGTAAACTCAACCCCTTCCTACAACATAATGATGGGCTGATTCGTGTGGGAGGACGTCTCCGACACGCCCCCATATCGTATAATCAAAAACACCCCATTCTACTTCCTTCTAAATGTCGAGTTGTAGAACTAATCTTGACTCAAGCTCATCATAAGTTATTACATTCAGGCGCGCAAACAGTACTTTCGTATGTCAAAATGAAGTACTGGCCAATTGACGGATTAAGACAGATTAAACGCTTAATTCGTAAGTGTGTAAACTGTTTCCGATTCATGACACCCAATTCTGTTCAACAGATGGCAGATATGCATCCCGATCGTGTACTCCCCACTAGACCCTTCCAAGTCGTCTCAGTGGACTATGGGGGGTTCTTCTTAATTAAGTCCTCACATTTGAGGAAGGCACCGCTTTACAAAGCATACGTAGCCTATTTCATTTGCATGAGCACTAAATGTGTTCATATCGAACTCGTCACAGGATTAAGCGCAGAAGCCTATATTCTTACTCTGAAAAGGTTTATTGCCAGAAGATCCACGCCCAGTATTATTTGGAGCGACAATGCCACAAATTTCCATGGGGCAAAAAATGAAATGCGCGAATTCTATGATTTTTTCTTAAATCAAAATAATTCGGAACAGATTAAGGAATTCTGTACTCAAAACTCCATAACTTTCAAGATGGGTGTTCCCCGCAACCCCCATCAATTCGGCCTCCATGAGGTAGGAATAAAGAGTGTGAAGTATCACCTCTATCGAATTATAGGAAATTCCCACTTCACCTTTGAAGTGTTTAACACAGTATTATGCCAAATCGAGGCTATTCTAAATTCGAGACCCATCACTAGGATGTCGTCTGACGCCAATGACTTCGCTTTCCTATCTCCAGCTCACTTCTTAGTTCAAAGAAGTTTAACCGCGCCCCCTGAACCAAGTGTTTCAGAGATACCTGAAAATAGGTTGAATCTTTTTCAGCGTATTAGTAAAATTCAACAGCAATTTTGGAAATTGTGGAAAAAAGACTATCTTTGCCTCCTGCAGCAAAGAAATAAATGGACCGACCCTACTGACCCTGTCAAGATCGGGGATTTGGTTCTGTTGAAGGAGGATGGTACTCCTCCACTCTTATGGCCAACTGCCAGGGTAATAGATGTATTGCCTGGTAAGGATGGTCTAGTTCGTACTGTCAAGATTCACACTACTCACGGTGATTTTCTTCGTGGTATTACGAAAATCGCTGTGATTCCCCTGGAAGATTAAAATCTATCCCTAGGGGGAAAACTTATCGTTTTCCTCCATTTTATCGTTGTTACCCCTTGTGTATATAAACTCTAATTTCTTCAAACATTTCTTATCGTTGTGCACATCTTTGCCAATCCCCTCTCTTCGAGGTGATATAGGCCATCTCTCTCGCCTGTCGCCCCCGGCAATATGTACAATAAATATATTATACACGGCTCACTAAAATAATTAGTTACGCCCCTGTACTACTGATTACTTAAAATTCAAGTAGTATTTATGTAACCTTTCTGGAAACTCCAGGTTATTGTTGAGACTCGCATTTGAACCCCTCGCCGGGGCAGATCGTCAAAAGCTTCCTAACGAGAATCATCTCTAATCTATCGACGCTCCCGCTATTCGTAAAAAGGCCGCATTTTACCGGCTTTTTTTGCTATCGTTTTATACCGCTCAGATAATTCAATCTGCTCAGTATTATCGACGATGATTTATTTAGCGTATTAGTGAGTGCCTTACAAATGAACCAAATGGATTATGGAATTCAATCAGAGCTCTGATGTGACACGTCATCAAGGAATAAAACTGTAAGTACTCTACATGTATGTGAACATAACTTATTAGTCGTGATACTGTATGCATTTTGAACCATATACCTCTCGTAGCAAATATTCTTTGTGCCATTTATGCAGATAATACTTTAAATTACATATGAAAAATCGTTATCTACTCTTAACCAGCTTACCTATGGGAATATACTCTATAACCGTACAATAAGTATAGGTTACTATTGTTAAGGATACTTTACGTATTGCCTAAACACTGTCTCTTCTACCACTGATTGTATCAACTTGCAGTCAGATTTGTCCAGACTTGTGGACTGGTGTGAAAGAAATTGCATGGATTTAAACCCAAAAAAATGCCTCACTATGTATTTCTCTAAAAGGCGTATCCCCTTGGCTTTTCCCTATGAAATTTCTAACACCATCTTGATCAATATGTCAGCTACTAAGGATCTTAGAGTCTTATTTGACAATGCTCTATCCTTCAGATTTCATATCGCAGAGATTGTTTCTAGAGCCCTTAAAATGGTTGGCTTTGTCAAGAGATCTACAAGAGATTTTACAAATCTCTCGGCAATCCGCCTATTGTATTGTTCATTGGTCAGACCCCTATTGGAGTATGCTTCTTCAGTCTGGAATCCCCTCTATACATGCCATGTACACAAATTAGAACAAGTGCAAAGAAGATTTTTGCGGTATTTGGCCTTTAAGGCTGGTGTGGGTCCCCCTGACAACTACCATTACACCTATGATTCACTTCACACGAGATTTTCTCTCCCTCCTCTCCAGATTCGCAGGCAATGTAGGGACTTACAGAATTTATACAAAGTTTTTAATGGTATTGCTGATTGCCCAGATCTACTGTACTGTATTGGTTTGGCAGTGCCGTCAAGGAATACTAGATTTCACCTCATGTTTCAACAACCTTTATGTAGAACTAATGTAAAGTTTAATAGTTTTAGTTCAAGGTCTGTAAGGACAGCCAATAACTTATCTCCGAACATTGATTTCAGTATAAGTCAAAGTCGCTTTGTGTGCTTTCTTAAGGATTTAACGCTTGGGGAAGAACACTAATTTATAAATTTATAAGTATATTTATGGGTAGCTAGGTGATTTAGTGTTAAGTGTCCAAATAATATTTGTCAATTTATTACCTGTGATAATGTCTGTGTAATGTTACCATTTTGTGATTGTAATTAAGTATATTTACATATTTTTATGATTTATTTTGAGGTTTAATGTATATTTTAGCTCTTAAATTATTCTGTAATAATGGGTAAGACCCGTAAATAAATAAATAAATAAATAAATAAATAAATTTCGTTAAAGAGTAAAGTACCTTTATATTCCAGAATACCAAAAAATGCTATTATGAAAAGTTGTTTGAAATTAAAAACTACGTCTAAATATACAATTACATCATTCTAATCGAAAAAAAAAAATCAATTTTTTCTCAAATTAGGGATGCTAATCATCATTTTATTACAATTATATAACTATTTTATTATCAATTTTACGAAAAAAAGTTATTCGTCATAAAATGCTCTTCCTGGTCTAAAATGTAACATACAACCATCAGATATCAAACTTTATTAATTTTATACGAGGTATGTAAAAAATATGAATTTTTCTTAAGATGCCATTATTATTCACATTATGTATTTTAATTAGAAGGATGTAATTGAACACTAAAACATTTTTTTAAATTCCAAACAACTTTTCTTAATAACAATTTTCGATATTGTGAAATGTAAAGGCACTTGCTAAAAGCTACTCTTGAGTGAAATTCATATTTTTTGACATACCACGTATAACTTTAATTAAATTTGATGATTGCATCTTAGATTATATACGATTCAGAGTATCTTATAAAGAATAACTTTTTTTCGTAAAACTGATAATAAAAAAGTTATCAATAGGTTCCAAGTTACGCAGACATACTGTATAAGAGCTAAAAAAAATTTTGTTTGCTGAACATTTATTATTGTTGAAGCTTATTATTAAATGTATCTTAGGTAAGTTTTACAGAAAAAAGTTTTGATCTCTTTGTATAGACTTTTTAGCTGGTAATTTTCGGTTTTTGTATTACATTTTTATCTTTCTTAATTTTCTTAAAAAGAAATAGTTTATTTCATTTTTAAAGTAAAATAATTTAGTACATTTTAAAGATTACATCCTAAGCATTAAAAAATCACTTATAAAACTGTAATAGATCTGTTGAAACTTGATTAATAGTCTTAAATTGGTGGTAATTCTATAAAACTACGAAGATTTCAAAAATTACATTTTTTGAGACGTCATATTTGAATTAAATTTTTGAGGTTTTTTTGAACGAAACATCATTTAGTGATACGCTTGAAACGTAAGTTGTGCAAAATTGAGAGTTTTATAAGAAACATTTTATTAGTTACACATTTTTAAACAAAATTCATGTAAGGCTCACTTTCCGCCCACACCGTACTTATGCCCATACATTTTATTTCTTTATATTATAACCATAAGATAGCTTAATTATTCTTCTTTCCTGTTCAATTTGTAAAATTTCATTTAATCCATCAGTTAAATAATTACATTAAAATAACTCAAGCGTGCACTTCGCCGTACGTTAGTTTACAGTGCGCCAATGTTTGTGAGAAGGGTGACTTTAGCGTTATAAATAAAAAATTATAGAAGATACAGATTTAATTTTAGAAAATTCTTTATATAAGGTTTTTTTTGTAAAATTTTCTGAATGTTTCAATGGTCAAGTCAGTTTTTTTCTAAAATTTATATTTTCGGAGTTATTTAAAAAACATCTAATTTCGTAGTTCATTTGTTTAATAAAAAATGAAGCACCCACTTCTCGAGTAGAACTTTTTGATATGTTGTTTATTAAACATTTTTTAATGAAATTACAAAAAGTTCTATCTTGTTTGATTTTTTCCGAAGTGAAAATCTATATGCACTCCCCTATTTGTAATGCTTTGTATATACCGAATGCGCACTGCCTCCACGTAGAAGAATCGAAACGTATACGCGACACGCGTTCGATCGAACGTTGAGTGATTTGAAATGGAATGACCCGTACATAATAGTCCAATAAAATTGTCCAAAATAAACAAAAAAATTGCGAAGTGGCTGTAACTTGGTATAGACCTTTGAAAATGTATATATTTCAAGAAACCAAAGAGTCCCTAGCCATAAAGGCTGTGCTGGATTGGCCACGCTTAACCTTTTGCAGTACAACGGGCCTCTCAGAGACCCACAAGTAAATAGTACAATTTTTTGATTTTTTTTCATGTAAATCTCTATGAATATAGACAAGTTTGGTAAATTTAGCATCCTAAGATCTAAAATAATAAGAAGTAATATAATTTTTTGATTTTTTTTTTTCAAGTAAATCACTATCAATATTGACAAGATTGGTAAATTTAGCATCCTAAGATCTAAAATAATAAATAAAGATATAGTACCATAATTTTGTTTCTGTTAATAATATTTCTGTTAAAAAAAATTTTTCTTTGCGCCTTATCGTAAAGTATCCGTTTGTAACAAATTTGTTATACTCAGATATGTCCATTTTCTCTTTCAAGTTTGCCACGCTCTGCAGATAAATTTGCCCACTAGCGTGGAAATAAGGTATCATTAACTTTATGGTGTACATGTGTTTTTCCCAGTCTCCAATTCTTTCAGCTTCGATGAATTTTTTCAGCAAGGTTACCATATTGAGGTACTGTACCCACAACTTTGCAGTCGGACTATTCTCTTCCACTTTATCCAACTGTTGTTTGAATTTATTCGTAATGTTGTGTAGTAAATCTATTTCTTCGATCGTTTTTCTTACTGGAGGGTTGTCTCCGAAATTCAAAAATATATCTGCGATAACATTACATGCTTCGTCGTTGAAATTTATGTCATTTAATACACATTTTGCAAGAGACAATTGCACTAATAAATGCCCTCTAATAGCTCTAGCATAAGCATATCCTGTTAACATTTTGTCAACTGAATTGGATGCGTAGATAGTACTCAGTAATTCTTTCAATCCACTACCCTTCATTATCAAACCAATGCAGCCTATAAATGACATTACCAAATGAAATCCTCCAAGTCAGATTATAACATTATTCAGAGTCCAGCTCCGCGGAAAGCACTACGTCAACAGCAGTCATGTACAAGGGTTGATCAAACGTGGTCTGAATTTGCAGTTCCTTGGAGTTTTCAACAGTCATCATTAGGGACGTGTAAACGGTGTTGTAATCACTTGGTGGATCTATTATAAACGGCAATAATTGTATTTTCGCCTGATAAAAAGATTCAGTAGACGTGATTGTTTCCATATGTCCTTGCCATCCAGCAATATTTTCGAATGTTTTCCATTTTCCGCACATCCACAATACATCATACACACTTGGAACTTCATCGTATTTTTTAAAAGGAAACAGATCATCTAAATTCTGAAAAAGAAGGTTCTTCAATCCCATTCCGTCTTTTTTTTCAGACACACGAAGTTCAACAATACCTTTTTTACCGACAATTGCAAACTTCTTTAACTTTTTGCGTCGCTCAATTACATCTGAAGAGTATGCTATCGAGGTAGCCGGGGTTATGCATTGAACACCAGCCATGTTATGGAACGTATTGTAACCATCAATTGAATTAACGTTGAAATCGCAGTTACCAAAAACAAATTGGCAGAATGCTCTAGGCTTAATTACTTCTGGTGGAGCCATTATTAGTGATGCTTCGAGGATTTGCACGTCATTATAACTGGAGCAAATACCCAGCTTGGATAGCATTGGCACTAAATTTTTGGAACCCATCTTTTTATAAATAAATGACGCAATACTTAGTTGTAAAGGAGAATTAAAAGAACGGGGCTTAACTGCAGATATTATAGAATGTCCTATCATAACACATTTTTTTTAGTAACTGTGAATTAGATTTTCGTTTATCCATGATGACTTTTTCCAAAAAAAAAAACATTAGGGAATCAGGAACGTTGTCTTCAATGTTACTCAAAAATTCGGTGCTCCGAGGATAAGATGTGTTCTTATAAATACAATCAATGATGTCAGATTTTATGATTTCGGCTGCTTTTTTATCAACTTATATTTTATAGTTGTTTCATGCGGTACATAACCTTCGATTTGTTTTATTAACTCGTGTAATGAGAATTGACAATCGTCACTATTTTATAAATAATTATAAATCGTTTCCATAGCAGATGTTACGTCTTCTGACAAGGGGCGCCCAGACTTGATACTTTTCTCTCGTTTTACTCGAAAGGATTCTCGGTAGCATTTATCGTGCTATACAGCTTTTTCTGAGACCAAATCTATTGCGTTACTTATACGCCCTTTGACATCTCTTCCCCATTTGTCATTTCTCTCATTAGCGTGTTTTATCATACTGTTTTGGGTACTTACATTGTCGACAGTAGTGATTGACATTCTTCTGCTTACCGGTAATTTTTTCTGTTTTTCTTTAAAAGCTTCATCTATTTTTTCAGTACAAAAAAGCATGTACTTTTCAAATCAAATGATGATTCAGATCTTAATTTTTTTTGTTGGTGACAATTTTGACGTAGATGCTTCATCATCAAAAAATATCTTCTTCGCCGCTTTCACGTTGCTTGGTCTTGTATAATCTTTCCTACAATTTCTGTGGACAACTATCAAATCACTTTCGCTGAGTAACTGGTGTTTGCCATCTCCTCGTTCTATGCTGCAATTGATTAAAGTTTGTATGGCTTCTAGACCAACCGTTACAGCATCATCTGAAATGGGTTTTTCACAAATAAAACACTCATTGTTTTCAGTCTTATTGAAAAGTGTTCATGCACATACAAACCCACCCACAGAATGTTTAAAATGCACAATAATAATTGTTGATTGTCAAGTTTTTCTAATACTGCTCAACCGAAATATCTTACAACAAATAATACTAGACGCACACTGTTTAAAAGACAACTAACCAATACGCCGAGTACGCAAGCATTTGGTCGACTGACTGCCGGTGACCGTTACGTAGTTGGGGAGGGGAGCGCCGGGGTCTTTATACCTGAATTTCGGGTCGAGCACAACATTTAATGCTCGGGACTCATCGGATTTTTCAAAATAATGTGTTGGTTTATGAGTGTAGAAAGTTACAGCCACTTCGCAATTTTTTTGTTTATTTGATGATTTACGGCTTAATTTGCCTGTATTATAACGTCAAAAAACAAGAATGTGTGTGTACTTTGTACGCACGTAAGAAGTTATACTTCTATTCTCCTTTTCATGACCATTTTTCAGTGCGTCACAAATTATAGAAAAAAAGGTAAGTCCGTGATAATACACATTTATGACATTTATTCTAACATGACATTTTAGTTAAATCTGACAGTTGTCACATTTTATTTTCAATTTGGAATAAAAACAAATCAATTGTGTCTATTGCATTAATAAAATGGTATTTTCTTTGATTTGTATAGTCTTATAAATTGTACAGATTATATTGATAATATTATTATATTATTTAATAAATAATTCTTTTTTGATTATGGCGCCATCTATCGACAACTAGAATAACTAGAATACATGTTATAAATGTCTGTAATCAGCAATCAGCGACGTGCGTTTTTTTCTGTGACATACAATTTAATTCGTTAGAGAGAAATCGAAAAACTGTTACGCACTGAAAAATGGTCATGAAAAGGACAGTACTACATATTATGTGATTTTTAAGACCATACCAAAAATTTAAAAAAATAAAAGAATAAAACGCACACAAACACATTGAAAAATGCCACAAAGAAAAAATGATTTCTGAACGATAATAATTGTTGGCAAAAATTTTAAATACGCATTTTCTGAAAAAAAAAATTATATAACAAATATACTTACAATCATAACATGCATAAAAAAATAAAACTTGCATCGGGAATTGAACCCTTGAATTTCGTGCCGCTTTGACTCGTAATCGAAGCGTAGACTCACTCGTCCAATCCCACATTATTTATCATTAATTATTTGTATGGGAAATAAGCCACAATTAAAATGAAAAAAATAATTTTATTAACGTTTCGACGCCCAAATCGGGTGCCGTTGTCAAAATACAAAATATTACAAAATATTTTGACAACGGCACCCGATTTGGGCGTCGAAACGTTAATAAAATTATTTTTTTCATTTTAATTGTGGCTTATTTCCCATACAAATAATTAATCATAAAAATGCCACAAGGAAATAGCTTCAGAACAACATTATTTATCATGTGGAAAAATACGGTAACTGAACGTTTTACTGTTTGACAGTTGTTTTGAAAATTAAATTATGTAGTTTAAATTTTGTGGAAGCAAATATAAAAATATAACAAAACAGTAAGAAAACAATATATTAGATGAAGATTGGTAGAACTTTTGTTGGTAATCAAATTAAGTATGTAAATCAAAGCATTACATACCTACTAGATAAATAAATCTACGCCAAAAAATCATAATTTAAAAATAAAAATCGAACCTAATTTGGGATCTCTCTAAAATCCGCATTCTTGAGAAAATAAATGTATGTATTTCAACCTAATCCAAATGTATAATTACAATATGATTATAATAAAAACTACTTACCAAATTAGAATGAGTTTTCCTTGTCCAAAATAGTCCAAAAGTCCAAAAATATAGGTATATGAAAACTATTTAAAAAGGCAGTATAACTATTAACTAACTTTTGTTTGTTGTTTCTTTTCACACAAATTTTAAAACGCAACAACCATAAATAATCTAACTACAGCTGTGCCACAGCCGCCATATTGAATAATTTTTGACATGTCATTTGAACATCCAATCAGAACAAAGTTATAATGCGCATGCGCCCGGTCGCTAGGTTTTCCCATATAAACATTTACCCTCTATCGCCGGTAAAGAAGTATAACTTCAAACATTTTTTTTTCGGAATTTTTTTTTATATAATTATCAATTTGTTTGGCCCGGGCAAGCATTATTATGTTAGGTTCTTTGGAGAATTGAGAGCAAAAAAGGTATTTTGTAATTTTTCTCTAAAGTTGATTGATTTCGAGTTGAACAATTTAAAGCTAAAAAAACGACAAATGATGATTTTCAATGCTCAAACACACAAGTAAAAAATATTATTTTTGAAACTATGAAGTACCTAAATTCAAGTTTAAACCTTATTTTATCAGTTAGCGATTAAGAAATTTGGGCTTATTTCATTTTAAAACCTAGTCTTTTAGTTATTAAGGCTGTCCACCCTTTCATAAGCGCTTCATTAACAATTAAAAACAATGTTTAATAAAACATGCCAAAAATTCTTATGGGAACTGATAAAAGAAGGTTTGAAGTTGAATTTAGGCACCTGCAAGCAAGCAAGCAAGCAAGCAAGCAAGCAAGCAAGCAATTTGATTTAACCCGACCTGTGGGAGATGTCCACCCTATCGAAAAAGTACATTCGGGTGTAACAATTCATTGGGGCGAGGTGTTTTGACCCGAGTTAAAACAGGGATCACCCCACCTCGCCCCAATGCCCCAGGCCATCCCTTTCCCCCCCATAGCACGCTGATGCGCGATGAGGGCACAACTATCGAAGCCAAATGCTCTTCACTATGGAATCCTGGGTAATAAGATTCCATGTGGTACCCTAATCAAATGCAAAAAAAATTAGGGTCAGCGTGATGCGCTCTATGCCTTTATCCTCTTACTTACTTAACCGCGGAACTAAAAATTGCTTGCTTGGGCCCCAAGCCATTGTACCAAGCCCAATTGAGCTCGGTCCAATGGCTCGGAACTCAAGATTTTTATGATTTTTTGTTTTTGTGTGATTTTTGTGTTGGCTTACGCCTTTTTTTGTTTTTTTTGTGTTTTTTTGTTTGGCTTATGCCTTTTCCTCTATTTTCTACTGGTTTGTTTACCTGGTCGTGGTGTTGGACCTACGCTTGGGATGCGTCTTTTCTTCGGCACTTGGATTTTCGAGCTACGAACTAACTACTATCACTATTCACTTTTACTTGTCTTATTTCTCTTATTTTATTTCCTTTAATCCACTATTTGCTGTTTAGGACGTCTGTGCTTCCATCGGTGGAACTCGTCATACCTTAGCATTCCTCGCAGTATGTGACTTGGGTGGTGCTCCAGTTCCGCGAATTTGACCCTTGCCTTGTCTGTCATAATTTCGGTGACTCTCACCTGTTGAAGTTCTCTAAACAGGAATCTATCTGCTACGTATCTTGGGACTCTGGCTGCTTCTCTTAAGCTGCTGTTATGGACCGCTTGTATCTTCTTTTTGTGGGTGTTACATACTTGTCCCTATGCGAGAGATGCGTATGGTAATACCGGTAGTATTATGCTGTTTATTAATCTTAACCTTGTTTTTAGTCTTAATTTACTTTTTCTGCCTGTGAGTCCTCTTAATGTTGCTCTCGCTATGTTGGCCTTCTGGACTGTGGCTTCTACGTGTTTTTGGAAGGTTAATCCTTTGTCCATGATGACTCCTAGGTATTTAGCTTCACTTTTCCACTCGATGGGGGTGTTCTGCACCGTCAGTTGTTCTTCTGGCTGTTGTCTTCCTTTCTTGTATAGAACCGCTTGCGTCTTTTCTGAGTTGATGGCTATCTTCCATTTTATACTCCATTCCTCGATGTCTGCTAACGCTGTTTGCAGGTTGGTCACTGCTATGTCTACGTTTCTGTTTGGCCGCTATCGCTGTGTCGTCGGCGTAGAGGCTCATAAGGGTACCTGGTGTTCTAGGTACATCAGCGGTGTATATTGTGTACAGCAGAGGTGACAGGACCGCTCCCTGTGGTACTCCAGCCTCCGGGTTTCCGAGCTCGGACAGGACTTGTCCTATCCGAACGCTGAACCTCCGGCCGCCTAAGTACGAGGAGATTAGCCTCGTCATCGCTCCGCGGTACCCATAACCCCGCATTTTGTATAAGAGCCCCTTATGCCACACTCTGTCGAAAGCTTTGCTTACGTCCGGTGCTCCGGTGTACTGCTTGTCGTTGAATCCAGCTGCTATGTACTCAGTTAGTCTGAGTACTTGTAGCTCGCTGGAGTGCTCTGCTCTAATCTGTTGGATTATCTCTAATCTGTTTGTTTCTGCTTGCAGTCTGCTAAGAATGATTCTTTCTACTATCTTGCTGATCGCTGGAAGTAAGCTGATTGGCCTGTAGTTCTGCGGGAATGTATGGTTCTTGCCAGGTTTTGGGATCATAATGACATGGGCCTCTTTCCATCTGTTCGGGAATATTTTATATCTTAGTATCGCGTTCACTATGTTTGTAAAGTACACTATAGCTTTTCTGGGCAAATACTTTAGGGCTCTGTTTGTTATTTCGTCTAGACCAGGCGCTTTTCTAGGTGAACTGTTTCTGATGTGTACGTTGATTTCTTCCGGTGATGTTGGGGGAATGATGTCATCTGGGTCTTCTGGCCTTTCTTCTTGTTCTTCGATTTCTTCCAAGAAGTCGTCGTCTTCGTTTTGGTGGAAGTTTAGCTTACATTCTCTTTCGAGTGTAGACCTCATCACCTCTGCTTTTTCCTCTATGGTGTACACCATGCCGTTTTCTCCATGTAGTGGGGGGATGGGTTTTCTGTCGCTTCTCATCATTTTCTGTAGCTTCCAAACGTTTTTCATGTTTGAGTCTAGTTCTTCCATCTCTTGTACAAAGTTGTCCCATTTTTTGCTGCGGTGGAGTTGTAGAGCCGTTTTGACCTCTCTGTTTAATGTATTTGCCCAGGTTTTGTCTACTCGGTTTCTCGTTCTTCTGGCTATTTGTTTTGCTCTATTTTTTTCCCTTATCAAGTCTTGTGTTTCTTGTGGTATGTCTTTGAACCTTCCCGTGTGGATCTCGACTTCTTCCTCTGTTGTGCTATTTCTGATTGCTTCTTGGATGATGTTTTCAAGCTCTAGGACTTTTTCTTCTATTTCTTCAGGGTTATTTATAACTGGCACTATATTTATTCCTTCACTCACTAGTCTTTTATAATTCGTCCACTTTATTTTCTTTTTTGTTCTTTTCGGCGGGTTTGTCTCTTCCCATGTTCCTATTTCTAGTAGAATGGGGTTGTGGTCTGTTGTTCCTTCGTTCAACGTGATTAGTTCTGATTGTAGTCCTAGGTTTTTGGCCACAACGATGTCGATATGGGTGGGAAGTCCATTTCCTGGCCAGGTATCCCTGGCAGTTGAAGCACTGCGTTGGTCCGGTTGCCTTTCGTAGGTCCTCTACCACGACCTTCATATGGCACAGATTGGTTATACGCCTCGCCGCCTCGACGTCCCCTTGATTCAAAGTTATGACAAACACCGGTAGTTGCCTTCTTGGGCCGGCTCTCGTTGACATATTCTTAGCTGCTTGGCAGTCAATGTTGTATTGAGCTGCCATGTCGTTCTTGATATCTGCCTCTGTGGTATTTGTGGGTAGCCCTCTTATTACCATTTTAGGCTTTACTTCTTCCTCGAATGGGTGGCTTTTCTCACTGCAGTCTTTTGTCTTTCAGGGTCTTCGCGTATTCCTCGATGATGTGAGTAATTTTGCGGTAATCCTCTGGGCTTTTCGCCTGGATAAGGGTTTCCCTACCACTCCTGGAGATCCTGTTCACCGTAATGACATTTTGCTTTTGGGCTAGACTGAGGATGGCCCCTGTTTCGCTCACACTCTTTAATTTTATTACAGGCGGCTTTCGTTGGTGAGTTACCTGTTGTTCAGGCAACGCGGCAGCTTCTTCATCTTGATTTGTCACCATTCGGTCCGACTCCGAATCAATGGGGCGCCGTGCGGCAGGCGTATCTCCACCCGTGCTTGTAGATGGATGGATTGGCGGGGCTGATCCTCGGGGCAGATTGAAAGAGTCTTCTGCTGGGGGTGAAGCAGCCCTCATTGCGTTGTTTGCTTGGAGTTCCCATGCCGTCGTCTCTTCTTTTGAGATCGGTGTCTTCAGTTTTGGGAATTCTTCTTTACTCTTCGGTTTTTCGCCACGAATCTTTTTTAGTCTTTCCTCTGCGGTTGATTGTGGCTTCTTGGCTTCAGGGAGTGGCTGTGATTTGTTGGTTTCAGAGTCTGGCTTCTGTTGATGTTGTTTCTCAAGGAGTACTCTAGTTTTTTTCTGCTCTTCAAACATGTCATCTATCCGTTTTGACAGTTTCTTCAGTTCTTCTGTCAGTCGCTCGTTTTCGGCCCTGAGTCGCTTGTTTTCTTCTGCTTTCTCTGTCAACATATTTTGCAGCATCTCTTTTATGCCTTCATTTTCTTCGCTGTCACACTTCGACTTTTAAGTCTCTTTGGCTTCCTTTTCGTTCTTCTCTTTCGTGTCTTTGTTTTCTTCGCTGTCACTCTCTTTGGCTTCTTTTTCTTTCGTCTTTTTTATCATCTCTTTCATGACTTCGTTTTCTTCGCTGTCACTCTCTTTGGCTCGTTTGGTAGTGCCTCTGCTTGTCTGCTCTGCCTCGTCGTCCATGGGCTCTGCTTCTGGATTTTCCCTATCTTTCTTCGCTTCTACTTCGCTTTTCTTTTTCTCCTCTCTCTTCTTTTTGGATTTTTCTTTTTTCCTCTCGCTCCTAGGTATTTTAAAACCATTTTCATCCACGGATGAATATCCATCGGTGTCGGAGCTTAGTCCCTGAGACAGGTTTGGGCCCACTTAGATTGGCGGGGCTTGCGCCATGGAACGGGGTTGTGATCGAGACCTAGCTCGATCAATCGTCGGGTTGGGGGCGAACGGTCCTAATTTTGGCGAAGCCTTTTTTTCTGCTGACTGGCCCGACGCCAGCTCAGCTTCAGGGTTGGCTCCCTGCACCAAGCGCGGTTGTTCACGTACCCAGACAGAACTGGGTACGGGATCCTCTTGCTGTTCTCGTTCTACTGACCTAGGGGCCGGGGCTGCACGATGTAGAATACTAAAAAACTACACCTTGCAGTGTCGAGGTGCGATGTTTTAAATCACACCCTTCCCTTACGGAGGCACAGTAGAAATCCCGTAGCGGGCTCTCGTCGAGCCCGCTTTACTTTTTCCGCTAGCCGATGTCTAGCTGTGGCGTCTCAGAGAACTCAATAAAAACAAATTCCCTAAATTTCACCACATCCAGTCGATCGGCCTTTGCCTCTCCTTCTCGCCTAAGGCTTAGAAGTGCACGATTTCGCTATCACGCTTACATTCGTGATTGGAATGAAAATTCCTGCTAATCGTACAACTTCTTCCACCGTTGGCTCATTGTCGTCTTCTAGCCTCGGAGAGTGAACACCGCTCAACTGATTGCTGCGCTTACACTCGCAGCTGGACTGAAAAGTCCACAGTCGAACTATCCCCACCCGTTGGCTTCTCTGCTGCTCCGCTTCCGCTCGTACGCGTGTTGCTGCTCCGGTGGTCGGCACCTACTCAACTGAATTTAGGCACCTCGTAATTTCAAAAATAAAATTTTTAAATTATGATTTTGAGCCTTGAAAATCGACATTTTTTCGTATTTTTAATAAGTTTAATAAGCTTAATTAATAATAAAGGATTAATAAGCTTAATTAATAATAAGTTTTATACTGTTTAAATTTGAATTTAAACTCGAAAACGACCAACTTTGGAGAAAAATTACAAAATACCTTTTTTGTTACCACTGATCCAAGAAACCTAAAAGAATGTCTTCCCGGGCCACAAAAATTGATTTTTATAATTTATTTTAAAAAAATTTTTAACATTAAAAATAAATATAGCAATAACTCCGAAATTACGGTATTTGGTTATAGGGAGTATTACACGAACAATAATCAGTATTTCTTAAAAACACAAAAATATACCTACAGGGTGTCCCATTTGAAATAAGGCAGTTAATTGCCAGAAAAACGGAAGATCTGACAACAATGCAACTACCACATAATATCGGCCGCAAACCCTTACTCACTAAAATTTATAAAAATTGTGCAAGTCGTTTCCGAGATAATTGAGGCGTTCCATAAATACATCAAACTCATTCTGTATATACAAAGTGGACAAAAAATACTAAAATAGTTTTAAAATATATAATAAACATTTTGTTGTTGTTATAATACTGCCCTACTAAGCGAAAAGGGGGTATCTGCAATTTTAATTTTTCAGATACTCATTTATATATTGTCTCATATATGAATGAGTTCAAAGATTCTATATATTTTTCTATTACTGTATGGTCCAATTCATTATGAGGTATATAGTTTCACAGTTTCTATGTGGGTTTGGAGTATGTATAAAGGTGTATTTAATGACTAAACAATAGTACCTCATTTTTTTATAAAATGTAGATACCCCCTTTTCGCTTAGTAGGGCAGAATACAAATATGCGCAGGTTTGTACTATTTTTCTAAAGCACTTTGAAACTCAATTTTTTAAGGAAAATCGTCTACTTGCTTAAACTACGAAAACTGAAATAAAACCTTTGAGGATGAATTTGCATAAATGAAGAAAAATCCTCTAAAACTAATTAATCACTTAGATCATTTTTTGTTTGGCTTTTCTATAGTGTAAACTGGCAAATGTGTTTTCAAATTACGTGGTCCACTAAAGTGTAGGTTTGTCTCTGGTGTGAACATTAATGTGACCAGTTAATTGAGCTTTTTGAGCAAACTGTTTTAACAAATCTCACACTGATAAGGTTTTTCTCCAGAGTGCACTCTCAAATGTGTTTTTAAATGACCTGCTGTAATTAACTGCTTAAGACAAATTTCACACTTGTAAGGATTTTCTCCAGTGTGCACTCTCAAAAATGTACCTCTAAAGTATCTACTTAGTGAATTGCTTAAAACAAATTTCACTTGTGACGTTTTTCTCCAATATGTACTCTCAAATGTCTTTTTAAAGTACCTGCTTGACCAAACTGCTTAAAACAAATTTCACACTTGTGAGGTTTTTCTCCAGTGTGCGCTCTCAAATGTACTTTCAAATCACTTGCCTTAATAAACTGCTTAAAACAAATTTCACACTTGTGAGGTTTTTCTCCAGCGTGCGCTCTCAAATGTACTTTCAAATCACTTGCCCTACTAAACTGCTTAAAACAAATTTCACAATTGTGAAGTTTTTCTCCAGTGTGCACTCTCAAATGCTCTTTCATATGGCCTGCTTGGCTAAACTGCTTAAAACAAATTTTACACTTGTGAGGTTTTTCTCCAGTGTGCACTCTCAAATGTACTTTTAAATTATCTACTTTACTAAATTGCTTAAAACAAATTTCACACTTGTGAGGTTTTTCTCCAGTGTGCACTCTCAAATGTATTTTTAAAGTACCTGCTTTACTAAACTGCTTCAAACAAATTTCACACTTGTGAGGTTTTTCTCCAGTGTGCACTCTCAAATGTATTTTTAAAGTACCTGCTTCACTAAATTGTTTAAAACAAATTTCACACTTGTAAGGTTTTTCTCCAGTGTGCACTCTCAAATGTGTTTTCAAATGACCTGCTTGGCTAAACTGATCAAAACAAATTTTACACTTGTGAGGTTTTTCTCCAGTGTGCACTGTCAAATGTATTTTTAAATTATCTACTTTACTAAATTGCTTAAAACAAATTTCACACTTGTGAGGTTTTTCTCCAGTGTGCACTCTCAAATGTATTTTTAAGTCACCTGCTTGAATAAATTGCTTTAAACAAATTTCACACTTGTGAGGTTTTTCTCCAGTGTGCACTCTCAAATGTATTTTTAAACTACCTGCTTGACTAAATTGTTTAAAACAAATTTCACACTTATAAGGTTTTTCTCCGGTATGACCTTTCATGTGGCCAGTTAATTGGGCCTTTCGAGCGAACTGTTTTAAACAAATCTCACATTGACAAGGTTTTTCTCCAGAGTGCACTTTCAAATGTCTTTTTAAAGTACCTGCTTTACTAAACTGCTTCAAACAAATTTCACACTTGTGAGGTTTTTCTCCAGTGTGCGCTCTCAAATGTACTTTCAAATCCTTTGCCCTAATAAACTGCTTAAAACAAATTTCACACTTGTGAGGCTTTTCTCCAGTATGCACTCTCAAATGTACTTCTAAATTACCTGCTTCACTAAATTGTTTAAAACAAATTTCACACTTGTAAGGTTTTTTTCCACTCCCAACTTTCATATTTTTATTTGATGTTTCTCCTTCCGCGTGCGGATTCATGTAATTTTCTTCCTGTGATGAATGTTCAGTTAGTGTCTCCACAACTTCCATCTTGTTCTCTTAAGGACAACCTAAAATCGAACTGACTATACTGCCGTCCTCAAATAAAACGCGGTATGTGCAGCCAACTTAAAACCGAGAAATCGGCTCTCAAAGTTTTTTCTCAGGACTCTATATGCACATACGAATATTTCAATTTGTATATTTTGGTAGTAAATAAAATTATACGGGTTTCAGACATTGCCGAAGCATCAGTAAGGTCACAAGGAAACCATATATAGCAAAAACTCGATTTTCAATTTTTTTGCAGATACCGCGTTTTAATTGAGGATGGTAGTATAATAAAAACATTTGGATTCAAGAGAAAATTAATGTAAAAACAAAGAAATGTAATATTCAAATTAAAGGTTATTGAACTGCAAGACAATGAAGAGCAACAGGAAGGACAAACAGAAAAAACACTAGAACAACGTAGACTAAGAGTCGGTATAGGTGAAGTTTGCTAATAATTTTCGGCGCCATAAGACTCTATAACTTAAATATTTAGTAGAACCTAAGAGGAAACATACAAACACCACCCCCTGTCCCCTTCACCCACTATCAAAAACTACATTTTTCGTTATTTTTTTTAGGTGGGATGCAATTAATTTTATACTTTCAAAAAATGCACACGCATAATTGAGGCTTTTACAAAACATCTCTATTTTTTATGAATCCGTAAGTTGTGTACATAACCTCAAAAAAAATATATTTTTTTTCGAAAATTTTTTTTTATTACAAATATCAATTTGTTCGGCCCGGCAGGCATTATTATGTTAGGTTATTTGGATAATTGAGAGCAAAAAAGGTATTTTGTAATGTTTCTCTAAGTTGATTGATTTCGAATTAAACAATTTAAACGACAAATGACGATTTTCAATGCTCAAAAACACAAATAAAAAATATTATTTTTGAAACTATGAAGTACCCAAATTCAAGTTAAAACCTTATTTTATCAGTTAGCAATAAGAAATTTTGACTTATTTCATTTTAAAACCTAGTCTTTTAGTTATTAATGCAGCCCGATCGCCTGCCCTTTCATAAGCGCTTCATTAGAAATCAAAAAACAATGTTTAATAAAACACGCCAAAAATTCTTATGGGGAACTGATAGAAGGTTTGAAATTGAATTTAGGCACTTCGTAATTTCACAAATTAGATTTTTAAGTTATGTTTTTGAGCCTTGAAAATCGACATTTTTCGTATTTTTAATAAGTTTAATAAGCTCAATTAATAATAAAAGATTAATAAGCTTAATTAATAATACGTTTTATACTGTTTAAATTTGAATTTAAACTCGAAAACGACCAACTTTACGAGAAAAATTACAAAAAACGTGCGCTCTCAAATGTACTTTTAAAGTACCTGCTTCACTAAATTGTTTAAAACAAATTTTACACTTGTGAAGTATTTCTCCAGTATTTTCTCCAATTACATCAGTATAGTCCTCAAAATGAAGATTTTTAAAAGGTCCTCTCCCTAAATCGTCCCAAAAGACACAAGTGAAAAGGAATATTTTAGTATGTATTACCTACAACTGCTTCATTTTATAACTTTCCACGGCAATGTTTTAATATAATATAACCTTGTTTTAATTTTTTTAACTATGTCCGTAGTACACACTTCCGCCCTCAAATTTGGGAAGTGTGTCTACGATTTATTTTTTAGCCATGAATCAATAGAACTGGAATCTGGGTAAGAGTGTATTTTAAAAGTGCAAAAAAAGTTTTAAAAGTGCAAAAAAAAGTTGCGAAAACGCCCCATGTATTTTGTCGGACAGAACTTCCAAATGATTTGTTACCGTTTCATTAAACTCTCATGCAAAAATCAGACTGCTATTTATCACCAATATAATCCCTGTCATTTGACATATTCTTCGTGTTCCACTCATTAAAATGCCCAATTGGTGATAAACAACGACACAATACATGGAACTTTTTCGTAGTCTGACGTTCTAAATTTTTAACCTGTTCCACAAATAAAACTTCCCCTGTTCCAGTGTTCAAGTACATAAAAGTTTGTCCGACTAGACACCGTTATGCTATCAACAAATTTTCAGCTTGCTATTACTCAATTTTTTTTGGTACGCGGGATCCAGGTCTATTAGGTTCAGACAGAACAACACTTTCCTAGTTAAATAAAAGCAAAGCGAATCTTCGTTTCAGTTGACCTTGTAAGTATGTATTTGTATTTTTCTTTAACCAATCATGAATGGCGACACAATTATACAGTAGATGATCATACAGTACGTAAACCGTTCAGCTGGACATGGGAATATACATTGAAAGAATTGTGGCAACTGCGCTGACCTGTGTTATTTGAAGCTTCTATTCGAGTACGAGTTTTTGGTGTAATAGAGCTGGTAAAACATATAGAATGAATGAGTATTGAAGCAAGGTTGTCCACAAATAAATCAAAAACAAAGTTTATGATTAATGAGTCAATAATTTTACTTTAATTTTTAAAATATTTATTTAAAAACTAATTTCAAAACTAAACAGTTTTCCCATTCCCTTAGGCCAAAAATATTTAGCTACTACATTGTCTTATTTTGACGTTTATTTGTGTCAGTCGAAATGTGTTGTCAATTTTGAGGTTAATGCCCCTTAATGCTAACAACCATGTTGTCATCGAGAGAGCTTAGTTGCCACAATTATCTCAATATAATACAATGTATGTATTTATGTATCTAAATATATACAATGTATGTTCCCTATGTCCAGCTGAACGATTTACGTACGGTATTATTAGAGCCACCTCAGAACATTTTACTTTTGTTTAATAATGGTATGTAAGTTTTTTCTTCATACGGTCCACGTTGCCTTTGAAACTTTAGAAATGGATACTATGTTTCTGTTGGAGTGATTAGTGTTCAATAATAAAGTTTTTATTTCTGCTATTTTCCTTGGTGAGATGTCGTTGGCTTTTCCCATGATGTTCTGGTACCACTAGTGTATCGAAAGTGCAATGTTTACTAAATTCACAAAAAATAGTATAGGACTGTCAGAATATCACTAAAGAGCAATGGAAACTCTCAAAGTTTATTATAACTCTCAACACCAAGAATACAAAATAATAGGCACACGAGGTGCAAGCTAGGCTGGGCAGCACTGACAAACAATGGCATCTGAGTCACACGTTGCCACACACGCGTGTTGCCACTATTGTCAGACTATTTATTGCACTTTCATAAAGTATCACAAGACAGTCAAATGGAAACAAACGCATTAATATATTACACAGCTCAATTATATACCCTTTCTCCAACACACTTAATTTTACTAGGTGACTCTAATAATTTGATCACCCACTGTATAACCATATTAAAATATATTTTGACTTTACACACCTACCCCGAATATACACACACACACACACACACACTTTCCCCACCTGATCTTATTTAAGTGTAATAAATTTTATTTATTTATATTTATTTATTTATGCACTCTCAAATGTACTTTCAAACCACTTGCTGTAATTAAGCGCTTAAAACAAATTTCACACTTGTGAGGCTTTTCTCCAGTGTGCACTCTCCAATGTACTTTTAAAGTACCCGCTTCACTAAATTGTTTAAAACAAATTTCACACTTATAAGGTTTTTCTCCAGTGTGCACTCTCAAATGTTTTTTCAAATCACCTGCTTGAATAAATTGTTTAAAACAAATTTCACACTTATAAGGTTTTTCTCCAGTGTGCACTCTCAAATGTTTTTTCAAATTATTTGCTCGACTAAACTGCTTTAAGCAAATTTCACACTTGTAAGGCTTTTCTCCTGTGTGCACTCTCAAATGTGTTTTCAAATGACCTGAATGAATAAATTGCTTTAAACAAATGTCGCACTTGTAAGGTTTTTCTCCAGTATGCACTCTCAAATGTCGTTTCAAATCACCTGATTGACTAAACTGCTTAAAACAGAGTTCACACTTGTGAGATTTTTCTCCAGTATGTACTCTCAAATGTCTATTTAAATTGCCTGCTGTAATAAACTGTTTAAAACAAATTTCACACTTGTAAGGTTTTTTTCTAGTCCCCACTTTCATATTTTTATTTGATGTTTTTCCTTCCGCATGTTGATTCATATAATTTTCTTCCTGTGATGAATGTTCAGTTAGTGTCTCCACAACTTCCGTCTTGTTCTGTTGGAGACAATCTGAAAATCAAACTTACTATAATATATAAACATTTTAGTGCAAGAGAAAATTAATGTAAAAACAAGGAAATGTAATATTCAAATTAAAGGTTATTGAAATGCAAGACAATGCAGAACAACAGTTAGCCTTCATTCGTCGTAGTAGTAAGACGTGCGTAAAGCGTCGTTTAAACACAACGATAAGTCACAGCAACTAGTTGTGATGACAAGTTGAAACACTGTTTAGACGCTGCGATTCAATGCGATACCACCTTCAACCCAACTCCAACTTTGATAAGTTGTGCGATGCACCGTTTACACACAATGACAAGTTGCAACAACTCGATTGACCTTGATAAGTTGTTTGATTTATCGCTGTGTTTAAACGACCCTTAAAGGGTCATAAATCAAACAACTTATCAAGGTCAATCGAGTTGTTGCAACTTGTCATTGTGTGTAAACGGTGCATCGCACAACTTATCAAAGTTGGAGTTGGGTTGAAGGTGGTATCGCATTGAATCGCAGCGTCTAAACAGTGTTTCAACTTGTCATCACAACTAGTTGCTGTGACTTATCGTTGTGTTTAAACGACGCTAGAAAGAAGCTTATTTGTACAACCGGTGTTTATTATCTAGGTCATCGTTTCCCAACCGATGGGTCGCGGCGTGGCTCTTATAGTAGCTGAGTAGCGACCAGAACCGGTTTTTTCCCAGGCGCCATTCCGATCGGTTTTCTCCCACTCGCTCTTTTACTCGTACCCAAACACTCGGTTCCTGTTTTCACTTTCAGCAGTTTCAGTTCAGTCTGACTGTGGTATTTGTCCGAGCAATAACATACGACAGTGGCATTTAACTATCAACTATTTAACGATGGAAAACTGGCTGAAAAGTGGTTCTTTTGTTAAGATATAACTGCAATCTACTGGCGAAGTTGAGCTTAATCGTCCAACTACTAGCAATGACGCTGAACTGCCTCAAGTATTTTCAAATGTTACTAAATTGAAGAAAATGTTACGAAAATATTGTCCTGAATACCTTCAATATGGATTCACGTTCATAGGTACGGAAGAAGAACCTATACCCCAATGTACTTCTTTGTTTCGAAACCTTGGCTAACGAAAGTATGAAGCCTTCAAAACCTAATTTTAACCACATTTCAACTAAACATCCAGAAACCTTAAATAAGCCTTTGATGTTTTGTCAAAGAAATGACTTCGACTCGGTCAAAATTACCAAAGCCTCTTACCAGCTGTCTTTGCTAATAGCAAAATATAGCGCTCCGCACATATCAGGCAAGAACCTTATTATGCCCGAGCAGAAATAATTTCGTCACTTGTGTTTGACGAAAAAACAGGTCAACAGATATGTAAAATACCCCTATCCAACACTACAGTCAAACACAGAACCGAGGCTATGGACATAAAGGAGAGTTTAATATTTATTATGAAAGAAACTGATTTTTATTTTTTACAATTAGACGAAAGTAAAGATATTGCTGACAAAATTAAATTGTTGTGCTTAGTAAGGTTTAATTTCAATGGGTCAGTTGAAGAAGAAATGTTAGTTTGCCACACACTAAACACTACTACAACTGGCCAAGACATTTTGGATTTCTTGCATAGTTTTATTGGCGAAAATGGAACTAACCGGTCCAAATGTGTCGGGCTTACAACCGATGGAGATGAGGGATGGGTCGCGAATAAGAAAAAACATCAAAAGGTGGGTCGCCGGACATAAAAGCTTGGGAACCACTGACCTAGGTATATAAATACATATTTTTTGAACTTTAAAATTACATTAATTACACCAAATAAAAAAGCGAAACCGGAATATAAACATTAAAAACTTATGAGTGCAGTTAGCGAGTACAAAGCCCCTGATAAAAGTGATTTAGAAAACCAAATGGATACATCCAATGCGGAACTTGCAACATCTTCCAGGGAGGAGCTGATAGGATTCCAAAATCTCGTTCCAGTTACACTGATAAGTACCACAAAACTTGTTTCTAATAAACCCATTATTGATAATGACTCTAAGTACCTTTTCAGACTAAGACACTGGTGTCTGACACCGGTGTCCGCCACCGGTGTTCAATTGCAGCAAAGCATTGGCGAGCCACTAAAATCAGCCAGACACTCGGAAGTGGCTCGTCTGTAGTCGTTCATTTAAAACAATGCTTTGCTGCCGGTGGCGGACACCGGTGTCTTGGTCTGAAAGGGTACTAATGTACACAATTCAATTAATACCATTAACAAAGAAGTAGTAACAAAAAGGGAGGCATTTCTTTATCAACAAAACGACTTAGGGAAAATAATTCACCCGATTTAAAGACAGATTAAACGCGTTAAGGATAGGTGACATTATCATAACAAGTCATAAAAAATTGTAAGCATTGATGCCATATGGAGAAATAAAATACGTATAAAATTCAAATCATAATAATATATAAATCAAATATAATAAATCATATTTCCACAGAATGTTTGGTAGATTATATCAAAAACAAAATTAAAATGTACGATTCACTGCAAATTTGAAATACTTTAAGTCAAAAGATTAAATAGGAGACAAGTAGACGAAAACGGTGCCCAATACATTCCAACAAAAACATGTAAATATACAGTCGGAAAAATGAAAGAATACCCATGAACGATCACATCAATCGCATATTATTCAGATTATTAATAATCTATCTCTCTCGTTTGACATTTATGGAAAACAAACAGCAAATACAAAATCTGTGATTGATGTGATCGTTCATGGATATTCTTTCATTTTTCCGACTGTAGTTAGTTTTAAGTCACAAGTGTTACCAAAATATGTAACAATTAACAAGGTACTAAAGGAAGTCGAACCATAGAAACAAAAGGTGTTTATATGCTTTAATTGCCTCTGATACGGACATACAGGTGATCAATGTAAGAGCAAGGCTAGGGGTGATAAATGTCAAGAGCCCCACAACTCACAATAATGTAAAAATATCGATCTCACTCCAAAACGTTTTAATTGTTTGGGGGACCATTTTACTACAAATTTAAGCGCGTGTCAAGAATTTCAGTGTCAAAAACTTATCAAAGACTCTATGTCTTCCAATAATATCAGTTATCAAGATGCCAACAAACAATTCCCCAGAAACTCCTATGCAAAAGTATCATCCATAATTGCGGAACAAACTACAAACCTTTCCTCCCTAAAAACTTTTCCTCCCTTAAATCCCAATAATTATACACCTACCCAGCACCCATCAAATTCAAATAACCAACTGTCAACAAATAATATCTTTTACAATAATAATTCAAATAGTACAAATTTTCGAACACATAAAAGACAGAGACCAAATAGTCCATATCAAACATTAATTTTGCATAATGAAATTAAATCTTCCCCTAGATCTCAATTACAAAAGGGAGGAATATTAGACAGTAAGGGAAATATTAATAATAAACCAGTTGCATCTCCTTCAGACTTGAGCATGATAAATTCAATATTCGAACTAGTTATAGAAATTGTCACAAAAGTTTTAGTAACAAAAAGTATAAATATAAATAAGGAAGAACTCGAAAACTTATTAGACCAGAAAGGATCTGCGAAAAAACGTCTATTTTTGGATGTGAGAGGTGGCATTCGGATTTTTGCAGATAAAGTTAGGTGACACCTTCAGTAATAATAATTGACTTATGCTCCTTCTCAAATATGCCCGGAACATTAATAAAAAAATTAAAATATTTAAAAATTTCGAAAAACATCGATTTTTTTCTGCTTTCTTTGCTTATAACTTTAAAACGATTCGTTTTGGAACAAAGTCGTAGAGAAATAAAATAAAGATAATTGAATTTTGTATGATATACGACTGGTAAAAAATGTCTTAAGGTATTACCTTTTCTGCAATATAGCAATAAATACAAAATAAGGGGGCAAAATAAGTCTGTTGCTATTCAATATTTTTAACCACTTTGGTGGCACTTAGAACCTTAGTAATTCGCTTAGGAAATTCTTTGTAACATACTTAAATCGTGTACCAAATTTCATTAAAATCGACCTAATAAATTTTGCATAATAAATTTGCAATCTAAATGTTTTTAAAAAAGTTCAAATTTTTTAAAATCTTTCTGAACAAAAAGTAGACCATTTAGAAGTTGGCTAATTTTTTTACATATAAAGAGGTGCTCTACCTATCTAATACACTTTACAGAATTAAAATCGGATTATTTAAGGGGCCCCAGCAATGTTTTAAATTTATAAACAATTTTTTGGCTTATAAATAGCTTTGTTTAATAATAAAAAAATTAATTTTTAGCAATGCAAATAATTAAAACCTGTATAATTTGACTCTAACTTTCAAATGCAGAATTGCTATTTTATTTTTTAATCAAACGTTATTCGCGTTCAAAAATTGCAATTTCTCGATTTTTTTAAAGTTCCACCGCGTTTATCTCGAAAACTATGCATCCTACGAAAAAACTTATCATCATCATTCTCTTTGCCTTATCCCTATGCGGGGTCGGCTTCCCTAATTGCATTTCTCCACACAATTCTGTCTTGGGTCATATCAATGTTAATCCCCTTTACCAACATGTCCTGCCTTATCGCCTCCCCCCAGGTCTTCTTTGGTCTTCCTCTCCTACTCCTTCCAGGAATCTGCACTTCAGCTATTCTTCGTATTGGGTGATTAACGTCTCGACGTTGAACATGACCGAACCATCTTAACCTATGCTCTCTCATTTTGGCATCAATTGGTGCCACACCTAGACTTCCCCTAATATACTCATTTCTAATTTTATCCTTCTTTGTCACTCCACTCATCCATCTAAGCATTCTCATTTCCGCCACATGCATTCGTTGTTCCTCTTTCTTTTTCACTGCCCAACATTCAGTTCCGTACATCATAGCCGGTCTTATGGCTGTTTTATAGAATTTTCCCTTCAGCTTCATTGGAATTTTTCTGTCACACAACACACCACTCGCTTCTTTCCACTTCATCCATCCAGCCCTAATTCTACTGCATGCATCTCCATCTATTTCTCCATTACTCTGTAATACCGATCCTAGGTACTTAAAACTATTGCTTTTCACAATCATTTCACCATCCAAAGATACCATTTTATTTGTAGTAGCTCCATCTTTAAATGAACATTCCAAATACTCTGTTTTTGTCCTACTAAGTTTTAAACCTTTTTCCTCCAGAGCTTGTCTCCACTGTTCCAGTTTTTGTTCTAAGTATCTTTCACTATTTCCTACTAACACGACATCATCAGCATACATTAAGCACCATGGAATGTTACCCTGTAGTTTCGCTGTTATCTGGTCCAAAACTAATGAGAATAAATACGGACTAAGCACAGAGCCTTGGTGCAATCCTACTTTCACATGAAATTTATCAGTCTCTCCCACACCTGTCCTAACACTAGTCGTTACTCCCTCATACATATCCCTCACAATCTTTACATATTCACCAGGGACTCCTTTCTTATTGAGTGCCCACCACAGAATCTCTCGAGGAACTCTATCATATGCTTTCTCAAGATCAATGAATACCATATGAGCGTTTGTTTCTTTACTCCTGTATTTTTCCATCAACTGCAAAAATGGAAAAAAACTTATAAGAACATTTTTTGCTTAGAATTACCCAAGAAATACAAAAAAATGTTTTATTTTGCGAAAAATCAATATTATGTAATTCCTCAAGTTCTTTGTTTATAACAATCTTATCGACATCCGGATCAACTGTTACCCAAAAAATTCGTGTTCTACGGGTCAAAATACATAAAAAACTTGGGTAAGTCCATCTAAATAAAGGAGCCAGTAGCACCCCCTCCTGGCCACAGCACTAATTTGTTTATAAGTCAAAAAATTGTTTATAACTTTAAAACATTGCTGAGGCTGCTTAAATAATCCGATTTCAATTCTGTAAAATGCATTAGATAGGTGGAGTACTTCTTTATATGTAAAAAAATAGACAAATCTTTGTATGTTCTAGTTTTTGTTGTGCAAGATTTTAAAAAATTTTAATTTTTTAAAAAAGTTTAGATTGCAAAATTATTATGCAAAATCTAGTAGGTCAATTTTAATGAAATTTGTTGTACGGTTTTAGCACATTACAAAAATTTTCTAAGCGAATTAGGAAGGTTCCAAGTGTAACCTAAGTGATGGAAAATTATTGAATAAGGACAGGCTTGTTTTGCCCCTTATTTTATATTTATTGCTATTTTGAAGCAAGGGTGATAAATTAAGACATTTTTAACCAATCGCATCTGATAGAAAATTTAATTATCTTTGTTTTATTGTAGGACTTTGTTCTAAAATGAATAGTTTTTAAGTTATAGGCAAAAAAAGTAGAAAAAAAAAACGAAATTTTTTGAAATTTTTAAATACATATTTTATTTTTTTTATTAATGTTCCGGGCATATTTGAAAAGGAGCATAAATCAATTATTATTAACGAAGTTATCACCTAACTTTATCCGCAAAAATCTGAATGCCACATCTCCATCCACCTAAAAACAGATCCTTACTGGTCTATATAGTGTAAGTAAAATTAACTATAAATGGAAACACGTCATCACATTCTCATACCTCAACCGTGCAATACATATTCTTCAATGGAACTGCCGTTTGCAGTTTCTCATAAAACTAACTTATAATACTTAGATGCAACTACACTTATAGACTTCAAAACAATCTTTTTTACAGGTTATATGAAAATTGAAGTAACTGAGTCCCTTAGAACATTTAAAAATGGGAAAAACACGGCCAAACCCCCAAAAAAACCCTAAAAACAGTTTGTTGAATTTTTGAAGTTGGCGAACCTTACGAAAAAATCTGAAAAAAATTAGAAATATATATTGTTTGATAAAATACATGAGATTAAAAAAATTATACCTGCAGTCATCCTAAAAAGGATTATTTAAAAAAAACATTTTAAATTTTTTTGAGGTTATGTAAACTCAACCTTCGGGTCCATAAAAAATATATGTTTTGTAAAGGCCTCAACTACGCGTGTGAATTTTTTGAAATTTTAATAATGATTGCATCCCACCCAAAAAAACGAAAAATAAAGTTTTTGATGGTGGAGAAGGGGAAGGGGGTGGTGGGTTAAAATTTTGCTGTCTTCTTTGTTAATCACATAGAACTTTAAAAAATCAATAATATTAAATTCTGGTAGAGAGAGAGAGGGTGCCTTTTAATTTATTTATCCCTCCCACAAGTGGAAAGTTTGATGCGCCACTGTCAACGTATGTGCCACTAAAAAATGACGGCACAGTGTTCATACGTTTTCTTTTAGGTTCTACTATTTAAGTTATACGACTCTTAGGCGCGGCGCAAATTGAACCTAAGCGAGTCACAACCTGCGCCGGCGGGACGGGTGACCTGTGCAGTTATTTTTCTAGCACACCGCATATTGAACACAAGCCAACCCGACCGTTGGCTGTCGCCGTAACGAATAGAGACGGGCAAAATCAGTGCGGACGTGTAACGGATACTTTTTATACCGGTTCTCAATGGTACTGAGTACAAATACTGATGTATCTGATCCTTGTATTTACTGAATTGAGTAAGCAACTTAAAATCGTTAGTTCCGTACCTGTAACTAGTAACGTTTTAAAAATATCTTACACGTCCCTAGTAGTCGTAGCGGTATGACTTTCGAAAACATCGAATTTGATCATAAGCAGGTGCATAAAAAGATATCTTACACTGAGTATTTTATTTCTACATACCTTTATAATAACAAGCATAAGTTAAACACTGCATTGATTGTGATTGCAAAAACGGTTCGCATGTTTTAAATAAGATTTTTGCTGATTATGTATTTTGCTAAAATATTAAATAACACAAAAAATACAATTCACAACCATCATTTAATTTTTAACGATAAACAAAAGTCTAATATGATGACAAGTTTGAAATTGATCGACTTTGTCGATAACAGTGTCATTAACAGATATTTTTAAATACCATGATTCATTTTCCAATGATTGTGTGGATTTAAGAAATACATCCTAAACCATGTTTTTACCTGTATAAAGGAGATTATAATTATGACACATGTTACTCCTTATTTTTCAAATAATATGCTCTTGTAAACGCACAACTTTGATTTATTGGCTAAACCTACATTAGATACGTCACAAGAAATTAAAAATAATTAACATGTAATAAATTCACTGTTTTAATCAGATATATTATATTCCCTACTATTGCAATAAAATATTAAAACGAATAAACGAAAACTTGTTGAGTAGTGCTGATTGATACAACAGAGCAATAAAATGTTATTCATAAAGATAGTGTAAAATATATCGCCGCTTATCTGGTCCGCTGGTAATAAAGTTATCAGCATTTAATTGCAAAGTGGTCTTTTAGCTGGAAAATACTTGTAAATACCATCCGTATTCATTTCAGATACTTCCATCTCGCAAACAAAAACACGTAAAAATTAACATCTGGCGGTGAGTCACCCGTCCCAAGCATAAGAAAACTGTACGCTGACGACAAACCTTCCCAGGCGAGACCTGCGAACGCACGAACTGATAGTAGGATTCGCAGAACGGTCTACGCAGTCAGCCGACGCAGGTTGTGTCTGGCTTAGGTTCAATTTGCGCCGGGCCTTATTGTGCCTTAAATGATTAACAAATTTCACCTATAAAGGCTCTTAGTGTAACAGTAACTAAACATACAAAAAATGAAACAATAAGCAAATGGACTTTGTAAGTCCTAAGTTTTCACCCAACGTGACTGGAAGTAGAACAGAAAGTTGATATGAACTCTTCTTATAACTTAGCGTCAATTGATATACGTTATCAAAATGATTGAGTCATTTCTGCCAAACTTTTCTCTGTTCTTTTGTCCTTAGGTAAGAGCATGGACTCTTAGAGAAGGGAGTGGGTGCCTACCTGTGATGGGAATTGATGATTGTAAAAATGTATATAAATAATTTGTAAGTTGAATTTATAATTGTAAAAATGTATATAAATATAATGATTCAATAAAATGTTTATTGTTTAAAATGTGATTTCACATTAATTTTTTTAATATATAGTCATATTAGTAGACTTATGGTAAAAAAATTTTAAACCAGAAGTGATATTAAAACTAGAAGTTTACATTTGTCCTCATCTTGCTAAGACGCGTTGAATAATATATCGCTTCTACTATTTCGGCGACTTTAAAACAATACTTCCTATTGCAACTCTAGAACCAGAAGTCCAAGGACAAATTTCTCACCTTTAAAACCAACTTTTGGTTATAAGCTCTCATTTGACACCTGATTTGTCATTCACGGACATGGAATTATATTCACAGACAGGCAAGCATGAAACCGAATTTGTTTTTGTCTTGCTAAGGTGGGTCGAATAATATATTGCTTGTACTATTTCGGTGACTTTAATCAGTAATTCCGATTGTAACACTTAACCCTACGTTAGGCGCGTCGTTATTGCTGACAAGCTTAGGCGCGCGGTCTAGGATTGTAGACCAATAGTTTTTTGTCGTATAATACCGGGTTTTGACAAAATTAACAAATTAGTGGTTAATAACATGTTTATTTATGTTCGCACTTTGATATTAGATATGTTTTGTTCCTTGGCTTTTCTCATTTTGACAGTGGTAAAATTAAAAACGAGGTCATGATTTTTTGGGTCTTTATTCGCAAATAAATGAAAATGGTCACAAAAATAAGCTCAATTTAGTAAACAACACAAATATTTTTTATCTTTGAACTTAGAGAATGACCAATAGGGATAAATAATAAAGAATATAACTAAAAAATAATAAAAGAACAAAACTATTAAATGGTCAAAGTGGCACAATTCTAGTCCGTCAAACATTCAGTGCAAATATCCCTGAAATGATCCTTGAATGCAAATGTGTCACATCTTTGGCATGCCCTTCTTGTTGACATATTGCAAATTCATGCACAAATAAAACATCGTCCCACGTAATTTGTTGGAATATTAAGGGAAGAGGGTACGACTTCTTGAACTCCGAGCAGTACGCGAGCTCGTCGTCTAAGTTCTCTTAGCAGGGAAGGCATAGTTGATCCATATTCAATTTGCTGTTTGATTAGTTCCCATGCTAAGTTTTCAATGAAGTCACTTCTTGAAACATTTTCATTTATGTTATTAGCTTTATATACACAGCAGGCTACATATTATCTTTATATATACAACTAAAAACTGGAACGCGCTTAGTCGCGTGGTCTACGGTTGTAGACCAGTGCTCTTTGAATAATGGTAAAAAAATAATGCAAACAGATCGGCGGCGTTTAGCAAACTGAAGAGTAAGTTGGAAGTATTAGTGACAGCTACTAAGCGGGATGGAGGCGTATGTGCAGTTTTATGCAATTGGCGACCACTTAAAGGAGAGTGGTCTACGATTGTAGACCACGCGCCTAACGGAGGGTTAAATCCGGAAGTCCGGGGTCAAATTTCTCACCTTTAATACCATCCTTGGGTTATAAGCTTTCATTTGACACTTCATTTGTCATTATATTTGGTATAATGACGGAGGAGTTGTAATGGGTACAGAGTCCGTGGTACAGACGGACGGGGATAATTTAATGTATTCACATTTTTTTCAAAATGAGTGAAAACAATATGCATATAAAAAATTAAGAGACATAAATAACACAAACACCAACAAATACAGGCAGTCTAGGCATCAAAGAAAATTGGGAAGAAATCAAAACAAAAATAATTAAGGCAGCAAGAAAGGATTGTCGAGCCAGTGATGATGATCATGATACTCGATTCCTTACTTTACTGGATGAGATGGAAAGTATGTTATCGATAAATTGAATTTCATGTAATGTAAGGAAAAGCCTGAAAACGCTGTAACTTAAGTTGCCTACATTCTGCATTGCCTATCTTTGTGTTGAGTGTCGTAATGCATTTAAATCAGCCCCCATGGAACTTCAACAAGAGGTGGTTAGTCTTAAAAAGGAGATTCAGGAGTTAAAATCTTCCCCAACACTAAATACCGATGCAGTTTTTGAGGCGACAGAAGACAGGAGCCGGAGAGCCAAAAATATTATTATACAGGGTGTAACAAAAATACAGGTCATAAGTTAAACCACATATTCTGGGACCAAAAATAGTTCGAATGAACCTAACTTACCTTAGTACAAATATGCACACAAAAGAAGTTACAGCCCTTTGAAGTTACAAAATGAAAATCGATTTTTTTGAATATATCGAAAACTATTAGAGGTTTTTTGTTGAAAATGGACATGTAGCATTCTTATGGAAAGAACATCTTAAAGACAAATTATAGTGAAATTTGTGCACCCCATAAAAATTTTATGGGGGTTTTGTTCCCTTAAACCCCCCAAACTTTTGTGTCCGTTCCAAATAAATTATTATTGTGGTGCCATTAGTTAAATTCAATATTTTTAAAACTTTTTCGCCTCTTAGTATTTTTTCGATAAGGCAGTTTTTATCGAGTTGCGGCTTAAACCCCCCAAATGTTTGTGTACGTTCCAATTAAACTATTACTGCGGTACCATTAGTTAAACACAGTGTTTTTAAAACTTTTTTGCCTCTTTGTATTTTTTTGATAAAGCATCTTTTATCGAGATTTGGCTTCTTTTTTAATATGGTTCAAAATATACTTAAAAATGTAAATCATAAATAAATTTTCATATTATTAATACCAAGTCTCCATAACCGTACTTTACCATATACAAATATGTGGTGGATTTGACAAATATTCAAATATCTCGATAAAAACTGACTTTTGAAAAAAGTACTAAGAGACAAAAAAGTTTTTAAAAACTTGTTTTTAACTAATGGCTCTACAATAATAATTAAATTGGAACGTACACAAAAGTTTGGGGGGTTTAAAGGAACCAAACCCCCATAAAATTTTTATGGGGTGTCCAAATTTCATTATAATTTTTTCTTAAAATACTACTGTCATAAGAATACCACATGTCCATTTTCAATAAAAAATATCTAATAGTTTTCGATATATTGGAAAAAATCGATTTTCAATTTGTAACTTCATAGGGCTGTAACTTTTTTTCCGTGCACATTTGTACTAAGGTAAGTTAGGTTCAATCGAAGTATTTTTTGTACCAGAATATGCGATTAAATTTATGACCTGTATTTTTGTTACACCCTGTATATTATAATGTACCTGAAAACCATTCAAGTGGTTCCAAAATCCGTGCTGAACATGACAGAAATGAGGTACGCGGAGTTCTCAATAAAATTGGTGTAACCAACAGCACCTTTAAAGCCTTTCGTCTTGGTCGACTAGCGGATAAAACAAGACCTCTTAAAGTCGCATTCAATGATTCAGCCCTTGTTATCTCTTGTTTAAAATAGCGCAGAGCCGTAATGGGTTCAAATCTGCGAATTGGAGCTGATCTTATCCTATTGCAACGTGAGAAAGTGAAGGCAGTTTATCAGGAATTGGAAAACAGGAAAACACAGAGTGAAGAGGACTTGAGGATCAAATACTTTAATGGGGTGCCCAGAATCGTCAAGAAATTCAATAATTAAAAAAAAACGATCATTGAGATATTTTCAGAATGCTGGGGGTATGTGCACCAAACTTCAAAATGTCAGACATGCTGTGGTTCTTTCTAGTTATGATATTATTATTATCATTGAAACATGGCTTACTTCTAAAATCTTAGATGCTGAATTGGGATTGAGTGACTTTAATGTGTATAGGCAGGACAGAGACACTCCAACTAGTTCGAAGACTCGTGGTGGTGGTGTCCTTATTGCTATTCATAAGCGCCTTCATTCAACGATGGTTAAGCCTATCGATTCCTCTGTGGAACATGTATTTGCACAGGTAATGTGTGCTACTAAAAAGTTAATCATTGGTGCTGTATACTTTCCTCCACGGTCATCTGGGTCATTATATGAGGAGCATTCCACATGCATGTTGGACTTAGGGGATAGATTCAGTGACTGTGAGTTCTGTATTTGTGATGACTACAACCTACCTGAGGCATCCTGGTATAATCTTAATGATGGTGTAACAGTTGAGTGTCCGCAACACTATCCAGCAAATATTATTTGTACTTGCTACAATTTTCTTAATATGTCACAAGTAAATACTTTGCCTAACCTTAATAATAACTTTTTAGATCTAGTTTTCTGTACGCAGAGGGATGCAGTTGTGTGGATTTCTACTGATATTCGATTGAATACTTCTTAACATCATTCAGCTTATACTATATTGTTACCTGCAGCTAATTTAAATTTGTTTCTTAAATATGATGTCCTTTATCATGATTTTAAAAAATATAATTATCAGGTATTAAATGAACATTTAGCATCAATTCCTTGGAACGAGTTATTAGATGTATCAAATATTAATTGCTGCATAGAAAATTTTTACCATATTTTATATGACGCCATCAGTATGTTTGTTCCTGTCAATCGGTTTAAATGATTGAACTTTCCACTTTGGTTTTCACGAGAATTGATTGAACTTGTTTGTCATACAGAAAAAAATAGCTCACCGAAATTTTAAAGCGTCAGGCAACTCATATGAGGAATTTTCAGTGTTATGGGAAAGATGTAAATCATTACAAGCAGTATGTTATAAAAACTATTTAGAGAATATTCAAGCAAATCTTTCAAGCAATCCCCGCTCTTTTTGGAGACATGTTAATGCTACACGTGGGTCTAACGCTTATCCTAATGTAATGTCTAATGAAGGTGGGAATGTAATAGCTCAGTGTGGTGAGGAAATAGTCAATCCATTTGCCAATTTTTTTTTCGGGTACATATAAATGATAGTGAGTATAATTTGCCTAACTGAATAGAGTAGTGTAGATATCCAAACTCTAACTAAAAGAACTAGGTATGTTTTTCCTTTGTAAACCTTTACAACAAATTTTCAATTTATCATTGTCATCATCTATATTTCCACATTATTGGAAATAGCTATTTGTATAACAAGGGAGGAAAGTGTAACTTTTCCTCCCGAGAATGAAGTTTACTGCCCGACGCGTAGCGGAGGGCAGTAAACATTCAAGGGAGGAAAAGGCACTTTACTCCCATGTTATACATATGGGTTTTCCACCTTCCTCAAATAACAAGTCATTTTTTCATTTTTACTTAATTTATTTATGTAACTAACCAACAAAATCTATTAGAACTAAAACAACAAATAGGTACAATATAACTGTCAACTGTCAAATATAAGTCAAATTAATAATGTAAACATTGTTAAATGAAAATAACAATTTACTGTTTTTTACCATTCTGCAAAATACAGGATGTTTTATAAATAAACTTTAAAATGTATAGATACTTCGTAATAGAAAATAGATATTATACAGGGCGTCAATAAGTTATATTTCATGAATGAAATACCATGACGTCACTTTTACTTTTCCTCCCTAGGGAGGAAAAATATTTTCCTCCCTAGGGAGGAAAAGTACAACTTTGCTCCCTACAATCAGGTCCGGAAAGGTATACTTTCGGTAGAGGTAGGTGGAAAAATAGTTTTCTTACACCTATCTATAAATCTGGCAATCGTGAGTGTGTAAATAATTATAGATGTATAACATTCAATCAGCAATCCCAAAACTTCTAGATAAATTGGTATCGATAAATCTTACCTGGGCTTGCCGAAACATAATTATTGATGAGCAACATGGTTTTCCTAACAGAAAGTCAACTGTAACAACTACCAACAATACTTGTTGGGTGCATTTGAGAATAAGATTCAGGTCGACAGCATTTATACTGATTTCTCAAAGGCATTTGACAGGGTTAATCATAACCTATTGGTTCATAAACTTCATGCATCTGGCTTTGGTGAACCCATTGTTAATTGGATTAAAAGCTTTTTCATGGGACGTACACAACAAATTCGTATCAACAATAATTATGTTTCTAAAGAATTACATTGTTGTTCTGGTGTCCAACAAGAATCTCATTATGGTCCCTTGCTCTTTAACTTGTTCATTAACGATATTAGTATATTATATATAATCCGGTTCTCTTTTACCGTGAGGTGTCGAGAAATCTGCTTTTACTTCCTAATCATCTCTCTCCAAAGTTTTCTGTTGGATGTCCTTCTCTTGGCTTCCTCCCATGTGAGGTTTCTGCTTTGTAATGATTTTCCCACAGCATCGTTCCATTGTTGACACGGTCTTCCTCTTCTCCTTGTACCAATTCCCTTTGCTTCCCAAACTACCTTGACTTGTCTATGTGGATCTAACCTATTTAAATGACCGAACCATCTTAGTTGCGATCTTTCTATTGCTTTGTTGGCACTCTCAACATCTAGGTTGTTTCTTATCGTTTCATTTTTTACTTTGTCCATTAGCGTAACTCCTTCTACTCTTCTTAAATACTTCATTTCAGAAGATTGTATCTTGCTCTTCTCCCGTTCAGTTAGTGTCCATGTTTCACTTCCATATAACAAAGTAGGGAGGTATATTGTCTTATATACTGACACTTTTGTCTTCTTGCTAATTTCTCTTTTGCTAATGAAACCTGAATTCAGGGAGTGATATAGTCGTGATGTTTTAGCAATTCTGTTGTTCAGCTCTTTTTGCATTTTTCCTTTTCCATCTATTATAGTTCCTAAATATTCAAAATCCTCCACTTGTTCTACTAAATTTCCGTCTAGGTTTATATGGATTTCTCTGGGTGTCTTGGATATAAGTAGAGTTTTGGTCTTTGCTAAATTTATTTTCATTCCTTTGTCTGCAAGTTCTCTCGTCCATAAATTTAAGGTTGTTTTGCAAAGATTTCTCTGAACTTGCTATTAATGCAATGTCATCTGCAAATACACATTCACTTATCGTTATACTTTTTAATCGATGGTAACCTAAATCTAATTTTCGGGACTCTCTACTGCATTTTTCTATTACTTCATTCATATATATAATGAATAGCAGTGGGCTCAAAACTCCATCTTGCCTTACTCCTTGTGTAGTAGCGAATGTGTTTGATTCACAGTTTAATGCTCGGACAATGTTCCAACTCTTCCAGTACATAGATTTTACTGCATCAATTAGTTCTACTCCAACATCGAACTGTTCAAGTGCTTTCCAAATGTGCTGTCTGGGTACCTTGTCAAAGGCTTTTTCCATGTCTATGAAACACATGTATATATCTTTGTCAAAATTAAGAAATTTTTCTGTTATTTGTCTTATAGTAAAGATATGATCTTGGACACTGTGCCTCGGTCGGAAACCACTTTGTGCATCGTGTAGTTGATGTTCCACTTTCTTTCTCAGTCTCATCTCCAGTATTCGTTCATAAACCTTAGCCGGGACACTTAGCATGGAAATACCTCGATAATTTGAACATTCCTTTTTATCTCCCTTCTTAAATAAAGGAGCCATTACTGCTGTTGCCCAATCTTTTGGAATGCGTTTCTGTTTCCAAATCGCTATCAGTAATTTGAGTAAGTAGTGTAATGCAGATTCTCCCATGTATTTCAACCATTCTGCCTTGATATTATCTATTCCTGCCGCTTTACCATTTTTCATTTTTGCGATGGCTTCGGTTAATTCTTCCAATGTTATTTCATTACTCTCGTTTCTCGCCGTCCTATATATGATCTCTTCTTCTTGTTCTTCTTCATCATCTGTTTCATCTGCTTCCAGTAACTCTTTGAAATATTCACTCCATCTGTTAACTATATCTTGTGGTTGGGTAAGTATTTTACCATTTTTATTTTTTATTTGCACGACAGTACTACCTGATTTACCTCTCATTTTTTTCAGACCTTTATAGAACAATTTTTGGTTTGTCCTACTATCTTGCTCCATCTTTTCTCCAAATCTCTCCCATTCTTCCGACTTAGCTTTTTTAACTTTTTTGAAGTTATACTTCTTTACGCGCGTTGAGGGTGAATTTTTAATGTTAAAACCAGGCTCATACGCATCGGCCAGGCGCATACGCGCATTATAACTTTGTTCTGATTGGATGTTCAAATGACATGTCAAAAATTATCCAATATGGCAGCTGTAGCGCAGCTGTGGGCTGTGGTTTGGGGACGGTTTGGTTATGTCCTTGATTGATAAATATAGAGTGATTGTTATACTGCCTTTTTAAATAGTTTTCATATTATATTTTTGGACTTATTAACATGCTTGTTGCATGTCATTGTGGAAGCCCAAACTGTGTGAGTGCGATTTTCAATCGCAAAATTACTGATAAAAACCTATTGGCTCGTAGAGGTAGTGTAGAGATTCTCTACACTAGAGAACTGTGGATAAACATCAATCAACCGGGACGATTTTACGATCTCACTTATTCAAAACTAAAGACTCGGAGGATCCAGTACTTGGAGTCTTTTATTACTGTCAATGATTACAGGTAAGTGTTTTGAAAATAAGTTAAACAAATTTTGTTCCTACATTTGAGCCACTTTACACATTGCAAATAATTGCGAAATTTATAGCACAAGTTCTTGCAGCAAAAACTTCTGCAATCAGTTGCAACTTGCAACTAGATTTCTGCAATAAAATGATTACAGGGTACAAGTAATTACAGAAGCTGATATGAAATAGACAGAAACGTTGACCTAACCATAAATTTTAGGTTATGTTGTTTTTATAAATTAAATGTGATTTTTTGAGTAGAGTTATCAGATATTAGATTAAAAATGTTAGATTATTGAGAAAATTATAATATGTGTTATATATAACAATTGCAGAAAGAATTGCATGAACATGTTCTATTTAGCTGCAACTTCTTGCAGCAAGTAGTTGCTGCAAGTAATTGCACCTTTTCTGTGCAATTCTCGTGTGACACGATGCAATTTCAATTGCTGCAAGAAATTGCGCAATTACTTGCATCGTGTAAAGTGGCTAGCTCATACATTCACATAACAATATTTTACATAAATCTATTAATTTTAGACGAACCAGCTTATTTAGAGGACGAAAATCATCCTGATCAAGTTCCATCACAGGAAATGGTACGCAAGCCTCAAAAAAGTGCATAGGTAACATGATGTTGAAAGAACGAGGAGATTGGAAAAGAAAGAAGTAAATTGAGAGTGAGTAAAACCAACAAACACATTTATCTTATGCTTTTTCAAGTGGATATAACAACTAAAAAATAAATAATGAAGAATAATTTAATATTTTGATTTTTTGTTAAAAAATATTCTCAGCTAAGTACAGTGCGTTGGTAACAGACTGTCTCCTTATATGCAATAAACCATTAGCTCATGTGATGCTCCAGCTACAATTTGCTTAATCCATATTTTATAACTTTTCCTCAGCTTTTCGCTTTCATGTATCACATTGTTGTTAGCATTAATGGTTCTGATTTAAGTCGAGCTGCAATGCCACTTTTTTTGAATAGCGTAGTTAACCATATATTATCTGGTAAAGTATCAAAAATGTTTCTTACAAAATTGGTGTCAGTGTTCTGCTAACTGCAAATTATATTCATATTTACCAGTTTTACGTGGACTCATTTAACTTTTCACTATTGGTTGAGAATAGTCTGTCCGCTATAACTTTTCCCATGCGGTGCGATTCATTTTCAATCAAATTAAGTCAAAACAGAAAGTGAAACGTATGCCGATGTGTGTAGTATATAGTATACAGTATACAAAATGTATATAGGGTGAGGCAGATAACTGGCCTATTAGAAATATCTCGAGAACTAAAGGCAACAGAAACATGAAAATTGGAATGAAGGGGTTTTGAAGGATGATCTATTAAATGAAAATATTTTCATCTCTTTGCAACTTCCGGTTATACCGGAAGTTGCTTATAACTTCGTTTTTTTAAATGGGACACCCTGTATATTTTTACATTTTTGGATTCTCTTCGATGTCTTCTTTCTTAAAATATGAGGTTTTGTAATATTATACAGGGTATTTTAAAAGATAATTACGTGTTTTTTATTAATTTCGTAGCATTATTCACACCCTGTAGAATTGTAGTAGTTTGACATCTAAAACTCTACTTAAGTTCAAATGATTTTTAATATACTCTACTATTGTTAAGAATCATTAGTATAGCTAAATTTTTAATTTTAGTATACAGGGTTGGTCGAAACTCGGAATGAGTATTTTCTGAGTTTTCTTAAATAGAACACCCTGTATTTTTATATTGTAATGAATTGATATTTTATGGTACTTTTTTATTTCTTAAGCATTCCCTATACCTAACTGCTTTAATTTGTGAGTTATTGGTGATTCAAGCTAAACATTAATTGCAACAGAAAATACGTAAAATTTTATTAGGTTGGCCGTGAAAATACTCAATCCCAAATAATTTTTCAGAAATAAATACATATTAATCCAGACTGGTCCTTAAAATTACCAATCATGGTTTAGCTATCAAAATACCTACGTAGTTAAGATTGTTGGTGCGATTAACAATTAAGCATAAATTAAAGCAGTTAGGTATAGGGAATGCTTAAGAAATAAAAAAGTACCATAAAATATCATTTCATTACAATACTAAAATACAGGGTGTTCCATTTAAGAAAACTCAGAAAATACTCATTCCGAGTTTCGACCAACCCTGTATACTAAAATTAAAAATTTAGCTATACTAATGATTCTTAACAATAGTAGAGTATATTAAAAATTATTTGAACGTAAGTAGAGTTTTAGATGTCAAACTACTACAATTCTACAGGGTGTTAATTTTGCTACGAAATTAATAAAAAAACTTAATTATCTTTTAAAATACCCTGTATAATATTACAAAATCTCATATTTTAAGAAAGAAGACGTCGAAGAGAATCCATAAATGTGAAAATATACAGGGTGTCCCATTTAAAAAACGAAGTTATAAGCAACTTCCGGTATAACCGGAAGTTGCAAAGAGATGAAAATATTTTCATTTAATAGATCATCCTTCAAAACCCCTTTATTCCAATTTTCATGATTTTGTTGCCTTTAGTTCTCGAGATATTTCTAATAGGCCCTTTATTTGCCTCACCCTGTATACACATCGACGTTCGTTTCAATTTATGTTTTGATTTAGTTTGATTGAAAATGATTCGTACCGTATGAGAAAAGTTATAGCGGACGGACTATATCTGCATAAGTATGCTCTACAAACTCTACATAAATCACTCTGTTTATAATGATCAGCTATTGCCCAAAAATTATTAAATGAATTGAGTCATTCTTTTTTTATATAATTTCGATTTACATTTAATGTTACATTTATCGTTACATCGAGGTCCCGATTCTCTCATTTACGTTAATTTTACAGTTTTTCTAGTGTATTCTTGGTCAGAGTTCCTCAGTTTCTTCAAAATATTAATTTTGAAAACACTTGGATCTCTTTGTCTCTCCTTTCCAAGATTTTTCTTCTTTGGGAATTTTTACTTAGCAGACGTATCTAATAATAAACTAATGCCTTTGATGCAGGAAGGGGTTTTCGCTGTTGATGCTTCTTGAACATGTAATCCACTGTGAACATCAGATATAACAGTGGAAGTTAGTTCACTCGTAAATTATATAGATGTTACAATGTGTTTATAAAAATATTCATCAATAATAGAAATTTATAGTATTGTAACATTGGTTACAAAGTTTTTCCACTGAGTGATTCAAAATTTGCACTTACAATGAGGTTATTTTATTAAAAAACTTTATATTAAGGTACATAAGATAGGATAAAAGTTTTTAGATCAAAATGAAAGTTGTCCTTTGTAGATATCATTTAAGCAATAGTTGAAAAACATTATAAGTGGAGTTACAATGTTATTCATATCAGTTGTAGTTGTGATCTAAAATTTAAATTGGATTAATTTTTTTTGTAGGCTATACAGATAAATCTAAAAGTAAACATAGAGGACAATGATGCATTAGAGACTGGCATATCATCTCATACGGACAACACCGCAGGAGAGTTTTTTTATATTTGAACAATTCAGCTTCGCTTCAAAGAAAGTTGGATGCATTGGAAAAAAAATTTAAGCTCACCGTTTGGACTTACGGAAGATATTGAAAATGCTATAAAGTAGGGATATTATACCGGATTTGTATATACTTTTGTAAATAATACAGGCTGTAACAAAAATACAGGTCATAAATTAAACCACATATTCTGGGACCAAAAATAGTTCGATTGAACCTAACTTACCTTAGTACAAATAGGCACACAAAAAAAGTTACAGCCCTTTGAAGTTACAAAATGAAAATCGATTTTTTCCGATATATCGAAAACTATTAGAGATTTTTTAATGAAAAGTGACATGTGGCATTGTTATGGTAGGTACATCTTTAAAAGAAATTATAGTGAAATTTGTGCACCCCATAAAAATATTATGGGGGTTTTGTTCCCTTAAACCCCCCAAACTTTTATGTACGTTCCAATTAAATTCTTATTGTGGTACCATTAGTTAAACACAATGTTTTTAAAAGTTTTTTGCCTCTTAGTAATTTTTCGATAAATCATTTTCAGTCGAGATGCGGCTTCTTTTTTAATATGTTTACGTAAAAATTTTATGGGGGTTTTGTGCCTTTAAACCTCCCAAATGTTTGTGTACGTTACAACTAAACTATTATTGCGGTTACATTAGTTAAACAGAGTGTTTTTGAAACTTTTTGCCTCTTAGTATTTTTCCGATAAGGCATCTTTTATCGAGATGTGGCTTCTTTTCTAATACGGTTCAAAATATACCTCAAACTGTAATTATTTATAAATAATTTTTCGTATTATTACCAGTACGTAACAGTATACAAATATATGGTGGATTTGACAAATATTCAAAATATCTCGACAAAAACTAGCTTTTCGAAAAAGTACTAAGAGGCAAAAAAGTTTTAGAAATATTGTTATTAACTAATGGTGCCACAATGGTAATTTAATTGGAACGTACACAAAAGTTTGGGGGGGTTTAAGGGAACAAAACCTCCATAAAATTTTTATGGTGTGCACAAATTTCACTATAATTTTATTTTAAGATATTCCTGTCATAAGGATGCCACATATCCGTTTTCAATAAGAAACCACAAACAGTTTTCGATATATTGGAAAAAATCCATTTTTATTTTGTAACTTCAAAGGGCTGTAACTATTTTTATGTGAACATTTGTACTAAGGTAAGTTAGGTTCAGTCGAACTATTTTTGGTCGCAGAATATGTGATTTAATTTATGACCTGTATTTTTGTTACACCCTGTATATTGTATGATATTTTAAAAGAAAATAATGAGTACCACCAGTGTTACTACAAATGTCTAGTGAATTTAGTAAGTAATTTTGCCAATTTTGTAAAATTGACAAGAAAATAATTACTAAATAGTTAGTAATTTTGCCAATTTTCACAAAATTGGCCAAAAACAAAAAAAATATCTACTAAAAACACTAGCCAGTTGTGTCGTGAGTTTAGCGAACCGACTATAACTCTTGTTAAATTAAGGTTGAGTTTACACTTTTGACTTGCCTACAGATTTAAAAATATTTTTGTCATAATATACAGTATGTCTCTGTAAGTTGGAACCATAATATGGAAAACTTTTTTATTATTCATTTTACGAAAAATAGTTGTTCTACATAAAAGGTTCTGCAATATCTAGAATCTCTGATTCAACCATCAGATAGTAAATTTTTATGGGTATTACACAGGGTATGTCAAAAAAATATGAATGTCACTCAAGAGAAAAGTAGCTTTATTTTTACAATATTGAACATTGTTATTATGAACAGTTAATTGGAAATAGAACTATATTCTAATATGGAATTACATCCTTCTAATTGAAAAAGAAATTAAAAATTTTTCTCAACATATATAATCAACATTATTTTCTGTTATTTCAATTATGATAACTTTTGTTATTAATTTTACGAAAGAAAAGTCATAGAAAGTTCTGAATGATCTAAACCCTAAAATATAACCATCTTATAGCAAATATTACCGATTTTGTATGAGGTATATAAAAAAACTGTTTTTTATGACGACAAAGAAGTATAACTTCTTACGTGCGTACACAAGTACACACACTCTTTTCTTTCACAAGCTTTCTTGCTTGTTTGTATTTCTGATACATATGTGAACTGTTATTTTCTAGATAGGCTCTCCATGCTACTTTCTTTTCTTTCACAGCTATTTTTATCTCTTCGCTCCACCAACTAGTCCTTTTTTTTGACCCACCAGTAATTGTATATCCGCAAATTTCACCAGCAGCATTGGAAATAGTATCTTTGAAGAATTTCCACTGTTGTTCAATGGTTTTTCTTTGTATCCATTTTTCTTTGAAATTTTCGTCAGTGGTTTTGTTGAACTTGTTTCTCACTTCAATATTGGCTAATTTATGTGTTCTTACAGATCTTTTTTCTTGTATATTTGCATTTCTAGTATTATTTGTGTACTGCTCTTTTCCTTTTATTTTTCCAACAACTAGAAAATGGTCGCTTCCTAATTCTGAATTTCTAGTCACTTTCACATCTTGGATTTTATTTTTGTGAATTTTCTCTATTATGATGTAATCGATAATAGATTTTTCATTCCGGCTTGGAACTACTCGGGTATATTTGTGTATATCTTTATGCTGAAAGAAAGTATTCATTATAACTAGACAGTTTAATCTGCAAAAATCCATTAGTATATCACCGTTAATATTTTTTGTAGTCTCTCCAAATTTGCCTATGACGCCATTGCTTTTTTGTGCTTCCTTACCAACCCTTGCATTTAAATCACCTACTATTAGGATTGGACTAGCACTGTTTTCATATAATTCTGGCAGTTTACCCCAAAACTCATCTTTATTTTTCTTACTATCATTTTCATTAGGACCATAAGCAATTATAATAGTCCAAATATTCTCTCCGTCAAGGTCGGTTCTTATTGTCATTAATCGTTCATTAATTGCTTCCCAACTTTTTATATTATTAACAAGATCGTTGTTAACTAGGCATCCTACTCCGGCTTGTGCCCATCTTGAACTGTCGACTCCACTGTACATTAACGTACAATCATTAATCATCATCTCTCCCTTCCCTTTTTTCTTTACTTCAGTTAGTGCAAGTAGTTTCAGATTAGTCTGCTTGAATTCCATAACAAGTTCAATTTCTCTACCAGCTAGACTTCTAATATTCCAAGTTCCAATGCTGATTTTTTTACTTTTGTTTGTTATTTGGTTTTCCTTGTTTACTATATCTACAGTGTTTATTTCGCTAATACCTAGATTATGTCCTTGACTCGTTGCCTGGTTCGTTACTGGTAATTCCACTTGATCACTTATCAGTTTTTTGAATTGTACATGATTTTGTTATGATCATGCTGCTCCTCTAAAGTTTCGCTTTGCCTATTCCATACCCATACCTGGTTATTTACTATCATCTTCTTGTATGCCACCTTGACGTTTTTACCTTGATTTCGCTCTAGTTTTGCTTGTTCCCTTATTATTTTCTGGATACGACGTTCCTGGTAAGTTAGATCTTCGTCAATGAATATTCTGGCCTCTGGAACATCTTTAAGTTTTTTCTTATTGCTAAGTATTTCCTTCTTTTTATTCAGATTTACCATTTCTACTTTATGTCTCTTATTACCTATCTTAGTGACTCGGTTTATTTCAGCTTCAACTTTTAAGTATTTCTTAATGTTGTTCACAGTTTCTTCTACAACTTTTTCAGGCTCCGTTTCGTTTATATCTAAGCCTGTGATTATTAAATTATTTTGTCTTTCTTTTTTCTCTATAATTTCCATTCTGTTTTGAACAACTACCAACTGTTTTTTCAATTCTATGTTTTCTGTTTGTATATCTGTGAATTTTTCTATGTAGTATTGATTGACTTGCCTTAGTTCTTTAACCTCCAGCATTACTGATTTTACTAATTCCATTAATTCCTTTAATTCATCCATTCTTGTTTTCACCTTGAGTTATCTTCTAAATTTATTCTATAATATATATTTTTAAATTTAACTGACTATATTTCCCTGTTCATGTGGAACGATTCCGGATCGCGAAAAGCGCTGAGCCCACCTCAAAAGTTCAAAAGCTCGTCGAACGCTTATCAATCCGCCAATCAATTCCGATAACGTGGTTCTATGGTTATGTTTACTGATTTTAAATAAGTTTAAACGTACTTACCGATCGTACTAACACGGCTTTTATCCACACTTTAGATTCTTACTATTATACTATACACTCTGCTCACTCACAAATTTGTAGATTGTTCGTAATAGCCCAAAATTGGGTAATAATACGGAACCATATACAAACACGTCCTACTCGCACGGCTAGAGATGGGACATCCAACGATATTAGTAAGGGTATCAAAAACTCACACTTTCTACTATTTGCTGATGATCTTAAGTTATTTCGTTACATACATGATATATCAGATAGAGATCTCCTGCAAGATGATGTTAATAATATAAGTTTATGGTCGAAACAAAATGGTTTAAGCCTAAATCTGACTAAATGTTCTTGTATTTTATTTGGTCGTATAAATAATCTAACAGCTAATAGATATGTTCTTAATGATGTACTCTTGGATTCAGTTACTGAGATTAAAGATTTGGGTGTATTATTGGATTGTGCATTGACATTTAAAATTGAGGAAACGGGATTTCGCAATCTTGGTTTTATTTACCGCAACAGTCATGATCTCTCACCTACTGTATTCAAATTACTGTACTACTCTCTAATGCGCTCCATTTCATCAAGTCTACATTGATGGATTGGAGAGCGTTCAGCAGAAGTTTTTAAGATCTTTAGCTTATAAAGCACATACTAATATAAGAAATACTGAAAATTTCGTCATAGATTATTCTGGAATAATGTCTCAATTTAACATTGCAACACTGAAGAACCGCAGGTTGAGAGCTGATATGTTGTTTCTATTTAAAATTCTAAACAATGCTATTAATTGTCCCTCGTTATTGGATAATGTGTACTTAAATACAATACATAGAACTCGACACACTGCACTCTTTTATATTCCTTTTCATAGGACTGAGTATGCTCGTCATTTTCCCTTGTCGAGAATGCTCAGCTTTTGCAATGACATGCTACTTGATCCATTCTGTCCAAGCACTAATATCTTCAAAAGGCAACTTGGGGGTTTAATGATTTATGTGATATTTTTCATCATCTGTGATTTGATATACTGTGTTATTTTACAAATTTTATTGTTTAATTGTATTTTATGCGTTGATTTTTTGTACATGATCTTTACTATTACTATTGTTTTTTTGTATTCTTTTGTAAATGGTTCTACCGCTGAAATAAATAAATAAATAAATACATTTGGCACACATTCTGTGCCAGTGATGATGATCATGACACTTCACTTGAATCCTTACTTTACTGGATGAGATGGAAATTATGTTATCGATAAATTGACTTTCATGCAATATTTTAAGGAAAAGCCTGAAAACGCTGTAACTGAAGTTGCCTACATTTGGCACACATTTTGTAATTAAGATTATTATTCTGTGGTATTTCTTTTATTAACAAAATATCATTTTTAACTATTATAAGTACCTACTTAATTTGTAATCGTCTATTATATGCCCTTAAATTTAATTTAGAATTTAGATACACAATAATTGAGAATACAAATCCAAAAGAATGAGACAAACATGTGATGAATATAAAAGAGTACGAAATGAGTTAAAATCAATAGTAAGAAGAAAAAAAACAGAACATTGGTAAGCATTTTCAAAAGAGATAGAGCACAACTTCTAAGGTATGCAAAAGGAAATGTGGAAAATGATAAAAGGTCAAAGAGCAGAGATGAAGGAATTGGTAGAAGTAAAACATATTGATACAAATACATGGACAACTTCCCAAAAAACCTGTATCAAACAGCTAATCACGAAGAACTGGAAAAACCAGAATTAGAATCGGATGAGCAAACAGAAATTAAAGAGGAAGATATAACGAACGCCTTAAAAAAGATGAAAAATCAAAAAGCACCTGGGAAAGATGGAATAGCTAATGAACTTTTAAAATACGGAGGAGAGAGACTTCACAAAGAACTGAATATCCTGATAAGTAAAATAATAAATACAGGAAGAATTCCAGAAGAATGGAGAACTACTCAAATGATAGCGTTATTTAAGAAAGGTAATAAGGCAGACCCCAGTAATTATATAGGAATAAATTTACTGAGCACTATACTGAAACTCACAACAAAAATACTGATGGAGAAAATAATGGCGTGCATAAATATATCGGATGAACAATAAGGATTTAGAAGTGGAAGATCATGTAACGATGCAATTTTTGTGATAAGGCAAATAGCAGAGAAATCATTAGAATACAACAAGCCATCCCTTTCCTGTTTCATATATCTAGAAAATGCGTTTGATACAATACAATTAAAAGATGTGATACACTTACTGTTGTAAAAACTATATATCCAACTAATATATTTCCTATGAACCCATAGAAGCAAACACAGGAATCAGGCAAAGAAATTCACTAAGCCCTCTACTGTTTAACATAATGTTGGATGCAATAATAAAACAAGTGAAGAAACAAGAGGGTACAAAATGGGCGATAGAGAGATAAAAGTACTCAGTTATGCTGATGACACTGTGTTAGTAGCAGAGTGTGAAGACGACCTACAAAGATTACTGCACAAATTCAACATTAACGTAAAAGAACTGAATATGAAAATATCAGCCCAAAAAATAAAAAGCTTAGTAATATCCAAAGAACCAATAAGATGCAAATTGGAGTTAGGCAATCAAATTGTACAACAAGTCGAGGGTTCAGAACAATAGGGTTCCAAGCGACATTTTGTACAAAATCGGTTTTTTTACAGAATTCTATTTAATAAAGAATTCTGCATAGAATGACAGTTGAAAAACGTTGAATTGTTTCTAGATTGCGGTGTAATCAATGATGAAATAAGGTTTTAAGTATGTGAAATACTTTCAAGTTCAAGCAATAATGTTACAAGCACAAGTACTTTAGAAAAATTAAAAGTGTCTTGTCTTTCATAAACAATACAAAAAAATTTACAATAGTCCATTTGTTTCTGTAAATATTAGCATTAATGCAGCTAAACGCAGCAAAATATTACCAATTTGGATAAACTTATCATAGCTCCAACGGACAAAATGAAAAATAAAACAGTTACTAAAAAAAAATTGAACAAATTAAATTTGCCTATAAGTGGATGCCAAACCAGGCTCAGGAATGAGAGCATTAATTTCTAAATACAAAAAAAAGATAAATTTAATTAGGTTTTTCCATAATGTATAAGTTTTTTTTTTTCATTTTAAGTTCTGTTGTTTAAGCTAAATTTAGGAAAAACATGAGTTATGATTTTCTATTTAAAAATAAATATTCGTTTTATTTTGAAATTTATACCTTAACTTTACCAATTGCGCTAACAATTTTTGGAAAATTTAAAATTTTTTGTGAAAAGTTTATCTTATAATTCCATAAGGTTCCAACTACAAGGCTTATAGTGCAATAAGGTTCCAAGTACACTGCAGCCGTCAGTAAATATGTTACAAAATTGCACATTAGAATCTTACTTATGAGTCTTATGACATTATCTAACGTGAGGCGTTATCACAATTTACCACACTGTAGTATAAAATAATTTTAAGATTTACAGTCCTTCAAATAACGAAGTTATGATAGTTTAAAATTAGAAATTTGTCTCCTGAAAAATTTATGAAATGGCGCTTGGAATCTTATTGTTCGAAGTAATGACTTTCAAATACCTGGGAATTAATCTATCAGCCGACAACAATATCAAAGAAGAGGTAAAAGACCAAATAATTATTAAAGCCAGTAGAACAGCCAGATGCCTAAATGACACAATTTGGAAAAACAAACACCTAAGAGTGGAAACAAAGGCCCAAATATATAAGTCAGTTATTAGACCAGTTATAACTTATACAGCCGAAACAAGACCAGATACAAGCAAAACACAAAGACATCTGCAGACCAACGAAATGAGGATGTTAAGAAGGATCGCTGGTAAAGGACTACAGGACAGGTTAAGAAGTGAGGAAATCAGACGCATATGTGGGGTAGACAATATAAATACTTATTTATTTATTTATTAACGGTTTCACCATTGTTCAAAAAAGTAATACAATGAATTATAAAACAGTTGACATAGTTAAATTCTAACATATACAATAAAAAACAATATAAAACGTGTTAAAAATATGATGTAACACCATAAACAAACTAAACATGATCAACACAATTTAACAATTGCCTAAAAGAATAAATTGAACTAAAAAATGGATGAACAGTATATGTGTTGAAGTGCCTAAGAGCTCTAGCCATCGGATCATTTCTACCATAATTAATACGGTGATACTCAATATAGAATAAAGAAGGATTTCGTAAGTTGTAACTGGTTGTATTAATTTGGATTTCCGATAGTAATTCAGGACAGTTAACAAAGGCGTTAATTAGTTTATAGATAAAAATCATTTCTAGTTTTATTCATCTATTTACAAGAAGTGACAAATTCAAATGCTGAAAAACATCATTGTTGTTAAAATTATTGAGAATCTGCAATTTAAATCTAGCGTATCGAGCACAATGTACTTGAATATTCTCAATTAAGACTTTGTCAACCTCAAAATAAGGAGACCAAATAATGGAAGCATACTCTAGGGATGATCGAACTATTGAACAACATAAAACTCGAAGAACGGACACAGAAGAAACTTTTGTATTCTGTTTTACAAAACCTAGGGATCTGTTAGCATTAGATGATAGAACACGCAGGTGAGATTTAAAATTTAATTGTTTATAAAAAATTACTCCTAGATCTCTCATCTCATCAACTCTAGACAACACATTTATACCAATATTATATTCATACAGATCTGTAGTGTTCGTTTTTGAGAAACTAATAATATGACATTTGTCGATATTTAATAATAAATTGTTGGAAATAGACCATTCATATACTTTATCCAAGTCATTTTGTAGAACTTTACTATCCAATAAGTTATCTACAATGTGAAATAATTTTAAGTCATCAGCAAAGAGTAGAAAGTTAACATTTTCAATTACAGATGATAGATCATTGATAAAGAGGTTAAATAATAATGGTCCACAATGTGAGCCTTGTGGTACTCCTGAATGAACCTGAATTTCATTAGATATATAACTGCCAATTTTAACATGTTGTTGACAACCATAAAGAATGCTACTGAACCAGGTCACAATGCCATTCCCTAAACCAAGATTCTTCAACTTATATACAAGTAAGTCATGATTGACTCTATCGAAGGCTTTATAGAAGTCTGTGTAAATACAATCAACTTGTAATCCCTTTTCAATAACATCTAATATAAAACTGTGATAACAAAGTAAATTTGTAACAGTAGATTTACTTGATTGAAAACCATGCTGTTGTGGTATAATTACATTTTTACATGCCCAATTTAAGTAACGAGTCACTAATTCATCCAAAAAGAATGTGTGTGTACTTTGTACGCACGTAAGAAGATATTCTTCTATTATATAGGTAATTTAAACGAAGTAAATATACTTAACAGGTTATTTGTATTTTATTTAAAAATTAAACTAACTTTCTTATCTACCACTTTCAAAACAAGAAGAACAGAAAAGAAGAGTGGAATAAACACATAAGCAGGATGTCCGAATCAAGGATTGGATAGTAAGAATAGCCAGGGACAGGTTACCATTAGACACAAGAAGTATAGGACTCCCAAGGAAAAGATGGAATGACAATTTAGGGACAGAATGAAAGGCACCCATGAAGAAAAAGAGGCAGTACTGTCTATATAAAAGAACAGGAAGAAATTTAATTTTGGAACAAAATTATACTCGCTGGTAAAAAGTTATTCCTCTTTATACTACTTTCAAATATGGAAGGACTTAAAATATATTTAGTTACTAACCTTTTTCAGTTTCTTGGTTTTCTTCAAATGGATTAAGTCCATTTCCAGGTTCTATTTCACTTTTAATGGGGCACTTTTTTAAGTCATGAGAATCATATGTGTCCTGGGTACTTTGCCTATTGAATTCATCCTTAATTTCACATTTAAAGCCATCCAGAAGATGAAGAGCATCATCCAGGTCATTATACTCTATTTCTATTTTACACGTTTCCTCACTAAATTCTTGTTTGACTTCCATTTCATTACACTTGATTTTATGGACTCCAATGATAATTTTACATAAAAAATATGAAATCGCTCACAGTTTACAATAAAAATAATATGTTAATTGTTAATATAAACAAAACAAAATTAATAAAATAAAGTTTTTTTTGAGTGAGGTGAGATTATGAGACATTTATGACACAGAACACAGAATAAAAAACAACTTGTTTTCTATTCTGTGCTTATGAGATGTATGATGTATGTCATGTCATGTCAATGTCATACGTCAATGGATATTACCAACTATGCTTTGTTTTTAAACCACGAGGAGTAAACTAAAAAGACAGATTCACACCTAATGCGGCGTCCGCGCATTGGTAAATTTTTCGTGCGTATTGAACTAATGGCTCTTCGCTCGAAAACCGACAACCGATGGAGCGTGTGCGTTGTGTGTGTCGAAAATTCTTGCGTACGATTTATGCGACGAACACGTCCACACTAGCACAATTTACTTCGAGCACGTAAATATTTGCGACGAACAGATGGTTCGACGCAAATTTTTATCAGTGAGGAAGCGGCATAATAAAGTCACTAGAAAAATCACCAAAGACATCTTCTAGTAGGGGAGCATCCATAAACTACGTCGTAGAAAAGGGGGAGGGACCTTTGCTTATTACGAAGGTATACGACAGGGAGAGGGGACCATGAGTGCACATCCGACGTCGTTTGGTATATTTTATTGTCTTTTGTCCAAATAAAGCTAATTAGTAGTGGAGTTAATTGAGGAAAAAAAGTACTTGGGCGGATATTAATGTACTAACTACATATTATACTACATGATACTAACTACATATTAGTACTGATTTGGATACATTCGTAAATAAAATTTGAGTGTTAAAAATCCAGAAATAACATGGAATCACGCACTAAAAGGGGGAGGGTCATGAGTTGCAATTGGGACGTCGGCATGAGGGGGGCACTGTAAATGACGCTTTACGACGGAAGGAGGGGAGGGTATTAAAAACTCCAAAATTTTTACGACGTAATTTATTGCTGTTCCCTAGGGGAGCAAATTATGCTAAATTTGCAGTTACTCGATGAGCGTTATGGGGACTTATTGGGTTGTGAAGATTAGGTTCTAAAACCAAAAAAAGTTAGGTAAAGTTTTTCATTTTAGTGGGGACTTGCCATTTTTAATTTAATTTTCCATTTCCAACACTGTTTTTTTCCAAGTATTTCGCCACTTATCCATAATACAAAAAAAAATGTCTCGAATAAAAGTTAGCGCTTGTTCACAATGGAAGTAACCATAAGATGAACGTAAGCCGTTATCATTTCGTAAACCGTAATTTGTACATAATTTTATGCAGCGTTCACAATAGACTTAAATTTTACGTAAAGACAGGCTGTCTTTGTGAATCTGTCTTTTTAGTTTACTCCTCGTGGTTTAAAAACAAAAAACAATTTTACCATTGCATACTAATGTTGTGTCACGCACAACTAACAATCTGACATTGTTTGATATACATAGGTACACTTGATCTAGCAAAATGAGGAATAGTTATAATTCTTTGTTTTTTTGTTTCTCCAGACAAATACGAATATTAGGAATATCGTAGTGTTTAGATATCTCGTCGTAGATATCTCGTTTATCTAAATTCTTTTCTGCCAGGAGTCTATTAGATGATCATGCCGCACTTTTTAAAGGCCTTGTTATAATCTATGAAACACATCAGATACAGATACACCAGTATTTTGTAATCAGTATTTGTACTCAGTATCTACCACTGAGACCCGGTATCAAAAGTAACCGTTACACGTCCGCACTGATTTTGCCCGTCCCTCTATTCGTTGCAGAGACAGCCAACGGTTGGGTCTTGTTGTGATCAATAGAGCTTTTCATCTATTGTCATTTGTTTCGAGCTTCTGTCATATGTTGTATAATACGTGCATAATATTAATATACATGGATTATACGACATTTGACAGAAGCTCGAAACAAATGACTGTGAATGAAAAGCCCTATATGCGTTGCTCTAGAAAAATAACTGCACAGGTCACCCGTCCCGCCGGCGCAGGTTGTGACTTGCTTAGGTTCAATTTGCGCCGGGGCTTATGCTTTTAACTTTTTTTTGAAGTGAGATGTTTGATGTATGTCATGTCAATGTCATACGTCAATGGATATTACCAACTATGCTTTGTTTTTAAACCACGAGGAGTAAACTAAAAAGACAGATTCACAAAGACAGCCTGTCTTTACGTAAAATTTAAGTCTATTGTGAACGCTGCATAAAATTATGTACAAATTACCGTTTACGAAATGATACAGTCGAACCCGCTTATTGGAATAGCCTTTGTACCAGGCAAAAATATTCTTATAACCGGGATATTCTAATAACCGATCATTGGTGGCTAGTCGAAATAAGTTTACCGAATATACGTAATAATATTATTTACATACTATGCCAATGTATAGTTTTACATACTATGCCAATATTATGTAGTTTTACATACTATGCCAATATGTATATCATATATGTACCTACATAATCAGTATATGTAAATGTTTTTAGGTCTTTTTACGTCAATAATACAGTAGTGTAACTACTACTTATCTATGTATGTGTTAAATACCAAATTACATTATATTATGTATGTGAATGAATACAGTAGCAGTAGGTAATTAATATAAAATGTATGCAATATGTAGATATGTAAATATTTTCTTATTAAAATGCATATAACAGAATTACTTATTTTTTCTTGAGAAATTATCGGTAATTATAGCTTTTTATTATTAATCCGTGTGGTCATCCTTAATCCATTGGTTGAATGGAACTTTTATTTAACAAAGCCATAATTCACATCTTTCAAACAAGTAGATAAATACTCTCTGGGTAAATTCTAAATAAACTGCTTCTAAATTCTAAATAAACAATTTTATAGCAGGCAACAGTTCCTTTGTGTAGACAAATAAAAATTACTTTATGACCCATGCATTTTTCGGCTAAACATCGAATTGGTAGGTACTCGTAACAAAGTAATGAATATTTATTACCCTAATAATATCTAATCCAGCACTACAGGCCCTTGACGACTGACCATAATACCAAATATAATTTAAATTTTTAGTAAATTGTAAAAAAAAATATTCGTTGACCTGCAAAATATGCTAATAAGCGGTATTATCTAATTAGAACCTATTCCAATAAAAGGATAAATTTATTAAGGAGTAAATGGAAACGTTTCGGGAACTCGAATTTATATTCCATAAACCGGGATATTCCTATAACAGGGATTCTAATAAGCGGGTTCGACTGTAACAGCTTACGTTCATCTTATGGTTACGTCCATTGTGAACAAGCGCTTACTGATTATTACGTAAGGAAACCAAATCTGCAATAAAAAAATGGAAGCTCCTATTTAAGATTCTAAAGTAACCCCCCCACTCCCTCCGTGGTGGTCTTGTTTGGTATCATGCGATAGATTTTTGAAAAAATATTGAACAAGTATTTTTTAAAAGTGAATAACCATTTTCAATAATGAATAACCATTTTCAATTTTGTTGCAAAACGAAAATACAGACGCATCATATTCTAGTCCAATCAGAGAGTGCAGCAAGCATCTGCTCTACCGGTTTCGAAACATATATATGCCATTAAAGTGAAAAGAGTGAAAACTTAGTCTCAAGTATTTTTTAGTTTTTCGATCTGACGTTTATTTTCGCTTTTTTGTTGTGAAACTTTGTGACTCACCCATTTCCTTACGCCCCCAGCTCAAACCGTCAGATTTTTAAATATACGCTGTTCTGCATGTACTTAACTGACCTTAACTTAATCTGATGATTTCGAGTTTTTCTGATAGATTTTTTTTCGAACCCCCTCTTAACGAACTCCCCTGTATTCAAGATCCAATATATGGTAGGGGTACATTTACAGGATGCAAGGTTTCTCCGCATGTGATTTTATGACGCGCTCGAGTAACTGAAAAAATCCCCGCTTGGGCTCCCCTACCATGTATCCTGAAGTGATTCCAATAAAGCCAAAAATGGACTCTTATGGAAATTGTTTGAACACATGTTGCCTGGACTATTAAAATTTTCACACTCTAAGGCCCGGTTGTACAATCGAAGTTCAACTCCGGCTCAGCGCCATTACCCAGTTCAGGGCAAGAAGTGCGTTGTACATACAAAGTTTAATTCTTGAACTCGGTTTAAGCCCGGGTTCAGCTGAGCGGTCGATGTTCGACGGTTCAACGCTGGTTCAAGGATTTTTAACCTCACATTTTTGTCATTGTCAACGGAAATCATAATATTTAAAGATTTACACCTTAAAAATGAACTTCATTGAAAATTTAACTAATAATGAAGGATTTCTGGAAATGCTAAATATTGTAGAAGGAAGCAGAACACAGAAACAGTGTAAGGCTAGAGAAAATCATTTTGAAAAATGGAATGATAATGAATTTTTGCAAAGATTTTGGAATGCTGGAAATGCTTGGCAAAGAAAGTGCTGTTCAGTTCACTATTTGCATGAAACTAATACTAATGCTCATGCTCATAGAATAAAAAATCGAACAGTCAGGTAAGAACGAAAACAAGTGGCAAATTTGTTATTGACATTTCAAGAACCAGGCTGTATCTTCTAAGAACATGGTTTTTATTGCCTTATATTAAAGTTTTGTGCAGTGAAGTGGACCCATATCACTGGTTTTAAGCAACAGGCTTCTTTTTGCAACTTGTGGATGATTTTGAAGCAAATGTAGAAAATGATTTTGTTAATTTATTAAATTAAATGTACCTACATAATTTATTAATAAATCTAAAATTAATTATATTTGTACCATGCTTATTTAGGTACATATCACTTTATTTAATAATGATTACAAACTAATTTACATTCTAAAATTATTTAAATACCCTACCTACTTCCCTAGAATAAGGCAAATATTAACATTTTTGAGTGAATTTGAAATCATAACTGTAAACAGTTAAAAATATTTATGAGAAGAGAATGTGAAGATTGAATTACTATCATCGTTGGTGATAGTGGTTACGGAGTCAAGAAAAACCTAATAACACCCTTACGCAATCCTTCATCACAAGCTGAAATTTTATTTAATGAGGCACAATGAGAATGCAGAATGCATAGACACAATTGAATGGGTCTACCGAATAACAATTGTTAAGTGCCATGTGATTCGTTTTTACGAAATCGAACAAAAACTGTTAAAATTAGAACAATGATAAATTTATACATTTAAGGGTTAGTTATTAATACAGTTTGTAACTAACTGTACTGTAAACTGTATTACTAATCCTTTTTTAATGGCATTGACTGTATGTCAATCAGCCAGTCAAAACATGACTAAGAAGAATATACATTTAAAGACCGTAAAGTTTATAAAATATCAATAACGAAGAAAAGTTAGTTCAGTTGAGATGTAATTTAAGTACCTACTGAAATTAAACAGATGGTACTAAGCTGAAGTAATTAATTATATATATATATATAGTTTAGCTCTCCAGGCCTAGAAGGCCCATGGCTTGGTTTACTATTCCTTTCCAATCTCTCCTATTTGCTGCTTTATTTTTCCATTTCTTAATTTTTTTGGAAGTAATTAATTACTAATCCTTAAAATGTATAAATTTACCATTATTATAATTTTAACAGTTTTTGTTAGATATCTTAAAAACGAATCACATGGCACTTGTTATTCGGCAGACACATTGAATTATAATTGGAACATCAATGTTACACAATATTACAATGCTTTTTAATAACCCTTTGCCCATACTACATGAAGAAGAGGAAGTAGCAATGGCTTTAGCCAAAAATTTAGAAAATCTAACTGTCTAGAGAATCATGAGAAGTACAATTTATCAAACATAGGAAGAGGTTGAAAATCTTGTGCATGAATATTTTGTTAATTTAAAATTTAGATACCTATTTAAACTAATACATACATATAACAACTATTAGATAGGTATTTATAAAAATATCTTACTATCTGCTACAATCAATGGCTTTGATAAACTTCTCTAAAATTTTGGGGGCTGCGACATGTATTTCATTTTATTTTGTACAATTTTGCTGTATTGTTTGGCCACAGATACCAATATTTCTTCTTGAGAGGTGAAATTGGAAGGTATTTTTGCGTCCATTGTAGAAAAAAATACTAACAAACAATTTTTTACAAAAAGAAAATAAACACATTGCAATAATATCCTAATACTTATAATACCTATTCAAATGATCTGTTCACAAATTTAACGTAGGATATTGATTAAACTAATAAACTAAACGATAAAAAATACCGATTAAACTAATAACAGTAATAAAATAATTATATTGACAAAAACCAAATAGGTAATAATACATAAATGGCGGGAAAATTTATGCCGAAAATTGATGGGAATTGCTTTGAATACGCATGCCTTACATTGCCAACCTTACCAAAATTTGTATAAACCTCGGCTTAACTGAACTCGGCATTGAACAACCCGAATGAAGTTAAACCGACGCTCAAAATTGAACCCGGTTCAACTAAGCGATGGCTTAAGCCACCAATGTACAATCGGGCCTAAACCCATAGAGTTATATGTTAGCATATAGTCTAAACCCTGCCACAGACCCTGCTCACTCTGAAGTCATCTGTCATCTGTAATGTGCAATGTTGCCAGTTTTGTTTAACTTGAAAACAGTTCGATAGAATTTTGACGTTTAATTTTTATTGACTTTTTTAAGCTTTAGCTTTGTGATTGTGTCAAATTATATAATTATTATTGATCACATCATAATAAACAAAAACCTGGAATATAAACTCGAATTGATTTACGTTTAAATAAAAAACCACTTGTTAACATTCAAATTTTTACAGTTTTAGCATATTTTAGGTAAGAGGTTTTACTCTAAATATTTATTTAACATATTAACATTATTTCCTGTTTTTTTAGTTTACCAAACTAGGTATGTTTTGGTCAAACCATGTCTTATACAGAATTGGAACATGGATATCAAGGGTTGCGGAAAGCAACTAGACCTGCACATGCACATTTTTTTGTGGGGGCAGTGAGTAACACTTTTTGGTCTTAGTTTAATAATAAATATATTTCCAAAATTTAAAAGTACAAAAGTACATTTCACATGGAGTCACTCTCTTTTGGTAGATCAGTTCCTTCAGTTGTAATAGAAGATGTTGATTCAGTAACCCCTTCACATTGGCAGGTGGTAGTTTCTTGTTTTTTTGCTGTGTGTGTTTGGTTTTGGTCATAACTTGTTTGGTTTATGTGAAGTGATGGTAAGCTAACAATTGTATAGAGAAAGTAGATTAAACTGTTAGTAAATAAACAATTTTGTTGTTTGAATTTGCATATTTTAGTAAACTAATTGGCTAGTAATACCATATTTCATTGTCTCCTATAAACCCCTTGTTCTTTTTCCAACCAAAAATTCAAATTTTAATATTATGGTAATTTCATAATAATAGTTTCATAATGTTGTAGTAAGATGTGTGTTTTGTTTTTATTTTATTAAAGTTCAGGGACAGGGGATTAGTTTTAGGTGTTATTTATAGGTTATGTTTGATTTTGTTTTTGTGGACAACATTAATGAAAATAAAAATAACTTGGATTTTTGCCAGAAAACACCAATTAGATAGGTATTTTTTTGAGGTGACAAAAATGATTGATTTTTTGAAAAGTTTTTCATCTAAAAGTACTTTGGTATGTTTTAAAAAATTTTGCTAAAAATTAAAAATATATTAAATATCTCATCTGTATAAAAATTAACAAATAAATTTGTATACCTGGTAAATGGCATGACAAAACGTATCTACAATAACAATAAAGATGCACTAGAAATAAACAAACCAAGACACATTGAGTGTTATGAGGAGCTCTCTTAAATCAGGATTGACAATGCACATCAGCGCACAAAATACCGCAAACGATGGAAAACATTTTAAGTTGTAAGATAAAAAGAGATGAAACTAGTAGAGGTGTAAATTATCGATATAAATTAACATTACATTACATAGTTTGCCACCTTACACATATTGGAGGAGTATGACAACTATCACTGTGACAGTAGAATTTTATAAAATACTGCTTTCACAGACATCTAAAGGTGGGAAAATAAGTAATTTAATGTTAATTTTATTTATACGTTTATCGATAATTTACACCTCTACTAGTTATTAGCACGCTCATCACTGTATACACATTTTAAATCCCCATCATGTTTTATAAAGTTTATAGGTACAGTAGAACCTCGATTATCCGTCAGGACACCGGACCAAGGGTATGACGGATAATCTAAAAGACGGTTAACAGAACATTAAAAAAAAGTTAAAAATTGATAACACAATTCTCAAATTTTATTTGTATGTTTTGTTTGATTATATAAGATTAATTTGTGTTCGTGTTATTATTGTCTAATTTGGTTTAAAATATTCTGAAATATTTGTTTTACTGATGCTTCACATTTTGCAAGGGCTGAATTTCTTAACCTGCATAAGATCGTGCAGTTTACTTTATTGGATTCTTCTTGTCGAGAATACCACTCGATGAATGGTTGTATGTGCGATGCAGCTTCTCTAGCTTCTTTAAGCAAATATTTGTCAGTTGAAAAAGCATCATCTACATCGCCACCGTCAAATTCTACTATACATAAGACTACCCTACAGAGAGACCAATTTAAAAAAGCATTAACTGAACTTAATGATAAAAACAATGGAGTTGACGATAGTTGTTATATAATTCGTTACATCAATGGGTGTCCGAAAGTAGTCAAAAGGGATAACCGCTCAGATAATGGCTCGAATAATAAAAGAAAAAACTAGCTCATACCCCATTACTAATGTATTATCAAAACGTTGGTGGACTTCGCACTAAATTAGCTGAGTTGGATTTAATACTGAGTTGCTCAAGTTATGATATCCTTGTTATTACAGAAAGCTGGTTAAGCGAGGACATCTTATCTGAGGAGCTTGGTGGAGCTAGTAGCTATAATGTTTTTCGTGCTGACAGGAACATGCAAGTTACATCAAAAACCAGAGGTGGCGGCATATTGGTATTGGTTAAAAGTTACATCCAAGCTTCAATTATTAAGAAAACTGAAAGCCACATCGAACAGTTGTTTATATTATGTAAATATTTTGGAACAAGTTTTGTGGTGGGCGGTGTATATATACCACCTGGATCAACTGAGGATCAATACAGTGACCACTGTCTGGCTGTTGAAGAAATCTGTGCTACATATCCTGATACCAAGTTTTACATAGTGGGTGATTTTAATCTGCCTAGTGTACAGTGGTCAAATTCTAATAATGGTGTTAAAGTAAACTGTTCTTCAGGTTCTCCAGCTCTTTATCTAGCACAAACATATGGTTTTTATAATATGTTCCAAATGATTAATACACCAAATAGCAGAAATGTATTTCTGGATCTTCTTTTTACCAATGATAATTCAATGGAATGTTGTAAGTCTTTAGATCCACTTTTTTGTGACTCTATTCACCATACCTCTTACACCTGTAATTTTAAAATAGGGAAAAATGAAATGTTGGATTCACTTAAAATAGAGGAATTTTATTTTGATTTTAAGAATGGCAATTATGAGGGTCTAAATGATTACTTATTTTCAGTAAACTGGGACAATATATTTATACATAATGATATTGACACTGTTGTGTCAGATTTTTATAATATCTTAACTTTTGGTATTCAATGTTTTATTCCACAGAAAAAATTTAGAACATCCAGCTATCCCTCTTTCTTCTCTAGGGAATTAAGAGAATTGATATCACTAAAAAAGAGTAAACATAAAAAATATAAGCTGTCTTATAGTGAAAGGGACTATCATGAATTTAGTATGTTGAGAGCACAATGTAAACGATTGAGTCAAGAGTGTCACAAAAATTATCTGACATCTGTAAATAGGGATTTGATTAGTAATCCAAAGAATTTTTGGAAATTCATTAGTGGTAGGAGAACATCAAGTAATATTCCGAAAAACATGGTTCTAAATAATTCAGTTGCTACCAATGGTCAACAAATTGTTGACTTATTTGCTAATCACTTTTCTACAGTCTTCTCAAATGCAAAGGCAATGTCTCCTGAAAAATTTTATAGCCAAATTAACATAGATTGTCCTGTGATATGTGTATCTGAGGTTTTCGAAAAGTTAGGGACTCTTCCTAATAAGCTAATGATTGGGGCTGATGGCATTCCAAATCTTGTTTTAAAACAGTGCAAATATTCATTATCTCAGCCATTGTGTAAACTGTTTAATTTGTCTCTATCTACTGGAATTTTTCCCCATATCTGGAAAGAAAGTTATATCTCGCCTATATTTAAAACAGGCTCCAGAAATGATGTAAAAAACTATCGTAGTGTATCCATACAATCATCTATCCCAAAATTATTTGATAGTCTCATGTATAATTATTTGAACTGGCATTGCAAACACATCATTATTGATGAACAGCATGGTTTTAGAGGAGGTCATTCCACAATGACCAACTTGCTTCTATACCATGGTAGGTTGTTGGATGCCTTGGAGAGGGGGTATCAAGTTGATGCTGTGTATACTGACTTCTCCAAGGCATTTGATAAGGTCAATCACTTGTTATTGGTTGAGAAGCTGAGAAATATAGGTTTCTCTGATAGATTGGTGGAATGGTTGCATAGTTTTTTGTGCGATAGAAGGCTAGTAGTTAAAATCGGTAACTTTATATCTAGAGTGATTGAGGTATGTTCAGGGGTTCCTCAGGGGGGACACTGCTCTCCTTTGTTATTTAACCTGTTTGTTAATGACCTCAAAAAGGTCTTGAAGTATTGTGACTTTCTCATGTTTGCTGATGATCTCAAATTATTTTTAACTATACGTAATGATCTTGACATTAGTTTACTACAAAAAGATTTGGATAGTCTTTCTCAGTGGTGTGAACATAATCTCTTAGACCTTAATATTGATAAATGCTTTCAGATTTCATTTCATAGGAAAAAAAATAGAATACCATCATTCTATTCTATAAATGGGCAAAATCTTAAAATAAATGAGGTAGCTAAAGACTTGGGTATACTATTTGACTCCAAACTGAATTTTAGTGATCATATAGATAAACTAGCAGTAAAAGCGAACAGGATGTTAGGTTTTACACTAAGAAATTGTAAAGGGTTATCTTTGGAGGCAGTGAAGACAGTATATGTTGGGTTGGTCAGATCACAGCTTGAATATGGGTCAATTATCTGGTCTCCTCAGTATAATGTCTATAAGTCGTTACTGGAGAGTGTGCAACATAAATTCCTACGATATTATAATTATATGTTCAATCTGAATATGATTCCTGACCACAACTATTCTCATATTTTAAGGTATCTTAAACTGGATACATTAGAGAAGAGAAGAACCATGTTTGATATTTGCTTTGTTTTCAAACTATTGAATGGAAATATATCATGTTCAGAAATTCTTTCACAAATCAAATTTGCTGTTCCACAGAGAATGCTTCGACAAAATAACTTATTTTTTATTGGCTTTCATGCAACAAATTATGGTAGACACTCATTCATGAATCGATCCCTAGAGTTTATGAATAGAGAAGATAGATTGGATGTGTTTAATAACTCTTTTCAGTCATTTAAGAGAACTCTTTTGGAAATATGTTAATGTTATATTGCTATTACATATGTGCCAGTTTATTAGTGATAACTTATGTACCTAATGGATTTATTATTTAAATAACTTTTTGTTCATTCTGTATGTGATATATTTGTACCTATATGTATCTTTTAAGCTTTTTTTAATAGGATGCTATTTAGATTAGTTTTGATATAGCCTTTAATCAAAAATGTACTATTTTTTTTTTGTAATGGGGGTTTCCCGTCTAATAATAAATAAATAATAAATAAAAATAAATAAATAAATTCCAAGTTTGTGTCAGCTTTTAAACCTGTTTCGTCAGCCTCTGTTTTGCAATTTCAACGATTTCATCATCTGTCAGCAATTGATAGCTGTTTGCTTTCTCATGACAAATTAACCATTCGTTTATGTCATCTTGAGGCAATGAAAGCAAAACAGTTGTTTCAGCCATAACTTCATTTCTCACCACACTGTACATTTCAGTGAATTTCGTTTGGCTTATCGCAATGCTAAAAGAATTAATTGATGACTCAATTTTTTGCTTATGTACTCAATACAACTTATGTACGGACCCTGACGGTTAACAGAGGTGACGGTTAATGGAGAGACGGATAATCAAGGTTCCACTGTACATTGTAAATTATGATTCGTTAGAGCTCCTCGTAACATTCGACGTGTCTTGGTTTGTTTATTTCTAGTGCATCTTTATTGTGATTTTAGTAGGTATAAACTACATACAATTTTTAGATACATGTGGTATTATTAATGATTAATTGAATACTATTGACTTATTGACCCCTTTGGGTTAATATTATACATTAGGAGCCTCAGCAAATCTAAGATTTACGATAAAAATTGAGAAGCATAAGTACATGAATTAAAAATAAACCAGAAAATTAATACATAAGAGGAAATCATGTAGGAAGCTATTCTTACATTAGGACTGAAATTAATACTTCAGAAAGGTCTCTTCTTCAATTAGTCCAGAAAGCCACTGCGCATCCGCTAGGAAAAATATTCTAATTCGGATTTTTTGCACATACTTACTCAAGAAGGACCCCTTTTAACAAATTTGCATGTTGCCAGGACCAAAAGTTGGTAAAAAATTTTTAAACATTTTTTTTTGTTTATTCCCTAAAATTATTTTTTTTGCATGGAACAAAATTTTTTTAGGTTTTTTGGATCATTCCAAACAGAAAAGGTCTTTAGTGACTTTTCTCTAAAGTTAATAATTTTTGACATATAAGCGATTAAAAAATGAAAAATTGCGAAATCGGCCATTTTTAACCCTCAAAAACTATGTGAAAAACTGAAAATTTGAATGTTGCCAAGGTAGGTAGATATTCTTTAAACATCGATTGATGAAATCCCGAAGAGTTTTTTGCAATACAATATTCAGAACTCCTTCGTTTTTTAATTGCTAATCAAGCGTGCGCAACACTATTTTCCACCGTTGCATGTGTGTGCAGTATGGTGCAAATGAAAGGAATAAATTCGTTATTTCGTAAACCGGCTACTTTAAGAAAAAATCCCGAAACAGGTCGATTTTTATTTTTAAGTTGTGATATTGTGACATACATATATGGTATACTAGTGACATCATCCATCTGGGCGTGATGACGTAATCAATGATTTTTTTAAATGAGAATAGGGGTCGTGTGCTAGTTCATTTGAAAGGTTCTTCAATTCTCTATTCAGTAATATAAACATTTACATAATTATTTATACAGGGTGTCCAATAATTTAATTTTTTTGTCAATTTGCCAAATGACTTAATTTAATAAAAAAATTTTGGACACCCTGTATAAATAATTACGTAAATGTTTATATTACTGAATAGAGAATTGAAGAACCTTTCAAATGAACTAGCACACGACCCCTATTCTCATTTAAAAAAATCATTGATTACGTCATCACGCCCAGATGGATGATGTCACTAGTATACCATATATGTCACAATATCATAACTTAAAAATAAAAATCGACCTGTTTCGGGATTTTTCCATAAAGTCGCCGGTTTACGAAATAACAAATTTATTCCTTTCATTTGCACCATACTGCATACACATGCAACGGTGGAAAATAGTGTCGCGCACGCTTGATTAGCAATTAAAAAACAAAGGAGTTTTGAATATTGTATTGCAAAAAACTCTTCGGGATTTCATCAATCGATGTTTAAAGAATATCTACTTACCTTGGCAACATTCAAATTTTCAGTTTTTCACATAGTTTTTGAGGGTTAAAAATGGCCGATTTCACAATTTTTCAATTTTTAATCGCTTATATGTCAAAAACTATCAACTTTAGAGAAAGGTCACTAAATGCCTTTTCTGTTTGGAATGATCCAAAAAACCTAAAAAAATTTTGTTCCATGTAAAAAAAATAATTTTAGGAAAAAAACAAAAAAAACGTTTAAAAAATTTTTGACCCACTTTTGATCCTGGCAACATGCAAATTTGTTATAGTCTGTTCGTTAAACTCAGACGCAACTTTCTAGATATTTTAGTCGGTAATTTTCCCAATTTTAGTAAAATTGCTCAAAAATAATTACTAAATAGTTAATAATCACTAAATAGTTAGTAATTTTGCCAAATTTTGCAAAATTGGCAAAAAACAAAAAAATTATCGACTAAAATATCTAGCCAGTTGCGTCTGAGTTTAGCGAACCGACTATAAAAGGGGTCCTTTTTGAGTAAGATTGTGCAAAAAATTCGAATTAGAATATTTTTCCTAGCGGATGCGCAGTGGCTTTCTGGACTAAATATACATTTTGATGTTACTATAGTATGCAGTCTACCTGTCCCCTTGTATTATAGTGTGCAAAGTTTGTGGCTTATTCCCAAACAAAATAGTAACTTGATATGACAAAGTATTAATTTGCAAAATTAAAATAATAATTCTTCCGATTTATGCATTTTATTCACTTTGTAAAGATTTTTTTGCTGACGTTGTATACCTACCTGTGTGTTTAAACAATACCATAATGTTTTTAATCTTTTCTCGGAAGGGTTTTGCACACTATAATGACAATCTTTACAAGGCCTTTTAGTTTTAGTACATTGAATAAAGGTTTTTGCTCCGAATTTTAAAGAACCACTTTGATTGACATGAAATTTTTGCATACACATAGGTAACATGTCAAAGAAGAAAAGAGATATTGTGTCGATGTGTGCTTTTGCCCTGGGGGTGAAGTTCACCCCTTCTCGGCGGGGAAAAAGTATATGTTCACAATAAGTTCGGAAATGGATAAACTGACTAATTCTAAGCAACTTTTGTTCTATAGCATTTTTTCACTTAGTTAATACTTTTCGAGTAAATATTTTCATTTTTCAACTAAAAAACACGTGTTTAGGCGGTTTTTTTGCAAATAACTCAAAAATTAAGTATTTTTGAGTTATTTACACAACCCCTATTTCCATTTAAAAAATCATCGATTATGTCATCACGCCCAGATGGATGTCACTAGTATGATATATAGGTACATATATCAAAAAATTGTAATTTAAAAATAAAAATCGACCTGTGTCGGCATTACCTTAAAATGTAATAAATACATACTACCAAATATAGAGATGGACTGTTTTCTTTGGGCCACTCGGTATGATTTTTAAATTTCATGGGTTCAAAGGGCCTATTTTTAAAAAAATTGGTTTTAAAGTAATTGTTTATAATTTTTAATTTTGAAAAAAAAATTTTTTTTCACAATAACTTAAAAGCTTTCCAAAAATCACAATCAGTAAAAAATGTATGTTTGGCTTTTCTGAATATTTTTGTTTTTCTGTAAGGCAAAAATCGGTTAAGATATGGCTGTTCAAAATTTGCATACACTCGTGATTATTGACTAGTTCAAGCCCTTTCAACTACAGCCCCTTCAAAAATAAGTACTTTGAACCGTTTAAACTTACAGATCATATAAACAATACATACACGAGTAAAGCAACATGTTAAGTGGTAGACGATTAATTTCATTTGGGATGCTAATTAGGGGGTGATTTTTACGATTTTTTTGCCAAAAAAAGGGACCAACTTTATTTATAACTTCCTTACTTATGGTGCTAGAAACTTTTTTAAAAAACAAAAATAAATCTTTCTTTAAACATTTTTAAAAAGTTAAAATGAATTTTCCCCAAAAATGCTTAAATTTTTGATTATTTCACGTTGAATTATTAGATTTGGAATTTGGTGAGCATGGACCTATTTTTCATTAGTTATAACTCTTTTTTTAGTGGGTCTATGGATCTCATACATGCACCATTTTTTTCACTTTTTTATGGGCTATATCTTTGCTAAGAATTTTTTTCGATAAAATACTGACTTTTTGAGTTACATATTTGCAAAAAACCATCTAAAAATGTGTTTTTTTGTTGTTGAAAAATGAACATGTTTACTCGCAAATAACTCAAAAAGTATTAACTTAGAATAGAATAGAAATATGCTTTATTGTCATGAAAAATTTAACAATTTTATAGACAAAGCTTACAAGAATCATAAATAAGAACAATAACAAATAACAAATACAATTTACTAAAATGATATAAATCGTCTATATAAATAAAAATAATAAAGAGAAACAAAAAAAAAACAGTAACAATCTATTGCAAAATTTAAAAAAAAATTTGCAAATTGCATATTCTACCTTAAGAAATTTAATAAGTTAAGTTAAGCTGCTGCATATGACACTCAAATACAGATTAAGATTATACTTATAAATAAGAATACTGTACTTTCTTAGTTATTGGTTAAGAAACTCTGCTGTTGAATAATATGGTCTTTCAGATAAATAGGCTTTAGTCATTTTACGGAACTTGGGGAAAGATGTTGCAGATTTAAGTTGTAGAGGGAGATGGTTGTAGAGTTTTTTTGCAGAATATAATATAGATTTCTTTACTAACTCACTGGACGGGATCGGTAAATAGATGTCAAAGGTAGAATTTCTGGTGGAATAGTCATGTCTAGGTCTTGCTGGAAAGACATGTAGATGTTTACGAATTAAGCAAACAGTTTCTAAAATATATAAAGAAGGTAGTGTTAGAATCCTGTGATCTTTGAAGTAGCTTCTGCAATGTGTTGTTCTTCTGAGGCCAAACAGATATCTTATTGCTCTTTTTTGTAATTTAAAAATAACATCAGTTTGGGCAGCCGTACCAGAACCCCAAAAAGGGAGACCATATCGAAGATGTGACTCGAACAAAGAAAAATATGTTATTTTGGAAGAGGCTAAATCCATTTCCTTCGAAACAGATCTTATTGCAAAGCAAGCTGAGGATAGTTTCTTGCTTAACACATCAATATGAAGGGACCATTTCAGATTGCTGTCTAAAAAAATACCAAGAAACTTTACAGAATCAACGATACTGATCTGGCTGTTATGAAGAGGTAAGGGTTGAAGAGCTCCTTTATAGGACAATGCTACTGTTTTATCTACGTTAAAAGAGAGTAAATTTAAATCGGACCAAGATTTTATTGTAAGTAGATCAGAAGTTATAGTAGCATGAAGAGTTGCGATATTTGAGTTGCTCCAAGTGATACTGGTATCATCAGCAAAAAGAAAAACTTTTCCATCGATTTTTAAGCTAGTAATGTCATTAATAAAGATAAGGAAAAGTAGAGGACCCAATACTGAACCTTGTGGTACCCCACATACAACATTTTTGAGACTAGAGTCTGTATCATTTGCTCTAACCAGTTGTTTCCTATTATCCAAGTAAGATTGAAACCAGTTCGAAGAAATACCTCGAATTCCGTAGAAATCTAGTTTTTTTATCAAAATATCGTGATTCACACAATCAAAAGCTTTGGCATAATCACAAAAAACAGTGGCAGTGTGCAGATTATTGTTTAATGCTTGATAAACCTCATGCAGTACAGAAAACATGGCATCTGTGGTACATTTATTATTTAAAAAGCCGAACTGATTTTGTGATAAAATATTGTTATCAACGAGAAAGGACATAAGTCGGGCTTTTATGAGTCTCTCAATAATTTTGGAGAGTACCGGTAGTAATGCAATAGGTCTATAATTGCAGGCATTTGATTTTTCACCACCCTTATGAAGAGGAATAATGATGGCCGTCTTTAGGCACTCTGGAAATTTACCTTTCTCAAAAGAATCATTAATTAGAGAGATAAGGACTGCCAATACACTGTCTGGGAGATTTGAGAAAATTTTTATGGATAGTCCATCGGTACTACAGGAAGATTTGCTTTTGATATTATTGATTGTCTGAATCAGTTCAGATTTATCAACCGGTCTTATAAAGAATGAATTCGAGACCTTTCCTGAATTAGGGAGATATGAAATGGGATCTTGTTGTGACACAATAGTTGATGTTATATTTTTACTCACATTAACAAAGTATTCATTTAGATTTTCTGGGTCTGGAAGGGAAAATGTTTGAGCTGTGTGAGTTTTATTACGAAGATCGTTTATTATGGACCAAGTTTCTTTTGCAACACTTTTAGAGCTTCTCAGACGATTTTGATAGTACAATTTTTTAGCTGATTTGATAAGTTTTAAATAGATTGCCCTGTACTTGGTGATATATTCAGTAACAGAGACGTTGGTAGTAAATTTCTTGATGTACAGTAGTGAACGCATATTTTTGGCTGATATGCGGACACCTTTGGTAGTCCAGGGTTTGTGATGCTTTGGCTTAATTGTGATTAAAGGAAATGCTTTATTAAAGATACAGACAAGCTTATTCAAAAAGTCACTGAAATTATTATCGACGTTCATAGAAGGAAAGGGCCACTCAGAGGTTAAGCATAAATTTTGGAATTTACGAAAATTCCGAGCGGAAAAAATCCTGCCTAAACGTCGAGTTTTCGAAGGGTGCTTGCTAAAGATGTTAAACTTCGTATAAACCGCTTCATGATCAGATAGTCCCGCATTAACAGTTGTAGCGCAGACATCACCGGGTGAGAAGTCTGAGACAATATAATCAATTATGGTAGATGAAGTTTTTGTAATCCTTGTAGGAGAATCAATGTGCATTGTTAGACCATACGATTCAAATATGTTGACTAGGGATATTTGTGTAGCACAAGCAGCAGCATAATTAATGTTAAAGTCCCCGCATAAAATTTTTCTGCTTTTATGGGGCAGGTCATCTAACAAATTAAGCAGGTTCTGAAAAAATAGTTCCACGGAAGAGTCAGGTGATCTATAAATGCAAATAATATAAAGATTAAAGTTCTTACTGTAAACTAAGGAAAACTCAAAGAATGCTTCGCTTAATAGAAAATCATATTTTGTTACCAGAGAAAAATCATTATTTGTAGAAAGAATCAGGGTACCTCCATGCGCTGAACTTTGACGATCGTACCTAGCAATAGTGGAATATTTTTCTACAAAAAGAGGCTCGTTGACTTCAAGCCAGTGCTCAGTAACCGCAACTATCGGAGGAAACCCTAATTCCTCTAGAAATAGAAATAATTCATCAGTTTTATATCTTATAGAACGAATATTAATCAGAACCATGCTAAAGTTGTTATCACTAAAATAATTTGAGGATTCTAGTCCCTCAGAACACGTCGTGATGTTTAAAAATTTCGTTTAGGAGACACAGCGGAATAGTAATTTTGGTGACATTCCCTTGATTTTTGTAAATGGATAATTCTTTCAGAAGCGAGAAAGGACCTAAAAGCAGCAAGATCAGCTTCCACCTCATCTGGACCAATTCCATAGACTTCGTTAAATTCTAGAAGAATTTTTCGTAGATCTTCCGTGTTGGTAGGAAGCCCTTCGGAAGCCAAAAACAGTTTAACGCTTGTGTTCGTAAATCCATCGTAAAATACAGAAGCAGGTTGGTCGTGTAGATAAGCAAGATGAAGTTTAATGGCTTTTAAGATATCCGGTTCCCTTAATCTGGCTAGAAGATACCGACTATTAGAGTTATTGGTTAATCTAACTCTTGGTGGAGTCAAAGGATCCAGATTTATAGATGGTTCTAAAGTATCTTTCTTAACGAAATTAATTTGCGAATGGAAAGGATTCTTAGATTTACAAATTTCGATGGCCTGCTTGTCTGAACATATATTTGTGTTCTGTACTTCATCTTTGTTGTTGCATAAACTGGTAACTGGATTTTCCGGGATAACAGGGCTTCTGATATTCTTCGGATTCTTATGTGACTCGGATGGTTCGGAATATGAAGATTCAATGGACCATTTAATGATTACACCAGCTGGCCAAATTTTCTTATTAAATAGTAAGTTAATCGATGATCTAGATTTTATGCCTATTTTAAATGAAGAACCAGTTGATGTGTCGGCATCTTTAACGAGGGCGTAACATCTAATATATTCTTTGATACCTAGCTTCTCTTTAATGTAGTGTACCACTTGTATAGGGGTGTATATTGGGGTTAAGTTACTAATAATTACAAACTGACATTTATCTTCTGTGTTTTTTGACTTTTTCTCTGGACTTACTTCGCAACGTTGAGGCTCTTCAGTTTGGGTACTTGTGGTGGCATAAAATGTTTTTTTGTTCAATACCTCTTTTTTTGTTGGTAAGGTAGGTAAATTTTTGGAAATATTGCTCATTTGATTTGAGATTTCACTGACATTTGAAGAAAGCCTTTCTAATCCTACCTTAATTTCAGTAGACGTTGAGTCTTGGATTTGAACCTTTATAGTCTCATCTGAACCGCCGAAAAAAACTGACGATAAATTGAAAATGTCATGTTCCATCTGCCTTACAGATTTTAAAACCTTTTCAGGATTCAGCAGGTTATTCAGTCTATGGATCTCGTCAATTTTTTTAATAATATAGTCCAGTTTGTCGTCATTTTTTGTTAACAAATCGTAAGTCTCCATAAAAACTGGCAAATTATCAGTAAGCTTTTTAGTAACTTGTGTTAAGGCCTCAAAGTTTTCTAGAGGTATTTGATTTCTTGATAGATTATTTATTTTTTCATCTAAATATCTTAAGCTAGGCGAATCACATAGTGTACAAAAAAATTTTAGATGGGAAAATTTCTGATCCAATAAGGCTTTTGTGAACGACTTGTTTAGACCTGTACACTTCATACAGAATGTTCTCCGACAATCTCCATTACATCTTAAATTATTCAATTTATCCGAATCAGAAAAATGTGAAAGACAATTCTCACAGCTGTATGTCATGGTCAAAAATTCTATTGCAGTAATAAACAAGGTCGATGAAAGTAAACAAAAAGTAGAACGACTTACTACTAGTAACTCACAACACTCCACAAATCAAAACAAACACGTAAACACAACAATTAGCAGTGGGCCGTGTTGTAAATCAAAACATACACAACCTCACGCTACCAGAGTTACTGACTAAGTGAAAAATGCTATATAACAAAAGTTGCTTAGAAATATTCAGTTTATCCATTCATTAGTTGCTTTTATAAAAAATCTGTTTCACCGGCAACCTGTCAAAATCGGCCACCTGTACTAACGGCCAGTTTAAAAATTCCACAAACCAATTATATTATTACACACACCCAAACTTATATGGAGTCACCATGTATTTCAAAGTAATATTTATTTCTTTTGAAAAAACTTGTTATTGTTGCGAAGATTAAAGGTTTTTATTTAAAATAAACAAATATATAAGACAATCGGGTAGTACGGTATAGATTATTTGCTTGAGTTGCAAGTTGAACGAAAATAAGTAAACTAACTTTTGCGTCCAAAAACGAAAATATGCCTTAAGTGGGGTTATAAAACTTACAACGAGGAAAGATTATTGGTCTTGTGGAGAAAGTAATGTTCTCAGATGGACATGGCTGCAGAGCTAGGCGTAATACAGGGCGTTCTGTCCAAAACATATGCTAGGTAAAAGGAACTAGGAAAACTCAAAAATAAATCAAGGGAAAGTCGCCAAAAGTAATAACGGCTCTCCACAATCATTTAATTGTCCAATCAGCTGGAAGATACCCAACCATGTCTCACCTGCAGCTCCAAAGGC